>NC_084850.1:101179723-101796866 GCF_033115175.1 Lepus europaeus | reverse complement strand
GGTTCTGGAGGACACCCCCTTGACTTTTTACAGAGTCACCCTGACTTTCAACAGTTGAGACAAATTATTCAGCACCAACCTTCATTGCTTCCCGAAGTGCTGAAAGGCATACGTCCACGGAATCCTCAATTACTAGCGCAGTTTAGCCAGTACCAGGGGTATTTGAGTCACATGCTAACTACCCCTTTGGAAGAAGCTGGCGATGAAAGGAGAGGAGGAGGAGTTGACAGTGTGGGAACTGCAGAAGCAGCCAGAGCAGATCGCAGCCACATTAAAATAACACCCCAGGAATTGGCAGCTATAGAGAGGTTAAAGGCTTTGGGCTTTCCTGAAGGGCTTGTGGTTGAAGCATATTTTGCTTGTGAGAAGAATGAGGAGTGGGCTGCCAATTTTCTCCTGGAGCAGGACTTGGAGGAGGACTGAAAGGGACTCTCCTGTGGCTCACATCTCCCGCCGTTCCGTTCGTTGTGCTAACTTTGTCTCCTACTGCTTTTTGGATGACTTGGGTTTATGTTCACCATACTTGGCATCAGAACTAGATGCTGGGGCAGGGGCGGGAGTCATACGATGCAGGGTGGGGAGAGATACCCTGCCTGTCTGCTTCAACCAGCAGATGCCTCAAATCCACACAGTGTGCAGAGTAGGCTGTCACCACCAGCAGCCATTGCAGGTCCTCATTTCTCCTGTTTAGCACCACGTCACTTCTAGGTTTCTCTCTTTGCAGTGGACTCCATCCACAATTGTAGTTTTCGTTATTTCTTTGATGCAACTTCAACTTTTCCTAGGTTTCCTTTCTGTGGTCTACTATCCTATTATTTCTTCTTTCTGTGATGCCTCTGTCTAGGATACAACACTATGTCGTCACTTTTCCTATGTTTCTGTTTTCAATGGGCTCCATCCAGAGTAAGCCCAGGGTAATGTAATGCCCTTCTTTCTAGTTCTTTTGTTCACATTGGTTTTGGACACAGACTCTATAGAAATGTTTTCAAAGATTTTATTTATGTATAGAAAGGCAGAGTTACAGAGAGGCAGAGGTTGAGAGAGTGAGAGGAAAAGCAGTAGCCAGAGAGAGAGAGGTCTTCCATCTGTTCAGCCATGTGGGCAGTAAACTATTGATTTGATGATTCTCTCTCTCTCTCTCTCTCTCTCTCTGTCTCCTTCTGACTTATGGAAGACAACTTTCAAATACATTAATCTTAAAAAAAGTTTTCTCTCATTAGAATGTATGTGAGACCTGTCTAACTTGATTTGAGTAACTACCTGGAAAGACAGAATGATGTTGCTGTTCTGTTTGGTTTTCTTTAGAAGCAAAATGCCCTGTGTCCATTATCTGTGTATATTATGTCTATTTCAAGAAAGCTCTTAAAAAAGCTTTTATTCATTTATTGGAGAGGTAGAGTTACAGAGAGTGGGACAGATGGGAGAAGGTCTTCCAACAAGTGGTTCACTCCCCAAATGGCCACTATGGCTGGAGATTAACCCTATGCAAAACCAAGAACCAGAAGCTTCCTCAGGGTCTCCCACAACAGTGCAGGGACCCAAGCACTGGGGCCATTTTCTACTGCTTTCCAGGCCATAAGCAGAGAGCTGGATTTTTAGAGGAGCAGCTGGGACTCAAACCATGCCCTCATGACATGCTGGCCCTTCAGGCAGAGGCATAGCCTACAATGCCACAGTGCTGGCACAGCAATCAGTTTTAAAACCACACTTGCATGTTTGCTGTGGATGTGTCCCATTGTGAATTTATCACCTTTGAGGCCCATGCACAAGAGCAGCATTCCCTCCCCTTCTCTCTTGCCTTTTCCTTGGCAGGAATATGACTGGGAGCTGGCCATAAGTAAAATACTGCCTATTTAAAAAACTGACTGAATGGTGAGCCAGATCAGAAAGCAAACAAGTATTTCAAAATGCACTTTCTGGTATTTGTACATGCAGTGCTCTGCTAGAGAAAAATATGTTACTACTGATGTCACCTGTAAAAATTACTGTCAGCAAGTGTAGTCAGTTGTATGGCATTTGATTTTGGGGCCTAGCTTATTTCACTAAGTATAATGGATTCCAGTTACATCCATTTTGTTTCAAATGACAGGATTTCATTGTATACTGTGTGCTCTGCAATAGTGTACATATATTATAATGACCATATCCAGTCTTCAGGTGATGGACATTTGGTTTGTTTCCCTATCTTAGCTACTGTGAATTCAGCTGCAGTAAGCATGAAGGTACAGCTAACACTTTCATATGCTGATTTCATTTCCTTTGTGTAAATTCCCAGCAGTGGGATGTTTGGGTCATATGGTAGGTCTACATTCAGAATTCTGAGGTATCTCAGACAGTATATTGTTTCCCCAGTCGCTGTACCAGTTTACATTCCCAACAAGAGTGGATCGGTTGCCTTTTCCCAAATCCTCGGCAAATGTTTGTGGTTTGTTGACTTCTGTATGAAAGACATTCTAAGGGGGTGAGGTGAAACTATATTGTGAATTAGATTTGCATTTCCCTCACAGCTAGTGGTCCTGAGCATTTTTTCATGTATCTCTTAGCCATTTTATTTCCTCTTATGACAAATGCCTGTTCAAGTAATTTGCCCATTTCTTATCTGGATTGTTTGCTTTCTTGCCATTGAGTTTCCTGAGCTCATTTTAGATTCGGGTAAAGCTGTTTCATTGAACTCTGACAAAGACTTAAATTAGAATATAAAAGTACAGATTTTCTAAATAAATCACAGGAAAGAGTTTCAGAGTTAAGACTTGGAAAAGACATCCTAAACATGGCACTTAAAGCAATATCCAACAAATTTACACTTGAACTTAGCCAAAAGGCTGAGAAGCGATAATATATCCAACAATGTTTAAAGGAATCATTTGAACTAGGAAATTAGCTATGTCTGTTCTGCAAAACACCAGTAAGGGTCAAGTTAGCAAAGATAGGCAACAAAATGGCCAAAATACGTGCAGACCACTCATGTAACAAAAGGACTTATTCATAGAGTGTACAAAAATATTACTGAAAATTCACGTCAGACAGGCAATGATAAGGTGAATTGAGGGGCAGGCACTTGGAACATTAGTTTAGGCTGCTCTAGTGATGTCAGTCCCACATGGACATAAGTGATTCAAGTCCAGGCTTCACTGCAAATCTAGATCCATAGTAATACACACCTGGGATGCACAGGTGATGGTTCAATACGTCTGTCCCTACCACTAATGTGGGAGGTGGGAATGGAGCTATGAGCTGCTCTTTAGCCAGGCCAGCCATGGTCTGTGGGCTCTGAAAGAGTGAACTGGTGGATAGAAGATGTGTCTGTCCCTGTATTCTTCCCCTCAAGTCTAATGGAAGAAAGCATTATTGAGAAAAAATGTTTGTTCTAGTGCCAAAAATGTCTCGCTTCCTGCACGTGTACTCAAAATACCATTTCCAAGCACTTTATAAATCGTCGTTTTTTTCATATCTTTAAGGTGGGAGCAGGAGTGGGAAACAGAGACACTCCTCCAGTTGCCCACCACAATGGGACCTGGCAGAGGCCAAAGCCATGAGGCAGGAACTCCACTCTAGTCACCCAGGTAGATGGGAGGGCCCCAGGTTTTTGGCGCCACATTCTGCCTCTGTGCCAGCTGCCATAGGCTGGGGGCTATATTAGAAGCAGAGGAGCTGGGTCTCAAACCAAAACTCCCATATGGGATGCTGGCATCCCAGGCAGTAGTTTCACCTGCTGTGCCAACAGGCTGCCCCCAACCAGGAATTCTCTAATCAGCAAAGCTGACTTTGGAGAATGAAAAGGCCATCCAGAAATTCTCCCTGAGAGAAATCTCGGACACTCTGTGGCCAGCATAACTTCCTTGACACAGTGGGTCAAACACATCCTTACGACAGAAATGCAGAACTAAAAGAGGGGGTCTCCCAACATGGAATGAAAGGCAGTACAACAGCAGGTGTCCAGAGAGAGGTACGCATAGGACAGAGACTGAACTAAGGAGAAAGTGCTGATATTTCACAGAAAGGTAGAAGGAAGGATCTGGAATATTTTCACCATCAAGAAATGTTGTTGGGGAGTCAGATGTGTTGACCTTGGTTTGCACATTACCCACGGTTTCCGTGTATTCCAACAATGCACACTGGACTCAGTGTTTGACATAGCAGTGTAGACACAGATTGGGACACCTGCACCCCACACCGGTATGCCTGCCTATATTCAAGTGCTTGCTTGGCTGCCAGTTTGAGTTTGCTGTGGATGCAGGCTCTGGCGTCCAGCAGGGGATGCATCACATACTTGGATCCCTGCCACCAACATGGGATCCACGGACTGAGTTCCTGGCTCCTGGCTTCTGCCTGACAGCCCCAGCTGTTAACCAGGGTTTGGGGAAGCATATGAAGGAGGAGAAACCTCTGTCTGTCTTTTCTTGCTGTCTCTCCACATTTCAAAATAAAAAATTGCAAAGGTGGTGAGTTTCTACTTAAAAAGTTGCATGGTATCACATGCATATGTAACGTTCCTATACATCAATGCAAAAAGAATTTCAAGGTACAGTTGTTGTGGGTTTGGAGACAACGTGGGAAGCCAGCATCCCTTGTGAGAGTGTTAGTTCAATGCCCAGCACCTAGCTTGTCATCGAGCTTCTGGATCATGGGCCTGGGAAAAAAGCCAAGGATGGCCCCATGTCCTGGGTGCATGACACAGCAGGCAAACTGGACTGAGTTCCTGCTCCAACCTATTCTGTGGGCATTGAGCCACAGCATGGAAGATATATACATATATGTGTGTGTGTGTGTGTGTTCCTCTCTGTATCACTCTGCCTGCCAAATGATCAAATATTTTTTACAGATCAACAAATGGGTCTGTATCAAATAGATTTCACTTTTTATCAGAACATTTTATGTCTTGAAAGGTGGCTGAAGCAAAAATTAACCAATCGTTGTGGTTTCCACAGTGTGAGCAGAAACACTGAGGATTTATTTCATACCATATCTTACACTTGGGAGAGAGGGGAGATTGCACAGAGAGTTAAACAGGGAGTCTGGTGGCCCCTTCAGACACAGGTAGAATGTCCTGCACAAGCAGGCTGCCAGTTGTGGCTGGAAAGACTCTCTCCAGGAAACTGGCATTTCCTCTACTAACAGCTTCCTGTGCTGCATGTGTGACCTTGCAGATTTAAATCACACCTTCAGGGTGGGTGCAATCTTTAGTCAGAGCTGGCAGGGGAAGGGGATGAGAACCTGGGGAGAGTTGGATCAGCTCCAAGAGACCCTGGCTATTTTGTGTGACCTTGCAGTTTATACCATGCCTTCCATAGAGTTGGGATCTTCCACCCAGAGCTAGCAGTGGAGGGGGCTGACCCCTATGGAGACTGACAGTCTCCAGGAGAACCCTGCCAGCTCCTTGAGCCCCAAGCAAAACAGCACAGTATGTGAAACCCCCTGTCCAATGGGCACCCCCAATAGCATAACTCAATTAACATATAGTGCTGCCTTAAAATCCGAGGACACTTCCTCAAAGCCAGTGTGCTGCTGGGGCGTGCCACCTGGTCTTCTGAAGCACCAGACACGTTCTCAATCGCTTGTCAATGCCACAAAGTTTCTGCCTCTTTGCAAATAGTTTCCTGGCTTTTCATTTCTGTACTAAGCTGGGGAAAAGAACCCCCATGAGACTCATTCCAGCAACGGCCCTCCCCTTCCGTGATCGGTAACATCTTTGGTGCCCAACGTGGGCCTCGATAGAAGACTTCACCAAGGTCTGTATTCCTTCCCACAAGCGGGACCAGATCTTTGGGAATGACCGTTGATCATCCAGGGTGTCACCGCTCTCCGAGAACATGGAGTCCTTCTGGCCACAGCTTAGCCACGGCCTAAATTTCGGAGGGATTGTAAAGGGGGGAGGGAAGCCAGGAAGGGTAGTTGGGTGAGAGCCTAGAGACACCCCCCCCAATCTCGCTTTGGTTTTCTAGTGGCCAGACTGCGACCCAAGGACCTTGCCTCTCTCTTGGAGGGAAAGCCTGGTCATGCCACCTACTGCTACGTGAGTGGCGCTTTGCCTTACCTAGGCTAATATTGGCCCTCCAGGTAAACTCAGGCAACTAGATAGCAAACAGTCATGAGCAATAGGAGATTTCAACCACTCAATGAAGCAACACATCTGTCCAATCCTAGAGCCATTCATGTTAGGAATATTTCATGGAGACTGTTTGGGATTGTTACGAAACATAATTTAAAACTAAGGCTGGGAAGTAGATCAAGGAAATCAGCAGATAGAAAAATGTCACAAGTATAAAAATGTGTTCTTGGTAAAGAAGGTTAAAAAGAAAAGAGACTTTTTTTAAATCGAGGAAGGACATGGTTTGTATGAATTGCTTTATGCTAATGGCTAGTTTACTCTAGACTGGAATGGAAAAGGTAGAAAGGTTTGACTAAGTTGCAGAAGCTGTGATGAAGTCACAGAAATTAATGAAAGGCAAAATTTTTGGATACAAAGTTATTCTATTTTCTTTTTTTTTACTTATTTTATTTTTTTATTTAGTGAATATAAATTTCCAAAATATAGCTCATGGATTACAAAGGCTTCCCCCCCCCCACAATTCCCCCCCACCCGCAACCCTCCCCCCTCCCACTTGCTCTCCCCTTCCATTCCCATCAATATTCATTTTCATTTCTCTTTATATATAGAAAATCAGTTTAGTATATATATAGATTTCAACAGTTTGTCCTCCCATAGCAACACAAAGTGAAAAAATACTGTTGGAGTACTAGTTATAGCATTAAATAACAGTGTACATCACATTAATGACTGAGATTCTGCAAGATATTTTTTTTTTAAAAAAAGAGTGATTATTTTTCTATGTAATTTCCAATTTAAAACCAAGGGGTTTTTTTTTTTCATTTTCAATTATCTTTATATACAGAAGATCGCTTCAGTGTATACTAAGCAAAGCTTTCATCAGTTTGCACCCACACATAACCACAAAGTGTAAAAATACTGTTTCAGTACTAGCTATATCATTACTTCACCTTTGACAACCTATTAAGGACAGGTCCCACTTGGGATGCAAGTACACAGTGACTCCTGATGTTGATTTAACAATTTAACACTCTTGTTTATGGCATCAGTAATCTCCCTAGGCTCTAGCCATGAGTTGCCGAGGCTATGGAAGCCTTTAGGATTTGCCGACTTCAATCCTATTCCGACAAGGCCATAGTCAAAGTGGAAGTTCTCTCCTCCCTTCAGAGAAAGTTACCTCCTACTTTGATGGCCCCGTTCTTTCCACTGGGATCACACTCGCTGAGATCCTTCATTTAGGTCTCCTTCTTCTTCATCTTTTTTTTTTCCCCAGCGTGTCTTGGCTTTCCATGCCTAAAATACTCTCATAGGCTCTTGAGCCAGATCCGAATGCCTTAAGGGCTGATTCTGAGGCCAGAGTGCTATTTAGGACATATGTCATTCTATGAGTCTGCTGTGTATCCTGCTTCCCATGTTGGATCCTTATCTACCCCCCCCCTTTTTTTATCAGTTAGTATTAGCAGACATTAATCTTGTTTGTGTGATTCCTTTGACTCTTAGGCCTATCAGTGTGATCAGTTGTGAAATGAAATTGATCACCTGGGCTGGTGAGATGGCATTGGTACATGCCACCTTGATGGGATTGTATCGGAATCCCCTAGAACTTTTCTAACTTCATCATTTGGGGCAAATCCAATTGAGCATGTCCCCTATTATACATCTCCTCCCTCTCCTTTTCTCATTCTTATATTTAACCGGGATCAGTTTTCAGTTAAGATTTAGACACCTCAGAATAATTGTGTGTTAATTATAAAGTTTACCAAAAAATACTAAAATAAAGTGTTACATTGTACATCAACAGTCAGCACATAGCTGATCAAGTCACTATTTCTCATAGTGTCCATTACACTTCCACAGGTTACCCTTTGGTGCTCAGTTAGTTGTCACCGATCAGGGAAAACAAATGATATTTGTTTCTTTGGGACTGGCTTAATTCACTTAGCATGATGTTTTCCAGATTCCTCCATCTTGTTGCAAATGACTGGGTTTCATTGTTTTTGACTGCTGTATAGTATTCCATAGAGTACATGTCCCATAGTTTCTTTATCCAGTCTACTGTTGATGGGCATTTGGGTTGGTTCCAGGTCTTAGCTATTGTGAATTGAGCTGCAATAAATATTAATGTGCAGATGCCTTTTTTGTTTGCCAATTTAATTTCCTTTGGGTAAATTCCAAGGAGTGGGATGGCTGGGTTGAATGGTAGGGTTATATTCAGGTTTCTGAGGAATCTCCAGACTGACTTCCATAGTGGCTTAACCAGTTTGCAGTACCACCAACAGTGGGTTAGTGTCCCTTTTTCCCCACTTCCTCTCCAGCATCTATTGTTGGTTGATTTCTAAATGTGGGCCATTCTAACCGGGGTGAGGTGAACCCTCATTGTGGTTTTGATTTGCATTTCCCTGATGGCTAGTGATCCAGAACATTTTTTCATGTGTCTGTTGGCCATTTGGATTTCCTCTTTTGAAAAATGTCTGTTGAGGTCTTTGGCCCATCTCTTAAGTGGATTGTTTGTTTTGATGTTGAGGAGTTTCTTGATTTCTTTGAAGATTCTGGTTATCAACCCTTTATCTGTAGTATAGTTTGCAAATATTTTTTTCCCATTCTGTCAGTTTCCTATTCACTTTCCTGACTGTTTCTTTTGCAGTAAAGAAACTTCTCAGTTTGATGCAATCCCAATAGTTAATTTTGGCTTTGACTGCCTGTGCTCCTGGGGTATTTTCCAAGAAATCTTTACCTGTGCCTATATCTTGCAAGGTTTCTCTAATGCTCTCTAATAATTTGATGGTGTCTGGTCGTAGATTTAAGTTTTTGATCCAAGTTGAGTGAATTTTTGTGTAAGGTGAAAGGTAGGGATCTTGCTTCATGATTCTGCATGTGGAAATCCAATTTTCCCAGCACCATTTATTGAATAGGCTGTCCTTACTCCAGGGATTGGTTTTGGATCCTTGATCAAATATGAGTTGGCTGTAGATGTTTGGGTTCATTTCTGGTATTTCTATTCTGTTCTATTGGTCGATCCATCTGTTTCTGTACCAGTACCATGCTGTTTTGATAACTACTGCCCTGTAGTATGTCCTGAAATCTGGTATTGTGATGCCTCCGGCTTTGTTTTTGTTGTACAAGATTGCTTTGGCTATTCGAGGTCTCCTGTGTCTCCATATAAATTTCAGCATCATTTTTTCCAGATCTGAGAAGAATGTCTTTGGTATCTTGATTGGTATTGCATTGAATGTATAAATTGCTTTTGGGAGAATGGACATTTTGATGATGTTGATTCTTCCAATCCATGAGCATGGAAGATTTCTCCATTTTTTGGTATCCTCTTCTATTTCTTTCTTTAAGGTTTTGTAATTTTCATCGTAGAGATCTTTAATGTCCTTGGTTAAGTTTATTCCAAGGTATTTGATTGTTTTTGTAGCTATTGAGAATGGGATTGAATTTAGAAATTCTTTCTCAGCTGTGGCATTGTCTGTGTATACTAAGGCTGTTGATTTTTGTGCATTGATTTTATATCCTGCTACTTTGCCAAACTCTTCTATGAG
This sequence comes from Lepus europaeus, assembly GCF_033115175.1. Taxonomy (NCBI): domain Eukaryota; kingdom Metazoa; phylum Chordata; class Mammalia; order Lagomorpha; family Leporidae; genus Lepus; species Lepus europaeus. Next base: position 101,787,275 of record NC_084850.1, on the reverse strand, counting down.
TCCAATAGTCTCTTAGTAGAGTTCTTTGGGTCCCTAAATAAAGAATCATATCGTCTGCAAAGAGGGATAGTTTGAGTTCTTCCTTCCCGATTTGTATCCCTTTAATTTCTTTTTCTTGCCTGATAGCTCTGGCTAAGACTTCCAGAACTATATTGAAGAGCAGTGGTGAGAGTGGGCATCCCTGTCTCGTATGAGATCTCAGCGGAAATGCTTCCAACTTTTCCCCGTTCAATAGGATACTGGCCGTAGGTTTTTCATAAATTGCTTTGATTGTATTGAGGAATGTTCCTTTTATACCCAGTTTGCTTAGGGTTTTCATCATGAAATGGTGTTGTATTTTATTAAATGTTTTCTCTGCGTCTATTGAGAGAGTCATATGGTTTTTCTTCTGCAGTCTGTTAATGTGGTGTATCACGTTGATTGTTTTGCAAACATTGAACCATCCCTGCATACCAGGGATAAATCCCACTTGGTCTGGGTGGATGATCTTTCTAATGTGATGTTGCATTCTATTGGCCAGAATTTTATTGAGGATTTTTGCATCTATGTTCATCAGGGATATTGGTCTGTAATTCTCTTTCAATGCTGCATCTTTTTCCGGCTTAAGAATTAAGGTGATGCTGGCTTCATAGAAAGAGTTTGGGAGGATTCCTTCTTTTTTGATTGCCCTGAATAGTTTGAGGAGAATTGGGGTTAGTTCTTCTTTAAATGTCTGGTAGAATTCAGCCGTGAAACCATCTGGTCCTGGGCTTTTCTTTGTTGGGAGGGCCTTTATTACTGTTTCAATTTCTGTGTCAGTTATGGGTCTGTTTAGGTTTTCTATGTCTTCCTGGTTCAATTTAGGTAGGTTGTATGTGTCCAGGAATCTATCCATTTCTGATAGATTTCCCTGTTTGCTGGCATACAAGTCCTTGTAGTTATTTCTGATGATTCTTTTTATTTCTGTGGTGTCTGTTGTTACGTTTACTTTTTCATCTCCAATTGTACTGATTTGGGTCTTTTCTTTTTTTAGTTAGTTGGGCCAGTGGGGTGTCAATTTCGTTTATTTTTTCAAGAAACCAGCTCCTCGTTTGGCTGATTTTTTGTAATGTTTTTTTTGGATTCAATCCTGTTGATTTCCTCTCTGATTTTAATTATTTCTATTCTCCTACTAGCTTTGGGTCTGGTTTGCTGCTGATTTTCTAGATCCTTGAGATGAGTTGAAAGTTCATCTATTTGGTGCCTTTCCAATTTCTCAATATAGGCACCTATTGATATAAATTTTCCTCTTAACACTGCTTTTGCTGTATCCCATAGGTTTTGGTATGATGTGCTGTTATCCTCATTTACTTCCAGAAAATTTTTGATTTCTCTTTTAATTTCTTCTATGACCCATTGTTCATTCAGGAGCATGTTGTTCAGTCTCCATGTGTTTGTACGTGCTCTGGGGATTCCCGAGTTGCTAGTTTCCAACTTCATTCCTTTATGGTCTGAGAAGCTGCATGGTATGATTCTAATTCTCTTGAATTTGCTGAGACTTGCTTTATGGCCTAGCATGTGGTCAATCCTAGAGAAGGTTCCATGTACTGCTGAGAAGAATGTAAAGTCTTTCTGTGTAGGATAAAAAGTTCTGTAGATATCTGTTAGGTCCATTTGAGCTATAGTGTCATTTAAATCTACTGTCTCCTTGTTGGTCTTCTGTCCTGATGATCTGTCTATCTCTGAGAGTGGAGTATTGAAGTCCCCCAGTACTATTGTATTGGGGTCTAAGTCTCCCTTTAATTCCCTTAACAAGTCTTTTAAATAAACCGGTGCCCTGTAATTAGGTGCATATACACTGATAATCGTTATATCTTCCTGTTGAATGAATCCCTTAATCATTATATAGTGCCCCTCTTTGTCTCTCCTAATAGTTTTTGTGGTAAAATTTATGTTATCTGATATTAAGATGGCTACTCCCGCTCTTTTTTCATTTCTGTTGGCATAGTATATCTTTTTCCAGCCTTTCACTTTCAGTCTGTGTGCATCTTTGTTAGAAAGATGTGTTTCTTGTAAGCAGCAGATAGATGGGTTTTGTTCTTTAACCCAATCAGCCAATCGGTGTCTTTTAACTGGATTGTTCAGGCCTTTAACGTTTAATGTGACTATCGATAAGTAGTAACTTTGCCCTATCATTTTTGGGTTTCCTGTGATCTTTTGCTGTGAGGTTTCCTTCCTTTACCTTCTTTCATATTGGTGACTGCGTTTCTGTGTTTCTGCATGTATCACATCTTTAAGCATCTTTTGCAGGGCTGGACGAGTGGCGACGAATTCTTTCAATTTCTGTTTGCTGTGAAAGGTCTTTCTTTCACCTTCATTCACAAATGAGAGCTTTGCAGGATATAATATTCTGGGCTGGCAGTTTTTCTCTCTTAGTACCTGGGCTATATCTCGCCATTCCCTCCTCGCTTGTAAGGTTTCTGATGAGAAGTCAGCTGTGAGTCTAATTGGGGATCCTCTGAGAGTGGTCTGATGTTTCTCTCTTGCACATTTTAAGATCTTTTCTTTATGTTTCACTGTGGTGAGTTTAATTACAATGTGTCGTGGTGAGGATCTCTTTTGGTCATGTTTATTAGGGGTTCTATGAGCTTCCTGTACTAAGATGTCTCTGTCCTTCAAATCTGAGAAGTTTTCTGCTAGTATCTCACTAAAAAGGCCTTCTAATCCTTTTTCCCTCTCCATGCCTTTAGGAACTCCTAGGACCCGAATGTTGGGTTTTTTAATAGTATCCTGTAGATTCCCGACAATATTTTTTAGATTTCTTATTTCCTCTTCTTTTCTTTGGTTTGCCTGTTTCCTTTCCTATTCTCTGTCTTCTAATTCCGATATTCTCTCTTCTGCTTCGCCCATTCTGTTTTTAAGGCTCTCTAATGTGTTTGTCATTTGATCTATTGAATTCTTCATTTCATTACGGTTTCTCGTCACTATCACAGTTTCATGTTCTACTAGTTGTTTCATTTCATTTTGATTCCTCCTTAATATTTCATTTTCACGAGAGAGATTTTCTATCTTGTCCATTAAGGATTTCTGTAGTTCAAGAATTTGTTTTTGAGAACTTCTTAATGATCTTACCAATTTTTTGAGATCCGCTTCTTGCATTTCTTCTATCTCATCATCTTCATAATCTTGAATTGGGGTGTCTTTTTCATTTGGGGGCATTATAGTGTCTTCCTTGCTCTTGTTGCCTTGGTTTCTACGTTTGTTTGGCATCTTGGAGGTGTTGCCAAAGAGCTCTGATTCTTCAGTGTTGCCTAGGCTAAGGAGTTTGTTTTACTTATGTAAAGTAAGTGGTCCCTGCTCTTTGTCTTTCTGCGGTTTGTAAGGAGAGTGCAGAGAGAGGCTAGTGTCCCAGCTGGTTCCCCCTTTTTTTTTTTCTTCCAGTCAGCCTGGTGTAGCTCCCCCTCCCCACCACGTGAGCTCTGACCATGGTCTAAGCTTCATGGCCAATGTCTCCCAGTTACCTTTTCTTCCAGCGCCGGGGCTCAAATTCTGTGGGTGGGCCGTGTCCATGGCACGCCTCCGTGTGGGTTGGGTCGGGTCAGATCGGTGAGGCGCGCCGCAGCTGGGCGCTGCTAGGTGCGGCTCAGTGCGGCTAGGTGCAGCTCGGCAGGGCTCGGCGCGGCACGGAAGTGGGCCACCTTACTCTCCCAGTAGGTCCTCCGTGTCGCATCCACTAGATCCGGAAGAGTTTCCTCTGCAGTTTTTTCCTCTGAGACTCTTCTTCAGGGTACAGTAACTCCACCCTTGTTTAAATTTCTTTTCCCAAACTGTTGTGTGTGCCCTCACTCTTCTGCCATCTTGGCTCCGCCCTCCAAAATTATTCTATTTTCTTTGACATAAAATTAGAATCTGATCCTCTGTTAAAGTAATGATGTTTTTGCAACAATAAGGCCACAACCAGAGTCAAGGGAAGGAAAACAAACCCCTGACACTTTGAAAAGTGGCTGCTCCCAATTGTCTGGTGAAGAGTTAAATGCAGGGCTGGCACTGTGGCGCAGCCAGTTAACACTCTGGGCTGAAGCGCCAGCATCCCATATGGGCACCAGTTCGAACCCAGCTGCTCCACTTCCGGTCCAGCTCTCTACTATGGCCTGGGAAAGCCAAAGAAGATGGCCCAAGTCCTTGGGTCCCTGCACCCACGTGGGAGACCCAGAAGAAACTCCCGACTCCTGGCTTAGGATCGGTGCAGTTGCGGCCAACTGGGGAGTGAACCAGAGGATGGAAGACCTCTCTCTCTCTCTACCTCTCTTCTCTCTGTGTAACTCTGTCTTTCAAATAAATAACTAAATCTTTAAAAAATGCAGTTATCTTGTCTAGGGAGGGAAGATGTCCTAAGCTCTCTCTCCGTAACTCCAGTCATAAATCTGTCCTATAAATATGACCCACGTGTCTCCTTTGTAAACATGCCAGACCCACTAACCTTTTGAAGTGTGGTCCTAAGTCATATAGGCTGCAATTTAGACACAATTCTGTAAGGGTTAAAGTATGATGCTAATGAACCTATAAATATTGTAATACACCTAGGCACAGGGTTCAATTGTCAAAACCATATTTCCCCCTGAGCCTGCTGGCATTAAAAACTGCCCCTGTTCCTCCAGTTTCTGGTGCCCGTCGGAACGAAGACAGTTCCCCCTCCAAGTTTCTTGTAACAGTAAGAGGACTCCATGTGTAAAATGCCAGATAAGTAACCAAAAAGTTTGACCCCTCTCTGTCAGGTCACTGTGCATGCTCCTTTTGTCTCCACAAGGGTTCCTGAGACAGATGGTTGTAAGGAGCCTCAGAGACAAATGTGAGGCTGTTCTTGGGGTACAGTAACTTTTCTTCAGTTGCCTAAGCCCTAAAAAAAAAAAAAAACAGAGAGTCCATGGGAGGCATGGACTTTAAAGGTCTTTGAGACATCACCAGTCAGGACAGGTTTGACCTTCTGATAGTTTGGTATGAGAGTTAAACTGCTTTCAGAGTTGGAGGCAGCAGCATTACTGGGGGAATAGGCCATTTTATCAAGGCCCTCATCCTGAGAGGCAAAGGAGTGGAGACCAGGGGCGGGATAAACTGAGACAGGAGTAGGAGTGGCAATCCTCATACTCAGAAGGACTGTCCTGGTGGACAGGAAGGCCATCCTTGTGATGACCACTCACAGAGGGCTGTGCCCCAGGGGCCGGACTGGGTTTACCTCCCAGTGCCTGCCAGGCTCAGTCCTCATGTTAGGGTTGTATAGAGAGAGGAAGCGACCTCTCTAGGCAGTCCATTCTCTCTCCTTTACTATTCAATGGGATCTCAGTCCTCACGAGTGGATCCCCGGACACCTCTTCGGTGCATCCTTAAGAGTTGGGATCACTTTGACCTCCAGATCCTCGGAGAGAAGGTCCTGAATTTCTTCTGCACTGAGGCCTGGCCCAAATACCCATTTAATGTCGGGGAGACCTGGCCTCCACAGGGAAGTCTCAATTATAACACCATACTACAACTCGATCTTGTCTACAGGTGTGAAGGCAAGTGGGGAGAAATTCCTTATGTCCAACTGTTCTTCTGTCTTAGAGAACACGCAGACTTGTTCCAAAACTGTAACATAGAAAAAGTGCTGGTGCAGTCCGTGGGAGGCAAGCTGAGTATGGAAGAAGAAAAACCAGTCGAGGTGTCTCCAAGGTCATTCCCAGAGCCCCCTCATCCCTAAAGCCCCAAGATCAACCTTGTCCCCCTTATCCTAGGCCAACTCCCAGATGGAGTAAGGCACCTCGGCCTTACCAAAGTATGCAAGGAGATGGACTGTTTCCCTTGCAGGTGGTGGGAGTTAGTGAATTTGGCCCAGAGGTTAGCACTGTGTCTTTTTCTCTGGCTAAATTATTAGAGGTAAAAAAAAAAGACCTGGAAGATTACACAGACAACCCAGAGCAGTAAATAGAGGCTTTTGAACAACTTAAAGTATTATACGATCTGACAGAGAAAGATGTCACTTTACTCCTCAATCAGACGCTAACTTCCATAGACAGAAAGAGTGCTAGCAAAGGCACGGGAGGCAGGCAACGATTATTATGACTCCCAACGTGTAAAACAGAAAAACTGTGTAAAAATGCGAATAGGGGCTGAGGTAGTCCCCACTAAAATCCCTGATTGGGATCTTGGGTAGGAGAGGGATGAGGGGGAACAAAATCATTATACTTACTGCATCTTTAAAGGGCTAAAATGAGCAAAAATCAAACATTTTCACTGTGGGCAATTAACGGCTGTGCAGCAGGGGGAATCTGAACCTCCTGTGACCTTCCGAAAAAAATTCAACAGGGCAATGCTTAAATTCACTAACCTGGACCCTGGAATGGTGGATGGAGAAGCTGTCCTTAAGAACAAATTCCTGACCCAGTCTGCCCTGGATATATAAAGGAAGCTCCAAGAGTTAATGGCAGATCCTGATAAGTCCTCTTTGGACCAATCATTTCAGGTGGCTAATACTGTCTAATACAATAGGTACCGGGAAAAGGAGAAACAGGCGCCATGGGGAAATCTTGGCTGCTATGGGTGTAGCCACCTCGGGCAAGGCCCATAAATCAAGAGCCTGTCTCAAATGTGGGGAGGCGGGACACTTTCAAAAGGACTTTCCCAAGCCTGCACAAAAGAAACCACCTCCTAGACCCTGTCCAATCTGTAAGAAGGAGCACTGGAAATCCAAGTGTCCCAGGCTCTGAAGGGAGCAGGGGCTACTGGACCAGAACTCCCAACGACGGGTCCCAGGGCCTACTCTCCAGGCTCCCACCACTTGGGTTCACACCGAGGAGCCCTGGACCTCTCTGATGGTGGACTCACAGTCAGATTTCTCCTGGCCATTGGTGCTAGATTTTCAGCCTTGCCCTTTTCTCCTGGGCCTAGGTCCACACAAAAGTTAGCCATTCAGGGCAAATCAGGCCAGCCTCTTGAACGGTATTTTACTCAGCCTTTGGCTTGCTCCTGGGATGACTTCCACTTCCACCAGTACTTCCTGATAACCCCTGAGGCCCCAGCACCTCTCTTGGGGAGGGACATTCTGGCTTAGGCTATGTAGGCCTGGTTCTTCCCTCTGAGGTCTATGGCTGCTTTCCTTTAGTTGAGGTAGATATTGGTCCTGCTGTGTGGACAGATGGGGAAACAGTTGGTCGGGCTCTCTCAGCCAAACCTGTGGTTGTCCACCTCTAAGACCCCTCAGTTTACCCAAGACAAAAGGCAATACCCCTGAAACCAGAGGTCCAAGAGGGGCTAAAGCCCATTTTCAACCAGTTAGTAGAGCTGGATTACTAGTAGAGTGTGCGAGTCCATACAACATACCCATTCTAGAGGTCAGAAAAGGGGCCAATAAGTGGTGACTAGTACAAGATCTGAGACTGATAAATGAAGCCGTTGTCCCATGGCACCCAGTAGTTCCTAACCGCTACACCCTCTTAACCCAAGTCCCTGGTAACACCAAATGCTCTTCAGTGCTTGATTTAAGAGATGCCCTTTTCTGCATCCCTCTACATCCCCAGAGATAACCTCTATTTGCATTTGAAGATCTGAGAGGCGGAGGACGGCAGTTGACATGGACTGTCCTCCCACAGGGGTTCCGAGATAGTCCTCACCTGTTTGGAATGACTTTGGCTAAGGATCTAGACGAATGGCAATTTTCTGGGGCTACCCTCCTCCAGTATGTGGATGACCTTTTAGTGGCCTGTTGAAGGAGATGTGTGATTTAGCTCCCAGGTCCCTCCTCAATTTTCTAGCCCAGAAGAGCCATAAGGTCTTCAAAGACAAGGCACAGTTAAGTGAATTCAAAGTGACTTATCTGGGAATGATACTAGAGGGAAATACCAGAATGCTAGGAGGGGAGAGCATCCAGCCAATATTGGGCTTTCTCTTGCCACAAACCCCCAACAACTACGAGGATTTCTTTTTTTTTTTTTCACATAGACACACAAAGTGAAACATACTGTTTGAGTACTAGTTATAGCATCAAATCAAAATGTACAGCACATTAAGGACAGAGATCCCACATGAGGAGCAAGTGCACAGTGGCTCCTGTTGTTGACCCAACAAATTGACACTCTAGTTTATGGCGCCAGTACCCACCCTAGGCTGTCGTCATGAGTTGCCAAGGCTATGGAAGCCTTCCAAGTTTGCCGACTCTGATCATATTTAGACAAGGTCATAAAAGACAGGGTGAGGATAGTAACCAATGATCCTAAGAGTGGCATTAACCAGGTCTGAACAATTATACAGCATTAAGTGGGGAAGAGGACCATCAGTACACACAGGTTGGGAGTGGAGCCATTGGTGGTAGAGTAGAGGTTATGATTACAAAGGAATGAGGCCCAAGTACGCTAGACAGGGTCTAGAACAAAGGACAGAGTCATTATTAGAGGAGCTAAGAAAGGTGCTGTCTAAGCTACAATTAAGTTTTCTGATTGAGAGGCAAATAGAACCTGATAGAAGGGGCTTGATAATAATCTGGTGGGCTTTAGGCCTTGTAAGTTAAGAGGCCCAGACCTATCTATCTCTTCACATGGGGTATATCCTAAGGGAGGTGTGAACCTGCTAGGGGAAGGCACTCTGTTGACTTTCATTACTTGGCTGGCCTGGGAGGAGAGCTGGCCAGGTAAAGGCAGGGGGCACCTCTAACAAGAAATTTACAGTTCTGCCTGCAATGTTGCTGACCCTACTTGACCACACCCTCAGCTGCAGTGGTCACTTTGGAAGTTGGGCTGAGTGAAGGGCTTTTCAGCTTAGAGCCAATAAGATCTGTGGCTCTGACCTGGGCATCCTTCGACTCCAGGGCAGGTCCATTTCCAGTGATCCAACTCTTGGCAGAGCTGCCAGGGCTCTTCACAAGCTGACTTCTGCTGAAGCCCAGGCTTACCACATTGAAAGCCACTGCAGTGGACTGGCCTGTTGGGTCTCCTTGAGGGCAGATCACTGTACAGATCAGCCATTAACAGGCCTGCCACCCATTACTTCTGATGCCTAGCTTTCTTTTCCTCCTGGTTTTTGTTAAAGCAGACCAGAGGATGCAAGTCAAGGGAGTGCCCATGTCCGATCTCTAATCTTCGGTGGCCTGAACTACAAGTCTATAGTCACAGGCATGTTCTGTAGTAGTTTTTCTAAGGTAGACAATGCCCATGAGGAAAATTATATTCTCACTTTAAAACTTTCTTTCCCTTTGGTCTGAAAGGGAGGTTTTTTCTACTTACTGTATACTTTGCTGATGGCGAAGTGAATCTAGCTATGAGATTATTATTTAAGTTCTTATTTTGGCTATGCTATTACAGAAAAATGTTAGCCATCTCTTTTATAAGGTCTAAAGATTAAATTGTGCGTCCTACAGATTCCTTCATAATAGAATTAGTTTCCTACCTTGAAGAGAATAGAGAAATGAAAGAACAAGTTGGGCTTAGAATAGAGAAATGAGGGAGCAAGTCCTAGATCGCTTGCTGACAATAGCAATATCACATGAATACTTAGCAAACCGTTTCAACCATTAGATAACAACTTAAGAAAACATTTACCAGAAGGTCCAATGCCTTCTATAAATTTTAAGAATCATGTATTTGAAAACACCTCTTAAATATCTAACATGGTGTAGTTTGTTTAACCAGTAAACTTAAGCACAACCATATAAAATGTTTTTAGTTTCTTTCTACCAACAAGTTTAAAACATATGATACACAGATTCAGGTCACACAAATTAAAATGTATCTTTGATTGATTTTAGCAGCTTAAATTTATGGACAATCTTATCTATAAGCCATTTAAAATAAAACTCTTAATAAAATTTCCCCATGTGGACATACAATATGTACACACATATAATATAGCATAATAGACCAATATAGCAATTTTAATAATAGCTTTTAAAATCTTTAACTCTTTTTGTAGATTGCCAATTGATTTGAATTGCTTTTTTAGTAACCTCAGTTAACTATACTTTCTCTCAGTTGGTACTGTTAATACATTATTGGCTTCATCTGTTTACAGAGCCATCCCAAAGTACTGAATACAATGGAAGTGGCTGGAAAAAGTCCATAGGAACCTATAGGAGGACAGCTAAACACAGAACCAACAACGTTTTAGTTTTATGAGCAGCAAATCATATATAACTGTGGATGACAAAACACTTTAAGTCGCCATGTTTAAAATTATAAACGCATCAACCAACAAGAGGCACTTGCTTACTTCACAGTATTTTTGAAAGCACCTGTAGTATTTTACAAGTATTTAACCTTTTAGGCCTCTGGGGCTTTCTCATTAAGATAACTATCATGTCTAGTAACACAAGATCATTAGACTTTTTAATTCTCAAACATTTGTATTAATAGCATTTTCCATTATAGAAATTAAAGTTTGGTACCACATCACATCTTGACAGTACTTCTAATATAATCCAAATAGCCTGATTAGTTGGTGTCTCTATAAGATGAGAGACATAGGTCCTTCGATTTTTTTCAGTTGGGCCCAAACTGGAAAAACCAATGTCCAGGATTAACTGGAAATTTTAGAGACCAGATTGTGTGAAACTTTGATTTTTTGAATGCCTGTCAAGAATGCCAAGAAGACTCAAAATCCAAAATATCTGCTTGAAATAAGATTCCTTAAAATCATGACATAACATAGACCAAATTTGATCTTGTTACAAGGTGATTATTCAAATCTTTGAAAATAAGCACATATTTACATAACCCATAGCTCTTAATAAAAATTCAGCTGTTTTTGAACAATTAGAATTTAACAGACATCAAGAGAACATAATAGATTACTTTAACACATTGATTTAACAGAGCATCAGAGTTTAATTCTATGTCAAAGAGAAATTGAGCTTCCTGTGATCTTTTGCTGTGAGGTTTCCTTCCTTTACCTTCTTTCATATTGGTGACCATGTTTCTGTGTTTCTGTGTGTAACACATCTTTAAGCATCTTTTGCAGGGCAGGATGAGTGGCAACAAATTCTTTCAGTTTCTGTTTGCTATGAAAAGTCTTAATTTCACCTTCATTCACAAATGAGAGCTTTGCAGGATATAATATTCTGGGCTGGCAGTTTTTCTCTCTTAGTACCTGGGCTATGTCTCGCCATTCCCTTCTAGCTTGTAGGGTTTCTGATGAGAAGTCTGCTGTGAGTCTAATTGGAGATCCTCTAAGAGTAATCTGACGTTTTTCTCTTGCACATTTTAGGATCTTTTCTTTGTGTTTCACTGTGGTGAGTTTGATTACAACGTGTCGTGGTGAGGATCTCTTTTGGTCATGTTTATTAGGGGTTCTATAAGCTTCCTGTACTAAGATGCCTCTGTCCTTCTCCAAACCTGGGAAATTTTCTGCTAGTATGTCACTGAAAATGCCTTCTAATCCTTTCTCCCTCTCCATGCCTTCAGGAACTCCTAGAACTCGAATGTTGGGTTTTTTAATAGTATCCTGTAGATTCCCGACAATATTTTTTAGATTTCTAATTTCTTCTTCTTTTCTTTGGTTTGCCTGTTTCCTTTCCTGTTCTCTGTCTTCTAAGTCAGATATTCTCTCTTCTGCTTCGCCCATTCTGTTTTTAAGGCTCTCTAATGTGTTTGTCATTTGATCTATTGAATTCTTCATTTCATTATGATTTCTCATCACTATCTCAGTTTCTTGTTCCACTAGTTGTTTCATTTCATTTTGATTCCTCCTTAATATTTCATTTTCATGAGAGAGATTTTCTATCTTGTCCATTAAGGATTTCTGTAGTATAAGAATTTGTTTTTGAGAAATTCTTAATGTTCTTATCAATTTTTTGAGATCTGCTTCTTGCATTTCTTCAATCTCATCATCTTCATAATCTTGAATTGGGGTGTCTTTTTCATTTGGGGGCATCATAGTGTCTTCCTTGTTCTTGTTACCTCGGTTTTTGCGTTTGTTGTATGGCATGTTGGAGATATTTGGTTTCTTCACTGTGGTGTTTTTTCTTGTTACACTATGGCTCTATATTAAGTGGACTGTCTGCTTTCGGTGGAGCCTTAGAGGCTTGAGATGAGTGTGGACTGAGAGCTGTGTTTGGTTCCTCAGGGCTGAGGGTGTGTCAAAGATGACACTCCCAGGTTAGGTGGTAAATCTCTCTTTCTTTCTTTCTTTTTTTTATTCAAAAGGGAAGTAATACCGCACAGCAGAACGTAATTGGAGGTAGTTAGCAGGCAAATGATATACCCACAGGAGCCAGAGATTGGAAGCTCTTTCCCAAGGACCACACAGGGAATCTCTGCTGCCCTCAATGTGGGCTCCAATTCTCCTGCAGTCTCCCACTGGGTTGCCAAGTTAGATGCTAATCTCCTGTTATTTCACCCCTCCCCCCAGAGTCAGGTTTTTCTGCTAGGCTCAGGGCCGGTGCAGACCTGAGGTCGCCCTGCTTATGACGTATCTCCAAAATGGCGCCTGTTCTTTGTCTTGCTCGCCTTTGAGAGGTGAGCGGAGGGAGAGAAACTCGTGTCCATATCGGTCACTTTTTTTTTTTTCCTCTCTCTCTTCTAGTTAGCCTGGTGAACTTTTCCCCACGGAGTTTCAAGCCTCGTTCCCTCTAGTCTCCTCTTTCTGCTTGCCCGCTGGTGTCTCGGGCTATTGAGGTTCGGCTCACCTCGCGTTCCAGCGCTGGTGCGTTGAGTCTGCCGCTGGTGTCCCGAACTTGGGCTCCCACACTCTCCACGCAGGTACACTGTGAATCACTAGTTCCGGAAGAGTTTCCTCTGCTGTGTCTTCCCCTACTCTTCCTTGACCCTGCAGTATCTCCACTTTTATTAACGTGTGTCTTGACGAAATATCAATGTGCTCCCTTCCTATTCCGCCATCTTGCCACTCCCCCGAAATTAAGGACCTTCTTTCCGAGGATCTGGAGGTCAAAGTGATCCCAACTCTTAAGGATGCACCGAAGAGGTGTCCGGGGATCCACTCGTGAGGACTGAGATCCCATTGAATAGTAAAGGAGAGAGAATGGACTGCCTAGAGAGGTCGCTTCCTCTCTCTATACAACCCTAACATGAGGACTGAGCCTGGCAGGCACTGGGAGGTAAACCCAGTGCGGCCCCTGGGGCACAGCCCTCTGTGAGTGGTCATCACAAGGATGGCCTTCTTGTCCACCAGGACAGGCCTTCCGAGTGTGAGGATTGCCACTCCTACTCCTGTCTCAGTTTATCCCGCCCCTGGTCTCCACTCCTTTGCCTCTCAGGATGAGGGCCTTGATAAAATGGCCTATTCCCCCAGTAATGCTGCTGCCTCCAACTCTGAAAGCAGTTTAACTCTCATACCAAACTATCAGAAGGTCAAACCTGTCCTGACTGGTGATGTCTCAAAGACCTTTAAAGTCCATGCCTCCCATGGACTCTCTGGGTTTTTTAGGGCTTAGGCAACTGAAGAAAAGTTACTGTACCCCAAGAACAGCCTCACATTTGTCTCTGAGGCTCCTTACAAACATCTGTCTCAGGAACCCTTGTGGAGACAAAAGGAGCATGCACAGTGACCTGACAGAGAGGGGTCAAACTTTTTGGTTACTTATCTGGCATTTTACACATGGAGTCCTCTTACTGTTACAAGAAACTTGGAGGGGGAACTGTCTTCGTTCCGACGGGCACCAGAAACTGGAGGAACAGGGGCAGTTTTTAATGCCAGCAGGCTCAGGGGGAAATATGGTTTTGACAATTGAACCCTGTGCCTAGGTGTATTACAATATTTATAGGTTCATTAGCATCATACTTTAACCCTTACAGAATTGTGTCTAAATTGCAGCCTATATGACTTAGGACCACACTTCAAAAGGTTAGTGGGTCTGGCATGTTTACAAAGGAGACACGTGGGTCATATTTATAGGACAGATTTATGACTGGAGTTACGGAGAGAGAGCTTAGGACATCTTCCCTCCCTAGACAAGATAACTGCATTTTTTAAAGATTTAGTTATTTATTTGAAAGACAGAGTTACACAGAGAGAAGAGAGGTAGAGAGAGAGAGAGGTCTTCCATCCTCTGGTTCACTCCCCAGTTGGCCGCAACTGCACCGATCCTAAGCCAGGAGTCGGGAGTTTCTTCTGGGTCTCCCACGTGGGTGCAGGGACCCAAGGACTTGGGCCATCTTCTTTGGCTTTCCCAGGCCATAGTAGAGAGCTGGACCGGAAGTGGAGCAGCTGGGTTCGAACTGGTGCCCATATGGGATGCTGGCGCTTCAGCCCAGAGTGTTAACTGGCTGCGCCACAGTGCCAGCCCTGCATTTAACTCTTCACCAGACAATTGGGAGCAGCCACTTTTCAAAGTGTCAGGGGTTTGTTTTCCTTCCCTTGACTCTGGTTGTGGCCTTATTGTTGCAAAAACATCATTACTTTAACAGAGGATCAGATTCTAATTTTATGTCAAAGAAAATAGAATAATTTTGGAGGGCGGAGCCAAGATGGCAGAAGAGTGAGGGCACACACAACAGTTTGGGAAAAGAAATTTAAACAAGGGTGGAGTTACTGTACCCTGAAGAAGAGTCTCAGAGGAAAAAACTGCAGAGGAAACTCTTCCGGATCTAGTGGATGCGACACGGAGGACCTACTGGGAGAGTAAGGTGGCCCACTTCCGTGCCGCGCCGAGCCCTGCCGAGCTGCACCTAGCCGCACTGAGCCGCACCTAGCAGCGCCCAGCTGCGGCGCGCCTCACCGATCTGACCCGACCCAACCCACACGGAGGCGTGCCATGGACACGGCCCACCCACAGAATTTGAGCCCCGGCGCTGGAAGAAAAGGTAACTGGGAGACATTGGCCATGAAGCTTAGACCATGGTCAGAGCTCACGTGGTGGGGAGGGGGAGCTACACCAGGCTGACTGGAAGAAAAAAAAAAAGGGGGAACCAGCTGGGACACTAGCCTCTCTCTGCACTCTCCTTACAAACCGCAGAAAGACAAAGAGCAGGGACCACTTACTTTACATAAGTAAAACAAACTCCTTAGCCTAGGCAACACTGAAGAATCAGAGCTCTTTGGCAACACCTCCAAGATGCCAAACAAACGTAGAAACCAAGGCAACAAGAGCAAGGAAGACACTATAATGCCCCCAAATGAAAAAGACACCCCAATTCAAGATTATGAAGATGATGAGATAGAAGAAATGCAAGAAGCGGATCTCAAAAAATTGGTAAGATCATTAAGAAGTTCTCAAAAACAAATTCTTGAACTACAGAAATCCTTAATGGACAAGATAGAAAATCTCTCTCGTGAAAATGAAATATTAAGGAGGAATCAAAATGAAATGAAACAACTAGTAGAACATGAAACTGTGATAGTGACGAGAAACCGTAATGAAATGAAGAATTCAATAGATCAAATGACAAACACATTAGAGAGCCTTAAAAACAGAATGGGCGAAGCAGAAGAGAGAATATCGGAATTAGAAGACAGAGAATAGGAAAGGAAACAGGCAAACCAAAGAAAAGAAGAGGAAATAAGAAATCTAAAAAATATTGTCGGGAATCTACAGGATACTATTAAAAAACCCAACATTCGGGTCCTAGGAGTTCCTAAAGGCATGGAGAGGGAAAAAGGATTAGAAGGCCTTTTTAGTGAGATACTAGCAGAAAACTTCTCAGATTTGAAGGACAGAGACATCTTAGTACAGGAAGCTCATAGAACCCCTAATAAACATGACCAAAAGAGATCCTCACCACGACACATTGTAATTAAACTCACCACAGTGAAACATAAAGAAAAGATCTTAAAATGTGCAAGAGAGAAACATCAGACCACTCTCAGAGGATCCCCAATTAGACTCACAGCTGACTTCTCATCAGAAACCTTACAAGCGAGGAGGGAATGGCGAGATATAGCCCAGGTACTAAGAGAGAAAAACTGCCAGCCCAGAATATTATATCCTGCAAAGCTCTCATTTGTGAATGAAGGTGAAAGAAAGACCTTTCACAGCAAACAGAAATTGAAAGAATTCGTCGCCACTCGTCCAGCCCTGCAAAAGATGCTTAAAGATGTGATACATGCAGAAACACAGAAACGCAGTCACCAATATGAAAGAAGGTAAAGGAAGGAAACCTCACAGCAAAAGATCACAGGAAACCCAAAAATGATAGGGCAAAGTTACTACTTATCGATAGTCACATTAAACGTTAAAGGCCTGAACAATCCAGTTAAAAGACACCGATTGGCTGATTGGGTTAAAGAACAAAACCCATCTATCTGCTGCTTACAAGAAACACATCTTTCTAACAAAGATGCACACAGACTGAAAGTGAAAGGCTGGAAAAAGATATACTATGCCAACAGAAATGAAAAAAGAGCGGGAGTAGCCATCTTAATATCAGATAACATAAATTTTACCACAAAAACTATTAGGAGAGACAAAGAGGGGCACTATATAATGATTAAGGGATTCATTCAACAGGAAGATATAACGATTATCAGTGTATATGCACCTAATTACAGGGCACCGGTTTATTTAAAAGACTTGTTAAGGGAATTAAAGGGAGACTTAGACCCCAATACAATAGTACTGGGGGACTTCAATACTCCACTCTCAGAGATAGACAGATCATCAGGACAGAAGACCAACAAGGAGACAGTAGATTTAAATGACACTATAGCTCAAATGGACCTAACAGATATCTACAGAACTTTTTATCCTACACAGAAAGACTTTACATTCTTCTCAGCAGTACATGGAACCTTCTCTAGGATTGACCACATGCTAGGCCATAAAGCAAGTCTCAGCAAATTCAAGAGAATTAGAATCATACCATGCAGCTTCTCAGACCATAAAGGAATGAAGTTGGAAACTAGCAACTCGGGAATCCCCAGAGCACGTACAAACACATGGAGACTGAACAACATGCTCCTGAATGAACAATGGGTCATAGAAGAAATTAAAAGAGAAATCAAAAATTTTCTGGAAGTAAATGAGGATAACAGCACATCATACCAAAACCTATGGGATACAGCAAAAGCAGTGTTAAGAGGAAAATTTATATCAATAGGTGCCTATATTGAGAAATTGGAAAGGCACCAAATAGATGAACTTTCAACTCATCTCAAGGATCTAGAAAATCAGCAGCAAACCAGACCCAAAGCTAGTAGGAGAATAGAAATAATTAAAATCAGAGAGGAAATCAACAGGATTGAATCCAAAAAAAACATTACAAAAAATCAGCCAAACGAGGAGCTGGTTTCTTGAAAAAATAAACGAAATTGACACCCCACTGGCCCAACTAACTAAAAAAAGAAAAGACCCAAATCAGTACAATTGGAGATGAAAAAGTAAACGTAACAACAGACACCACAGAAATAAAAAGAATCATCAGAAATAACTACAAGGACTTGTATGCCAGCAAACAGGGAAATCTATCAGAAATGGATAGATTCCTGGACACATACAACCTACCTAAATTGAACCAGGAAGACATAGAAAACCTAAACAGACCCATAACTGACACAGAAATTGAAACAGTAATAAAGGCCCTCCCAACAAAGAAAAGCCCAGGACCAGATGGTTTCACGGCTGAATTCTACCAGACATTTAAAGAAGAACTAACCCCAATTCTCCTCAAACTATTCAGGGCAATCAAAAAAGAAGGAATCCTCCCAAACTCTTTCTATGAAGCCAGCATCACCTTAATTCTTAAGCCGGAAAAAGATGCAGCATTGAAAGAGAATTACAGACCAATATCCCTGATGAACATAGATGCAAAAATCCTCAATAAAATTCTGGCCAATAGAATGCAACATCACATTAGAAAGATCATCCACCCAGACCAAGTGGGATTTATCCCTGGTATGCAGGGATGGTTCAATGTTTGCAAAACAATCAACGTGATACACCACATTAACAGACTGCAGAAGAAAAACCATATGACTCTCTCAATAGACGCAGAGAAAACATTTAATAAAATACAACACCATTTCATGATGAAAACCCTAAGCAAACTGGGTATAAAAGGAACATTCCTCAATACAATCAAAGCAATTTATGAAAAACCTACGGCCAGTATCCTATTGAACGGGGAAAAGTTGGAAGCATTTCCGCTGAGATCTCATACGAGACAGGGATGCCCACTCTCACCACTGCTCTTCAATATAGTTCTGGAAGTCTTAGCCAGAGCTATCAGGCAAGAAAAAGAAATTAAAGGGATACAAATCGGGAAGGAAGAACTCAAACTATCCCTCTTTGCAGACGATATGATTCTTTATTTAGGGACCCAAAGAACTCTACTAAGAGACTATTGGACTCATAGAAGAGTTTGGCAAAGTAGCAGGATATAAAATCAATGCACAAAAATCAACAGCCTTAGTATACACAGACAATGCCACAGCTGAGAAAGAATTTCTAAATTCAATCCCATTCTCAATAGCTACAAAAACAATCAAATACCTTGGAATAAACTTAACCAAGGACATTAAAGATCTCTACGATGAAAATTACAAAACCTTAAAGAAAGAAATAGAAGAGGATACCAAAAAATGGAGAAATCTTCCATGCTCATGGATTGGAAGAATCAACATCATCAAAATGTCCATTCTCCCAAAAGCAATTTATACATTCAATGCAATACCAATCAAGATACCAAAGACATTCTTCTCAGATCTGGAAAAAATGATGCTGAAATTTATATGGAGACACAGGAGACCTCGAATAGCCAAAGCAATCTTGTACAACAAAAACAAAGCCGGAGGCATCACAATACCAGATTTCAGGACATACTACAGGGCAGTAGTTATCAAAACAGCATGGTACTGGTACAGAAACAGATGGATCGACCAATAGAACAGAATAGAAATACCAGAAATGAACCCAAACATCTACAGCCAACTCATATTTGATCAAGGATCCAAAACCAATCCCTGGAGTAAGGACAGCCTATTCAATAAATGGTGCTGGGAAAATTGGATTTCCACATGCAGAATCATGAAGCAAGATCCCTACCTTTCACCTTACACAAAAATTCACTCAACTTGGATCAAAAACTTAAATCTACGACCAGACACCATCAAATTATTAGAGAGCATTAGAGAAACCTTGCAAGATATAGGCACAGGTAAAGATTTCTTGGAAAATACCCCAGGAGCACAGGCAGTCAAAGCCAAAATTAACTATTGGGATTGCATCAAACTGAGAAGTTTCTTTACTGCAAAAGAAACAGTCAGGAAAGTGAATAGGAAACTGACAGAATGGGAAAAAAATATTTGCAAACTATACTACAGATAAAGGGTTGATAACCAGAATCTTCAAAGAAATCAAGAAACTCCTCAACATCAAAACAAACAATCCACTTAAGAGATGGGCCAAAGACCTCAACAGACATTTTTCAAAAGAGGAAATCCAAATGGCCAACAGACACATGAAAAAATGTTCTGGATCACTAGCCATCAGGGAAATGCAAATCAAAACCACAATGAGGGTTCACCTCACCCCGGTTAGAATGGCCCACATTTAGAAATCAACCAACAATAGATGCTGGAGAGGAAGTGGGGAAAAAGGGACACTAACCCACTGTTGGTGGTACTGCAAACTGGTTAAGCCACTATGGAAGTCAGTCTGGAGATTCCTCAGAAACCTGAATATAACCCTACCATTCAACCCAGCCATCCCACTCCTTGGAATTTACCCAAAGGAAATTAAATTGGCAAACAAAAAAGGCATCTGCACATTAATATTTATTGCAGCTCAATTCACAATAGCTAAGACCTGGAACCAACCCAAATGCCCATCAACAGTAGACTGGATAAAGAAACTATGGGACATGTACTCTATGGAATACTATACAGCAGTCAAAAACAATGAAACCCAGTCATTTGCAACAAGATGGAGGAATCTGGAAAACATCATGCTAAGTGAATTAAGCCAGTCCCAAAGAAACAAATATCATTTGTTTTCCCTGATCGGTGACAACTAACTGAGCACCAAAGGGTAACCTGTGGAAGTGTAATGGACACTATGAGAAATAGTGACTTGATCAGCTATGTGCTGACTGTTGATGTACAATGTAACACTTTATTTTAGTATTTTTTGGTAAACTTTATAATTAACACACAATTATTCTGAGGTGTCTAAATCTTAACTGAAAACTGATCCCGGTTAAATATAAGAATGAGAAAAGGAGAGGGAGGAGATGTATAATAGGGGACATGCTCAATTGGATTTGCCCCAAATGATGAAGTTAGAAAAGTTCTAGGGGATTCCGATACAATCCCATCAAGGTGGCATGTACCAATGCCATCTCACCAGCCCAGGTGATCAATTTCATTTCACAACTGATCACACTGATAGGCCTAAGAGTCAAAGGAATCACACAAACAAGATTAATGTCTGCTAATACTAACTGATAAAAAAAGGGGGGGGGTAGATAAGGATCCAACATGGGAAGCAGGATACACAGCAGACTCATAGAATGACATATGTCCTAAATAGCACTCTGGCCTCAGAATCAGCCCTTAAGGCATTCGGATCTGGCTCAAGAGCCTATGAGAGTATTTTAGGCATGGAAAGCCAAGACACGCTGGGGAAAAAAAAAAGATGAAGAAGAAGGAGACCTAAATGAAGGATCTCAGCGAGTGTGATCCCAGTGGAAAGAACGGGGCCATCAAAGTAGGAGGTAACTTTCTCTGAAGGGAGGAGAGAACTTCCACTTTGACTATGGCCTTGTCGGAATAGGATTGAAGTCGGCAAATCCTAAAGGCTTCCATAGCCTCGGCAACTCATGGCTAGAGCCTAGGGAGATTACTGATGCCATAAACAAGAGTGTTAAATTGTTAAATCAACATCAGGAGTCACTGTGTACTTGCATCCCAAGTGGGACCTGTCCTTAATAGGTTGTCAAAGGTGAAGTAATGATATAGCTAGTACTGAAACAGTATTTTTACACTTTGTGGTTATGTGTGGGTGCAAACTGATGAAAGCTTTGCTTAGTATACACTGAAGCGATCTTCTGTATATAAAGATAATTGAAAATGAAAAAAAAAAACCCCTTGGTTTTAAATTGGAAATTACATAGAAAAATAATCACTCTTTTTTTAAAAAAAAAATATCTTGCAGAATCTCAGTCATTAATGTGATGTACACTGTTATTTAATGCTATAACTAGTACTCCAACAGTATTTTTTCACTTTGTGTTGCTATGGGAGGACAAACTGTTGAAATCTATATATATACTAAACTGATTTTCTATATATAAAGAGAAATGAAAATGAATATTGATGGGAATGGAAGGGGAGAGCAAGTGGGAGGGGGGAGGGTTGCGGGTGGGGGGGAATTGTGGGGGGGGGGAAGCCTTTGTAATCCATGAGCTATATTTTGGAAATTTATATTCACTAAATAAAAAAATAAAATAAGTAAAAAAAAAGAAAATAGAATAACTTTGTATCCAAAAATTTTGCCTTTCATTAATTTCTGTGACTTCATCACAGCTTCTGCAACTTAGTCAAACCTTTCTACCTTTTCCATTCCAGTCTAGAGTAAACTAGCCATTAGCATAAAGCAATTCATACAAACCATGTCCTTCCTCGATTTAAAAAAAGTCTCTTTTCTTTTTAACCTTCTTTACCAAGAACACATTTTTATACTTGTGACATTTTTCTATCTGCTGATTTCCTTGATCTACTTCCCAGCCTTAGTTTTAAATTATGTTTCGTAACAATCCCAAACAGTCTCCATGAAATATTCCTAACATGAATGGCTCTAGGATTGGACAGATGTGTTGCTTCATTGAGTGGTTGAAATCTCCTATTGCTCATGACTGTTTGCTATCTAGTTGCCTGAGTTTACCTGGAGGGCCAATATTAGCCTAGGTAAGGCAAAGCGCCACTCACGTAGCAGTAGGTGGCATGACCAGGCTTTCCCTCCAAGAGAGAGGCAAGGTCCTTGGGTCGCAGTCTGGCCACTAGAAAACCAAAGCGAGATTGGGGGGGGTGTCTCTAGGCTCTCACCCAACTACCCTTCCTGGCTTCCCTCCCCCCTTTACAATCCCTCCGAAATTTAGGCCGTGGCTAAGCTGTGGCCAGAAGGACTCCATGTTCTCGGAGAGCGGTGACACCCTGGATGATCAACGGTCATTCCCAAAGATCTGGTCCCGCTTGTGGGAAGGAATACAGACCTTGGTGAAGTCTTCTATCGAGGCCCACGTTGGGCACCAAAGATGTTACCGATCACGGAAGGGGAGGGCCGTTGCTGGAATGAGTCTCATGGGGGTTCTTTTCCCCAGCTTAGTACAGAAATGAAAAGCCAGGAAACTATTTGCAAAGAGGCAGAAACTTTGTGGCATTGACAAGCGATTGAGAACGTGTCTGGTGCTTCAGAAGACCAGGTGGCACGCCCCAGCAGCACACTGGCTTTGAGGAAGTGTCCTCGGATTTTAAGGCAGCACTATATGTTAATTGAGTTATGCTATTGGGGGTGCCCATTGGACAGGGGGTTTCACATACTGTGCTGTTTTGCTTGGGGCTCAAGGAGCTGGCAGGGTTCTCCTGGAGACTGTCAGTCTCCATAGGGGTCAGCCCCCTCCACTGCTAGCTCTGGGTGGAAGATCCCAACTCTATGGAAGGCATGGTATAAACTGCAAGGTCACACAAAATAGCCAGGGTCTCTTGGAGCTGATCCAACTCTCCCCAGGTTCTCATCCCCTTCCCCTGCCAGCTCTGACTAAAGATTGCACCCACCCTGAAGGTGTGATTTAAATCTGCAAGGTCACACATGCAGCACAGGAAGCTGTTAGTAGAGGAAATGCCAGTTTCCTGGAGAGAGTCTTTCCAGCCACAACTGGCAGCCTGCTTGTGCAGGACATTCTACCTGTGTCTGAAGGGGCCACCAGACTCCCTGTTTAACTCTCTGTGCAATCTCCCCTCTCTCCCAAGTGTAAGATATGGTATGAAATAAATCCTCAGTGTTTCTGCTCACACTGTGGAAACCACAACGATTGGTTAATTTTTGCTTCAGCCACCTTTCAAGACATAAAATGTTCTGATAAAAAGTGAAATCTATTTGATACAGACCCATTTGTTGATCTGTAAAAAATATTTGATCATTTGGCAGGCAGAGTGATACAGAGAGGAACACACACACACACACACATATATGTATATATCTTCCATGCTGTGGCTCAATGCCCACAGAATAGGTTGGAGCAGGAACTCAGTCCAGTTTGCCTGCTGTGTCATGCACCCAGGACATGGGGCCATCCTTGGCTTTTTTCCCAGGCCCATGATCCAGAAGCTCGATGACAAGCTAGGTGCTGGGCATTGAACTAACACTCTCACAAGGGATGCTGGCTTCCCACGTTGTCTCCAAACCCACAACAACTGTACCTTGAAATTCTTTTTGCATTGATGTATAGGAACGTTACATATGCATGTGATACCATGCAACTTTTTAAGTAGAAACTCACCACCTTTGCAATTTTTTATTTTGAAATGTGGAGAGACAGCAAGAAAAGACAGACAGAGGTTTCTCCTCCTTCATATGCTTCCCCAAACCCTGGTTAACAGCTGGGGCTGTCAGGCAGAAGCCAGGAGCCAGGAACTCAGTCCGTGGATCCCATGTTGGTGGCAGGGATCCAAGTATGTGATGCATCCCCTGCTGGACGCCAGAGCCTGCATCCACAGCAAACTCAAACTGGCAGCCAAGCAAGCACTTGAATATAGGCAGGCATACCGGTGTGGGGTGCAGGTGTCCCAATCTGTGTCTACACTGCTATGTCAAACACTGAGTCCAGTGTGCATTGTTGGAATACACGGAAACCGTGGGTAATGTGCAAACCAAGGTCAACACATCTGACTCCCCAACAACATTTCTTGATGGTGAAAATATTCCAGATCCTTCCTTCTACCTTTCTGTGAAATATCAGCACTTTCTCCTTAGTTCAGTCTCTGTCCTATGCGTACCTCTCTCTGGACACCTGCTGTTGTACTGCCTTTCATTCCATGTTGGGAGACCCCCTCTTTTAGTTCTGCATTTCTGTCGTAAGGATGTGTTTGACCCACTGTGTCAAGGAAGTTATGCTGGCCACAGAGTGTCCGAGATTTCTCTCAGGGAGAATTTCTGGATGGCCTTTTCATTCTCCAAAGTCAGCTTTGCTGATTAGAGAATTCCTGGTTGGGGGCAGCCTGTTGGCACAGCAGGTGAAACTACTGCCTGGGATGCCAGCATCCCATATGGGAGTTTTGGTTTGAGACCCAGCTCCTCTGCTTCTAATATAGCCCCCAGCCTATGGCAGCTGGCACAGCGGCAGAATGTGGCGCCAAAAACCTGGGGCCCTCCCATCTACCTGGGTGACTAGAGTGGAGTTCCTGCCTCATGGCTTTGGCCTCTGCCAGGTCCCATTGTGGTGGGCAACTGGAGGAGTGTCTCTGTTTCCCACTCCTGCTCCCACCTTAAAGATATGAAAAAAACGACGATTTATAAAGTGCTTGGAAATGGTATTTTGAGTACACGTGCAGGAAGCGAGACATTTTTGGCACTAGAACAAACATTTTTTCTCAATAATGCTTTCTTCCATTAGACTTGAGGGGAAGAATACAGGGACAGACACATCTTCTATCCACCAGTTCACTCTTTCAGAGCCCACAGACCATGGCTGGCCTGGCTAAAGAGCAGCTCATAGCTCCATTCCCACCTCCCACATTAGTGGTAGGGACAGACGTATTGAACCATCACCTGTGCATCCCAGGTGTGTATTACTATGGATCTAGATTTGCAGTGAAGCCTGGACTTGAATCACTTATGTCCATGTGGGACTGACATCACTAGAGCAGCCTAAACTAATGTTCCAAGTGCCTGCCCCTCAATTCACCTTATCATTGCCTGTCTGACGTGAATTTTCAGTAATATTTTTGTACACTCTATGAATAAGTCCTTTTGTTACATGAGTGGTCTGCACGTATTTTGGCCATTTTGTTGCCTATCTTTGCTAACTTGACCCTTACTGGTGTTTTGCAGAACAGACATAGCTAATTTCCTAGTTCAAATGATTCCTTTAAACATTGTTGGATATATTATCGCTTCTCAGCCTTTTGGCTAAGTTCAAGTGTAAATTTGTTGGATATTGCTTTAAGTGCCATGTTTAGGATGTCTTTTCCAAGTCTTAACTCTGAAACTCTTTCCTGTGATTTATTTAGAAAATCTGTACTTTTATATTCTAATTTAAGTCTTTGTCAGAGTTCAATGAAACAGCTTTACCCGAATCTAAAATGAGCTCAGGAAACTCAATGGCAAGAAAGCAAACAATCCAGATAAGAAATGGGCAAATTACTTGAACAGGCATTTGTCATAAGAGGAAATAAAATGGCTAAGAGATACATGAAAAAATGCTCAGGACCACTAGCTGTGAGGGAAATGCAAATCTAATTCACAATATAGTTTCACCTCACCCCCTTAGAATGTCTTTCATACAGAAGTCAACAAACCACAAACATTTGCCGAGGATTTGGGAAAAGGCAACCGATCCACTCTTGTTGGGAATGTAAACTGGTACAGCGACTGGGGAAACAATATACTGTCTGAGATACCTCAGAATTCTGAATGTAGACCTACCATATGACCCAAACATCCCACTGCTGGGAATTTACACAAAGGAAATGAAATCAGCATATGAAAGTGTTAGCTGTACCTTCATGCTTACTGCAGCTGAATTCACAGTAGCTAAGATAGGGAAACAAACCAAATGTCCATCACCTGAAGACTGGATATGGTCATTATAATATATGTACACTATTGCAGAGCACACAGTATACAATGAAATCCTGTCATTTGAAACAAAATGGATGTAACTGGAATCCATTATACTTAGTGAAATAAGCTAGGCCCCAAAATCAAATGCCATACAACTGACTACACTTGCTGACAGTAATTTTTACAGGTGACATCCGTAGTAACATATTTTTCTCTAGCAGAGCACTGCATGTACAAATACCAGAAAGTGCATTTTGAAATACTTGTTTGCTTTCTGATCTGGCTCACCATTCAGTCAGTTTTTTAAATAGGCAGTATTTTACTTATGGCCAGCTCCCAGTCATATTCCTGCCAAGGAAAAGGCAAGAGAGAAGGGGAGGGAATGCTGCTCTTGTGCATGGGCCTCAAAGGTGATAAATTCACAATGGGACACGTCCACAGCAAACATGCAAGTGTGGTTTTAAAACTTGATTGCTGTGCCAGCACTGTGGCATTTTAGGCTATGCCTCTGCCTGAAGGGCCAGCATGTCATGAGGGCATGGTTTGAGTCCCAGCTGCTCCTCTAAAAATCCAGCTCTCTGCTTATGGCCTGGAAAGCAGTAGAAAATGGCCCCAGTGCTAGGGTCCCTGCACTGTTGTGGGAGACCCTGAGGAAGCTTCTGGTTCTTGGTTTTACATAGGGTTATCTCCAGCCATAGTGGCCATTTGGGGAGTGAACCACTTGTTGGAAGACCTTCTCCCATCTCTCCCACTCTCCGTAACTCTACCTCTCCAATAAATGAATAAAAGCTTTTTTAAGAGCTTTCTTGAAATAGACATAATATACACAGATAATGGACACGGGGCATTTTGCTACTAAAGAAAACCAAACAGAACAGCAACATCATTCTGTCTTTCCAGGTAGTTACTCAAATCAAGTTAGACAGGTCTCACATACATTCTAATGAGAGAAAACTTTTTTTAAGATTAATGTATTTGAAAGTTGTCTTCCATAAGTCAGAAGGAGACAGAGAGAGAGAGAGAGAGAGAGAGAGAATCATCAAATCAATAGTTTACTGCCCACATGGCTGAACAGATGGAAGACCTCTCTCTCTCTGGCTACTGCTTTTCCTCTCACTCTCTCAACCTCTGCCTCTCTGTAACTCTGCCTTTCTATACATAAATAAAATCTTTGAAAACATTTCTATAGAGTCTGTGTCCAAAACCAATGTGAACAAAAGAACTAGAAAGAAGGGCATTACATTACCCTGGGCTTACTCTGGATGGAGCCCATTGAAAACAGAAACATAGGAAAAGTGACGACATAGTGTTGTATCCTAGACAGAGGCATCACAGAAAGAAGAAATGATAGGATAGTATAGACCACAGAAAGGAAACCTAGGAAAAGTTGAAGTTGCATCAAAGAAATAACGAAAACTACAATTGTGGATGGAGTCCACTGCAAAGAGAGAAACCTAGAAGTGACGTGGTGCTTCACAGGAGAAATGAGGACCTGCAATGGCTGCTGGTGGTGACAGCCTACTCTGCACACTGTGTGGATTTGAGGCATCTGCTGGTTGAAGCAGACAGGCAGGGTATCTCTCCCCACCCTGCATCGTATGACTCCCGCCCCTGCCCCAACATCTAGTTCTGATGCCAACTATGGTGAACATAAACCCAAGTCATCCAAGACGCTGTAGGAGACAAAGTTAGCACAACGAACGGAACGGCGGGAGAAGTGAGCCACAGGAGAGTCCCTTCAGTCCTCCTCCAAGTCCTGCTCCAGGAGAAAATTGGCAGCCCACTCCTCATTCTTCTCACAAGCAAAATATGCTTCAACCACAAGCCCTTCAGGAAAGCCCAAAGCCTTTAACCTCTCTATAGCTGCCAATTCCTGGGGTGTTATTTTAATGCGATCTGCTCTGGCTGCTTCTGCAGTTCCCACACTGTCAACTCCTCCTCCTCTCCTTTCACCGCCAGCTTCTTCCAAAGGGGTAGTTAGCATGTGACTCAAATACCCCTGGTACTGGCTAAACTGCGCTAGTAATTGAGGATTCCGTGGACGTATGCCTTTCAGCACTTCGGGAAGCAATGAAGGTTGGTGCTGAATAATTTGTCTCAACTGTTGAAAGTCAGGGTGACTCTGTAAAAAGTCAAGGGGGTGTCCTCCAGAACCCGATGTTGCAGCTGCTGCACCTGCCGCCACCCCTAAAGACCGACCAGCTCGGCTGCTACCGGCTTGAGGGGGCTCGACCTCGGCCGCACTTGCCCTGTCTCCGGGGAGTCCCATTAAAAGATACTCCACGGCTCTGTGAGGGTTGTTGGAACTGGCTCTCAGGGCTGCAAGGACGTGCTCCCGTTCGTAGCCCATGGACACGATCTCGGCGACCACTGGCTCGGAAGACGGACGTGTCAGCAGCGCCCTTGCTGCCTGCTCAGACGGCTGGGCCCCAGAGGAGGGTCCCGCGATGGCATCATCTGGTGTAGGGCTTGGAGCCCCTGGCGGGCCTGCCGACTGCCCTGCAGCTGGATGTGAGGCAGGTGCGCCAGCAGGTGCACCCGTGGAAGTGGCAGGCGCGGACGTGGCGGGCGCGGAGAGCAAGGCAGCTTCGCGCGCTGGGGCGCCAGCACCAGCCGATGCTGCGGGGGCAGGGGGCCTGGCCGTGGTGGCAGGCTGGGACTGCCGAGCTGTGGCTGTGGCTGTGGCTGTGGTCGCCGCCTTGGGTCTGGCCACCAGGACCGTCACAGCGTGGTGCTCGGGGATCTGACAGTCTCTGAGCACAGCGTCATCCTGCAGGACGCGGCCCGCATACAGGAGCTGCTGCCCCGCTACCGGAAAGGCCTCTCTGCCCTGCTCGGCTTCAATTTTCTCCTTGAGGGCCCTCACCGTCTGGCCGGGGTCAATGTCGATGTGGAAGGTGAGCTGCGGCCCGGCCTGGAGGGTGAGGCGCATGGCGCCGCCGCGCAGGGCCGCGGCCTGGTTGGCTGCCCGGGCTGGGGCCGTGCTGGCCGCCGGGCGGACAGGCGGGCGGGCGTGAGGCCTGGGGGGCGGGGACCGCCGCGCTCCTCACTCTGCCTCTGGCTCTGGCTGTGGGGACCTGCGGTGCGGGTGCCAACGGCCCTGCCCGGCGAGCTCTGCCCGCGGTGGCCTTCTCTCGTGAGCCCTGGCCTCCGCAGCGCCCGGGCCCCTGGGCTCAAGATGGCCGCCGTGGCTCCGCCACCCCCCCCCCCCAGGGAGGAGTACCCGTTGCTCCCCGCGTGACGGTGGCCGAGAGGGGCCCTCCCACGCCCGCACGTTCCTTCGCCACCCGTTCGCGGTGCACGGCCTCGCCCGTCCATGCACTCGGAGCGGAGCTCCCGGCTCCTCTGTCTCGGCTGCTGGTGCTTCGCAGCGTCTTTTCCATCCCTTTGGGAGACTGCTCACCGTTCTAGAACTTTCTCCGTTCGCTAACTCTGTACTAAGCTCTTGAACATTGTATGCCTTTGTGCGCATCCATTTTCTGTTCCTGCACGTTGCTCTTCCTGCTCCTTTAAATAGCTGTGCAGTCTCTCTTGCCACCCAAGTGTAAGCTATGCTATGAAATCCCCCATGTTTCACCTCAAAAACACCAATGGGCTAATGTATGCCTCAGCCTCCATGCACTTAACAACGTTCCGAGGATAACTGACGTCTGTTTGATATAGTTCCATTTGTTGACTTGTAAAAAGTATTTTCTCATTTTGCAGGCAGAGTGATACAGAGAGGGACAGATATATATATATAGAGAGAGGTTTCCGTGGTATGGCTCAGAGCCCATGTGTACAGAACAGCTGTGGCTGTGCAAGGCTGAAGTTGGAGCCAGGAACTCAACCCAGGTCTGCCTGCTGGTGGCAGGTGCACAAGCCCTTGGGCCATCCTGGGCTGGTTTCCCGACCCATCAACTGGGAGCTGGATGACAAGCTAGGTGCTGGGCATTGAACTAACACGCTCACATGGGATGCTGGCTTCCCATGTTGTCTCCAAACCCACAACAACTGTACCTTGAAATTCTTTTTGCATTCACGTATAGAAACGTTACATTTGCATGTGATACCATGTAACTTTTTAAATAGAAACTCACCACCTTTGAAATTTTTTATTTTGAAATGTGGAGAGACAGCAAGAAAAGACAGACAGAGGTTTCTCCTCCTTCATATGCTTCCCCAAACCCTGGTTAACAGCTGGGGCTGTCAGGCAGAAGCCAGGAGCCAGGAACTCAGTCCGTGGATCCCATGTTGGTGGCAGGGATCCAAGTATGTGATGCATCCCCTGGTGGACGCCAGAGCCTGCATCCACAGCAAACTCAAACTGGCAGCCAAGCAAGCACTTGAATATAGGCAGGCATACCGGTGTGGGGTGCAGGTGTCCCAATCTGTGTCTACACTGCTATGCCAAACACTGAGTCCAGTGTGCGTTGTTGGAATACACGGAAACCGTGGGTAATGTGCAAACCAAGGTCAACACATCTGACTCCCCAACAACATTTCTTGATGGTGAAAATATTCCAGATCCTTCCTTCTACCTTTCTGTGAAATATCAGCACTTTCTCCTTAGTTCAGTCTCTGTCCTATGCGTACCTCTCTCTGGACACCTGCTGTTGTACTGCCTTTCATTCCATGTTGGGAGACCCCCTCTTTTAGTTCTGCATTTCTGTCGTAAGGATGTGTTTGACCCACTGTGTCAAGGAAGTTATGCTGGCCACAGAGTGTCCGAGATTTCTCTCAGGGAGAATTTCTGGATGGCC
Organism: Lepus europaeus; assembly: GCF_033115175.1. Lineage (NCBI taxonomy): Eukaryota > Metazoa > Chordata > Mammalia > Lagomorpha > Leporidae > Lepus > Lepus europaeus. The sequence goes on along the minus strand of NC_084850.1, from coordinate 101,756,888 downwards.
TTTTCATTCCCCAAAGTCAGCTTTGCTGATTAGAGAATTCATGGTTGGGGACAGCCTCTTGGCATAGCAGGTGAAACTACTGCCTGGGATGCCAGCATCCCATATGGGAGTTTTGGTTTGAGACCCAGCTCCTCTGCTTCTAATATAGCCCCCAGCCTATGGCAGCTGGCACAGCGGCAGAATGTGGCGCCTAAGAACCTGGGGCCCTCCCATCTACCTGGGTGACTAGAGTGGAGTTCCTGCCTCATGGCTTTGGCCTCTGCCAGGTCCCATTGTGGTGGGCAACTGGAGGAGTGTCTCTGTTTCCCACTCCTGCTCCCACCTGAAGATATGAAAAAAACGACAATGATTTATAAAGTGCTTGGAAATGGTATTTTAGGTACACGTGCAGGAAGCGATACATTTTTGGCACTAGAACAAACATTTTTACTCAATAATGCTTTCTTCCATTAGACTTGAGGGGCAGAACACAGGGAAAGACACATCTTCTATCCACCAGTTCACTCCTTCAGAGCCCACAGACCATGGCTGGCCTGGCTAAAGAGCAGCTCATAGCTCCATTCCCACCTCCCACATTAGTGGTAGGGACAGACGTATTGAACCATCACCTGTGCATGCCAGGTGTGTATTACTATGGATCTAGATTTGCAGTGAAGCCTGGACTTGAATCTTTTATGTCCATGTGGGACTGACATCACTAGAGCAGCCTAAACTAATGTTCCAAGTGCCTGCCCCTCGATTCATCTTTTTGTTGCCTTGTGACGTGTGTTTTCCAGAATATTCTCATACGTTCTACGAGTGAGTCTTTTGGTTACATAAGTGGTTTGCACATAAATTGGCCTGTCTATTGCCTGTCCTTGCTTATTTGACCCGTGATGGGTGTTTGCAGAACAGGCACAGCACATTTCCTAGTTCAAATGATTCCTTTGAAAATTGTTGGATGTGGCTTGAAGTTTAACATCTAAGAAGCCTTTCTCCAGTCTTCACTCTGAAACTCCTTCCTGTGATTTATTTAGAAAATCTGTAGTTCTGTCTTCTAACTTCAATCTTTGGCATGTTTCAATGAAGCAACTTTACCAGAATCCACAAATTTCAAGAAATTCAACAACAAGAAAACAAACAATCCAGTTAAGAAATGCGCAGATTACTTGAATAGGCATTTGTCCAAAGAGAAAATTCAAATGGCCAATGGACACATGGAAAAATGTTCGGTATCACAAGCTGTCAGGGAAATGCAAATCAAATCCACAGTGAAGTTTCACCTCACCCGCGTTAGAATGTCTTTCATACAGAAGTCAACAAACCACAAACGTTGGCTAGGATGTGGGAAAAGGTTCCTAACCCACGGTTGGTGGGAGTGTAAATTGGCACAGCTGCTGTGGAAGACAGCATGAAGATACTTCAGAATTCTAAATGTAGACCTACCAGATGACCCAAACATCCCACTCATGGGAATTTACCCAAGGGAAATGGAATCAGCATATCAAAGTGTTAGCTCTACCCATGTGTTACTGCAGCTCAATTCACAATAGCCAAGAGAGGGAATCAACCCAGATGTCCGTTCACTGAAGTCTGGATAAAGACATTATGGTATATGTACGCTACTGAATAGTACACAGCAGTATAAAATGAAATCCTGTCATTTGACACCAAATGGATGCAACTTGAATCTGTTCTACCTAGTGAAATAAGCTAGTCCCAACAGCAAGTGCCATACAACAGCCTACTCTTGTTGACAGTAATATTTACAGGTGGTCTCAATAGTAATAGATTCTTCTCTAATGAAGCGCTTCATTTACAAATACCAGAAAGGAGATTTTGAAATGCTCGTTTGAATTCTGAACTGGCTCACCATTCAATGGGTTTTTTAGCTGGGCAGGTCTTTCACTTACGACCAGTTTCTGCCAAAGAAAGGCAATAGAGAGGGGAAGGGAATGTTGCTCTTGTGCATGGGCCTCAAGGGTCATAAATTCTCAATGGGACACGTCCACAACAAACATGCAAGTGTGGCGTTAAAACTTTATTGTGGGGCCCGTCCTGAGGCATTGTAGGCTGTGCCTCCACCTGCTGTGCCAGAATGCCATGAGGGCCCTGTTTCATGTCCCAGCTGCTCCTCCTCCCAACAGGCTCTCTGCTTATGGCCTGGGAAAGCAGTGAAGATGGCCCAATGTTTGGGCCCCTGCACCCGTGTGGGAGACCCAGAGGAAGCTTCTGGTTCTTGGTTTCACACAGGGTCAGCTCCTGCAATTGTGGCCCTTGGAGAGTGAACCACTGGGTGGAAGACCTACTCTTGTCTCTCCCATTCTCTGTTACTCTAACTCTCAAGTAAACAAATAAAATCTCTTTTAAAAGCTTTATTTCAATAAATATAATATACACAGATATTTGACACGTCTCATTTAAATTCTAATGAAAAACTAGACAAAGAAAACCAAAGCAAACAGCAGCATCACTCTACATATCCATGTACAGTTACTCAAATCAGGCTAGAAAGGTCTCACATACATTCTAATGAGAAAGAACTTTTAAAAGATTAATTATTTATTTGAAAGCTAGAAATACATAAGGCAGAGGTGGGGAGAGAGAGGGTGAGGGAGGGAGAGAGAGACGCGGAGGGGAGAGGGAGAGAGAGAGAGAGAGAGAGAGAGAGAAATCGTTCAACTGATCCTTTACACGACATGGCTGAACGGATGCAAGACCACTCTCTCTCTGGCTCTTGCTCTTTCTCTCACTCTTTCAACCTCTGCCTCTTTGTAACTCTGCCTTTCTATATATAAATAAAATCTTTGCAAACATTTCATTGGAAAGAAGGGCATTACATTACCCTGGGCATACTCTGAATGGAGCCCACTGAAAACTGAAACCTAGCAAAAGTGACGACATAGTGTTGTATCCTAGACAGAGGCATCACAGAAAGAAGAAATAATAGGATAGTAGACCACAGAAAGGAAACCTAGGAAAAGTTGAAGTTGCATCAAAGAAATAACGAAAACTACAATTGTGGATGGAGTCCACTGCAAAGAGAGAAACCTAGAAGTGACGTGGTGCTTCACAGGAGAAATGAGGACCTGCAGAGGCTGCTGGTGGTGACAGCCTACTCTGCACACTGTGTGGATTTGAGGCATCTGCTGGTTGAAGCAGACAGGCAGGGTATCTCTCCCCACCCTGCATCGTATGACTCCCGCCCCTGCCCCAACATCTAGTTCTGATGCCAAGTATGGTGAACATAAACCCAAGTCATCCAAGACGCTGTAGGAGACAAAGTTAGCACAACGAACGGAACGGCGGGAGAAGTGAGCCACAGGAGAGTCCCTTCAGTCCTCCTCCAAGTCCTGCTCCAGGAGAAAATTGGCAGCCCACTCCTCATTCTTCTCACAAGCAAAATATGCTTCAACCACAAGCCCTTCAGGAAAGCCCAAAGCCTTTAACCTCTCTAGAGCTGCCAATTCCTGGGGTGTTACTTCAACATAGCTGCCATCTCCTGTTGATGCTTCTTCGGTTGCCACGCTGTCCACTCCTCCTCCTTCACTGCCAGCTTCTTCACGACCAGCTCGGCTGCTACCGGCTTGAGGGGGCTCGACCTCGGCCGCACTTGCCCTGTCTCCGGGGAGTCCCATTAAAAGATACTCCACGGCTCTGTGAGGGTTGTTGGAACTGGCTCTCAGGGCTGCAAGGACGTGCTCCTGTTCGTAGCCCATGGACACGATCTCGGCTACCATTGGCTCAGAAGACGGACGTGTCAGCAGCGCCCTTGCTGCCTGCTCAGACGGCTGGGCCCCAGAGGAGGGTCCCGCGATGGCATCATCTGGTGTAGGGCTTGGAGCCCCTGGCGGGCCTGCCGACTGCCCTGCAGCTGGATGTGAGGCAGGTGCACCAGCTGGTGCACCCTTGGTAGCGGCAGGCGCGGACTTGGCTGGCGGGGATGTGGCGGGCGCGGAGAGCAAGGCAGCTTCGCGCGCTGGGGCCCCAGCACCAGCCGATGCTGCGCGGGCAGGGGGCCCGGCCGTGGTGGCAGGCTGGGACTGCCGAGCTGTGGCTGTGGCTGTGGTCGCCGCCTTGGGTCTGGCCACCAGGACCGTCACAGCGTGGTGCTCGGGGATCTGACAGTCTCTGAGCACAGCGTCATCCTGCAGGACGCGGCCCGCATACAGGAGCTGCTGCCCCGCTACCGGAAAGGCCTCTCTGCCCTGCTCGGCTTCAATTTTCTCCTTGAGGGCCCTCACCGTCTGGCCGGGGTCAATGTCGATGTGGAAGGTGAGCTGCGGCCCGGCCTGGAGGGTGAGGCGCATGGCGCCACCGCGCAGGGCCGCGGCCTGGTTGGCTGCCCGGGCTGGGGCCGTGCTGGCCGCCGCGCGGACAGGCGGGCGGGCGTGAGGCCTGGGGGGCGGGGACCGCCGCGCTCCTCACTCTGCCTCTGGCTCTGGCTGTGGGGACCTGCGGTGCGGGTGCCAACGGCCCTGGCCGGCGAGCTCTGCCCGCGGTGGCCTTCTCTCGTGAGCCCTGGCCTCCGCAGCGCCCGGGCCCCTGGGCTCAAGATGGCCGCCGTGGCTCCGCCAGCCCCCCCCCCCCCCGGGAGGAGTACCCGTTGCTCCCCGCGTGACGGTGGCCGAGAGGGGCCCTCCCACGCCCGCACGTTCCTTCGCCACCCGTTCGCGGTGCATGGCCTCGCCCGTCCATGCACTCGGAGCGGAGCTCCCGGCTCCTCTGTCTCGGCTGCTGGTGCTTCGCAGCGTCTTTTCCATCCCTTTGGGAGACTGCTCACCGTTCTAGAACTTTCTCCGTTCGCTAACTCTGTACTAAGCTCTTGAACATTGTATGCCTTTGTGCGCATCCATTTTCTGTTCCTGCACGTTGCTCTTTCTGCTCCTTTAAATAGCTGTGCAGTCTCTCTTGCCACCCAAGTGTAAGCTATGCTATGAAATCCCCCATGTTTCACCTCAAAAACACCAATGGGCTAATGTATGCCTCAGCCTCCATGCACTTAACAACGTTCCGAGGATAACTGACGTCTATTTGATATAATTCCCTCTTTTTATATGTACATATTTGTTTATATGACATGCACAGTATTAGAGTGAGGGATATATATATATGGAGAGAGAGAAAGAGACCGAGAGAGGTGTCTTCTATGGTTAATTGCGTAGTGGCCCCAGTGGCTGGTGCTGGTAACCGGCTGATGTTGCATCCATGAACTCCCTCTGTGTCTCCCATGCTGCTGGCAGGGGCCCAAGTCCTTGGGCCATCCTGCACTGGTTTCTCAGGCCCATCATCCAGGACTAGATGACAAATGGTGCATCCCAGAACTGAACTGGCACTCTGATATGGGATACTTCTTCCCAAGTGGTCATGGAATCCACTGCTGTGATCCCTTGAATTTCTTTCTGCATTCACCTGTTGAAACTGTAGATATTAGCAGGGTACCATGTGGTTTTTCAAAAAGATATATTTATTTATTTGAAAGGCAGAATTACAGAGAGAGAGAGAGAGAGAGAGAGAGAGAGTCTTCCATCTGCTAGTTCATTCCCCAGATGGCTACAACGTCCAGAGCTGTGTTGATCCAAAGGTAGTAACCAGGAGCTTCTTCCGGGTTTCCCATGCGGGTGCAGGGGCCAAGGACTTGGGCCATCTTCTACTGCTTTCCCAGGCCCTAGCAGAGAGCTGGACTGGAAGTGGAGCAGCCGGGTCTCGATCCGTTGCCCATATTGGATGCCGGCACTGCAGGTGGCAGCTTTACCTGCTACGCCATAGCGCCGGTCCCACCATGTACTTTTTGAATAATAAACTTACTAGTTTTAATTTTTATGGAAGGCCACAAAACAGAAAGAAACAGCAACAAATTTCTTGACTCTTTAAAGTTTCCCAAATCCTGGCCCATAGTCAGGCCCATAGCCAGCTGCCAGGAACTCAGTCCAGGCCTCCCATGTTAGTGTCAAAGATCCAAGTTCTTGATGTATTACCTGCTGCCTTCCAGGGTCTGTATTCTTGGCAATCTGAAATTGGTAACAGAGCAAGGACTCAATGTAGATACCCTAATATCAGCTGCAGAAATTTTTTCTGGTTAAAAATTCATGTTTGGTACAGATGTTGTAGAGTAGCAGCTAAAGCGGCTGTCTATAATCCCAGCATCCCAAATGAGCACTAGTTGGAGACCTTGTTGTTCCACTTCTGATTCATCTCCCTGCTAATGAGCCTGGAAAAAACAACAGAAGATGGTCCATGTGCTTGCATGCTTGTACCCACGTTGGAGACCTGGAAAAGCTCCTGACTCCTGGCTTCAGCCCGGCCCAGCCCCAACAGTTGTAGCCATTTGAGGAGTGAACCAGCTGATTTAAGATTTCTGTCTTTCTCTTCCTCTCTGAGTGTAACTCTTACTTCCAAATAAATAAATAAATAAACCATAAAAAATATTCACCTTTGGGGACAAACTTGGTGGCACAGCAGGTTAACTGCCCGCTATGCCATCATGGAAGTTCTGGTTTTAGTCACTGCTGCTCAGCTTCTAATACAGCTCCCTGCTAATGGGCCTATGAAAGCAGTGTAACATGGCCCAAATACCTGGGACTCTGACCCCCATGTGGGAAGCTGGGATGGAGTTCCTATGCCCTGGCTTTTCCCTGGCCCTGGCCTGTTTTCTGTTGGTATTTGGACAGTGCACTAGCCCTTTGAACATGTCTTTCACTGTCTTTGTCTCCCAGGCTCTCTGTCACTGTACCTTTCATATAAATAATGTAAATCCATTAAAATAAGAATTCAGTTTTTTGTTATTTTATTTCATCAAATGATAGATTGTGCTACTTCCTTCTGTTCTCCATAGTTTTCTAATGAGAAGTTCTCATCATTCACATTGTTTTTCTATGTTGATTATGCGTTGCTTGCTCCTCCTTGCTTTCAAGAAATGTTATTTGTATTTAGTTTTCACAATTTTGACTGTGATGTGTCTTGGCATGGGTTTCTTTAGGATTTCCTGTGTAGCATTTGTTTAGCATCTTGAATATGTTGTTTATATGTTCTTGTCAAATAGGGCAAAATTTCAGTCATTATTTCTCTGAATACTTTTTCAGCCTTGCCCTCTGTCTTCTCTCCTTTCTGAACTTTGTTGGCACAAATGCTGCAATTTCTGGTTCTACTTGTCCCTAAGACTCTGTTCATTGTTTTTCAGCTGATTTTTTCTGGTGTTTAGATTGGATCATTTCTTTTGTTCTTCAGTTTGCTGATTCTTTTGTCTTCTGCATTCCGCTTTTGACCCCTTTCACTCAATTTTGCAATTCAGTTGTTGTGTTTTTCTACTTGTTTTTTTTTTTTTTAATTTTTTTTGACAGGCAGAGTGGATAGTGAGAGAGAGAGAGAGAGAGAGAGAGAGAGAGAAAGGTCTTCCTTTTTGCCGTTGGTTCACCCTCCAATGGCCGCTGCGGCTGGCGCATCTCGCTGATCCGAAGCCAGGAGCCAGGTGCTTCTCCTGGTCTCCCATGCGGGTGCAGGTCCCAAGGACTTGGGCCATCCTCCACTGCAGTCCCGGGCCACAGCAGAGAGCTGGCCTGGAAGAGTGGCAACCGGGACAGTTACCGGCGCCCCGAACGGGACTAGAACCCGGTGTGCTGGCGCCGCAGGTGGAGGATTAGCCTATTGAGCCGCGGCGCCAGCCTCTTCTATTTCTTTCCATAGATTCCTGTTTTTTTTTTTTTTTGTTTCAAATGTGTTTATAATTTGCTCATTCAGCATTTTTATGATGGGTTCTTTTTTTTTTTTTTTTGACAGGCAGAGTGGACAGTGAGAGAGAGAGACAGACAGAAAGGTCTTCCTTTGCCGTTGGTTCATCCTCCAATGGCCGCCGCGGTTGGTGCACTGCGACCGGCGCACCACGCTGATCCGATGGCAGGAGCCAGGTGCTTCTCCTGGTCTCCCATGGGGTGCAGGGCCCAAGGACTTGGGCCATCCTCCACTGCACTCCCTGGCCACAGCAGAGAGCTGGCCTGGAAGAGGGGCAACCAGGCCAGAATCCGATGCCCTGACCGGGACTAGAACCCGGTGTGCCGGCGCCGCAAGGCGGAGGATTATCCTAGTGAGCTGCGGTGCCGGCCGGTTCTTTTTTTAAAGATTTATTTAGGGGCCGGTGGTGTGGCATAGCAGGTAAAGCCACCGCCTGCAGTGCCAGCATCCCATATGGGTGTTGGTTCTAGTCCCGGCTGCTCCACTTCAGATTCGGCTCTCTGTTGTGGCATAGGAAAGTAGTAGAAGATGGTCCAAGTCTTTGGGCCCCTGCACCCGCATGGGAAACCCAGAAGAAGCTCCTGAGTGCTGGCTTCTGATCAGCACATCTCCAGCCATTGCGGCCATCTGGGGAGTGAACCAGTAGATGGGAGACCTCTCTCTGCCTCTGCCTCTGTGCAACTCTGCCTTTCAAACAAATAAATAAATAAACTTTTATTTATTTATTTATTTATTTGACAGGTAGAGTTATAGACAGTGAGAGAGAGACAGAGAAAAAGGTCTTCCTCCCATTGGTTCACTCCGCTAATCCACTATGGCTGGTGCTGCACCGATCTGAAGCAGGAATCGGGTGCTTCCTCCTGGTCTCCCATGCTGGTGCAAGGACCCAAGCACTTCGGCCATCCTCCGGCCATCCTCCCGGGCCACAGCAGAGAGCTGGACTGGAAGAGGAGCAACCAGGACTAGTACCCAGTGCTCCAACAAGGGACTAGAACCTGGGGTGCCGGCGCTGCAGGCAAAGGATTAGCCAAGTGAGCCACGGCACTGGCCTATTGTATTTATTTGAAAGACAGAGTTACACAGAGGCAAAGCAGAGGGAGAGAGAGGGAGGGAGAGGGAGAGAGAGGGAGAGAGGGAGAGGGGAAGAGAGAGAGAGAGAGAGAGAGAGAGAGAGGTCTTCCATCTGCTGGTTCACTCCCCAGATGGCCACCAAGGCTGGAGCTGTGCCAGTCCGAAGCCTGGAGCCACAGAGCTTCTTCCAGGTCTCCCATGTGGGTGCAGGGGCTAAGGACTTGGGCCATCTTCTATTGCTTTCCTATGCCATAACAGAGAGCTGGATAAGAAGTGGAGCAGCTGGGACATGAACCGGTGACTGTATGGGATGCCAGCACTGCAGTCAGTGGCTTTACCTGCTATGCCACAGCGCTGGCCCCTGATGTGTTCTTTTTTTTTTTTTTTATGACAGGCAGAGTGGATAGTGAGAGAGAGAGACAGAGAGAAAGGTCATACTTTTTGCCGTTGGTTCACCCTCCAATGGCCGCTGAGGCCGGCGCATCTCGCTGATCTGAAGCCAGGAGCCAGGTGCTTCTCCTGGTCTCCCATGCGGGTGCAGGTCCCAAGGACTTGGGCCATCCTCCACTGCAGTCCCGGGCCATAGCAGAGAGCTGGCCTGGAAGAGTGGCAACCGGGATAGAATCCGGCGCCCCAACTGGGACTAGAACCCGGTGTGCCGGCGCCACAAGGCAGAGGATTAGCCTGTTAAGCCACGGCGCTGGCCTGCCTGATGTGTTCTTTAAAACCTTTGTCAAATCATTCTGGCCTATTTTCATGTTAGTCTTGGTGTCTGTTGGTTATCTTTTCTCATTCAACTTGAGATATTCCTCATTCTTCACATTATGAATAATTTTCCATTATAGTCTTCATTTTGAGGCATTATGGTATGAGTCACTGTGCTGGTAGTGAAAAGAGAGTATGGCCTCATTCCTGCCAGGTGGTGGTTGAAGTCCTTGTTCCCTTCATGGACTCTTTAAATAGCCTGTGTGGTACCTCGTTGCTGCTGGATGCGAGTGGGAGTTAATACTCCCTGCTAGGCCTCATTTGACACTGCCCGGGCTGGGAAGGGGATGGAGTCTTGGTGCTCCTTTCCACGTGGCCTCTACTGGCACTGATGAATCTGTGTGTAGGTTGGGCTGCACATTCCAAGTATGGCCCTTTCCCAAGTGTCCCATGGCTTTTAATTTCTGCATTCATTTTTGTTTTATATTCAGCTAGGGTTATTTTATATTCAGCTTGTTAGGGCCTTGTCTTAGTCATGTGGTCTATTGTTTCCAGTTCTGGAGTCCAGGAACTCCAAGAGAAGGTACAGGCACTCAGTGTCTGGTGAGAGCCCCCTTGCCATGTCTTCTCATAGCAGAAATGGTGAATGCTGTGTCCTCACACAGTGGAAGGCAGACATGCAAAAAAAAGCGACTTATCTAGTTCTCTCCAGCTCTTTCAAAAGAGCACTGCTTCATTTAAGATGGAGCCCTCATGACTTAATGACTTTCCAAAGGCCACAATTCTTAATATGCTTGCATTAGAGACTATGTTCCAACCTATGAATTTTAGAGGACACATTCAGTCCATAGCAGGCCCTCCAGTTTCTTCTCAACATACATGCGAGTTTACGCATGTGTACAGTCTTCCAGACCACTAGGAAGAAGTAGAGTGGAATAAAAGCCTTTTTTGTCTGTATTTTTCTCTGGATCTCCCTGTTGAATTTATGAGTGACCTGTTAGTTTATTGCTTATCCTACTCAGTGTCAAGATGTCAGGTTGGCTATGACGTTGCCCTTTCCTGGTTGTTAGCCATTGAGGTCACTGTTATTTTAGCTAATGCCCCTGGGCATAGAATTTTCATCATTATGCTCTTTTATTTTTTTAAGTTTTGATCTTAGGAATTGTATTTATTCTTTCCTTTTAAGATTTATTTATTTGTTTGAAAGTTGGAGTTACACAGAGAGAGGAGGAGAGAGAGAGAGAGAGAGAGAGAGAGAGAGGACTTCTAACCGTTGGTTCACTCCCCAGTTGGCCGCAACAGCTGGAGCTGCGCTGATCCAAAGCCAGGAGCCAGGAGCTTGTTCTGGGTCTCCCACATGGGTACAGGGGCCCAAGCACTTGGGCCATCTTCTACTGCTTTCCCAGGCCACAGCAGAGAGCTGGATGGGAAGAGGAGCAGCCGGGACTTGAACTGGCACACATATAGGGGTGCCGGCACTGCAGGTGGCGGCTTTACCCACTACGCCACAGTGCCGGCCCTGATCATCACTCTGCTCTAAATAAAAATCACCCTCCTCCTGCAGCAGAGCTGCTGGTCCCTTGGGACCACCATTTGGTGGTGGAACTTCTGTACCAGAGCTGGAGGGGACAGAAATAGCTCTAAGTTCAAACACTACAAAATCCTTCTATTCTGAGATTCAGGGGATTTTCTTGAATAAACACTTCTTAATTTGTTCTATAATTTTTATCAATTTTCAGAAGTTTTTTTTAAAGATTATTTTATTTTGAAAATCAGAGTTATAGAAAGAAAGGCAGAGACAGAGAGTGATCCTCCATCTGCTGGTTCACTCCCCAGATGGCTGCAATGGCAGGAGATAGGCCAGGCCAAAGCCAGGAGCCAGGAGCTTCTTCCGATTCTCCCATGTGGGTGGCAGGGGCCCAAGCATTTGAGCCATCTTCTGCTGCTTTCCCAGACGCATTAGCAGGGAGTTGGATTGGAAGTGGAGCACCTGGGATCTAACTGGCACTCATATTGGATGCCGGCATTGCAGGCGATGGCTTAACTCACTGTGCCACAACACCAGTCCCTTTCCTCCCTTTTTGATGAAAATGATGCAGTGGATTTTTGGTCATCGACCATGTACAAGGTTCTACAACTTGGATTGAGCTGATTTTTTTCGTCACAATGTCTTTTAATTTGTGTTTATATCTTCTGTATTTCCTGTAAATGTGAGCTAGCTCTAGATGCTGGATTAGATTTTGGCTCAGTTGTTTTTGCTGGTGTTCGGAGGTGGCGTGGCATGCTTCTATCATGGTGTATTCCTGTTATAGACATGTCTGTCATCCCACCTGCAGTGAGGCTAAGACTGACCTGTGGATTCAGGTGTTATCAACCGGGTTTTAAACTTATGTGTAATTGCTTACTATATTCCATAAATCTTTTAAAGAAACCATTGCTTTTATAGTCACTTCTCACTTTTCATTTCATTTTTGGGGGTACTTGTGCTCCCCTTTTTCATAATTAGTTTTGTTATATATTTATCTCATTAAATATTTCAAAGAATAAAAATGAGATCTTTTTTTGTTAAAATATTTTATTATGGATTTTTCAAACATACTTATCTACCCAGTTTCAACAAGCCTCAACAGTTTGCCAGTATTTGAAAAAAATGGACCTGCCCTGGAGTCGAAGGATGCCCAGGTCAGAGTCACAGATCCTATTGGCTCTAAGCTGAAAAGCCCTTCACTCAGCCCAACTTCCAAAGTGACCACTGCAGCTGAGGGGATGGTCAAGTAGGGTCAGCAACATTGCAGGCAGAACTGTAAATTTCTTGTTAGAGATGCCACCTGCCTTTACCTGGCCAGCTCTCCTCCCAGGCCAGCCAAGTAATGAAAGTCAACAGAGTGCCTTCCCCTAGCAGGTTCACACCTCCCTTAGGATATACCCCATGTGAAGAGATAGATAGGTCTGGGCCTCTTAACTTACAAGGCCTAAAGCCCACCAGATTATTATCAAGCCCCTTCTATCAGGTTCTATTTGCCTCTCAATCAGAAAACTTAATTGTAGCTTAGATAGCACCTTTCTTAGCTCCTCTAATAATGACTCTGTCCTTTGTTCTAGGCCCTGTCTAGTGCACTTGGGCCTCATTCCTTTGTCATCATAACCTCTACTCTACCACCAATGGCTCCACTCCCAACCTGTGTGTACTGATGGTCCTCTTCCCCACTTAATGCTGTATAATTGTTCAAAGCTGGTAAATGCCACTCTTAGGATCATTGGTTACTATCCTCACTCTGTCTTTTATGACCTTGTCTAAATATGAGCAGAGTCTGCGAACTTGGAAGGCTTCCATAGCCTTGGCAACTCATGACGACAGCCTAGGATGGTTACTGGCGCCATAAACTAGAGTGTCAATTTGTTGGGTCAACAACAGGAGCCACTGTGCACTTGCTCCTCATGTGGGATCTCTGTCCTTAATGTGCTGTACATTGTGATTTAATGCTATAACTAGCACTCAAACAGTATGTTTCACTTTGTGTTTCTATGTGGGTGCAAACTGTTGAAATCTTTATACTAAATTGATCTTCTGTATATAAAGAGAATTGAAAATGAATCTTGATGCAAATGGAGGGGGAGAGGGAGCGGGAGAGGGGAGGGTTGCGGGTGGGAGGGAAGTTATGGGGGCGGGGAAGCCATTGTAATCCATAAGCTGTACACTGGAAATTTATATTCATTAAATAAAAGTTAAAAAAAAAAAGAAAAAATGTTTTAATGTGGAATAATTGTAGATTTACAGAAAAGTGGCAAAGGTAGTCTGAGGAGTTTCTCTATAAGACTCACTTAATTTCCCACATTGTTGAGCTCTTATATTTCTGTGGTGTATTGGCTTAAAACAAAGAAACCAATATTGCTACATTGCTATTAACTAAAATGCCAAATTCCACCATTTTCCCCATCATCATCCTTTTCCTGTTTTAGTATCCAATGTGATACCATATTGCATATAGTTGTCATGTTTCTGGATGGACATTTGGGGTAATGGTTAAGTCACAGCTGGTATGCCCGCATCCCATGTCAGACTGCCAGGTCTCAGTGCCAGCTCCACTTCCAATTCAGCTACATGTTCATGTACATCTGGGAGGCAGCAGATGATGACTCAAGTACTTGCATTCCTACCATCCATATGGGAGACCCAGGTGGAGTTCCTGGCTTCTGGCTTCAGTCTGGCTCAGCCCTGGCTGTTGCAAGCATTTGGGGGAGTGAACCACTTGATGGAAGATCAGTCTGTTTTTCTCTCACATCTCTGTCGTTCAACTTAAACAAATAAGAAAATAAATAGCTGTCAAGTTTCCCAGGTCTTCTCAGTTCTGCTTATTTTTTCATGACTTGGACAGTCTTGAGAAGAGCTCTCCACCTAGCCTCTAGAATGCCCCCAATCTGGGTTTGTCTGAGGTTTTTCTCTTGATTAGACTGGGTTTATGGGATAGAAGGAATGACAGCAAAGGGTGTTCTTGGTGTGGGAACTTCTCAGGCACTGTGGGCAGTGCCTGGTACTGCGGCATTGTCCTGTCTCTCTCCATCATGGAGGAGACCCAAGTTCTGTCTTCTGCCAAGTTTAAGATGGAAAGGTGGGGCCGGTGCTGTAGTGTAGCAAGTAAAGCCACTGCCTGCAGCACCAGCATCCCGTATGGGCGTTGATTCGAGTCCCAGCTGCTCCACTTCTGATCTTTCTCTCTGCTATGGCCTGGGAAAGCAGTAGAAGATGGTCCAAGTCCTTGGCCCCCTGCAACCATGTGGGGGACCCAGAAGAAGCTCCTGGTTCCTGGCTTTGGATTGGCTCAACTCTGGCCATTGCGACCAACTGGGAAGTGAACCAGCAGGTGGAAGACCTCTCTCTCTCTCTCTCTCTCTCTCTCTCTCTCTCTCTCTCTGCCTCTCCTTCTCTCTGTGTAACTCTGACTTTGAAATAAAATAAATAAATCATTAAAAATGAAATCATGCTTCTTTAAAAAAGAGCTGGAATAGGCCCCAAACTATTTAACTTCAGTTCCCCCTTGTTGGAGTGAGTTGCAGTAGAACAGCATCAGAAATCTCCTGAAATTCTGCAAAAAACATGTTCTAGTTTTAAGGTTTCAATAACAATGTGTGAGCAAGCCATGTCTATATTTATAATTCTCCATGCAATAGTTATTTCTCTTGCTACTATTATCTGCCTCAAAATTAGTCCTGCCTCTCAATACAAAACTCCTGGTTGTGTACATATCTTTGCCACCTCAGCCTGCTTCATATTTGCAACAGAACTTAACACTACCTGCTATGCACTATGTTTATTAGTTTGATCTTTGCCTTATGCTTGTGCCATGTGGATTATGTTTGTTGACTTCTCAGTCCTCAGCGCCTGTATGTAGCAAGTTCTGAGTAAATAGATGAATGGATTTGATAAATTAAGGAGCCGGAGGTAAAGGTCTAAGTGCAAGCAGTGGGCCCCCAACACGTTTTTGCCAGCAGAAGCTTGAGAGGCTACCCATGTAGAATGCAGCATTGCCTTTGCTAGTGCTTTACAGTGCCTGGCAGCGTTCTTCCTTAGCTAACCCTCCTCCAGTTTCACCATGCGTCCAACTCCCTTGAGGATAATGCATATTTCCATTCAGGAGCTCTGGTTTGGGGCTCAAGTTTCTTCATGTTGCTGATATGCACACTGCACATGAAATAGCAAGACTGTATGACTCTCTCCTAGGTATGTTAAGGAATAGTAACATCTCAAATAATTCCAAAACTTTAAATTTCATTTCAAACATTTTATTTGTTTATTTAAAAGGCAGAGTTACACAGAGAGAAGACGAGAGAGAGAGAGAGAGAGAGAGAGAGAGAAATATGAATTTCCATCTGCTGCTTTACTCCCTAGATGACTGCAACAGCTGAAGCTGGGCCAGGCTAAAGCCAGGAGCCTGGAACTCCATCCAGGTCTCCCCATGGGTGCAGGGGCCCAAGCACTTGGGCCATCTTCTCTTGCTTTCTTAGGCATGGGAAGTGGAATAGCTAGGACTCAAATTGGCACCCATATGGGATGCTGGTGTTGCGGGCTGCATTTCAACACACTGTGCCACAATATTGGCCCCTAAGCCTCTTTCTACAGGAATGCGATGCTTAGAACTATTTAGGCTTTGGACATAAACAGACCTCCATTCAATTCCTGACTCCGCTATTTTCCTACTGGGCATGTTAATAATCCTGTCTGTCTTAGGTTACTAAACACTCTGTATCAGAATTTTTTATCTATTAAGTGGGAGGAACAATATGTACTTGGAAAAATTAATAATAAAAATCAAATGGGAGAATTTAGGCAAACTTCTCAGGGCAATCTCTAGCACACAGTTACAGTCTCAGTAACTGACACTTTTAAAAACATGACTACTGTATAGAGTGCTTTCCATTTTAAAAGGCCTTCCCATGTATGGCCTGGTCTCCTGTCCTGAGACAGCTCATGATTTCAGTTGCATTACTATTGGTTGATGATTGGTGATGAAACAGTGCTCCCTCCACACTGCACTGGATCAAGGAGGAGTGAGATTGACTTGGCCACTTACACTCTCGAACTTGCACCATGAGTGTCTCCCTCATGGGCGGCAAGGCCACAGTCCTGTCTTCAGATGCTGGGTGAGACACAGCTTGCCTGACTTCTAATGACTGCAGTGTGTGAATGTGTGGGAACAAAGGAAGAGCTCAAAATTAGAATGAGGGACAGCATCCAGGTTTGTGACTGTGAGATGGTGGGTGGCCAGGATTCTCTTGGCTCCCTCTTCTGAGCCCTATTGCTTTGGTAGCCTGCATGTCCCATGAAAGAAACACAGGGAGGGAATAATTGCCTGATTGTTGATGAATTTGTTACAGGTGAGTAGGAATTTGACTCTTTTTCCCAAAGGGAGATACCAGGTGGATATTTCTCCTTTGCCTGGGCGAGATCTTCCTAAGACAAAGAACAGTGATCACTGCCTGGATTCCTGGTCATGTTTTGTCAAGTTTCTGGCTGCTCAGCAATGCTCCCATTCAACTCCTCACCTGTGCTGACTGCCCTCATAAAAGGCATCACACCTTTCCTTATTCATTCATGGAGCAAGTATTTTTTAAGCACCTATTGTGGCCGGCGCTGTGGCTTAACAGGCTAATCCTCCACCTTGCGGCGCCAGCACACCGGATTCTAGTCCCAGTTGGGGCGCCGGATTCTATCCCGGTTGCCCCTCTTCCAGGCCAGCTCTCTGCTATGGCCCGGGAAGGCAGTGGAGGATGGCCCAAGTCCTTGGGCCCTGCACCCGCATGGGAGACCACTCTGCCTGTCAAAAAAAAAAAAAAAAAAAAAACAACAACAACAAAAAAACAAACATCTATTGTATTCCAGGATGTGGGCTGGAATTGGGAAAACACCAGTTCATGAGATAGAAATGATTACTGCCATCATGGGGCTTGCAGTCTTAGTGACTTCCCTATAAAAATGAAGACCTGTGCTTTTCATGGATTTTTATTTCCTCCATGGGTAAAAGGCTTGGAGTTCCTTAAACATGTTTCTAAGCTTAAGCCTGAGTTTCAGATATCAGAGCTCCTTGGTATCTTGGGGGACAGAATAGGTATTTGAGTTTGGAATCCTTTCATTTATTTATTTACTTGGGAGGGAGGAAAAGGGAGAGAGAGAAGGAGAGTAAGTGCATGCATGCATGCAGCAGCTGGGTTGGGCCAGCTGCTTGGCTGAAGCCAGGACTCAAACCCAGGCGTTCCAATATGATATGGGGGCATACCAACCAGTGTCTTAAGGGCTAAGTCAAATGCCGACCCCAGGATCCTTTTGAGAGACTGTTATTGGATTGATGAAACTTTGGTATGCTCATTTGTTGCTCTTACATTCATACTAGTCTGTCTTTAGAACCCTTGAGGGTAAAAATATTTTTTAAAGTTTTATTAATATAAAGAGAACAAATTTCATAGGTACAGTTCTAAGAAGATAACCATACTTCCCTCCTTTCCCCTCTTCCTCCCCCAACCCTCTTGCTTCCTTCTTTTCTTTTTAATTTAATTTTTGTAAAGATATAATTTCAGCCCACTCTATAATCACAGACTTAATTCACCACTAACCATAATATATAACAAGTGAAATAAGAAGAGCACAGTTCCACAGGAATATAAACAGAGGTTAGAAACACCACTAATATCACAAGATGTCCATTTCATTTCTATAAATTTTTTGTATCCTATATTAACTGCCAAATATCACAGAAAGCAAATTTGTCTTTTTGGGACTGACTTATTTCATTAAGTATGATGGTTTCCAGTTGCGTCCATTTGGTTGCAAAAGACAGGATTTCATTCATTTCTAGGAATTTTTTTATTTCCCTTTTGGCTTCATCTATGACCAACTGTTCACTCAGGAGCACGTTGTTCACTCTACATTGTTTGCATATTTTCTTTCTTTCTTTTTTTTTTTTTTAAAGTTTGGCAAGCCTGCCCTTTTTTTTTTTTTTGGACAGGCAGAGTGGATAGTGAGAGAGAGAGAGATAGAGAGAAAGGTCTTCTTTTTTGCCGTTGGTTCACCCTCCAATGGCCGCTGCAGCCGGCGCATCTCGCTGATCCGAAGCCAGGAGCCAGGTGCTTCTCCTGGTCTCCCACGCGGGTGCAGGGCCCAAGGACTTGGACCATCCTCCACTGCACTCCCAGGCCATAGCAGAGAGCTGGCCTGGAAGAGGGGCAACCGGGATAGAATCCGGCACCCCAACTGGGACTAGAACCCGGTGTGCCGGCGCCACAAGGCAGAGGATTAGCCTGTTAAGCCATGGCATATTTTCTAGAGTTTTGTAAGTTGTTATTTTCCAGCTTCATTCCATTGTGGTGAGAAAAGATTCATGGTATGATTCCAATTTTCTTAATTTGTTGAGACTTGCTTTATGGCCTAGTGTATGGTCTACCCTAGAGCAAATTTCATGCACTGATGAAAAGAATGCATATTTCGCAACTGTGGGATGAAATGTTCTGTAGATATCAATTATGTCCGTTTGATCCATAGTGTAGATTAGTTCTGTTGTTTCTTTGGTGATTTTCTATCTAGTTGATCTGTCCATTGATGAAAGTAGGGTGTTGAAGTCCACCATTATTATTGTATGGGAGTCTATATCTCCCTTTAGATCCATTAACATTTGTTTTAAATAACCAGGTTCCCTGGCATTGGATGCATATACATTTATTATAGTCACATCTTCATATTGAATTGATCCCTTAATCATTACATGATGGCATTTTATTATCTCTTTTAATAGTTTTTGTGTTAAAATCTATTTTGTCTGTTATTAAGATGACTAATCCTGATTGGTTTCACTTTTCATTAGCGTGGAATATCTTTTTCCATCCTTTCACTTTCAGTCTTTGTGTATCTTTGTTGGTGAGCTTATTTCTTGTAGACAGAAATATATGGATCTTGTTTTTAAATCATGCAACCAATCTGTATTTTTTAATATTTTATTTATTTATTTGAGAGGCAGAATTACAGACAGAAGGAGAGACAAGAGAGAAAGGTCTTCCATCCACTGGTTCACTCCCCAAATGGACGCAATGGCTGGAGCTTGACTGATCTGAAGCCAGGAGCCAGGAGTCGCTTCTAGGTCTCCCATGTGGGTGCAGGGGTCCAAGCACTTGGGCCATCTTCTACTGCTTTACCAGGCCATAAGCAGAGAGCTGGATCAGAAGAGGAGCATCTAGAATGTGAACCGGTGCCCATATGGGATGCCAGTGCCATAGGCGGAGGCTTAAATTACTATGCCACAACACTGGCCCCTAATCTATCTTTTAATTGTAGAATTTAGGCCATTTACATTAATGATTATTATTGATAATAATAACTTGTTCCTCCCATTTTTCCATAAATATTCCATATTGTTTGCTTTGGATTTTCTACCTTCACATTTTTCCATAATGATAATCTTTGTTTCTTTGTGTAGCACATCCTTAAGTATCATTTGTAAGGCTGGATGAGTGGTGACATTCTTTCAATTTCTGTTTATTTTGGAAGGTCTTTATTTCATCTTCATTTTTAAATGAGAGTTTTGCTGGATACAGTATTCTGGGTTGACAGTTTTTTTTCTTTTAGGACTTGAACTATGTCTCTCCATTCTCTCCAATGCTGTAGGGTTTCTGATGAAAAATCAGCTGTCAGTCTAATTGGGGTTCCTCAGAAGGTAATCTGACATTTGTCTCATGCACATTTTATAATCTTTTCTTTATGTTTTACTGTTGAAAATTTGATTATAATGTGTTGTGGTGGAGATCTTTTCTGATCATGTCTGTTAGGATTTCTGTATGCTTCCTGTACTTGGATGTTCTGCTGTTATTTCATTGACTAGGTCTTATAGTCCATTCTCTCTTTCCACATCTTCAGGAACTCCTAACATTACATATGTTTGTTCACTTGATAGTATCCCATAAATCTGTAACACTATTTTTCAAATTTTTTCTTTCTTTTTTTGTCTGTTTCCAAGTATTTGTCTTCTAGCTCAGATGTTCTTTCTTCTGCCTCACCAAGTCTATTGTTAAGTCTTTCTACTATATTTTCTATTTGACACACTGAATTCTTCATTTCTTTTTTAAAGATTATTTATTTATTTGACAGATAGAGTTAGACAGTGAGAGAGACAGAGAGAGAGAGGTCTTCCTTCTGTTGGTTCACCCTCCAAATGGCCGCTATGGCCGCGCTGCGCCGATCTGAAGCCAGGAACCAGGTGCTTCCTCCTGGTCTCCCATGCGGGTGCAGGGGCCCAAGCACTTGGGCCATCCTCCACTGCCCTCCCGGGCCACAGCAGAGAGCTGGACTAGAAGAGGGGCAACCGGGACTAGAACCTGGCACCCATATGGGATGCCGGTGCTGCAGGCAGAGGATTAACCAAGTGAGCCACGGCGCTGGCCCCTCTTCATTTCTTGTATTTCATTTTAATTTGTCATTTGTATCTCTCTCCCAGCAGAATTTTTCATCCATGTCATGTATGGATTTCTTTAACTCATGTATTTGCTTCTCTGTGTTTTGGGTAATCTATGATCATTCTTTTGGATTCCCTTTCAGGCATTTTATCAATCTCTTCATCTTCAAATTATAGTATTGAAATGTTTTTTTGTTCCTTTTAGGGAGTCGTATCATCTTCCTTGTTCATGTTTCTTGTATTTCTTTTTTTAATCTTTTTCTTTTTTTAAGATTTATTTATTTATTTTAAAGGTAGAGTTTCGAGAGGCATAGGCAGAGAGACAGAGATCTTCCATCTGCTAGTTCACTTCCCAAATGGCTGCAATGGCCAGGGCTGGGCCAGACTGAAGCCAGGAGCCAGGAGCTTCTTCCTGGTCTCCCTCACAGGTGCAGGGGCTCATCTTCTACTGCTTTCCCAGGCCAAAGTAGAGAACTGGATTGGAAGTGAGCAGCCAGGTCTTGAACCAGTGCCCATATGGAATGCTGGCACTGCAGGTGGCAGCTTTACCTGCTACACCACAGCATCGGCCCCCTGTTTCTTGTACTTCTATGTTTATTGTTAGGCATTTGTGGAAACACTTGCTGGTTTTCAGTGGGTATGCAGAGCCATGTGCTGGGTAGGACAGGGAACTTTGGTCAGTGTTCAAGGGTTGGGGCAAGAGTCCAGGCTGGCACTCAAGTATGACATGGTAGATCTCCTCTATTGTCAGCAGAGGGGAGGGTGTGATCATGTCAGTTGGCATGATCACAGACTCACCTGCTCTCTGCCAAGATGATCAATACCCCAAGGTGAGCCCCCAGTGGCTGCACACCCCACTCATGCAGACACATTAACCACACAAATGATTTGTATTGTCTCCTTTGTGATCACGGAACTCTGCAATGACCCACCCCAGGTAATCAGGGAACTCAGAGCCTCTGAAGCCAGACACAGTGATTGCCCAAAGCCTCAGCTATACCCCACGCCTAACAATCATAGTGTGCAAGGCTCCCACAGTCACAGGGAGAAGGGAATCCACTCTCAGCCCTGTGAGTCTGCCCTGTCAACAGAGAGAGCCGAGGCATTCCCAGAGCTAGTCGCCAGTTGATGCTCTACCTTGGCAGTTTGAGTCTGGGTATCCATGATAGAGTGAGGGGAGGGGAACACTTCACAGGCCTAAGTGGGCACCCTGTTCCCTGCCGATCCTGTAGGCCAGACCCAAAGTTAGTGGGAACTGTGGATTTTTCTCTCTGATAAAATCCCCTAGTTGGGGCCAGTGCTGTGGCATAGCTGGTAAAGCCACCGCCTGCAATGCTGGCATCCCATATGGGTGCCAGTTCGAGTCCCAGCTGCTTCACTCCCGATCCAGCTCTCTGCTATGGCCTGGGAAAGCAGTGGGAGATGACCCAAGTCCTTGGGCCCCTGCACCTGTGTGGAAGACCCAGAGGAAGTTCCTGGTTCTTGGCTTCGGATCAGCCCAGCTCCAGCTGTTGCTGGCCATCTGGGGTGTGAACCAGCAGATGGAAGACCTCCCCCCAACTTTGCCTCTTCCTCTCAAATAAATAAATATATATATATATATTTAAAATCTCCTAGTTGTTCATGAGAGAGAGCCACAACAGCCTCTATTCACCTAATTAAGATGGCGCTTTCCTCCCTGTTGGTCGCCAGGTGCCTTGTGGGGGGATAGAAAACAGGCAATGTGTCATCACTTCACAGGTTTAGGTGGGCACCCTGCGCCCCACTAGCACTCCAGACCGGACTCAAAGTCAGTGTGGTCCGCAAGGTTCTCCCTCAGGCGGTATCACCAGTGACGTGAGCTACTGCAGACTCCTGTCACCTGGCCCTAAGAGGATGGCGACTCTTCCATCCCCGGCTGGGGGATCGCCAGCAGTGCCCCTGCTTGCTGCTGTGCGTTTGTACTGTCCACGCTGCCCTAGCGCCTCTCTCTTCTTTCTGTAGAATTTCCACTGCTGACGTCTCTCCGACCTCCCCTGGGAATGCAGTTCCTCCCCTTTTCTTCTGTTATCTTCCTGTGGTCAAAATCTGCACATCTGTTCCCTATTCAGCCATCTTGGTACCAAGGATGAAAGTGTTGACATAATGGAACATCAACCATGTATACTCAGCTTGACCTCAGAGAAAGACTTCCCTATCATCTTTAAATGTAACATTTTCACAAGGGATCTTACCCAGTTCTTCCTCACAGAGGATTTCTGTTATCAATCTTTTTTTTTTTAAAAAAAAATTTTAATTTGTTATACAGTTTCATATATTTTATGTATATAAATTTAGGAACATAGTGGCACTTCCCTCTCACCCTCCCTTCTGCCTATGCTCCAACCCTTCCTCCCCCTCCCTCTCGGATTCCCATTCTTAATTTTTGCAATGATCTATTTTCAGTATACTTAATGATCATATAGTTTACCCTTCTCTAAGTAAAGGAGTTCAACAAATAGTATGAAGAGAAACAAAACAAAATGAAACAAAACATTGTTCTCCAATGGAAGAGGCAAGGGCTAAAAACAATCATTGAGTCTCAGAATGTCTATTTCACTCCAATACATTACATTTCAGGTATTCTATTAGTTACATCAGATCAGGGAAAGCATGATGTCTGTCTTTCTGGGACTGGCTTATTTCAATAAGTATAATGTGTTCAGTTACAACCATCTTGTTGCAAAAGACAGGATTTCATTTTTTATAGTTGAGTAGTACTCCATAGTGTATATATGACACAATTTCTTTATCCAGTCAACAGTTGATGGACATCTGAGTTGATTCCATATCTTAGCCTTTGTGAATTGTGCTGCAATAAACATGGGGGTACAGACAACTGTTTCATATACTGAACAATCTCTTTTTGTCAACATCAGTCTCAATTGTCACAGAATAATTTGTTTCTGAATTCTCTAATATGTCCCACCTTATCTTTGTGACTCTCAGTATGTTCATACAGCTGAAGTTCTCAAAATCTATTTTTGTTCAGGGGCACATTCTTCCCCAATTTAGGGTCTGGATTTTGGATTTGGAAGAAATTTTTAATGACTGTACTGAGTTAAACTTTTTAAAATTTAACTTTTATTTATCTGAAAGGCAGAGAGAGACAGAAACAGACAGAGTTATCCAATTTGTTTGTCCACTCCTCATATGCCCATAACAGCTGAGGCTGGGTCAGGAACCTAGAACTAAATCCAGGTTTCCCATGTGGGTGACAAGGACCCAACCATTTGAGCCATCACTGTCACCTCCCTGGAACTATCACTGCTACCTCCCCAGGTGCACATTAGCAAGTAGCAGGAATGGGAAGCAGAACTGGAATCAGTCATCCCAAGTGGCATCTTAGTCACTGTGCCAAATTCAGGCTCTGGTACTGACTCTTTAAAATCTTTATTT
The DNA here is from genome assembly GCF_033115175.1 of Lepus europaeus. Taxonomy (NCBI): domain Eukaryota; kingdom Metazoa; phylum Chordata; class Mammalia; order Lagomorpha; family Leporidae; genus Lepus; species Lepus europaeus. Next base: position 101,733,057 of record NC_084850.1, on the reverse strand, counting down.
TGACATTTCCCTCCACATTTTCAATATTTGTTGTTTGTTTCAGATTAGGAGTCTACTTAAATACCCAGTGTCAATCTCTCAGCAGAACATCAGGGTACAGTCGTGGCAATGACTTAAACATGGTGATTGAGTAATGGTGTTCCCTTCAAAATTAACATTGAAGTTTAATCTGCAATGCAACCATATTACGAGGTGTGGCCTTTGGGAGATGATTAAAGTCATGAGAGATCCATCATCATGAATAGTATCAGCATCCTTATTAAACAGTTCAGCATTGAAAGGAGTACCCTCTTGTTCTTCTCCGTCCCACCAATGAGGACAGAGTACCCCTCCTCTATGGAGGATGTAGTGATAAACCACCATCTTAGAAGCAGAGAGCAGCCCTCAACAGATACCAACACCAGAGCCTTGATCTTGGGCCTCCCAGCCTAAAGAACTATGAGAAAGCCATTTCTGTTCTTTATAAATTACCTGATCCACGGTATTTTGTTATAGCAGCACAAATGGGCTAAGATACATGATAAGAGTCACAGGGGTGATTCTTTGTCCTTTACATCCAGAAGACACTGGGGGAGTCCTGGATTAGAAAAGCTGTGTGTGAATGGCTGAATAATGCTCCCCAAAGATATCAAGGTCTGAATCCCTAAAGCCTGGGGATGTGATCTTATATGACAAAACAATCTTTGCAGGTGTGATTAAGTTAAGGATCTTACGATGGGGAGATAATGCTGGACTATACAGGTGGGTCCTAATTGTAATCACAAGGCTCCTTTAAATAATCTTCTTTTAGGGGCCAGTGATGTGGTGTAGCGGGTAAGGCCACTGCTTGCAGTGCCGGCATTGCATATGGAAACCTGTTTGAGTCCCGGTGCTGGTTTGAGTCCCAGCTGCTCCATTTCTGATCCAGCTCTTTGCTATGGCCTGGGAATGCAGTAGAAGATGCCCTAAATCCTTGGGCCCCTGCACCCGTGTGGGAGACCTGGAAGAAGCTCCTGGCTCCTGGCTTTGGATCGGCACAGCTCCAGCCATTGTGGCCAATTGGAGAATGAACCAGTAGATGGAAGACTGTGGTGGAATGAGAAGGCCATGCCAAGATGGCCACTGGCAACGGAGCCTGCCTGGCAACAGGCTGTGATTGGATGGCTTCAGAAACTGCCTGGCAACAGGCTGTGATTGGTTAGAGCATAAACTGCCTCTTGATCAGTATGGCTGCCTCGGCTATATAAGCTGCTGTACCCACTGAAATAAACAAGTCTGCAGGCTCCTTGCCTCTGGCCTGCTTTCACCCGACTCCCGGGCTCTGTGTGGTGACTCTGTGCCTCTTGCCCCCACCGTGCTCCTCCTCTCAGAACAAATCCACAGCAACAGAAGACCTCTCTCTCTCTCTCTCTCTCTCTCTCTCTCTCTCTCTCTTTGCCTCTCTCTGTGTGACTTTGACTTCCAAATAAATAAATAAATCTTTAAAAAAATCTTCCTTTATATGATCCTGACCCCATTTTATTTCTTTGCTTTTTGCAGCAATGTAACTAAGAACATAGAAATTTAGACAGTTAATTTCTTTCTAATTAATTGTTCCTTTTATACTTATGTAGTAAACTTTTTTGCATTAAAAATGAAATTTTTTATTCATTCAAATAAAACATTCCAGACACTGTTCCAAGGGCTTTCCATATATTATTTCAGTGATTCCTCTCAAAAACCCTATGAAGGAAGCACTATTTTTAAATTTATTTATTTATTTTCATTTTATTTGAATGGCATGGTGACAGAGATAGAGAGTGAGAGCGAGTGAGAGAGAGATCTTCCATTCATTGATTCACTTCCCCAAATGCCCACAACAGTCAAGTCTGGGCCTGGCCAAAGCCAGGAGCCAGAACCTCCATCTGGGTCTCCCACATGGGTGGGAGGGACCCAAGTACTTGTGCCACCACCAGCTGCTTCCTAGGGTGCACAGTAGCAGCAAGCTGGATTGGGAGCAGAGGAGCCAGGACTTCAATCAGGCACTCGAATTTAGTATGTGGGTATCCCGAGTGATGTCTTAACTGCTGCATCAAATACCTGCCCCAAGGGAACGCTACTGTTGTCCCCACTTAACAGATGAGGAAAATCAGGCAGAGAGTTCAGGCAATTTGACTGACTGAGGCCACTCTACTAAGTGATAGAGCCCATATTTCAGCTGTATTTCTAGCCCCTTAATCCACACTCTGAATCAATGTGCAGTCTGTTGAGCAGTCCACTTCTGCCAAGCACTGTTCAGAGTACTGGACCTACAAGAGTGAATCATATAAAATCCTTGCCTTCATGGTATTTATACTGTGGTGGGAGGGTTGGGGAGGGGTGGGGGTGTGAGGAGACTGAGGATACGCCAATAAGCAAGTGATAGAAGAGCATACAGAGGGAACTAGAGAGTGTGGAGGTTGGGGTTTCTATTCTGTAGAAGATGGGAAAGCAAAACCTCTCATTAAGGAATCTTCGAAAAGAGACTAAAGTGAACTGATAGAATCAAAAAGGGAGAGAACGATCCAACATGGGAAGCAGGATACACAGTAGACTCATAGGATGGCAGATGTCCTAAACAGCGCTCTGGCCTCAGAATCAGCCCTTAAGGCATTCGGATCTGGCTGAAGAGCCCGTGAGAGTATTTTAGGCATGGAAAGCCAAGACACCATGGAAAAGAAAAAAAAAAGAAGACCTAAATGAAAGATCTCTGCGAGTGAGATCCCAGTGGGAAGAACCGGGCCACCAAAGATGGAGGTACCTTTCTCCAAAGGGAGGAGAGAACTTCCACTTTGACTATGACCCTATCAGAATAAGATCAAAGTCAGCGAACTCTAAAGGCTTCCATAGCCTTGGCAACTCATGACTAGAGCCTAAGGAGATTACTGATGCCATAAACAAGAGTGTCAAATTGTTAAGTCAACAACAGGAGTCACTGTGTACTTACATCTCATGTGGGATCTGTCCTTAATGTGTTGTCTAATGTGAAGTGATGCTATAACTAGTACTGAAACAGTATTTTTACACTTTGTGTTTCTGTGTGGGTGCAAACTGATAAAATCTTTACTAAGTATATGCAGAATCGATCTTCTGTATATAAAGATAATTGGAAATGAAAAAAAAACACCTGGTGTTAAATTGGAAATGGCATAGAAAATTAATTAATTTTTTAAAAATATCATGTAGGATCTCTGTCTTTAATGTGCTGTACACTGTTATTTAATGCTATAACTAGTATTCCAACAGTATTTTTTCACTTTGTGTTGCTATGTGGGGGAAAACTGTTGAAATCTTTACTTAATATATACTAAACTGATCTTCTGTATATAAAGAGAACTGAAAATGAATCTTGATGTGAATGGAAGGGAAGAGGGAGCGGGAAAGGGGAGGGTTGTGGGTGGGAGGGAAGTTATGGGAGGGGGAAGCCAATGTAATTCATAAGCTGTACTTTGGAAATTTATATTCATTAAATAAAAGTTTTTAATAAAAAATAAAGTGAATTGAATGAGAGCAAGGATTCTGAAGCTGTGCATGGGTTGTCCCTGCAAAGTGAAGTCAACAAAGGCAAAAAGGGAAGAAGATAAAGTCAGGAATGTTTGTACATCTGAACTTTAGGAGTCATTGTGTGGACTTGGCCTTCTACTCTTAATGAGTCTAGAATACCTAGAGGGCTTTGAGCAGAGATCTCAATGGTGTCACTTGCCAGTATGTTTTCAAAGGATCGATGTGATTATTATATTTAGAACCCTAGAGGGAGAGGACAGAAGCAAGGAGACCGTGTATGAAGCTGGCAAGAAATCCAGGTGAGACATAATAGTGGTTTGGACCATGGTGGCAGCAGTGGAGGGAGCAATGAATTGTCAGATTCTGGATATATATTTTTAAATATTTATTTATTTATTTGAAGGGCAGACAGAGAGAGATGGAGAAATATCTTCTAATTGCTGGTTCACTCCCCCAAATGGCCACAACAACCAGGGCTGGACCAGGGTGGAGGCAGGAACTGCATCCAGTCCTCTCATGTGGGTGGCAAGGGCCTTGGACCAATACCTGCTGCTTCTCAGGCACATTAGCAGAGAGCTGGATTAGAAGTGGATTAGCTGAGACTTGAACTGATGCACTGCTGTGGGATTCTGGTCACAAGCAGTAGCTTAACCTGCTGTGTAAATGCCTGCTCCAAGATATATTTTCAAAATAGAAGTGACAGCTTTGGAGGCTGGTGTTGTGGTATAGCAGCTACCAGCAATGCCAGCATCCCATATAGGCGCTAGTTTGAATCCTCTCTGCTCCACTTCTGATCCAGCTCCCTGCTAATGGCCTGGGAAAGCAGCGGAAGAGGGCCCACGTGCTTAGGTCCCTGCACCCACGTGGGAGACCTGGAAGAAGCTGCTGGTTCCTGGCTTCGGCCTGGCACATCCCAGTTATTGCAGTCATTTAGGGAGTGAACCAGTGGATGGAAGATTGATCTGTTTCTCCCTCTCTGTGTCTTTCCCTGTTTCTCTGTAACTTTGTCTTTCAAATAAATAAATAAATCCTCGAAAAAAAAGAATATTAGAGTGTCTATTTCCTTAGGTGGGGAGGTCATGGGAAAAGCAATCGTCGGTGGGGAGAAAGGAGTTTGGTTGTTGACATGTAACCCATTATGCCCCATTGTCCTGTATATAGGACACCCATGAAAATGAAGTTGAACAATAAGTATACCAGTTAGAGTACTTTTGAAAAAAGTATTGTCTCATTTAAATACTTGCATAATTGAAAATTTGGGACTTAATTGGCTGTTAGACATGACTAAATGACATTGAAATGCAGAATGTCTTGGGAAATTCTACATGAATCTGAATGTAGACTTATAACTGTGGATATGAACCTGAAGATTGTGGTTGTATCTGTGGTATTTAAAGTCATGAGACTCGGGGCCTGCACTGTGGCTTAGCAGATAAAGCCACCACCTGTTATGCTGGCATCCCATATGGGCGCCGGTTCAAGTCCCAGCTGCTCCATTTCTGATCCAGCTCTCTGCTATGGCCTGGGAATGCAATAGAAGATGGCCCAAGTCCTTGGGCCCCTGCACCCATGTGGGAGACCTGGAAGAAGCTCCTGGCTCCTGCCTTCGGATCAGCGCAGCTCCAGCCATTGCAGCCAATTGGGGAGTGAGCTAGCAGATGGAAGACCCCCCCACCTCTCCCTCTCCCTCTCCCTCTCCCTCTCCCAAGTATGACTTTCAAAATAAATAAATAAATAGGGTGTGAAACTGAATTGAGATTCAGGGCAAGGGATACATTCTGATTTTATCCCTCTTTTGGGCAATGAGAATGGCTGAGACTTATGTTCTTGTTCCATTGGGAACAATCTGCAAATGTGATTTCAACAGAAACCACTGACATAAATGAAATAAGGTATACAAGAGATCTTCAAATGGTTCATGTGAAAGGTGTGTTATGAGAAAACTATGCATGGATTTCCACGAACTCTTTGAAGCCCCATTGTGTCTAGGAGTACAGGTGATCAGTGTACTTTAACAAAAAGGGAGGATAAACTTTATCAAAAGCTTACAGATCAGGTAAGATGAAAAAAAATCACTGGATTTTTAAAAAAGATTTATTTATTTGAAAGGCAGAGTTACAGAGAAGCAGAGGCAGAGAGAAGAGAGAGAGAGAGAGAGAGAGAGAGAGAGAGTCTTCCATCCACTGGTTTCACTCCCCATAAGGCCGCAATGGCTGGAGCTGAGCTGAGCTGAAGCCAGGAGCCAGGAGCTTCTTCTGGGTCTCTGTAACTCTGACTTGCAAATAAATAAATCTTTTTAAAAAAGGAAGGAAGGGAGGGAGGGAGGAAGGGAGGGAGGAAGGAAGATCTGTTGGAGTTACAGATGGCTGCAACAGCCGGGGCTGGACCAGGCTGAAGCCAGGAGCCACAAGCTTCTTGCAGGCCTCCCACATGGGTAGCAGACCCAAGCTCTTGGGCCGTTCAGGGAGCTGGATCGAAAGTAGAGCAGCCAATTTCTCAAACGGGCTCCCAAATGGGATGCTGGCATTGCAGAAAGAGGCTTAACCTGCTATGCCACAACACTGGCTCCTGACTTTCAAATAAAGAGATAACTCTTTAAAACACAATATGGCAGTAAGCCTATATATTGGCCACATAAACCAACCTAATGCAAATACTGACTGTTAGCTCTGTGGTGTTTGTAATACAGTGTTTACATTTATTGCTGCATTTTATTTGGGATCCAAATATTTCTTGTACATTTTTTAAACAAAGGACTACTAGTCCATCAATTACTGTTCTTGCAATTTCCCTGGACTTGTTATGGGATGTTCTTCATAGGTTCATTTGTGTTGTATGTTTAAAGGTCTTGTACAGAAGGCTAAGAAAGCAGAGAACAAATTGTTGAAACGAGAAGGTGATGATCAAGCAGAATCAGGAACCCAAGGATATGAGTCTTTCAGCTATGGAGGGGTTGATCCTTACATGTGGGAACCCAAAGAACTTGGTAAGAAAATCATGTCGTTCATTCAGCAAATAGCCTTTGAATATCTACCATGTGCTACACAGTACTTTAAGAGGTGGTTGAGGAGGCAGAGTAGATCAAAGCAGGCTAACCTTCTCAAGGATCTTGTTAGAAATGGGGGGTTGGAAAAAAAAGAGGTGTGCATCTGTTCTGTGTGGGTGCAGGGGCCCAAGCACTTGGGCCATCTTCTACTGCTTTCCCAGGCCATAGCAGAGAGCTGGATTGGAAGTGGAGCAGCCAGGACTAGAACCGGCGCCCATATGGGATGCCAGCACTGCAGGTGGTGGCTTTACCTGCTACACCACATCGTCAGCCCCTATCACTGGATTTAACATCATGAAAGTCATTGGTGACTTTGGCAAAGGCTGATTCAGTAATGAGAAGGGCAAACTCTTGATTGGAGTGGGATAGAGAAAACTGGAAGGATAGGCACTGGAGACGGTGAGGATCAACAGCATTTCCTTTTGCTCTTAAAGTTTATTGTATTTAATAATAATATAGCTAGGGGCCGGCATTGTGGTGCAGCATGTTATGCTGCTGCTTACGACACTGACATTCGTATCGGAGTCCTGGCTGCCCTGCTTCCCATGCAGCAGGGCTCATGGCCTGGGAAAGCAGAAGATGGCCAAGGTGCTTGGGCCCCTGCCACCCACGTGGGAGACTCACATGGAGTTCCAAGGTCCTGGCTTCAGCCTGGCCCAGTCAACCCTTGCAGCCATTTGGGGAGTGGAAAAATCTCTGTGTGTGTGTGTGTGTGTATGTGTGTATGTCTCCCTCTTTCTGTCATTCTGCCTTTCAAATAAATAAAATAAATCCTAAAAAATAATGATACAAGTTTTTCTAAGGTGTTAGTATGCATTTATTATATCTTTTTCTAAAAATTCTCTTGTTGTTGTTGTGGAAAATTATACATAACACAAAATTGACCATTATAACCATGTTTGTTTTTTTCCATTCTTTTACCATTTACCCTTTGTGGGACCTTAGTTTTTATTGTGTCTTTTGTAAATAGGTGAAAAGTCATGGAATTTAAAATTTCCTAGTCCTTTGTACTATTTCAGTATCTGTAAGAAATGTTAAATATTTATGTAGTTATGGATTGTTAAAAATCTCAAATATGCTTTACAAAAATAGACATAGAACAAAACACAAATTAGAGCCAGGGACAAATGGAATGAAAAAAGTAAGAACAAAAATCTTTGATCAATAAAGGAAAAAAGAAGACTAGAAAGGAATGAAAAAATGAATAAATAGAAGTAGAAAAAACAGGACAAGTAAAAAGGATGTGGTAAGAAGAAACAAATGTTGAGGCAGCATATAATTCTAGGAGTTCACCATAGCCCTGTTTTGTGAGGTACAGAAATCCCTTCACTTTAATTTGGTGGGTCCGTTCTGGAAAGCCTCCACTCTGATTCCCTGAGGACAGTAAAAACAATAACAACATTAGCAAAAAAAATACTGGATGGACACTTGGTACAGTGGTTATGTCATCACTTGGGATACTCACATTCCATACTGGAGTTTCCACTTTGAGTCCTGGCTACTCTGATTCCATCCAGGTTTCTGCTAATTGCACCCCAGGAGGTAGCAGGTGATGGCCCAAGTATTCAGGTCCCTGCCACCCACGTGGGAGACCTAGATGGAGTTTCTGACCCAGTTCTGGCTGTTGCAGGCATTTGGGCAGTGAACCCGGGTATGGAAGATCTCTCTGTCTCTCTGCCTTTCAAATAAAATGAAGATTTTAAAAACCTGTTAAGACTTGTTTATTTTGGTAGCTTCTCTGTGTTAGGCATGGGGACTCTGGCCATCTTCATAACCATACCCCTTTCCAAGTTGTACTTTTCTTTCTTTTTTTTTTAAATATTTATTTATTTATTTGAAAGGCAGAGTTATAGAGGGGTTGAGAGAGAGAGAGAGAGAGAGAGAGAGGGAGAGAGAGAGAGATCTTCCATCTAGTGGTTTACTCCTCAAATGACAGTAACAGGGCCAGAGTTGGGCCAATGCGAAGCCAAGAGCCTAGAGCTTCCTCCGCGTCTCCCATGTGGGTGCAGCAGTTTAAGTGCCTGAGCTATCTTCCACTGCTATCCCAGGCCATAGCAGAGAGCTGGATCAAAAGTGGAGCAGTTGGGACTAGAACCAGTGCTCATATGGGATGCCGGCACTTCATCATTCATAATAGGGAAAAACAGGAAACAACCCAAATATCCAGTACTTGTGAATGGGTATATGAATTGTGAGACATCTATATACAAAGCTACTGGTTGATATTATATGAATGAATTTCAAGAGCATTATGCTGAATGAAAGAAGCAAGGCACAAAATACTCCATGCTGTATAATAATACGAATCCATCTGCATGGCTCTGTACCGTATGATGAGCTAAAACTCTAGAGCATGCCAATCTAGTCCAAGAACAGAAAGAAGGGCAGTGTGGAGGGGAAGAGCCTGCTGGGGGGAATACTCTGACTTAAGAATGGTAGAAATTCATTAAGCTGCATACTTATGCTATTTGGGCACATTGAATACTTCACTGTGTCTTTTACTCCTTAAAATAAAAGTTTAAAAAGTCACAACACAGGACTTACCCCAAAATAGTATCAGCTCATACATTTTAAAAGAAGCATAGGTTTGTTTTTTCCCAAGCATATAGATGCCTTCACGGATTCTTTCCACTTCATAACCTTAACAGCCATAAAGATCTTCCCTGTGGCTCTCTCTCTCTCTGCCTGAAGTCTCCACCTGACAGTATTGGGTTAGCAGCAGCACCTGGGATAGATCAATTTTGCTTGATGATCTCTCCCTATGCTTGGACTGGGGTTGATTATTTTTTTGCCATAAATATGTGCTGAATGAAAGAAGTTGGAAAGTTTCCCACAGTTTTCAAGAGGTCATTTCCTCTCAGGAACTTTCCAAAGTTGCAAGACTCCCCATGGCTTCCCTGGTTTGTGCCCAAGAAAAATCAGCACTCAGGGAGCAAGGGCTGCAATGGCATGAAGCATGGGGGCCAGTTGCTGATCTCTTTCTAGGATTGCCATCTCCATATGGTTCCCAGTGGATTTTCCCAAGAGTCAGTATCCTGGTGTATTTTATGTGAAAACACATACAACTAATTATCTTGCTGGTACAAACTGATCCCAAGTACACATTATCACAGGATTTCTTTTTTTTTTTAATTTTTATTTATTTATTTATTTTTGACAGGCAGAGTGGACAGTGAGAGAGAGAGAGAGAGAGAGAGAAAGGTCTTCCTTTTGCCGTTGGTTCACCCTCCAATGGCCACCGCGGTTGGCGCGCTGCGGCCGGCGCACCGCGCTGATCCAAAGCCAGGAGCCACGTGCTTCTCCTGGTCTCCCATGGGGTGCAGGGCCCAAGCACATGGGCCATCCTCCACTGCACTCCCTGGCCACAGCAGAGAGCTGGCCTGGAAGAGGGGCAACCGCGACAGAATCCGGTGCCCGGACCGGGACTAGAACCCGGTGTGCCAGCGCCGCAAGGCGGAGGATTAGCCTAGTGAGCCGCGGCGCCGGCCATATCACAGGATTTCTGATGCTTTTCTTTATTGAAGTATAATTTGCATGTAATACATTTTTATATATTATATATATATATATAATATGTATAATACATATATATTATGTTGAGGTTTCAAAAATGTTGGGGCTGGCGCCATGGCGCACTAGGTTAATTCTCCACCTGCGGTGCTGGCATCTCATATGGGCGCCAATTCTAGTCCTGGTTGCTCCTCTTCCAGTCCAGCTCTCTGCTGTGGCCTGGGAAAGCAGTGAAGGATGGCCCAAGTGCTTGGGCCCCTGCGGTACCTGCAGGGAGACCAGAAAGAAGCACCTGGCTCCTGGCTTCGGGTCGGTGCAGCTCCGGCCATTGCAGCCATCTGGGCTGATTGAGTCTGCATTTTAGCAAGAATACCACTGGAGTGTCCTTCTCAGGGCATCTTACTAGGCGGTATAAGATGTCCTTGTTAACCTTGATCGTTTGGTTAAGGTAATGTGTGCCAGTTTCTCTGTTGTAAAGCTTCTACTTTTCCTGTTGTATTTAATGGATATCTTCAAGGAGCTACTTTGAGACTATGAAAATATCCTGTTTCTAATCTACCTTTTTGCTCACATATTTTACTGTTCATTGGTAGATCTTGCTTATGACAATTACCATGGCAGTTGCCTAATAGTGATTTTATTTTTTCTCATTCCTTCTACATTTATTTTATTTTTTTAAAGATTTATTTTATTTATTTGAAAGAGTTACAGAGAGGTAGAGACAGAGAGAGAGAGAGGTCCTCCATCCGATGGTTCGCTCTCCAGATGGCTGTGATGGCCAGAGCTGTGCCGATCCGAAGCCAGGAGCCAGGAAATTCTTCTGGGTCTCCCACACGGGTACAGGGGCCCAAGCACTTGGGCCATCTTCTACTGCTATCCCAGGTCATAGCAGAGAGCTGGATCAGAAGAGGAGCAGCCAGGATTAGAATCGGCACCTGTATGGAATGCTGGTCCTTCAGGCCAGGGCTTCAACCCGCTGTGCCACAGCGCCAGCCCCTCTACATTTATTAATAAGAATTCTTTTATAAAAAAAGCTATCCATTCCCTCTTATTTATTTACTCAACATATAATTTATACTGTATCAGATGGATTCATGAATATTTATTTTTATACTTATATTTCCTTATTGCATATTTGTTTTATTTTTTTTTAACAGTCAGAGTTAGACAGTGAGAGAGAGAGAGAGAGAGACAGAGAGAGACAGAGACAGAGAGAAAGGTCTTCCTTTTCTGTTGCTTCACCCCCCAAATGGCCCCTACAGCCAGTGTGCTGCGGCCGGCAGCCCTGCGCCGATCCGAAGCCAGGAGCCAGGTGCTTCCTCCTGGTCTCCCATGCGGATGCAGGGCCCAAGCACTTGGGCCATCCTCCACTGCACTCCCGGGCCACAGCAGAGAGCTGGACTGGAAGAGAAACATTTGGGACAGAATCCGGCGCCCCAACTGGGACTAGAACCCAGGTTGCCGGCACCGCAGGCAGAGGATTAGCCAAGTGAGCTGCGGCACCAGCCGCATATTTGTTTTATTCTATAGTTATCCTTCAATACAATCATTATTTATTTTGCTGCTCAAAATATTCTATCCATGGCCATTGACAGCTCCTTCAGATTGACTCCTGGACATTTTTTGAATGTTTAAATTAACTTCTTATTTCTAAATAATTCTTATTTAGAATTATAGAAAAGTTCCAAAGGTATTAAAAAGAGTTCTCATATATCCTTTCATTCAGTTTTCCCTATTGTTACCATTCTACATTGCTGTGGTATGTTTGTCACAACTAAGGAACTAACATTGATATACTGCAATTAACTTTAATTAGGATTTTGCTAGCTTTTTAAAATGATTTATTTGAAAGGCAAAGTGAGAGAGAAAAAGAGAGAGAGGGGGAGACACAGAGATCTTCCATCTGCTAGTTCACTTCCCAAATGGCCACAATGGCCATGTGTGGGCTACGCTGAAGCCAGGAACATAGAACCCCATCTGGGTCTCCCATGTGGATGGCAGGGGCCTATTTTATTTGGACCATCTTCTGCCTTCCCAGGTGGATTAGCAGGGAGCTGGATAGGAAGCAAAGCAGCCAGAACTCAAACCAATACTCATATACAGGATGTTGGCATCACAAGCCTCAATTTAACCTGCTGCACCACAACGCTGGTCCAGAATTTCACTGGTTTTTAACTAATGTCATTTTTTCTGTCCCAGTACTCCCATCCAGGCACCACATTATACTTAGCTCTTATGTCTCCTTAGCCGCCTCTAGACCATGACAGTTCCTCAATTTTCCTTTGCTTTTGATGACCTCAACAGCTTTGAGGAGTGCCTGTCAGGTATTTGACAGAGTGTTTTTCAATTTGGGTTTATCTGATAGTTTTCTCACAATAGGTCAAATATCCCTTATCCCAAATTCTTGGACGAGAAGTGTTTCCGATTTTGAAGTTTTCTGGATTTGTAAATATTTGTGTAGTCTTTACTGGTTGAGCATCCCTAATCTGAAAATCATAAATCTGAAATCCTCTAAGATCCAAAAATTTTTGGGTGTCAATGCTGACAAGATACCAAAAGGTTTCAGATTTTGAGCACAGAACAGGGGTACATGCTATCCACATGACAGCACCAGTAGTATTACTCTTGATCACCTGGAAGGTATTTGTCAGACTTTTCCACAACGGGTTACCTTTTCTTGCCTTTCAATATTTTCCTCTTTGGAATCAAGTCACTAAGCACACACATAGCCCTGGGGGAAAATGTTCACACCACCTCCTGGAAGAGGGAGTCTCTACACAAATCATTTGGAATACTCCAAATAATTGTCGCATTTCTCCTAATTGTTAATTTAATCTATCATGCATTTATATCAGTATTAACTCATGTTTATTACTTTATTCTAGGGGCCTTAAGCCAATGTAAGCCATTGTTTTTTGGCTCAGATTTCCAGCTTTGATCATTGGGACCTCCTTCCTGTTGGCCTTCATCCTTTTGTCCTGCCCCAGCTTTTTTTTTTTTTTTTTTTTTTTTTTTTTTTGAGTACTTTCTGGCATCACAGGATGATGCAGGCTCATCTCGCAGTTTCCCTGCTTCAGCTTCTAGACTCAACCACTTCTCCAAGAAGCTCTAATGCCTTTCCCTAGAGAATGATTTTGAGCACCCAAGATCTGGCATTAAATGTTCAACTTGCACTGGTCAAAATATCGCTTTCCAACATTACTTAAAATGTATCCTTATAATCTAAACAGCAGACAAAAAGCACATTGTACTTTGAACAGAGAATATTTAATATAAACAATTATTAACAAGAGATTGGAGTAATGGGAGATTGACTAGTAAGAAGTAAAAAGAAATCCTACTCAAAAAAATAGAGGGAGGGGCAGTTGGTTAGCCTAGTCATTAACCTATTGGTAAGATGCCGGTGTCTTAAGTACTTGGGTTTGAGTCCCAGCTTTGGTTTCTGAGTCCAGCTTCCTGCCAATGCAGAAACTGGAAGGCAGTGGTGATGACTCAAGTAATTGGGTTCTTGCCTCCCATGTGGGCGACACATATTGAGATCCTGTCCTCTGGCTTCATCCCTAGCCCAGGTCCAGCTGCTGTGAGCATTTGGGTAGTGGATGGGAGCTCTCTTTGTATTTATGTCTCTGTATCTTTTTCTCTGTCTCACAAATAAATAAACAAACATTTAAAATAGAGAAATAGTAGATATAGGGAATAACCATTAACCTTAATGCAGAGGTAAAGTACTGAACAAAGAGGCCACTCCCCCCCCCCCAATCTCTCCATCCCCTTTGAGAATCAGATCTCCTTGGAAAGGGCACTTCCATGATTCACTGGATGGCAAGGATGGTTGCTGAGGAGCAGTGTTGGTGTGGCTGGATGGAAATCTGCTTTCTATGATGCAGAGAGAAGCTATCCATGGGCAAAACTCATGATTCAGAAATCACAGCAAAGCCACTTGAGGGATGCTAAAGGAAGCTATTCATAGAGATGTGCCACATGTTACCGGCTACTGAGAACTGCTGGCTACCTAGGTGTGTGTTGCAGAAGCCACTGGTTGATGCTTCAGGAGCCTGGTGAGGGGAGCTTACCAGAACCAGGAAGGCAAATGTCTGCCTCTTATTTCTCTAGAGCCCACTACTGATAATTGGAACCTAGGCCAATTCTTCTCTTTCCCAATCTCCTCAGTGTTATGAAGCTAATAATTCTTTAAAGATTTGTTTTATTTATTTGAAAGGCAGAGTGAGAGAGAGAGAGAGAGAGAGAGAGGTCTTCCATCAGCTGGTTCACTCCCCAGATGGCTGCAACAGCCAGAGCTGTGCCGATCCAAAGCCAGGAGCCAGGAGCTTCTTCTGGGTCTCCCACGCACGTACAGGGGCCCAAGGATTTGGACCATCTTCTACTGCTTTCCCAGGCCATAGCAGGGAACTGGATCGGAAGTGGAGCAGCCAGGACTTGAACTGCTGCCCATGTGGGTGCCAGCACTGCAAGCAGCGGCCTTACCCATTATGCCACAGCACTGGTCCCAGCTAATGACTTTTAATACAGATAAGCTCCTTTGTTAGTTGCATGTCATTTAGCACCCCCCATAGTAGTTAATTTTCATTTTTTGGAGTATGTGAACCAATATGTTTTCAAGAACCAAAGCTACACACAGATTTACTCAGATAAGTGCCAATTAATTCCTTTTTTTAAAAACTTTATTAAACTCTATAATTTGGTTTATGTGTCTTTTTTAAAAGATCATTTATTTATTTGAAAGTCAGAGTTACACATAGAGGGAGAGAGAGAGAGAGAGAGAGAGAGGTCTTCCATCCGATAGTTCACTCCCCAGGTGGCCCCAATGGCCGGAGCTGCGCCCATATGAAGCCAGGAGGCAGCAGCTTCCTCCAGGTCTCCCACATGGGTGCAGGGGCCCAAAGACTTGGGCCATCTTCTACTGCTTTCCCAGGCCATAGCAGAGAGCTGGATCGGAAGTGGAGCAGCCGGGACTTGAAGCGGCGTCCGTACGAGATGCTGGCACTGCAGGTGGCAGGCTTACCTGCTCCGCCAAGTGCCGGCCCCCATACTTAACTCCTTATTCCTATGATCCTGTCTCTTTCCTACCCATCCCCTATAGTTAAGTAATCTCTTTCGTTTCTAGTTTATTCTCCTGTGTTTCTTTTGCACAAGTGAACATGTACATGTATATCTTCTATCTTCTTTCTTTATTTATCTATTTATTTATTTATGAATGAGAGAGATCACTCTTATCTGCTGGTTCAACCCCCAAATGCTTGCAATGGCCAGGGCTGGGCCAGGCCAAAGTCAGGAGCCAAGAATTCCCTGCAGGTCTCCCATGTTACATGCAGGGATCCAAGTATTTAAGCGGTCACCTGCTGCCTCCCAGGATCTGCACTAGCAAGAAACTGGAACTGGGAGCAAAGCCATGAAAAGGAAGGAGATCCAGGCACTGGGATGTGAGATGCGGGATACTCTTTGGAGCTTTCCTTTTTTCATGTAACCTGCTGCACCACAATGACCCCACACCCCCAAAGGAATATCTTACTTTCACGGTTAAGAAATATTATACATGCATAAATTACTGGGGTAAAACCCAAACCGTGGAGAAAGATGCAAGTTTCATGGGAAAAGAGGGAATATATTTAGTATTGGATTTGGTAATGCACTGGACTTTTTGACATTATTTGAGAAGCAGAGGCACAGAGAAAAAGAGCAAGCCGAATGCCTGCAATGGCTCCTCTGGGCTGGTACTGGAGCTAGGAACCAGGGACGTAATCCAGGTCAATCACATGAGTAACAATGACCCAACTACTTGAGCCATCACCCCTGCCTCCCAGGATCTGCATTAGCAGGAAGCTGGAATCAGGAGTTGGAGCTGAGAGTCAAATCCAGGTACTCCAATGTGGGACATGGGCAGACTAAATGTCTGCTTCATAAACTGGCTGAAAAAAATTAATTGGAGCCCACGCTGTAGCATAGTAGGGTGCCATTTTGTGTCCCGGCTGCTCCTCTTCCAATCCAGCTCTTTGCTGTGGCCTGGGAAAGCAGTAGAAGATGGCCCAAGTGCTTGGGCCCCTGCACCCGTGTGGGAGACCCGGAAGAAGCTGCTGGCTCCTGGCTCCGGCCATTGTGGCCATTTGGGGAGTGAACCAGCAAATGGAAGACCTTTCTCTCTGTCTCTTCCTCTCTCTGTCTATAACTCTATCTCTCAAATAAATAAACATTTAAAATTAATTAATTAATTTGAAAGAGTTACAGAGCAAGGAAGAGAGAGAGAGAGAGATCTTCCATCAAGCAGTCCATGACTCCCCACAGCCCCCAAATGTCTGCAACAGTCAGCGATGGCCCAAGCTGAATCTAGCAGCCCCAGACTCCATCCTGGTCTCCTACATGGGTGGCAGGGGCCCAAGCACTTGGGCCATTTTCTACTGCTTTCCCGGGTGTATTAGCAGGGAGCTGGATCAGAGGTGGAAGAGCTGGGAGTTAATTAGCACTCATGGGTTGCTGGCCCCACAGGTGGTTGCTTAACCCACGGTGCCACAAAGCCAGCCCACTTTCCCCCTTTAGGACTATAAGTTGGGCCAGATTTGAACAGCTTATTGCCTTTTGAGATCAGCAGTTAAAACCTAGTCCATGGAAAGCCAAGATATCATGGAAAAAAAAAAAGACCTAAATGAAAGATCTCTGTGAGTGAGATCCCAGTGGAAAGAACGGGGCCATCAAAGGAGGTACCTTTCTCCGAAGGGAGGAGAGAACTTCCACTTTGATTATGACCCTATCGGAATAAGATTAAAGTCAGCGAACTCTAAAGGCTTCCATAGCCATGGCAACTCATGACTAGAGCCTAGGGAGATTACTGACGCCATGAACAGGAGTGTCAAATTGTTAAGTCAGCAACAGGAGTCACTGTGTACTTACACCCCATGTGGGATCTGTCCTTAATGTGTTGACTAATGTGAAGTGATGCTATAAGTAGTACTGAAACAGTATTTTTATACTTTGTGTTTCTGTGTGGGTACAAACTGATGAGGTCTTCACTAATTATATACTGAATTGATCTTCTGTATATAAAGAGAATTGGAAATGAAAAAAACAACCTGGTGTTAAATTGGAAATGGCATAGAAAATTAATTAATTTTTTAAAAAAAACTATTATGTAGTATCTCTGTCTTTAATGTGCTGTACATTGTTATTTAATGCTATAATTAGTACTCCAATGGTAGTTTTTTCACTTTGTGTTGCTATATGGGCAAAATGTTGAAATCTTTACCTAATATGTACTAAACTGATCTTCTGTATATAATGAGAATTGAAAATGAATCTTTATGTGAATGGAAGGGGAAAGGGAGCGGGAGGGGGGAGGGTTGCGGGTAGGAGGGAAGTTATGGGAGGGGGGAAGCCATTGTAACCCATAAGCTGTACTTTGGAAATTTATATTCATTAAATAAAAGTTAAAAAAAAAACCTAGTCCCAAACCAGAAGAAAATTCCTTGGCTGAGAACAAACACCAACCCCCCTCCTTCTACAAAATGCATCTTCTCAGCAGAGGATGCAAAGAGGCTGTGTGCGGAAGCTAAGAGACTTAAGATCGATACAAATAGGATCCCTACTACCAGAGCAATGTTTTATGTTACACTCCTTCGGGGAAGTTTTTTGTGAACTACTGAACTTTTATTCAATGTCTGAGTTTTCTATGCTTCCATTTGAAAAGCCACCCAAGCCACCAATGATATCACCAAAAATATCCACACACTCATTAAGTAAATGTGGACACTCCAGAAAGCTGAAGTTCATCACTGATTGGCATTGTGGATCATCCTGGAACCTAGGGGAAGCACATGTGTAACTCTCAGTGATGACTGATGACCACAGATGCAAAAAAAAAAAAAAATCAACCACTTATGACTTTATTTTATTTATTTATTTATTTATTGGTGAATCATCACATCTGTGAAACCAATCAAAATGGTTGTCAGGTAAGAAGCATGGTTCTGATTTCTGGAACTTATGAGTTGTCATCATGTGGCTAGGGATATGTTTTTCTGGACAGGGGCAGCATCCTGAGGGTGCACTTTTCTCCAAGGATTAAAGAGCATTTTTTATGGTACCTGCTAGGAATGCTGTGGTTTGAAGATGCCCCCTCCTCCCGAACTTATGCAGGAGTCATAAGTTAATGGTATTAAGTGGTGGGAACTTAATTTAACTTTGGTATAAAATCCTTAGGGTGGAGTCCCCATGATTGAATCCTGGTGGACTTATATCAACAGAGATGGGGGGCCAGCGCTGTGGCGTAGCAGGTGAAGCCGCAGCCTGCAGTGCAGTCATCCCATATGGGCGCTGGTTTGAGTCCCAGTTGTTCCACTTCCAATCCAGCTCTCTGTTATGGCCTGGGAAAGCAGTAGAAGATGGACCCCTGCACCCATGTGGGAGACCTGGAAGAAGCCCCTGGCTCCAAATCAGCGTAGCTCTGGCAGTTGCAGCCATCTGGGTAGTGAACCAGTGGATGGAAGACCTCTTTCTCTCTCTCTCTCTCTCTCTCTCTCTCTCTCTCTCTCTCTCTCTCTGCCTCTCTGAAACTCTGCCTTTCAAATAAATAAATAAATCTTAAAAAAAAAGAACAGGGTTAGGGACCAGACATACACATACACACACCCTGCCTCTTGCCTTGTGATGCTGTGTGCTGCCTCAGGACTCTGTAAGCAAGATTGTCCTCAGCCAATGCCTGCCCCAGGCCATGGCACCTCCAACACTGTGAGCTAAGTAGATCTCTGTTTTTTATAAAGTTAGCATACCTCAGGAATTTTGTTACAGTAATGAAAAGCTGACTGATAGAAAGATTAGCCCTAATCAAATACATTATATCATGTCTAATTAAGATCTCCATTATTATCTCTACACAAATGATCCCAGCCATATGATTAAAGAACAAAAGAGCATCCTGGAATTTTCCCAAATGAAATGAAATCAGCATATGAAAGAGTTATCTGTACCCCCCCCCATGTTTATTGCAGCTCAATTCATAATAGTTAAGATGACTGGATGAAAAAAATGTGGTAGGGGTTGGCTTTGTGGTATAGTGTGTGAAGGCACTGCCTGTGGCTCCAGCATCCCATATGGGTGCAAGTTCGAGTTCCAATTGTTCCACTTCCCATCCAGCTCCCTGCTAATGTGCCTGGGAAAGCAGTGGAAGATGGCCCATGTACTTGGGCCTCTGCACCCACGTGGGAGACTGGGAAGAAGCTCCTGGCTCCTGCCTTCAGATCTACCCAGCTCTGGCCATTGCAGCTATTTGGGGAGTGAACCAACAGATAGAAGACCTCTCTCTGTCTTCCCCCCTCCCCATAATTCTGCCTCTCAAATAAATAAATAAATCTTTAAAAAGGAAAAGAAAATGTGATATATATTTATATATTATTAATATATTATTTATATATTATATTTATATTATATATAATGGAAATTACTCAGCTGTAAAAAAAAATGCAATCTTGCCTTTTGCAACAAAGTGGATGCAACTGGAAACCATTATGCTTAGTGAAATAAGCCCATCCCAAAAAGACAAATATCATGTTTTCCCTGATTTGTGGTAACTAATATACAGAGTACAAAAAATATAATGCATATGAATGAAATTGACATTTTGAGATTTGAATATTGTTTATTACCCTTGTCTATACTCTTGAGGAACAGTGGTTTTTCTACTTATTGCTTGTTGAATTCTTTATTTACTGGAGGAGTAAGCTTGTGAGCACAAAATAAACAAACTATGTTATTGTAAAATTTAAAAAAAAAAGAAAGAAAGAGGAGGGAGGGTGGGAGCATGGGCAGGCAGGTGGGTAGGGTAGAAAGTATCATTATGCTCTTAAATCTGCATATATGAATTACACGACATTTGTTCACCTAGTGTAAATTAAAATCCCTTTAAAGGGGCAAAAGATAAAAGAAGAAACTGCTCCTCCAACTCACTATGGAGGCCTTCTTAACTTGATTTTATTTTCTCTGTCAATCTATCTGGCCAGTGAAGAAAGGAGCTCATAGTGGACAAGAGGAATGGTTGTGAGTCTGGCTTTGTGACACAGTAGGTTAAGCTGTTGCCTGCATCACCAGCATCCCCTATCAGAGCCCTAGTTTGAGTCCCCGCCTCTCCACTTCCAATCCAACTCCCTGCTAATGTGTCTAGGAAGAAATGGAAGATGGCCCAAGTGCTTGGGTAATGGAGATCCAGAAGGACCTCCTGGATACTGGCTACAGCCATCTGGGGAATGAACCAGCAGATGGCAGATTATTTCCGTCTCTCCCTCTCTATCACTCTGGCTTTCAAATAAATACATCTTTTAAAAGGAAGAATGGTGGGGCTGGTGCCGTGTGGCAGTAGGTTAATCCTCTGCCTGTGGTGCCGGCATCACATATGAGTGCTGGTTCTAGTCCCGGCTGCTCCTCTTCCAATCCAGCTCTCTGCTAATGGACTCAGAAAGCAGTAAAAGATGGCCCAAGTCCTTGGGCCCCTGCACCCACGTGGGAGACCAGGAAGAAATTCCTGGCTCCTGGCTTCGGTTAGGCTCAGCTCTGGCTATTGTGGCCATCTGGGGAGTGAACCAATGGATGGAAGACCTTTCTCTTTGTCTCTTTCTCTCACTGTCTGTAACTCTACCTCTCAAATAAATAAATAAAATATTTTTAAAAAGAGGAATAATAGCAAAAAGATTAAAACAGACCTCAGTTTTTCTTATTTTGACCTTTAATCTCTTCCTCATTTTAAAAAGTATTATTTATTTTATTTATTTGAAAGACAGAGTTACAGAGAGAGGTAGAGACAGAGAGACAGGTCTTCCATCCACTGGTTCACTCTCCAAATGGCTGCAATGGCCAGAGCTGTGCTGATCCAAAACCAGGAGCCAGGAGCTTCTTCTGGGTCTCCCACATGGGTGCAGGGGCCCAAGGACTTGGGCCATCTTCCACTGCTTTCCCAGGCCATAGCAGAGAGCTGGATCAGAAGAGGAGCAGCCAGGACTAGAACCGGCACCCCTATGGGATGCTGGCACTGCAGACCAGGGCTTTAACGCACTGCACCACAGCGCTGGCCCCATACCTCTATCCCATTTTAACTCTTCTCCATCCCCATCCACTATTTTGCTATCTCTTCCTCCCTGAATCTTGAACAGGATTATAAAAACAGCTCTCAAAGAAGTGTTCTGAAAGCCGCATCAATAATCCTGAGTGAAAGGCGTGAAAAAGTGCCGCAGTCTCTCATTGGTTCCAATCACAACCTTTTAACAATTCCAAATAAGAAAAATTGCCACCTGGGACAGACCTCAGGCACATACCACTCTATCCTTCTTGCCCTCAGGAACTTTCTTGGTTTTTTTTTTTCCACTGAAGAACATAAGTAGAATAAAATCTTTTTACACTATTTGAGTGACATTTTTTTTTTCCTCTGGGAAGGGTCATTCTGTCATAATAAATAATTCATCTGAAGGACATAAGAATCCTGTGCATTTAAGGATCTAATAACAGCTTCAAGATATGTTAAGAAAAACTTAATAGAACTGAAAGGAGAAATAGGTAAATCTTAATTATAGTCAAATATTTCAACATCACTCTCAATAATTAATAGAGTTAGCAGGCAGAAAATAACTAAGGCTATAGAGACTTGTGCTATCAACCAATCGCTCTTATTGACATTTACAGAACACTTCTACCAACAGCAGAATACACCTTTGCAAGGGTACATGTGACGGGGCCAGTGCTGTAAAGCCAGTAAAAGCCAGTAAAGCCGCTGTGTGCAGTGTCAGCATCCCATATGGACACCGGTTTGAGTCCTGGCAGGCTCCTGGCTCTGGATGAGCGCAGCTCTGGCCACTGTAACCAATTGGGGAGTGAACCATTGATGGAAAAAGCTCTCTCTCTCTCTCTCTGCCTCTCCTTCTCTCTATGTAACTCTGATTTTCAAATAAATAAATAAATCTTTTTTAAAAAGAGTACATGCAACCCATTTACCAAGATATTTCATATTCAGGGCCGTGACACCCATGAGATAAATTTCAAAGTGTTTAGATCATACAAAGTATGGTCTGTGACGACAACAACTGAATTAAATTACACAATCAATAACAGAAAAATCTCAGGAAAAAAGCCCAAATGTTTGAAAACTCTATTATATCCTTCCTAAAAAAATCCATAAATCGAGGAAAAAGTAAAAAAAAAAAAATTGGAGTTAGAATATACTTTGAGGTAAATGAAAACTTAAGAGATGCAACTAAAGAAATGTTTACAGATAAATTTAAATACGAATATAAAAATAATAAAGTTCTTAAAGCAATGATTTCAGCTTCCTTTTTTTAAAAAACAAAAGGCTACAAGAGAGAAATTTCAAAGATTTCCTATAAATGTTTAAGGAGATGGAAGTGTTCATTACTCTGACTTAATCATTACACATTGTACATGTATAGAATGATCATCCTGTGCCCCCCCCAAATGTACAATTATTATATTGGTCAAAGTTTCTGGAGCAAGCATTTGACATAGTGGCTAAACACTGCTTGAGACTCCCACATCCCATAGTGGCGTGCATGGGTTTGAGTTCCAGCTCCACTCTTGATTCCAGCCTCCTGAGAATGTTCACCCTTGGGAAGCAGCAGGTGACGGCTCAAATAGTTTGGTCCCAGCCACCCATGTGAGAGACCTGAATTGAGTTCTATACTCATGACTTTGGCCTGTCCCTGCCCTGACTGTTGCAGGTATTTGGGGAGTGAACCAGCAGGTGGGAGACCTCTCTCTGTGTTAGAAGTGGAGTTCAGTCCCTTCTTGGGTGTTTCCCCAGCATGTGCACAACTCCTGGCGTTCTAGATTCCCAGGAAGATGTCAGAACTTCCAAAGCCCCTAGAGACATTTCATTCCTCAGCTTTCCTTTTACGCTTTCTGATTAGTTTACTGTTTCTCTTAACTGTTGTCCACTGCCTCAAGCAGCAGGATGTTAAAACATTTTGACAAATGTCCACCCAGCACTCCAGCACCTTAGCCCACACAGCAGACTACCCTACAAATGACAAGGGGTTCAGAAAAGCAGAGAGAGCCTGCCCATAGGACCCTAGAAGTAGGAGTGCCTGCCCCTTCAGACTTGGGACACATTCCTCTTATCCCCCACCCCCCGACTACCACATGGGGCATCCCTTGCTGCCAGTGGGACCCGTGCACACGGGGACTCCAAACTAGGTTCCTATGACCCCTTCTGGTCTTCCCACCACTGCTCAGAGTTGTGCGCCTACCTGGGACTGTGTGTGAGCATGCCTTTCCTGCTCCCTGTGCCACTGCTGCTCCTGTGGCTTAGGGACCTTCTGTGGATGGTGGCCCAGGAGTTTGAAAGCTTCACTATACAAAGAAATGATAAATGTTTAAGGAGATGGAAATGGTAATTCTTCTAATTTCAACATTACACATCATATACACTTATAAAATTGTTATTATACTATATCCCAAAATATATACAATTATCATGTTAAAAATTTCTGGAGCATGCATTTGACATAGTGGCTAAAATACTGCTTGGGGCTCTCACAACACCCCCAGTAGCATTCTTACACACCAAAAATGAACCTGGTGAGAAAAAACTTATAAGAGCAATCCTATCACAATAGCTATAGCAAAATACCTTGGAATAAATGTTACCAAGAAAGTGAAAGGTGGGAATGCAAATTAGTACAGTCATTATGGAGAAACAATACTGAAGTTCCTTAAACAAACTAAAAATTGATCTTCCATGAAATCTATCCCACCTCGGAGTACATTTCCAAGGGTAATGAAATCAGCATATAAAACAAAAGATACTTACACTCTCATGTTCATTGCAACACTAATTACAACAACCAAGATAAGGAATTAACCTTGGTGTCCATTAATGGATGAATGGATAAATAAAATGTGGTCTGCATACCTACAACAAAATACTATTCAGCCATTAAAAGCAATGAAATGTTGACATTTGCAGCACAATGGATGGAACTGGAGATGATCATGTTAAGTGAAATAGGCCAGGGGCTGGCGCTGTGGTGTAGCAGGTAAAACAGCCACCTGCAGTGCTGGTATCCCATATGGGCACTGGTTCAAGTACTGGTTGCTCCTTGGGCCCCTGCACCTACGTGGGAAACCTGGAAGAAGCTCCTGGCTCCTGGCTTCAGATCGGCGCCACTCCGGCCGTTGCGGCCAATTGGGGAGTGAACCAGCAGATAGAAGACCTCTCTCTCTCTCTCTCTCTGCTTCTTCTCTCTCTGTAACTCTGACTTTCAAATAAATAAATAAATATATCTTTATAAAACAAAGAGAGAGAGAGAGAGAGAGAGAGAAATAAGCCAGATGCAAAAAGACAAATATGGCATGTTATGTTTTCTTCCCATATGTGAAAATTAATACGTACACATATGTGTATATACATATATATATAATTAAAATAGTGGGCCGGCGCTGTGGCTCACTTGGCTAATCCTCCGCCTTCTGCTCCGGAATCCCACATGGGAGCCGGGTTCTAGTCCCGGTTGCTCCTCTTCCAATCTAACTCTGCTGAGGCCCGGGAGGGCAGTGGAGGATGGCCCAAGTGCTTGGGCACCTGCAACTGCATGGGAGACCAGGAAGAAGCACCTGGCTCCTGGCTTCGTATCGGTGTAGCTCCAGCCGTAGCAGCCATTTGGGGGGTAAACCAATGGAAGGAAGACCTTTCTCTCTGTCTCTCCCTCTCACTGTATGTAACTCTACCTGTCAAATAAATAAATTAAAATAGTGATTATTAGAGGCTCGGGGGAGGGGGGAGGCATCTGAGCTAAACCTCGATGTAAAGGCTCAGACAACAGTCTCCCATCATTTATAATTCTAAGATTAAAATAAAGGAAACTTTCTCACCATTATGATTATGCTCAGAAGCACACTCAGAAGAGAGCTAGGTCACCCAGCAGGCTAGGAAGCAGAGGCAGCTGTCCAGACAGTGATAGCAAAGCTGTGTCTGGAAAGGTGAACCGAGAGTGGGAAAAGAAAAGGCCAAGCCTGAGCAAAGACCTTCACACGAGGAAGCCCATGTTAGATTAGCAAGAGAGTGAGTATCTAGGATTCCCCGAGTGCTCAACACCTGGAAAGCCTGGGAACAGGACTTGTCTGGCATAGGCAAGCGGGGTCCTTTGAAGGGCATCATAGAATGGATACGTATAGTCAGCTTTTATTTTTAAAGTGTTATTGATTAGAGGTGGCCTAGGAGGTAAAGCTGCCGCCTGCGGTGCCAGATCCTATATGGGTGCCGGTTCGAGTCCCAGTTGCTCCACTTCTGACCCGGCTCTCTGCTGTGCCCTGGGAAAGCAGTGGAAGATGGTCCAAGTCCTTGGGCCCCTGTACCCACATGGGAGACCTGGAAGAAGCTCCTCACTCCTGGCTTCAAATCAGCCCAGCTCTGGCCATTGTGGCCATTTGGGAAGTGAACCAATGGTTGGAAGACTTTCTCTCTCTCTCTCTCTCTCTCTCTCTCTCTGTCTCTCTGTCTCTCTGTCTTTTCTCTCTCTATGCTTCTGCCTCTCTGTAATTCTGCCGTTCAAACAAATAAATAAATCTTTAAAGTGTTATTTATTTATTTATTTGAGAGTCAGGGCCAGAACTGGATCCAGGAGCTGAGAATGCAATCCAAGTCTTCCATGTGGATGGCAGGGACCCAATTACTTGAGTTATCATCTGCTGTCTCCCAGGGTTTGCATTAGCAGAAAGCTAGAGTCAGGAACTGGAGCTGAGAATTGAATCCATGCACTTTGCTTTAGAATGCAGGTGTCTTAACTGCTAGGCTTAATGCCTGCTCTTTAACTTTTAGTTACTATAATGAAATACCTAAGGTAACTAACTTTATAAAGAGAAGAGATTAATTTTTTTAAAAGATTTATTTATTTGAAAGGCAGAGTTACAGAGAGGCAGAGGCATAATTTATGTATATATATATATATGTATGTATATATATGTGTATATATATATATATATATATATATAGAGAGAGAGAGAGAGAGGTCTTCCATCTGCTGGTTCACTCCCCAAATGGCTGCAATTGTAAGAGCTACACCAATCCGAAGTCAGGAGCCAGGAGCTTCTTCCTCCGGGTCTCCTATACGGGTGGAGGAGCCCAAGCACTTGGGCCACCTTCTACTGCTTTCCAAGGCCATAGCAGAGAGCTGGATCAGAAGTGGAGCAGCCGGGTCTCGAACCGGCACCCATATGAGGTGCTGGCACTGCAGGCAGTGGCTTTACCCACTAAGCCATAGTGCTGGCCCCCAGAGAAAAGGTTAATTAAAGATCAAAATACAGGCCGGCGCCATGGCTTAACATGCTAATCCTCCGCCATGCGGCGCCGGCACACCAGGTTCTAGTCCCGGTTGGGGTGCCGGATTCTATCCCAGTTGCTCCTCTTCCAGACCAGCTCTCTGCTATGGCCCGGGAAGGCAGTGGAGGATGGCCCAAGTGCTTGGGCTCTGTACCTGCATGGGAGACCAGGGGAAGCACCTGGCTCCTGGCTTTGGATCAGCGCGATGCGCTGGCCGCAGCGGCCATTGGAGGGTGAACCAATGGCAAAAAAAGGAAGACCTTTCTCTCTGTCTCTCTCTCTCTCACTATCTACTCTGCCTGTCAAAAAAATAAAATAAAATAAAATAAAAAATAATAAAAAAGATCAAAATACAAATGGCATGATGCAGGCTTTTGCAAAGAAACACAGATAGACAGATGAAAGGGCATATGGTAAGCCAGGATGCAGACACAGAGAATGATCTAAAGATCTCCCACTAAACCTACCTCCTGGACACCATATTGTATTAAATTCCCACTCTCTTATAACTGTTAGCCTATGACTTCGGAGTTTAAAATTCAACATAAGTTTGGGGTCTAAATAATATTGAAGCTATAGCAAGACCTGTTTGTGAACATCCTAGAAATCCAGGGAAGATTCCCAAGCAGGATGGTGACATATTTATTAACCTGTGACCCGTTGGAAAGACAACCTCAGAGTGGCTAACCACATCTAGGGGACAGGAGTTCATTGTGATGTAAAATAGGGGGAACCTGAACTAGAGCTGTAGAACGAAGTGAAAGGAAGAGCAGTAAAGAGACAAGAGACACTGGAGAAGGAGGTGCAGATTGAAGTCAGAAGTGAACAGGAGCAGAGAGCCATTGACGACACATCTGAGAGGGCTACAGAGATGAAAGACAAAGCCAAGGGGAGGTAAAACACACAGGAGCCTGGACGCCACACGTGATGCTGATTAATGTTCATAGCCACAGGGAAGTAACATATTCTTTTTGGAGTTCAGAGAATTTCTGAATTTGGATTGGATTTCTCATCTGCTGCTCCATTCCCTAAACCAAGTTTGATACAAGTGGGGAAGATTTAGATTTAGCTGGGGACGCTGTCATGAGACACTGGACTTGAATCAGGGAAAATGTCTGTCTGTCTCTCTCTCTCTCTCTCTCTTAAAGATATTTATTTATTTATTTATTTAAGGGGTAGAGTTACAGACACAGAGAAGGAGAGACAGAGAGAAAGGTCTTCCATCCATTGGTTCACTCCCCAGATGGCCACAATAGCTGGAGCTGAGCCGATCTGAAGCCAGGAGCCAGGAGCTTCTTCTGGGTCTCCCATGTGGGTGCAGGGCCCAAGGACTAGGCCATCTTCTACTGCTATCCCAGTCCATGGCAGAGAGCTGGATCAAAAGTGGAGCAGCCGGGACTCAACTTCAGATTACAGTTCAAGTGCTTGGGTCCCTGCCACCCACAAAGGAGACATGGATGGATTTCTAGGCTCCTGGCTTCAGCCTGGCCCCATGCTGGCTGTTGTAGGTGTCTCAGGAGTGAACCGCAGGATAGAAGATTCTCTCTCGCTCTCGCTCTCACTCGCTCTCTGTCTCTCCCTCTCTCCCTCCCTTTAAAATAAATAAATAAATGAATGAATAAATACATAAATACTTTAAAGGAAAAAAATTATCATCTATGTGCAAAAGATTTAAATGTAGGTTTTATACAGTTTGAATTAAAATGACCTTTTGTAAATATTTACTAACAGTATACTGGTTATATAAATGACACTTTTTAAAAAATATTTATTTTTTGAAAGGCAGAGCTACAGAAAAAAAGGAGAAGTAGAAAGAGAGATTTCCCATCCACTGGTTCACTCCCCAGATGGCCACAACGGCTGGATTTGTGCCAATCCGAAGCCAGGAGCCAGGAGCTTCTTCCAGGTCTCCCATGCAGGTGCAGGGGCCCAAGGTCTTGTGTCATCTTCTACTGCATTCCCAGGACATAGCAAAGAGCTGGATTGGAAGTGGCGCAGCCAGGACTTGAACCCATGCCCGTATGGGATGCCGACACTGCTTTACCTACTATGCCATAGTGCTGGCCCCATATACAAAGAATCTTAATGACACAGTAGAGTTAGAAAGATCTTCACAAATTGAAATGTGATACCCTTGTCTCCAAATACTTTGATTCCCACAAATTTGTTTTAAAACATACATTAAATGTAGGTTTGACACTCTTTTTTGTATTTTTTATATTTGTACAATTACTGTACAATGCAAATCTCTTTCAAAGATTTATTTATTTATTTTGAGAGGCAGAGTTACAGACAGAGAGAGGGAGAGACAGAGCGGTCTTCCATTCACTGTTTCATTCTGAAATCAGGAGCCAGAAGTTTCTTCTGGGTCTCCCATGCTGGTGCTGGGGCCCAAATGCTTGGGCCATCTTCTACTGCTTTCCCAGGCCATAGCAGAAAGCTGGATCGGAAGTGGCACAGCCGGGACTCGAACCGGCGTCCCTGTGGGATGCCGGTGCCACAGGCAGAGTCTTAGCCCACTATGCCACAGCACCAGCTCCATGTTTGACACTTAAAAAAAAAATGGAGGCCGGCACTGCGGCTCAATAGGCTAATCCTCCACCTGTGGCACCGGCACCCCAGGTTCTAGTCCTGGTCGGGGCACTGGATTCTGTCCCAGTTGCTCCTCTTCCAGGCCAGCTCTCTGCTGTGGCCCAGGAAGGCAGTGGAGGATGGCCCAAGTGCTTGGGCCCTGCACCCGCATGGGAGACCAGGGGAAGCACCTGGCTCCTGGCTTCGGATCAGCGCGGTGCGCTGGTTGCAGCGCACCGCCACAGCAGCCACTGGGGGGTGAACCAACAGAGAAGGAAGACCTTTCTCTCTGTCTCTCTCTCACTGTCCACTCTGCCAGTCAAGAAAAAAAAAAGAAATATATCATGGGTCATGAACCTCTGATTCTGTTGCAAAATGGCAAATTACTGTAATCTATGTGCATCCATTCTATATGCCTCCATGCTATTCCTTACATATAAAAGCAAATATATGCTATAATAATCACTAGAATTATGTGTAACTAACCATTAACGAAGAAAACCCAAATGCATGGGGCCAGTGCTGTGTTGTACTGGGTAAAGCCGCCACCTGCAGGGCTGGCATCCCATATGGGCATTGGTTCGAGTCCGGCTGCTCCACTTCCGATCCAGTTCTCTGCTATGGCCTGGGAAAGCAATGGAAGATGGCCCAAGTCCTTGGGCCCCTGCACCCATGTGGGAGACCCAGAAGAAACTCTTGGCTCCTTGCTTCAGAATGGCACGGTTCCGGCTGTTGCGACAAATCGGGGAGTGAACCAGTGGATGGAAGACCTCTCCTCCCCCCCCCCCCCGCCTCTCCTCTCTATGTAACTCTGACTTTCAAATAAATAATAAAAATAACTAAGATTTCTCTTTTTTAAGACACTATTTTCGAGTCAGCACTCTGTCGTAGCAGGCTAAGCCTCTGCTTGCGGCACCGGCATCACATATGGTCGCCAGTTCGAGTCCCAGTGAAGCTTCTGGTGCCTGTCTTCCATCTGACCTCACCCTGGCTGTTGGGGCTATTTGGGGAGTGAACCAGCAAATGGTTCTCTCTGTGTCTCTCTCTCCTACCCGTAACTCTACCTTTCAAATAAGTAAAAATAAATATTTTTTTAAAAGATGCTTTGTATAATGCCAAACCACAGCTGGAGAAACTAAGTTCATTAAGTACCAAATAGATTTTCTTTTTTATATATATATTTTTTATTTAATGAATATAAATTTCCAAAGTACAGCTTATGGATTACAAAGGCTTCCCCCCCCCATAATTTCCCCCCACCCACAACCCTCCCCTTTCCCACTCGCTCTCCCCTTCCATTCACATCAAGATTCATTTTCAATTCTCTTTATATACAGAAAATCAGTTTAGTATATATAAAGATTTCAACAGTTTGCCCTCACATAGCAACACAAAGTGAAAAAATACTGTTGGAGTACTAGTTATAGCATTAAATAACAGTGTACAGCACATTAAAGACAGAGATCCTACATGATATTTTTTTTTAAAAAAGATTGATTACTTTTCTATGTAAACCAAATAGATGTTCTGTAATAAAGTTTCTTTATGCTCCTTCTTAACTTTTTTTAAGAAAAGATTTATTTTATTTATTTGAAAGGTAGAATAACAGAGACAGAGGGAGAGACAGGGAGAGATCTTGAGGCTGAAGCCAGGAGCCTGGAGCTCAGTACAAGTTTCTTACATGGCTAGCAGAGTCCCAAGTACTAAAACCCTAAAAGCCCAAACCACCAAGAACATCAAGACAGATTTGAGATTTCTGTTGGGGCAGGGCGAATTTTGAGCTATGCACAAGGGCTCACAGCCAGCACGTTCAAAATGTCCATTTTGTCATCTCACTGACAAGGGCTGGCACCCAGGGCCACAATTTCTGAGCTTGCCAAGAGTGATTATAGAGCTTTTGTTAATTTTTTGCATTTAAGTTGCCATTATGTTGTTTTTGAAATTCTTGGGAAAAAAATGTTGACCTTCAGCACCCTTTTCAAGCAAGAAATTAACACTTCATTATCAGGCAAACCTGGTTTTTTTTTTTTTCAATAGTATACAAACAGAATTCTTCAGATTCCAGACTGCCAAAGTTTCAGTGAGCTATTTGATCATACCCATAAATAAACCCTCTAAACTGACAAGTCTGGTTATGCTTATCCACATGTCAACATTCTAAGAGAAATGAAGACCAATTTAAAGCATCTGTCTCTAAATATTAAAAACACGAGATTGCTTCACTTAGGTAGCTCCAGCCAGAAGGCAGTTCTTTTTTTTTTCTATTTATTTATTTGATTGAAAGTCAGAGTTACAGAGAGAGAGAGAGAGAGAGAGAGAGAGAGATCTTCCATCTGCTGATTCACTCCCCAAATGTCCACAACGGCCAGGGCTGGGCCAGGCCAAAGCCAGGAACCAGGAGTTTGTTCCAGGTCTCCCATGTGGGTGCAGAGGCTCGAGCACTTGGGCCATCCTCCACTGCCTTCCCAGGCACATAAGCAGAGAGCTGGATCGGAAGTGGAGCAGCTGGGACTCGAACCCTCACCCATATGGGATGCCAGCACTACAGGCAGCGGCTCTACCCACTAGGCCCCAGCGATGCCTTTCTTTAATCACTAGTGGCTACTGCACACCTCCTGTAGTGCCTGGCGGCAAAGTGGGCACTGGGCACCTAGCAGTAACCAAGACTGGCATTGTCCTTCTCCTCATTTCTAGTAAGGAAGCTGCAAAAAGGGTGTGGGAAGTTCAGGCAACACCCACATTTTCTTCACATTAACAGGAAGAGCCCTTGCTTTTCTAATTATGTCTGTAAGTTCATTCAGAAGAGAAACCTGTCATCCAGATGGAAAGGAAAAACTTTCCAGATGGTGATGCCAAAGTTAGGTGTTGAGGAGTGGTGATTGGGAATCAGTAAAGCCGTGTGGTTGTAGTTTTCCACAATGGGAACCACTTTATCCTTTGTTTACTTTCATTAAAAAAAAGATTTTATTTATTTATTTGAGAGGCAGAGTTACAGACAGAGAGGCAGAGAGAGATCTTCCATCCACTGGTTCACTCCCCCAGATGGCTGCAACAGCCAGGGCTGGGCCAGGCCAAAGCCAGGAGCCAGGAGATTTATCCAGGATCTCCCACATGGCTGCAGGGGCCCAAGGACTTGGGCTTGGTGTGGGGTACACAGATTCAAACACAGCGAGACTTGGGAGGTCACATTAGGAGTCTTCATTAGCCAGCTGGCGACTGCCCTCTCACAGAGAAGTCCGGAGAAGGCAGCCCCGAGGTGCAGTGGCCTGGGGGTTTTTAAAGGACGAGACTACATTTTGGTGGCCTTGGCTGTTATCAATAAGCAAGCACACAAAAGTACAGGAGCCAGAAATACGCTGTTTACAGCCGGATGAGCAGACTGGTATCTATAACTTGTTTCTCTCTAAGGAACAGTCCCTGCTCTGAAGCAACGAAGCAAGATAACCTATAACCACCCGGGCAGGCTATGTCCTGTGAGAAAATTGTAAACTTAAAACCACCCTGTCAGAGGCCATCCTCTACTGCTTTCCCAGGCCATAGCAGAGAGCTGGATGGGAAGAGGAGCAGCCGGGACACGAACCTGAGCCCATATGGGATGCCGGCGCCACAGGTGGAGGCTTAGCTCACTATACCATAGAGCTGGGCCCTATTTTATAACTTTTTTAAACATATTTTTATTATGTTTACTTTATTCCATTTTATTAAGTGTATATAAGATTGGAATTTATATATAGTGGAATATTTTATATATTCATCATGGTGGAATAATCTCAGTCTCCATACTTTTTATCATCTTTTCACTTTGATTTTAACATAATTGATGTGGCTTTATTTTGATTAGCGTGTATCTGCCAAATTTTCTTCCATCTATTTCTAACTTCTTTGTGTCTTTATGATTTGCTAGGTTTGGCATAAACAGCATATGGCTGGATTTGTTAATTTCCATCCCAAATGACAATCTCTACCTCGAGAGTTTACCACTTTAACCAGTTTTTAAAAACATTTTATTTATTTGAAAGGTAGAGCTACAGAGAGAGAGACACAGAGGGGTCTATCTTCTTTTGGAGCTCAGCTGATCCGTAGCCAGGAGCCAGCAGCTTCTTCCAGGTCTCCCACTCAGGTGCAGGGGCCCAAGGACTTGGGCCATCCTCCATGGCTTTCCCAGGCCACAGCAAAGAGATGGATCGGAAGTGGAGCAGGACTCGAACTGGCGCCCATATGGGATGCTGGCATTGCAGGTGGCGGCTTTACCCGCTACACCACAGCGCTGGTGGGAAGGGTTGTGTGGATCCAGGTTCTTGTGCAGCTTTGGAACCAGGGGCAGGGGGCGGTGGGGAGAGGGGCTTCACGGAGGGGTGTCGGTTGTGTGACCGTGTGGGACACCCGATGGGTGTGAGGTCCAGCTGAAGTGTGCTGCGCAGACACCTGAGGCTCCTCCCAACATACCATGTGCTGGGGCCTGACTGTGCCCTTTGTACAGATCGGGAAACTGAGGCCCAGAGAGATCAGTGGCTGGATTGGAGGAGGAGCAGCTGGGACAAGAACCGGCGCCCATATGCGACACCGGCAAAGACAGCCTACTATGCCACAGCGGCAGCGCCGATTAACAACTTTTTTTTTTTTGACAGGCAGAGTGGACAGTGAGAGAGAGAGACAGAGAGCAAGGTCTTCCTTCCGTTGGTTCACCCTGCAAATGGCCGCTACGGCTGGTGCTGTGCCGATCCGAAGCCCGGAGCCAGGTGCTTCTCCTGGTCTCCCATGCGGGTGCAGGGCCCAAGGACTTGGGCCATCCTCCACTGCACTCCCTGGGCCACAGCAGAGAGCTGGCCTGGAAGAGGGGCAACCGGGACAGAATCCAGCGCCCCGACCGGGAGTAGAACCCGGTGTGCCGGCACCGCAGGCGGAGGATTAGCCTACTGAGCCGTGGCGCCAGCCGATTAACAACTTTTTAAAATTCCTGATTACATAATAATGTATGAACTTCACATATAAACTCATTTTTACTTTCTTAGATTGTGCTGTATTCTCCTTCCCTTTCTATAAACCTTTTTCTACTTTCTTGACTTAAAAGTTGATTTATGTCCCATTTCTTTTCGTTGCCTACCTCCTAATTAATAATGACGGTAAAATAGTAATAGCAGGAAATTATGCAAAATAATTGGAAATGATAAGGCCATTTGCCTGCTTTTTGCAATACTGGAACGATCGCGTTCAGAAAGCGGCTTTAGGTGTTGTGCAGTATGGCGCCCGCGTAGCTGTTCGTTTCGTTTCTTCATAACTGAACTTTGCAGCGTACAGCCGCTCCTCTAGGGGGTCCTGTGCGAGAGCAAGGTTAACGAGTTCAAGATGGGCGGGGCTGGAGCCGGAAGTTACTCCAGCACATTTTTCCCCCGTGCACTGTACGAGCGAGCGTTGAGCTAGTTCGGAACGCCTTTGAAGAGCTGCGCGGTTAGTGACGCGAGGCGTGGGTGCGCGGCCTTTGGAGAGGGTTTGAGGTGTTTGGGAATCAGGGCGGGGACTTGCGGTAACGCCAGGTGAATGCTCCGAGGTGAGGATTCCGATCGATTTCCACAGTTCTTTTCTCGTAACCTTGTCTTAAAGTTCTATATAAAACCCAACGTTTGAGGATGGATAGCTTTCGTAATGGTTAAGTTCTGTTTCGAATTTGTTAGTTTTAAGCGACAGTTTAGATGTGCCTTTCAAATTTCGAAAAGTTAAGGCGTTTATTGATTTCTAGTGAAATTTATTTTCTATGTTACGTGACGCGTATTCATTGGAAAGTGTTCAGAGCTCTTTAAAGCGAAGTCCGGGGTGAGGTTTTGATATTACCTCACTCTCTTGATAAGTATGAGTTCTCAAATTGGTCACTGCCTTGTTCACCGCATGTGTATCTTCATGCGTGTTCTTTTAATCATCGAGAATAGTGGTTTGTTTGTACGTGTGCACACATGTGTGCGTATATATATGTTTTAAATGGTGTTACTGGGTACAGATAGGAGTACTTTTTAGAGTAAAGATTGCTCGATTATTCTAGGCAGGTGGCGCAGGGTCGGCCCGAACAGTTGGAGAGGGGGATGGTAGATTTGTATCAGCTTGTCCTAGCACGCTGGGAGGTGAGACAGACTCGGTGTGTGAAGCAACTAGACAAGGCACTAGACTGTAGGGGCACTTGCAGCTCACAGAGGCTGGTGGTGGTGGGGGTGAAGCCTGGAAGGGGGTGGGGCAGGTTCAGCCACGTGCAAAGATCACGGGCCCTGGAAAGTAAGATGAGTCGGAGTGACAGAGCTACACAAGCAGAGCGTGAAAAGACTACCTGGAGGCCGGCGCCACGGCTTACTAGGCTAATCCTCCGCCTGCAGCGCTGGCACACCGGGTTCTAGTCCTGGTCCGGGCGCCGGATTCTGTCCCGGTTGCCCCTCTTCCAGGCCAGCTCTCTGTTGTGGCCCAGGAAGGCAGTGGAGGATGGCCCAGGTGCTTGGGCCCTGCACCCCATGGGAGACCAGGAGAAGCACCTGGCTCCGGGCTTCGGGTCGGCGCAGCGCGCTGACCGTAGCGGCCATTTGGGGGTGAACCAACGGAAGGAAGACCTTTCTCTCTATCTCTTTCTCTCTCTAACTCTGCCTATCAAAAAAAAAAAAAAAAGACTAGCTCGAGTGGCAAGGCGGCAGGTGGGCCGAGCGTGTTTGAGGGGCGGGGCCAAATGTGTTTGTTCAGGCCAGCGGAAAGGGGCTTGTCTGGGTCAGTGGTTTAAACGGGGTAGTGGGTTTCTCGTTGATGCAGGGGTGGGGCAAGCAGAGCGGAGCTAGTCTGAAGGGGTGGAGCCTAGCTTTTTGGGGACAGGCTGGGTCTTAAGCATCCAGGTCAGCAGGGTGGGGCCGTATATGTTTAGGCGGACCAGCCCGACGTATCTGGATAAAGTGGGCCTGCAGAGCCAGGTAGTTCCAGTCATTCCCAGGCAGGCAAGGCCTAGTGTATTCTGGCAGGGTACGATGAAGAGTGTTGGAGTAGAGTGGCCTTGTCCCTAACTAGTTAGGCCAGCTCCAGAGCCCTCCTGCCCCCAGCACAAGAGCCCCACATATAATCCCCTGGTCCCTGGAGTTCTGGATATTGGGAGCAGAGCTGGTGCGGAAGGCTTGACTCAGCTCTTCCTCATAATGCCTCTGGAGACTTCTGTCTGGCCTCACTGGCCGCTGCCCATTTCACAGCTGCCTTAACCACAGGAGTCCAGGTTGGCTCAGAAGTACCAAATGGCAGTGGTGCCAGTAGAAATTTAAAGGAGGATGGGGCCGGTGCTGTGGCTCCCTTGGCTAATCCTCTGCCTTCCGAGCCGGCATCCCATGTGGGTGCCGGGTTCTAGTCCCGGTTGCTCCTCTTCCAGTCCAGCTCTCTGCTGTGGCCCAGGAAGGCAGTGGAGGATGGCCCAAGTGCTTGGGTGCCTGCACCCGAGTGGGAGACCAGGAGGAAGCACCTGGCTCCTGGCTTCGGATTGGCATATCTCCAGCCATGGCGGCCATTTGGGGAGTGAACCAACGGAAGGAAGACCTTTCTCTCTGTCTCTCTCTCTATCTCTGTCAAAAAAAAATTTTTTTTAAAAGAAATTTAAAGGAGGCACCTGAGACAACAGCAACACCCAAGCTGCTGTAGGACTTCAGCCTACTTCACGACTCTCGCACAGAGGGGCCTTTGGGCAATCAAAGCTTGCTACGTGCATGGCAAGCCCCAGGATGGGAGGATGGGGGACAAGGAAGATTCAGCAATGAGGCAGGGAGTGGCCAAAGACCATTGTTTTTGACAAAGCAGTTGCAGGCAGCCCATTAGCCTTTCCTGATCTGCAGCCCTGGGTGAATGAACCAAGGAGCTCCCGTTTCTGGATCCCATATTTGAACCACAGAAGCAGCCAGTGAATTTGCGGCACATGAAGACTTCGAAGATAATGGAGAAAGAGAAGGTGACAGACATGGTGGCGCAGAGGCGTGGAGGGGGGTGGTCCGAGGTGGGATGCAGGGCAGGGCTACAGGAGTTAGGGGTTGACATCGATTCTCCTGATCTTGCCTTTTATCTTTTATGCCCCCACAGAAGACTATGCAGAAGCAGAAGCACACACACAAGAAGAAACACAAAGAGCACACAGATTCTGCGGCCTCAACTCCACTGCAGCAGTGCTTGGGGCCTCGCTGTGTGTATCCTGCCCGGCCGGGCTCGAAGTACTGCTCGGATGCTTGCGGCATGAAGCTTGCAGCTGAGTGAGTGCACTTGGAGGTGCAGGGATGCGTGGTGAAGTAGGGTGTGATCTATGCCATCTGTAAGTGCATCCACCAACCCACCTTTGTAGCCACCCACCCACAGAACCACCTTCCACGTACCGCCCACCAATCCATTCATCCGCCTGTAAAATCACTCACCCATCATCCATCCACTGTTCAGTTGCCCATTCACCCTTCAATCACTTATCTATTTCTTTTTTCCTCGTTGCCCCCATCCACGCATTCCATTTCTTGCTGTCTCCCTCTTCCAGACGCATCTATGAGATCTTGCCCCAGCGCATCCAGCAGTGGCAGAACAGCCCCTGCGTCGCTCAGGAGATCAACCAAAAAACGTTGGAGCAAATCCATCACGAGAAGCAGGTCACCCATAGCCACCTGAAGCATATGGAACGCCATTTATACGAACTTGAGGCCATCATCCTGCGTGGCAAGCAGCAGACTGTGTGTGTGGATGAGGAGGTGAGAGGGCGTGGGTAGGGTGGAGCATGAAGGTGCCAGTATCTTGCCCTGCCTGCCAACTCACCCTGCTCTGCTTCACTGGCTCTCTCCCAAGCAGGGAGACAAAACTGAGAAGGACCAGGCAGACCTGCAGATCTTCTGTGTCTCCTGCGGGCGAGCCATCAGAATGCACTTGGCCCTGCGCCACATGGAGCGCTGCTTTGCCAAGGTTGGCGCAAGGGGGTTTGGGGCTGGGTGCGGTGGAGGGTGGGCAGGATTCAGAGGGGGCAGGTTTGCCATCGGTATTTGTTGTGTTCTTTCGTCCCATGCCCAGCATGAGACCCAAGGCAGGGCATTCATCACTGGTAGGAGGGACATCTGCTGGGCAGACAGGAGCACAGGGGCCAGGAAGCACAGATGGGCCGTGTGGGCCTCGTCATGGGAAAGCACGTGTTGTTTGCTCACAGTTCCTCTTGTTTGTGCCTTCTTCCCAGTATGAGTGCCGGGTATCGTTTGGATCCTTGTACCCTACTTGCATTGAAGGGTGAGTGTGGGTGCTAGATGCAGTCAAAGGTGTGAGGTGGACAAGGCGATAAGCAAGGGCGAGCAAGGTCAAGGGCAGGATGTGCGTAGACTCACAGGCAGAGGTGGGTGTGGTTAGAAGCAGGGTATGCAGGCTCAGGGGACAACATGTGGGCAGGGTTTGGAATGGGACTCCCCCCTCACCCTCAGCTCTCCCCCCCTTGCTACCTCTTCCCCAGGACCACACGGCTCTTTTGTGATGTCTATAACCCAGAGAGTAAGAGGTACTGTAAGCGGCTCCAGGTGCTGTGCCCCGAGCACACTCGGGACCCCAAGGTGAGTCTTCCTCGCTCACCTCCTCACCCTCCATTCCTGCCTGATGGGCCCCCAGTGCCTTCTTCTCAGACTGTTTCATTTCTACTTTCCTCCCCATCCCTGTCCTCGTCCTCCACCAGCCTGCCGGCCATCTGCCTGATCACCTCCGCTTCCCTTCCCCCTCCCTGCTTCCTGGCTGAGCCCTGTGCTCCCCCTCTCCCCAGCCTGGCCCCTCAACCTTCCCCCTTTACTCCCTGAGCTCCCTCTTTCCTTAACTCATCTCTCCCTGACTGTTCTTTTCCTACCCTGCCGGCTTGCGCACCCCACATTTCTCCTTCCCTCCCTGCCTTACCCGCCCGTGGTCCTGCCCTCCTCACTATGTGAACAGCACCCCTTCTTCTGCTCTACTCCTGCCCCACTCCCTGCCTGGCCACTCTGTTCCCTCCCTGCTCCCAGCGTGATGGCCCTGCTTCCTCTCTTCCTCACGCTCTCACTTCCTTCCATCTCATTCTCCTGCCTCACTGTCCCCCAATTATCTGCACTCGGCCTGACATCTAAGTCCTTTCTTTCTCCCTGTTTACACCCCGTCGCATTTCTTTTTTTTTTTAATTTTATTTATTTATTTGAGAGGTAGAGAAACAGAGAGGAAGAAACATCTGCTGGTTCACCTCCCAAATGGCCACAACTGCCGGAGCTGCGCCAATCCGAAGCCAGGAGCCAGGAGATTCTTCCAGGTCTCCCCACATGGGTGCAGGGGCCCAAGCACTGGGGCCATCTTCCACTGCTTTCCCAGGCCATAGCAGAGAGCTGGAGTGGAAAAGGAGCAGCCAGGACATGAACTGGTGCCCCTATGGGGTGCCGGCGCTGCAGGCAGAGGCTTAGCCCACTGTGCCATGGCGCCGCTCCCCTGCCCTCCATTTCTTTTACCGTCCCTGGTTCATTCCTCACCTCCTCCGGGCCTCAACAGCTCCCACTGCTCTGCCTCTCCCCTGTTCAACCACCCCCCATCCCTCCCCTCCTGCTGCCTGCCTGTTTCCACTCCACCTGTTCTCCCTGTCTGGCCTGCCTTCCAGTCTCCCCCTCTTCTGTTTGATCTCTTTCTGTTCTCCAGTGCTTCCTGCCTGGTCACTTCCATTCTTCCATCCCTGCTTGGCTCACCTCAGTCCTCCATGCTCCATGCTTTAGCAAGCTCACCTGTCCCCTCTCCTCCGAGTTCATCTCCCCCACTCACCTGATCACTCCCCCGATCTACTCCTCCCTCCCCTCCATGCTCCTGTTGCTCCCATTTGCCTGCCTGATCCACCCCACCTGCTACCCTCCTTCCTAGCTCATCATCCTTCATTCTCCCCACAGGTGTCCAAAGACGAGGTGTGTGGTTGCCCGCTAGTGCGCAATGTCTTTGAGTTCACAGGTAATTTCTGTCGCCTTCCCAAACACCTGTGCAACCGCCACTACTGCTGGGAGAAGCTGAGGCGCGCTGAGGTGGACCTGGAACGCGTGCGTGCGGTAAGCTACACGGCCGACTGGGGCTGGGCGACAGGGTGGGATCCTGGTCTGTCCCTCTCACACGTGTCTCTTACAGTTGCACAAGCTGGAACAGCTGTTCGAACAAGAGCAAAAGGTGCGCATGGCTATGACCAATCGGGCAGGACTCCTGGGGCTGATGCTTCACCAGACCATTCAGCACGATCCTCTCACCTCTGACCTGCGCTCCCGGGCGGACAGCTGAGCCTGCTGTATCCCCTTCCATCCACTTTTTTTTTTCTCACGACATCGTGTAGTTTCTCTCTGGGCTTGTGTGTCCACCTTTGGTTGCCTCTCTGTCCCTCCTTTGGGAGAGGGTGTCTCAAAATCCCATGGGTTCCCATTCCATTCCTGTATCCCTGTATCTCTTTCTTCCCTGAACCTGGGTGAGACCAGGAGATCTGTTCTGCTCTCATCTCCACTGTCTGGAGATTGGGTCAATAATCTTGAAAGAACAAAGGTTTGATACCATACATACCCCAGATCTGTTCCTGGCCATAAAGCCAATTGCAATTTGAGTATAAAGTCCTGAGTGGGAGCTGACATGCCTGTGAGTGAGTATGAGGTGATGCCCACTCAGTGCTCTGCTGGAGTAGTCCATGACCCTTGGTCCTCCAAACCGCCATTGGGACCATTGGGTGTGTAGTCAGTATCTGATTAGCCAATCTGCGAGTGCCTATGAAATTGTTAATATTCTCCAGCCAGAGATATTGGGAAAAGATTGAGGATAGTAGGTTTCCCTTATATTTTTAAAAATATTTATTTACTTATGATTTATTTGTTTCTGTTATATTTATTGATGATTCATGTATTGGTTTATTTATTGATTTATTTTCTTTATGACTTATGTATCAGTTTATGATTATTTGCTTATGTTTGATTTATTTATGATTTATTGGTTTATTTATCAGCTTATTTATTTTTATTTAAGAGTGGATGAGAGAGAGAGGTCTTCCATTTAAATGTCCCCAACAACCAAGAACTCAATCTGGATTTGCTACGTGAGTGGCAAGGACCCAAATGCTTAAGCCATCATAGAAAGTAGTAGAAAGATAGAATTTGAAATGAACCCTGGACTCAAACGCAGGTGCTCAGAAACAGGTGCCCCAATGTGGCATGTTAGTCACTATGCCAAATGCCATATTTTAGTATTCCCTTTTAAGATGCATCTTGAGAAGATCAGGCTGGGTAACATGGGCTGGTGTCCCCTAATGATTCCGCTTTGGAACACTGAGGAGATTCCGAGTGGTAAGGTTTTTCCCTGCCCTACCTGGTATGGCCATCGTGCCCCTCCTCCTGCCCGTCTTATCCCTCCCCTGAACATCCCAGGAGCTCCCAGCCTTGGCCCCAGCCAGTCCCATTGCTCTTGTGTCTGTGTCGCCTCAGCCCTGCC
The DNA here is from genome assembly GCF_033115175.1 of Lepus europaeus. Taxonomy (NCBI): domain Eukaryota; kingdom Metazoa; phylum Chordata; class Mammalia; order Lagomorpha; family Leporidae; genus Lepus; species Lepus europaeus. The sequence goes on along the minus strand of NC_084850.1, from coordinate 101,691,652 downwards.
CAGCCCTCCTTGCCCTCATCACTCTGTTCTGGGTCTGCCCTCTTCAGCCTGCCAAGGTCATTGAGTCCCCATGCTGTCATGTGCGTGTCACACCCATGGGGTTGCCATAAAAGGACTTAGACCTCTGCTGCCTCTGACTTTGCCAGCCCTGCCTGGCTTCGTCTGTGGTTAAAAGTATAAGGCAAATGATAGATGTAAACTACTTTCTATGTTTTTTTCCCTATGCTCGCTGGTCCCTTCTGAATTTTTACATCAGTTTTCATAAATACTCTTTTCCCAGGAGCTCACATATTTCCCCTACATGTTTAAATACGTAGCTCAAGACTTAAACCTCATATTCCATAATAATTAGTTTATATTGCTACCTGACTCCTTTCTTATTACTGCTACTGATTTTGTATTCTTTCCAATTTCACCATGATTTCCAGAAGTTATTCTATATAACTTGTCATTTGAAGGCACTAGATTTTTGTTTTTTTTTTTAACATTTTCTAATTTTATATTTAATTTCTTAAAACTTTTGTCTTGATTACTAGTTCTTAGTACTTTTGTTCTATATTTTTCTTTTTCTTTCTTTCCTTTTCTTTTCTTTTTTTTTTCCTGAGTATTGTTGTTCTTTCTCTAATTTCCTGAGTCAAATTCCCAACTCAACCGTTTTTGGTTTTCCAAGTCTTTTCTAAATTTAGTGGTGTATCACATGGTGTGGCATGAAACTAGGTATTGAGGAAAGTCTTGTTGATTTCTAATTGGTTTAGGTAGTTTGGTTCTTTCGTTTTATGTAAGCAATGTTGGCACTACGATCAGAAGAATGTAGCCTGTTGAATATGAACTTGGAAGCATTATTCAATGTCTTCAGTGTGACCCAGCTACTCAAATGGATTGTGTAAAAACGTTCATGGATGTGAGAATAAACTATATGCCTCATTTGTTAAGTATACATTACTCATAAGGCCTTTTCAATCTAGTGTGATGATTTAGGCTTCCCTACTCTTATTTTTTGTCTTTCTGTGTACATCAGCTGTTATATTATCCAGCAGTACAATAAATCTATTGTAATATTTTAAAATAAATTTCTTCTTGTGGTTCTATTTTTTTGGGGGGGTAGGGGAAGGAGAACCTAAAAGTATATGTCTTAGGCCAGTTTGCACAGTGCCATTGTGAATTTTCCTTGCTTTGTCTTTTGAATGCTTTTGCCCTTGAATTTTACTTTGGTAAGTACATCACCACGACTGCTTTTGTTTTGCTGCCACTTATCTGGTATAGCTTATCCTGAACCTTTTTTCTTCTGCATTTTTCTCTTTGCTAGAGATGCACTTGTTGTATCTGGGTATAAGTATACGAGGGTATTCAAAAAGTTTGTGGGAAGAAAAAATTTTAAAAATAGGTCTAGGGGCCAGCCTTGTGCCGTAGCAGGTAAAACCGCCGCCTGCAGTGCCGGCATCCCATATGGGTGCCGGTTCGAGTCCCAGCTGCTCCACTTCCAATCCAGCTCTCTGCTATTGCCTGGGAAAGCAGTGGAAGATGGCCCAAGTCCTTGGGCCTCTGTACCCACGTGGAAGACCTGGAAGAAGCTCCTGGCTCCTGGCTTCAGATCAGCACAGCTCCAGCCGTTGTGGCCAATTGGGGAGTGAACCAGCAGATGGAAGACCTCTCCTTCTCTTTCTGTGTAACTCTGCCTTTCAAATAAATAAATCTTTAAAAAATAGGTCTATCTGGTGTGAACAAATTTTGAAATCCAAACATAGGTTTTTCATCATATGTGTTTTCCATGAACTTTTTGAGGACCCCTTGCATAATTTTTCCCTTAATCCCACATTTGTGTCTTGAGATTCAGTCTATTTAAATTTGTATAATTATAAACATCTCAGCTGGTGCCGCGGCTCACTAGGCTAATCCTCCCCACCCGCAGCACCGGCACTCCGGGTTCTAGTCCCAGTCGGGGCGCCGGATTCTGTCCCAATTGCTCTTCTTCCAGTCCCGCTCTCTGCTGTGGCCCAGGAAGGCAGTGGAGGATGGCCCAAGTGCTTGGGCACTGCACCCACATAGGAGACCAGGAGGAAGCACACAGCTCCTGGCTTCGGCTCCTGGCAGCACCGGCCATAGCGGCCATTTGGAGGGTGAACCAACAGAAGGAAGACCTTTCTCTCTGTCTCTCTCTCACTGTCTAACTCTGCCTGTCAAAAAAAAAAATCTCATCTTTTTGGGCTATGTTGTGCTTCCTATTGATGTTACAGATTTCTAAATACAGCTTTTATCCTTCTAAATGGCTTAATGAAGCTTGTGCTCATTTTTGTCTTCCCCTAAAACTCATTAGATTGAAAATTTTTATTTTTACTAGATTTAAACTATATCAATTATATCATCTTCTCTACGATTTGATCAGAATATAATTGGACCTTTCTTTTTGTAGAGAAAGATATTCTATCCTCTGATTGTGCCTAACGATGAACAGTATTGCTTTTTAAAGTTTTTTTTCTACAGAAATTTAAGCTGTTTACTTGAAGATTCTTATGTTAATTCTGCTTCAAGAAATCTCATGTGATGTATTTATCCAAAGTCCCGAATCACTTCATCTACCGTAATTTAACGATATGAGTGTATACCTCAGGGGGTGTATATTTTATCACAAAAGTGATTGTTGAACATAGTTTTGCTCTCTTATTTTGAGGTCTCACGTCTCATTTTATATTTATTTATTTAGAGTATGTTCCTGGGGAATTAGCTTTTAAGACGGTCCCCCTGGAGAATTCATTGTGGTATAGCAGGTAAAGCCGCTGCCTAAGACGCCAGTATCCTATATGGGTGCTGGTTCGAGTCCCAGCTGCTCCACTTCCAACCCAGCTCCCTGACCTGACAATTGTCCAAGTCCTGACCGTTCTGGCCATCTGCGGAATGAACCAGAGAATGGAAGACATTGTCCCTCTCCTTCTCTCTCTCTCCCTCCCTTTCTCTCCCCCCCCCCAATTCTGACTTTCAAATAAATAAATAGATCTTATTATATTATATTTGTTATCTACTGCTGCATAACAAATTATCCCAATACTTAGTAGCTTAAAATAACAAATATTTATTATTTTCTGTAGTTTCTGTAGATCAGGAATCCAGATATTCCCAAGCTGGGTGTGTCTATCTCGATGCTTCTTATAAACCTGCAGTCAGACTTGCAGTCAAGACTGCAGACTTATCTGAAAGCTTAACTAGGGCTGAAGGATTTGTTCCCAAGTTCACATGCATGGTTGTTGGTAAGCCTCAGAAGATCTGCTTCCAAGCTTACCCATGAGGGCCTTCACACAGGGATACCTGATGACATGGCAGTTGGCTTCCTCTGAGGCAAGTAATCCAAGGTAGAATGAGAGAGACACAGCATATCCAAGATCTTACAGCATAATATGGAAAATGATATCTTGGCACTTCTCTCTTTTTTTATTAGAAGCAAGTCCTGAGGCCCAGTTTACATGCAAGGGGAGGAGATTAAACAAGAGTATGAAAACCAAGAGGTAGCTGTCTTCTGTATCAGAAGACAGCTCTCATACCTTATGAGAGAAAAATACTTAAGGAAGTATTCCAAATAAATTAAAACTCTGTAAGCAGATAGACCGCAAAGTCAATAATCAATCATTCTTAAAGACACACACATCAACCTAGAAAGGGACTTCAAAAAGTTCTGGAAAAATGGAATAAAAGGTTAAGTTTGGGGGCCAGCATTGTGGCACAGTGGATTAAGCCTCTGTCTACAGAGCTGGCATCCCATATGGGTACTGATTCAAGTCCCAGCTGCCCCACTTCTGATCCAGCTCCCTGCTCATGCTAATGGGAGGGCAGGAGAGGATGGCCCAAGTCCTTGGGCCCCTGCACCTGCTTGGGAAACCCAGAAGAAGCTCCTGGCTTCGGATTGGCCCAGCTCTGGGCATTGCGGCCAATTGGGGAGTGAACCAGTGGATGGAAGACCTCTCTCTGTGTAACTCTGACTTTCAAATAAATAAATAAATCTCTAAAAAAAAATGGACTAAAAAGTTAAGTTTAGGGGCCGGCATCGTGGCACAGTGGATTAAGCCTCTGTCTGCAGAGCTGGCATATCATACAGTGCTGATTCAAGTCCCAGCTGGCCCACTTCTAATCCAGCTCCCTGTTCATGAGAATGGGAGGGCAGCAGAGGATGACCCAAGTCCTTGGGCCCCTGCACCCACAAGGGAGACTCGTAGGAAGCTCTTGGCTCCTGGCTTTGGCCTGATCCAGCCATGGCCATTGCAGTCATTTAGGGAGTGAAACAGTGGATGGAATATCTTTCTCTCTCTTTGTAATTCCACATTTCAAATAAATGAATTAAATCTTAAAGAAAGGGTAAGCTTAGGGGCCGGATCTGTGGCATAGCAGGTAAGGCCACCGCCTGCAGTGCTGTCATCCCATATAGGCCCCGGTTCAAGTCCCGGCTGCTCCACTTCCCATCCAGCTTTCTGCTATGGCCTGGGAAAGCAGTAGAAAATGGCCCAAGCCCTTGAGGCCCTGTACCTGTTTGGAAGACCTGGCCCAGCCCTGGCCGTTCTGGCCAATTGGGAAGTGAACCAGCGGATAGAAGACCTCTCTCTCTCTGCCTCTCTTTGTCTCTCTCTCTGTTTAACTCTTTCAAATAAATAAATAAAAAAGGGTAAGTTTAGTAGGGTGACTATAAAATAATAATGTTCTATATGTTTCTCTATGAAAAACTAGAAGAAATAATTTTGAAAATTTTCACCATAAAGAAATGTTAAATGCTTGAGGAGATAGATATGTTTACCCTGATTGGACATTACACAATATATCATGTATTGAAACATCACAGGATAACCGATAAATATTTGCAATTTTTATGTTCCAGTTAAAAATGAAAAAAATTATTTTAAAAACATGTTTATTTTGTTTCAAAACTAAAATTCATGCATAGGGGAGTCTTCAAGAAGTTCATGAAACTTGTGTTTTGAAAAAAATGCATGAATTTCAAAATATTTTTGCAGCAAAATAAACATCTGTTTAAAATTGTACTATTTATTTATTTATTTAAAAGACAGAGTAACAGAGGGAGAGAGAAAGAGAGAGAGAGAGAGATCTTCTACCCACTGATTCACTCTTTAAATGGCCACAACAACTAGGGCTGGGCCATGCTGACCAGGCCAAAGCCAGGAGCTAGGAACTCCATCCAGGTCTCCCACATAGGTGTAGAGGCCCAAACACTTAGGCCATCTTCTACTGATTTCTCAGGTACATATAGAAGCCAGGACTTGAATCAGCGGTCCAGTATGGGATGCCAGCATCACACGCTGCAGTTTAACCTGCTACACCACAACACCAGCCCCAAACTTATCTTTTAAATCCATTTCTCCACAAACTTGGTGAATTTCTCTTCTATTTGTGTGTATCTAAATCATAGAATGTATGTGACCATGAATCTGGAATAAAATTGTTAAGTAAGGCCTCTTGAAACAGAAAAAAAAAATTATGCCATAAATAAAATATAAATAGCTAGGAACTAAAACTTGAAAATTACATTTGAAATGTTTAGAAGTAAAAATGTTCAATTTGCTGAGAAAAATGAGGAGAAGGCATATGTCTGTGCAAGTTTAGTTATGCTTACTAAGAATGGCATATATCGGGGCCAGCGCTGTAGTGTAGTGGGTAAAACCATGGCTTGTAGTGCCTGCACCCCATATGGATGCCAGTTCTAGTCCCAGCTGCTCCACTTCCGATCCAGCTCTGTGCTTATGGCCTGGGAAAGCAGTAGAAGATGGCCCAACCTCTTGGGCCCTGGCACTCACATGGAAGACCTGGAAGAAGCTCCTGGCTCCTGGCTTCGGATCAGCACAGCTCTGGCCATTGCAGCCAATTGGGGAGTGAACCAGTGGACCTCTGTGTGTGTGTGTGTGTGTGTTTCTGTTTGTGTATCTTCTCTTTGTCGCTCTGCCTTTCAAATCAATAAAAATCTTTAGGACCAGCACTGTGGCATAGCTGGTTAGGCCACAGCCTGCAATGCCAGCATCCCAAATTGACACCTGCTGAGTCCCAGCTCCTCCACTTATGATAAAGCTCCCTGCTAATGTGCCTGGGAAAGCAGCTTGAGCCCCTACACCCACATGGAAGACTCAGGTGAAGCTCCTGGCTGCTGGCTTTGGCCTGGCCCATCCCTAGCTATTGTGGCCATTTGAGGAGTGAACCAGTGGATGGAAGACTTCTGTCTCTGCCTCTGCCTCTCCCTCTCTGTAACTTTGCCTTTCATATAAATAAATCTTTCAAATAAATAAATCTTTGAAAAATTGATGTCCTGAAATTTTAAATTCTAATTGTTTATTGCTGGTATAGTAAGCAAGTTGACTATTCGATATTGATTTTATATGCTGCAACCTTTATACAACCACTTATTATTTCTAGGATATTTTCTTTATATGTTCTTTTGGATTATCTACATCAAAAAGCATGTTATCTGTGAATAAGGAAAGCTTTATTTTTTCTTTGCCATCTTATGCGTTCTGTTTCTTTTCTGTGCTTTATCACACTTGCTAGAAATTCCAGTATGTTGTTGAATCAGGAGCGGAAAGAGACTATAACCTTCCTTTGTTCCCAGTTGTAGCACAGGAAGAAAACAGTCTCTCACCATGAAGTGTGCTGCAGCCTGTGGCTCTTATTTACAGAGTCCTTTCTTAGGTAGGAAATTTCCTTCTATTCCTACTTTATTGAGAGTTTTAATCATGGAAGCTTGCTGAATGCTCTTTCTTCATCTACTGATATGAACATATGATTTTTCTTATTTAGTCTGTGAATTACACTGATTGATTTTTGAATGTTGAAACAGTCTTGCATGCCTGGGATAAATATCATTTAGTTGTAATATATTATCTTTTGTACATTTTGCTGTATTAAATTGACTAATATTTGGTTAAGGGATGTTGTGTGTAAGTTCATGAGAGGTATCAGAGTACAGTTATCATTTTCTGTAGTGTTTCCTTTTGGTTTTTATATCAAGTTAAAATTACCCAAGAAAGGTTTCTTCCTCTTTGCTTGAAGATATTGTGTATATTTGATATTGCTTCTTCCCTTCCTATATGACAGAATTCACCAATGAAGCCATCCATGCCTACAGTTTTCTTCTATGGAAGATATTTAATTATAAATGCAATTTCTTTAATACACTATGGGATAAATATCCTTGAATGAGTTTGGATAGATTCTGTCTTTTGAAGAATTGATCTATATCATCTAAGTTAGTAAATTAGTGGACCTAGATTTGTTTGTAGTATTTCCACTATCCTATTGAAATTTATTTTATTAATAGTGGTGTCCCCATTTATATTTCTAATATTGGTAATTTGTGTCTTCATTCTATTTTTCTTGGTTATCCTGGCTACAGGTCTATTACTTTTATTTTCACAAAATTAACTTTTGGTCATATTTATTTCCCTATTTTCTGTTTTCAACTCTAATAATTATTATTATTTTTCTTGATTCAGGTTTAATTTACTCCTTTTGTTCCTTTTGTTTCTTGTTTCCTAACATATAAATGGCAATGACTGATAGAGAAGGGAATATAGTACCTTGCATTGACTGTCCCATTGCTCAGCATGGGCCTAGCTTGAATTCAAGAAGGCCCTCCCATAATGAGGAAAAGGTACAAAGGAAGCCCCTAAAATCCCCCACTGACACTATGGACATCTGAAGTTTTGGCCTCTGGGGAGTCCTACAGCCCTCATGGGCCATGAGCCCAGTGAGGGGAGCTGCTCCAGAGAGGGGATCCAGTTCATTAGAACCTCCCCACTCCCCCCAAGTCAGGCCACCATTTGAGACCAAACCCAACTGTTCCTTCCTCTACCCACTGCTTCTGTGCATTGCACATCCTTGTGGGTCACTAGAGTAGCTCCACCTCTATGCCCCTCTCAGTGACTGATAGTTGCATACTGTGCTGCACAGGTGCCCTGACCCCATTGCCATGCCATTGTAATACACCTGCCTCAGGCCACTGGAGTGGTCCTGACCCAGAGAAAGTGACTAGTACCCTGCAACTGCTGATCCCCACACTCATTCCTGCACAGCATGCGGTAACTGGAAGGCATATTCCCACCACCAGGTGTGTGCACTGCATCACACCTGTGTGGGCCTTCTGGCCTGGCCATCAATCTGGGCTCCTAGAGTGTCTCCACCTCTGCTATCCTAGAGATGGACAGGCTCTCCACGCTTGAAGCCACATGACCATACCCAAAGCATTGGTTATAGCTGAAAACGCTATACAGAAAATACCTGATGTCACTAAATGGGAACCAAAACCAGTGGAACCCAAGCCAATATAGCGTGCCAAATCGACATCTTCTGGAGAAAGTCTCTTATTGTGTAAGCCACCTGTAACACTGGTAGCAATAGATCCACAAGATGTGAAAATACCAACATGCAGACACAAGAAATATGCAAAAGTAAGATAAAATGAAACCTCCCAAAGAGCATAATAACTGCCTAGTGACAGACCCCCCAAAAAAAGGAAATTGATAGTGCCTTAAAACAGAGTCAAAAGAACGATTCTAAAGAAACTCAATGAACAAATTTTTTTTTCAAAATTATACTAGCAAATACAGTTAATGTATCATATAAAGAGACCTAAGTCATTGGACTGAATATATTTAGCGTATTACTGTGAAGGATAACCACTTCTGACCATAAGGGCCTTAATGTTCTAAAAATAAAAAATGTGTGAGCCTTATATCTGTACGTGTTTCATTATGTTTATTATAGATACTAAAATTATATGATACTAAATTCTAATTGGTCAATCAAAAGCACTCATTTTCTTTTTTTTTAAAGATTTATTTATTTATTTGAAATCAGAATTACACAGAGAGAGAAGGAGAGGCAGAGAGAGAGAGGTCTTCCATCTGCTGGTTCACTCCACAATTGGCTGCAATGGCCAGAACTACGCCGATCCAAAGCCAGGAGCCAGGAGTTTCTTCCAGTTCTCCCACGTGGGAGCAGGGGCCCAGGCACTGGGGCCATCTTCCACTGCTTTCCCAGGCCATAGCAGAGAGCAGGATTGGAAGTGAAGCAGCCGGGACTTGAACCGGTGCCCATATGGGATGCCGGCACTGCAGGCAGCAGCTTTACTCACTACTCCACAGCAGCGGCCCCAAAACCGTTCATTTTTAATACAATGACAGCATTTAATTACCTTTTACTTTCATGTCATCTAAAATTATTATTGACTTTCTCCTCATTTCACAAAAATAACATTTAATCAATATTAGCACTTCATTTATTGAGTATTTTTGGTAAGATAGTAATACTTGTTCAACTTCTAATTTGCTGGTTTTTTTACATTTGGCTTTTTTTAACATTTAAGTTGTATATTTGGCATGTGTTTTCACATGTAAGACATACATTTATGCTTTGTCAAATCTATTCATTCTTTTTTGTGCTAAGAAAATTCTTATACTCCCCCAAGATTAAATATTCATTTCATCTATTAAAAAATAAAAAAGGAACTCAATGAAATACCAAAAAAGAGACAATTTAACAAAATTAGGGGGGAAATTAATATACATGAGTGAGAAATTCAGCAAAGAACAGAAATCTTGAAGTTGAAGAACCCAATAAGTCAAATAAAAATGTAGTTGAGAACCTCAACAACAGACTAGATCAGGAAGAATAAAGAATTTTTTAACTTGAACACTGACCTTTCTGAAATAACCTACACAGAAAAAAATAAAACATCCAAAGGAATGAAGAAAACCTCTGAAACTTATGGAACACCACTATACAAACAAATATTCAATTTATGGGTATGAAAGACAGGGAGATGAGAGAGAGAGAGAGGGGGAGAGAGAGGGAGAGAGAGAGAGAGGGAGAGAGAGAGGGAGAGAGAGAAAGAGAACAAGCAGGCAGAGAGATGTTCCATCTGCTGGATCATTCCTCAAATGCTTGCAAGAATTGGAGCTGGGCCAGGCTGGAGCTAGGAACCAGAACTCCATCCAGGTCTCCCATTTTGGTGGCAGGGACTCAAGTACACAATGGAATGCAGGCATCTCAAGCAGCAGCTTAACCACTGAGCCAAACACATGAACACATGGACCTCCATAAACATTTTGAAGCACCTTAATAAACCAAATAAATTGACTTTAAGTAAAAAAAAACTGTAAAAAGAGAAAAAGGTCACTATATAATGATTAAATGATTAATTCAATAAGAACATATAAAAATTTTCAATGTAGATGCACCTAGTGCCAGAGCACCTAATTTTATTTTATTTTTTGTTATTTTTCTAAATTTTTATGTTTTTATTTTCACTTCATTTTAAAGATAGGGAGATGAGAGACAGACAGAAAGAGCTCTTTCATCTGCTGGTTCACTCCCCGAATGCCCATAACAGTAAGGGCTGGGTCAGGCCAAAGCCAGGAGCCTAGAACTCCATCTGGGTCTCCCATGTGGGTGGCAGGGACACAAGTACATGAGTCATCACTCACTACTTCCTAGGGTGTGCAGCAGCAGGAAGCTGGATCTGAAGTAGAAGAGCTGGGACTAGAACCAGGCACACGGAGATGGGTACAAGCATCTCAAGGGGTATCTTAACTACTATACCAAACACCTACCCACAGAGTTTTATACAACATAGATTATCAGATCTAAATGAAGGGCTAGGTTCCAATACAATAATAGTTGGGACTTGAGTGCACCGCGTTCATCAATGGACAGCTTGTCCTGATGAAAAAGTCAGCAAGCAAACATTGGAGTTAAGCTATGTAACCGGACCAACTGCACTTAACAGATGTTCACAGAACACGTAGTCCAGCAGCCACAGTAAACACGTTCTTCTCATAAACACATGAGTCATTCTCCCAGAGAGACCATATGTTAGGCCACAAAACAAGTCTCAACAAATTCACAGAAGTCACAATGATATCCTGTATCTTCTCTGACCAGAGTGGAATACAAACTAGAAAACAACAAGAGGAACTTTAGAAATTATACGAAACATGATGTAAACCAAACTGTATACTGCAGAATGAACAATGGACCACTGGAGAAATCACAAAGGGAAGTGAAAATATTTCTTAAAACAAGTGTAAATGGAAACATAACATACCACACTCTGACATACAGCAAAAGCAGTAGAAAGACTCAAATTACAAAGATCGGAACAGAAATAAACTCCAGACCAAAAAATAACACAAAAGGTCAATGAAACAGAGTTGTTTTTGAAAAAAAAAATTGACAGCTCTTTAGTGGCACAAAACAAGTAAGAAAGAGAGAATACTCAAATAAATAAAATCAGATATGAAAAAGAAGACTGATATCACATAAATACAAAGGATAATTAAGGGGGTTGGCGCTGTGGTGTAGTGGGTGAAGCCGCCGCCTGTGGTGCCAGCATCCCATGTGGGCGCTGGTTCAAGTCTCAGCTGCTCTACTTCCAATCCAGCTCTCTGCTATGTCTGGGAAAGCAGTGGATGATGGCCCAGGCCCTTGGGCCCTTGCACCTGTGTGGGAGACCCAGGGGAAGCTCCTGACTCCTGGCTTCCAATAGGCACAGCTCCGAACATTGCAGCCATTTGGAGAGTGAGCCAGCAGATGGAAGACCTCTCTCTCTCTCTCTCTCTCTCTCTCTCTCTCTCTCTCTCTCTCTCCCTCTCTGTAACTCTTTCAAATAAATAATATTTAAAAAATAATTAAGGACTATTATAAATAACTACATGCCAAAAAATTGGAAAGTGTAGACAAAAAATGGAAAATGGAACACAAATAATCTAGCAAAAACTGGATCATGAAGACATAGAAAATCTGGATAGATCAGTAATGAATAATCAGATTAATTAAACACTAAAAAGTCTCTCAACAAAAAAAACCCAGTTACTCCACTTCCGATTCAGTCCCTGCTAATGCACCTGAGAAACAGCGGGTGATGACTCAAGTATTTGAGCCCCTAACACCCAAATGGGAGACCTGGATGGAGTTCCGGGCTCCGGTTTCAGCCTGGCCCAGCCTTAGCTGTTGTGGGCATTTGGGGAGTGAACTAGCAGATAGAAGATATATCCCCGTGCCTCTCCTGTGTGTGTGTGTGTGTGTCACTCTCTCTGCCACTTTGCCTTTAAATTAAATAAATAAATCTTTACAAAATTTGTAAAAATGGAATTAAAAGGTAAACACCACCAAAACTGGAAAGAGAGTAATCACTGTGGCACAGTGCGTTAAGCTACCACTTGGAACACCTGCATCTCATATCCCAGTGCCTGGTGTGAGTCCCAGATACTCTGTGCTTCTGATCCAGCTTCCTGCTAATGTGCCTGGGAAGCAGCCAGTGGTGGCTCAGGTACTTGAGTTCCTGCCATCCACACAGGAGACCCAGATAAAGTCTCTGACTTGACTGTGGCCTGGCCCAGCTTCAGCTGTTGGAGGCATTTGAGGAGTGAATCAGTGGTTGAACTCTCTCTCTCTCTCTCTCTCTCTCTCTCTCTCTCTTTATTTAAGGATTTATTTATTTTTATTGAGAGGCAGAGTTACAGGTAGAGAGAGAGACAGAGAGAGAGAGAGAGAGAGAGAGAGAGAGAGAGAGAGGTCTTCCATCAGCTGGCTCACTCCCCAAATGGCTGGGCCCATCCGAAGCCAGGAGTCAGGAGCTTCTTCCAGGTCTGCCATGCAGGTGCAGGGGCCCAAGGACTTGGGTCATCCTCTACTGCTTTCCCAGACCAGTAGCATGGAGCTGAATTAGATGTGGAGCAGCCAGGACATGAACCGCTGCCCATATGGGATGCTGGCACTGCAGCAGAGGCTTAACCTACTACATCACAGAAAAATATGGAATGATTCACGAATTTGAGTGTCATCCGCATGCAGAAGCCATGCTAATCTTCTCTGTATCTTTTTTATTTTAGTGTATGTGCTGTTGAAGCTAGGGCTCGCTCTCTCTCTCTCTCTCTCTCTCTCTCCCCCTCTGTCACTCTGCATTTCAAATAAATAAATGTTTAAAAGATGGAAAGACTTCACATGTTCACGGATAGCTGAACTATCCAAAGTGATTTATAGATTCAATGCACTTCCCCACCAAAATATTAAAGACATTCTTCACAGAACTATAAAAAGCAATCCTAAAATTGGTATGAAGGTAAAAAAAAGACCCCAAAGAGCGAAGCAATCTTGAACAAAAAGAACACAGCTGGAGGCACCATGATACCTGCTCTTAAGACATACTAGATAGCTATAGTAACTAAGACAGGGTGGTACTGGCATAAAAACTGACACATAAACCAGTGGAACAGCATTGCAATCCCAGAAATAAATCCTCACATTTACAGCCAACTAATTATCAACAAACGTGCCAAAAACCTGCATTGGTGCTGGGAAAACTGGATATCCATATGCAGAAGAATGAAGCTACACCCTTATTTCTCACCACCTACAAAAAATCAACTCACAATGGATCAAAGATCCAAATGTAAGTTCTGAAACTACAAAACTGTTAGAAGAAACTATATGGGAAACACTTCAGGACATTGGAATAGGCACTACTTTTTTGGGGGATAAGACTCTAAAAGCAAAGTTAACAAAAGCAAAACTAGACAAATAGGAATATATCATACTAAGAGACAGCTCACAGAATGGATAAAAATAGGTTCAGACTCTTAATCTGACAAGGAACTAATAACCAGAATGGATAAACCCAACAATAACAAATATAATCAAAGAATGGGTAGGGCCAGCATTGTGGTGCAATGGGTTAAGCTGCTGCTTGTGACATTAGCACCCCATATATTGGAGTGCTGGTTCAAGTCCCTGCTGCTCTGCTTCCAATTCAGCTGCAGGTTAATGCATCCTGGAAAGTAGCAAATGATGACCCAAGTACTTGGGACTCTGCCACCCATGTAGGAGACCTGGATGGAGTTCTAGGCTCCTGAATTCAGCCTGGCCCAGCTCTGGCTGTTGTGGGCATGTGGGGAATTAATCAGCAGATGGAAGATCTCTCTCTTTCTCTGTCACTCTGCCTTTCAAATAAATAAATTATATTAAAATAAATGGATAAATAATCTGACTAGACATTTCTCAAAAGAAGAAATAACAAAGGGCCAATAAGTACAAGTATATGAAAAAAGACTCAATATCACTAGCCATCAGGGAAATGCAAATCAAAACCAAAATGAGACATCATCTTATCCCAGTCACAATGGTTGGTATCAAAAGACAAAAATTCTGGTGAGGCTGTGCAGAAAAGAGAATTATTGTACACTGCTGGTGAGAATGTGAAGTAGTACAGTCATTATGGAAAACACTATGGAGGTTCCTCAAAAAATTAGAAATATAACCCAGCCATCCTACTTCTAGGTATATATGCAAAGAAAATGAAATCAGCATAGCAAAAAAAATACTTTCACTTTCTTGCTTATAGCTACAGTATTCATAGTAGCTAAGATATTAAATCAACACAGGTGTTCATCTGTGGATGAAAGGATAAAGCATATTTGTTACACATACACAATGGAATATTATTTGGCCATAAATAATTAAATGCTGTCATTTGTGGCAAAATGGATGAAACTGGGGAACCGTGTGTGTGTGTGTGTGTGTGTGTGTTGAGATTTAAAAAGCAAGGAACTTTATGTTAAGTGAAATAAGCCAGGCACAAAAAGGCAAAAACAATTTTTTCTCTTTTATGTGGAAGTTTTTTTTTTTAGAAATATGTATTTGAAAGGCAGAGTTACACAGAGAGAAGGAGAGAGAGAGAGAGAGAGAGAGAGAGAGAGAGAGAGAGAGAGAGAATCTTCCACCCACTGGTTCACTTTCCAAATAGCTCCAACAGCCAGGGCTGGGCCAAGCTGAAGCCAGGAGCCAAGAGCTTCTTCCAGGTCTCCCACATGGGTGCAGGGGCCCAAGCACTTAGGCCATCTTTCACTGCTTTCGCAGGTGCATTGTCAAGGAGCTGGATCAGAAGTATTGCAGCCAGGACTTAAACTGGCACCCATAGGGATGCTGGCATTGCAGGCAGCGGCTTCACCCTCTACTTCACAATGCCAGCCCCTATGTGGAAGTTTTTCAACGTTGATCTCAAAGTAGAAGAGAAGAGTGATTTTTCAAGGCTAGGAGTGAGGTCGGATAGCCAGAAGTTGGAGAATAGAGATCAAAATACAATTAGGGGCCAGCGCTGTGGCTCAACAGGCTAATCCTCTGCCTTGCGGCGCCGGCACACCGGGTTCTAGTCCCGGTCGGGGTGCTGGATTCTGTCCCGGTTGCCCCTCTTCCAGGCCAGCTCTCTGCTATGGCCCGAGAGTGCAGTGGAGGATGGCCCAAGTGCTTGGGCCCTGCACCCACATGGGAGACCAGGAGAAGCACCTGGCTCCTGGCTTCGGATCAGCGCAGTGCGCCGGCCGCAGCGGCCATTGGAGGGTGAACCAACGGTAAAGGAAGACCTTTCTCTCTGTCTCTCTCTCTCTCTCACTGTCCATTCTGCCTGTCAAAAATTAAAAAAAAAATACAATTAGGAGGAATCAACTCTTGTGTCTAGAACACAGTAAGAGTTCCTAGATTTTACAATGACCTGTCACATACAAGAGTACTTCAAAAAGTTTTTAGAACATGAAATTAAATGATAAGTTTATTTTGGCGCAAAAAATTTGAAATCTGTAGTTTTATGTTACTATGCATTTTTTATGACTTTTGAAAATACATTCATATTTGAGAAGAATGGGAAAAGAGGAGTTTGCAGTCTACCAAAACCAAAAAATAAGGAGATGGATATTCTAATTACCCTGATTTGACTATTACACATTTTACACATGCATTGAAATAGCAAATGGTACCTCATGATTATGTACAATTATGGGTTAACCAAAACATTTGTAAAAAATCAGGAGTTGGGCTGTGTTTAGTTTGTTGTTGCTATGGGCACCAAAAATTTCCAATTCTTCTGGCATCCCTTGTTTTTCTCTCACTGCTTGTCTTGGAATCTTCCCTTAGTGTTGCTACCTAGAGACAATCTGTCTCTCAAAAGTCTCCCAGCTGTGCCCCAATTACTTTTGCTTGTCAGGGTGGTGGTGGGGGTGTTGTTTGTGAGAGTCGTCTCTGATGTTTTAATGGAGGAATCTTTGGCAGGTGCTACGGACCTGTATGTGTGTGTGTGGAGAGGGTAAAAGCGGGTTAGAAATTGATTTTTACCCTGCTCCTTTCCCCAGCGGTACTAAAATGTCACCAGTGCCCTCGGGGTGTAGGTTTGGATTCATTTTCCCCAGCAGATTAAGCCTCCTATTTTATAAGAAATGCAAGTATTTGGATGGATTTTACCATGGTTTATTCTCTTCCCTCCCCCTGGTGAACACCATGGAAAGGGAGAACTTTATTTAGACTCTGCCACTGGAAGAACCTTGTAGGCTTCCTGGAGGAAAAGCCTGCAAAAGGGTGCAACCAGCGATGTCTGCAGTCCCCAGGAACTTCACAGACTCAAACTAATTTGCATGTGATTAAGCAATCCATCCAAAGTTCCCGAGTAAACTTACTAGCTTAATATGGCATTCAGTTGGCATCTGTGCCGCGTAACAAATTCTCGGGTCCTGTTTTCCCCCGAAGGTGCCTGTCTCCAGGTTTACAGCAGTGGTGTGCCCCACCATTTCAGCTTTCTAATGGACTCAAGAACATTGTTAGAGGTCGGTGTTGTGGCATGGCAGGCTAAGCCACTGCCAGCGACACTGGCGATCCCATATGGGTGCCCAGTTTGATACCTGACTACTCCACTTTCAATCCAGCTCTCTGCTAATGGACTCAGAAAGCAGTAGAAGATGACCCAAGTCCTTGGGCCCCTGCACCCACGTGGGACACCCGGAAGAAGCTCTTGGCTCCTGGCTTCAGACCAGCGCAGCTCCAGATGTTGCGGCCATCTGGGGAGTGAACCAGCAGATGGAGGATCAATCTCTCTCTCCCTCCTCTACCTCTGCCTCTCTGTAACTGTCTTCCAAATAAATAAATAAATCTTTAAAAAATAAAAAGAATTAAATGTATTTAATTTAGAGGTATAGTGATAGAGAATGAGTGGTTTCATTTTTACATTTATCTGATCCATCTGGAGTTTGTTCATGTATGTAGTGTAAGGTTTGGATCCAATTTAATCTGTTTCTAATGGGTTAAATAGTATCTACCAAAAAATATGTTTCCAGAATCTATGTATGTGGCCTTATTTGAAAACAGGATCTTTGTATATGTAATTAACTTAAGGATCTCGAGATGAGACCACCTTGCGTTAACTGGGTAGGCCCTAAACCCAATGACAAGCACCCTTCTACCAGAAGATGAGAAAGTCGCAGAGAAGGTGACATGAAGAGACAGAGATTGGAGTGATTCATCCATAAATCAAGGAACACTGAGGATTCCCAGAACCACCAGAACCTGGGAAACAGGAATAGTGTAGACAGTCCCTCCAGCCCCCAGAAGGAACTAGCCCTGCTGATGCCTTGATTTGGGACTTCTAGTTTTCAGGATCATTAGAGAATAAACTACCCAGATTGTAGCAACTAGTTACTTCAATCCTGGAAAACAAATATACTATTTCAAAGTTCATCATTGTTCCTCATGATTTGAGATGCCATTTCAATCATATACAGAATTCTCTTTGAGATTTGGGGATTTCTATCTATTTCTGGATTTTTTGCTCTGTTTCACTGATTTGTATATTCATGTGTATAGTTAAAAATCACATGGTTGTAACAGGGGCTTTGTAGTATGTTTAATACCTAGTGGAATTAATCCCCACCATTGGTTTTCTTTTTTAGGGTTTTCTAGCTTATTTTCCCTTAAGAAATTTAGGCAATCTGGTATCCGAGTTGATTCTCTTAACTTCTGTGCTATACTTTTTTATTGCAGAAAAAAGTCAGGGAAAGAGGTGTGTGACCATCCCATGGGTTGTGGGAGGTTCAAGGACTGTTTCCAATTTTTTGCCATTCCCTGCTTCCAGACCCTTGCCCCCTTGGCTTTATGCTTACCGTGTGATTTGCTTTGATTAATAGCATATGGGTAGTAGTAGCATGCCATTTCTGAGACTAGACCTTAAGAAGCCTTGTCTGTTTTCGCTCGTTTTCTTGCCCCTTTGCACTACTATAAGACACCAGGTAATTGTGGCTTTCTAGCCTTAGCTTCAGTGAGGCATCAGTAGCAGAGTTGGCCCAGCCGCAGCGCCACCTAGCGGAACTCAGACTAGATGAGACAAACCTCAGGCAGTTTCTAGATCCAGAGAAGTTTTTGACTTAAACACAGATGAATAATTGTAGGGAATTCCACCATATGAATTTTTATGCAATAATCTAAAAATGTTATTCAGTGAAAAGGTCAAGATGCAGAGAAATGTTGCTGATATGATCTCATTTTTGTAAAATAAAAAAGAATGTAAGTGCATAATACCGGAGATATCTATGTATGGAATATATAACACGGAAACAAGAGTGAAGTGTTTTCCTACTTGATGGTTACAGCTGCTTATCTGAAAGGAGGATTGCAGATATAGTTATAGGTAGAATGAAGGGAAGAAGAAGAAATTGAGAGAATAAAAAGAGAAAAAGTGCTTCATAATAAAATCTAGTGAGAATGTCAGCATTGTGTCTATGTATTCATATGTATGTCTACAGTAAGAAAAGAAAAAGCACTATAATATAAATGCTAGTTTGATAGGATTATATTTATGCATGCACACAAAAATAGATCTCTATATGCATAATGAAATCAAAATCATGGTTTTATTGTGGAATCTTTTTCTAGAAATTCACAATAAGGAGCATATTTAATAGGCTCAATTATGTCAAATTAAAAAGATCTGAAGCACATACGCCTCCTGTTATGCAATATCTTTTGGAACATATTTTCTTAAATTAGGATATGTCTACATCTTATATACTACTTAGCTATCCTAGAATATGGTTTGTTGATACTACAAAACACTCAACATTTCACAGAAAATGGAAAAAACGATTTACATAAATTTCCATATTCTTTTTCAATAACAGATTGATATCAATTTATATTATGTTGCTTTTTATGGGAAGTCTTTTCCTAAAGCATCAAATTCGAACAGCTTCTTTTTAGTTTGGAATCTATAAACCTATGATACTATTTTAGTTTTGGTTCCCTGCATACACAGAGACTAGGAAAGGTATTTGGATACTTGTGATCTATTCCGGGTGTGTTCTTTAGGCTGACCTTGTAAGGGAAAAAGAACAAGGAAGCATAAAAAGTTATTGCAAGGCTGTGGTTTCATGTACACTCAAGCCTGGGCCAGATCCAGAGCAAAGGAGTGTAGGGAGGGGAGGGGCTCCTTGATTGTGGATTGTACCATGAAGTTGTACTATCTTGAAGGAGAAACATGTTTCCTGTGCTCCTGTACAAGTCAATCATTAGCTAACTCCCCTGGATGGTGGTACACATCATAGTCCTCCCCAGACATGTTGCTATGGTCAGTGAAGGGTAATGCTTTGAAGAAAGTCACAGCATGGGGCTAGCATTGTGGCACAACAGGTTAAGCCTCCACCTGCAACTACCATCCCCTATGGGAGCACAGGTTTGAGTCCCAGCTGCTCCACTTCTGATCCAGCTCCCTGCTAATGCACCTGGGAAAGCAGCAGAGGATGGCCCAAGTGCTTGGGCCCCTGCCACCCATGTAGATGGAGTTCCAGTCACCTGGCTTCAACCAAGCCCAGCTCTGGCCATTGCAGCCATTTGGGGAGTGAACCAGTTGATGAAAGATAATCTCTCTCTCTCCCTCTATCCCTGTAACTTTGCCTTTCAAATAAATAAATAAATGTTTTTTGTTTCTTTGCTTTTAATTTTATTTAAGCTATACAAGTTTCATGAATTTCAAATATACTTTTTTTTTTTTAGAAAAGAACAAAGATAGTGAGCATGAGAGCATGATCTGGTCATGGAATTCACTTTGTTTTCCTCTCTTGGACTGAAATACTGGCATTCAGAACTTTATCTTGTCTCCAAAACTTCATTATTCTTTCACTCTTGTGCTGTACATTTATATCTATAAAACTCCTTTAATATATTCTGTATATTTTTAAACATGCCCGCCACTTCACAGACATGGACTGGGAACTTTTTCAAACTTTGTGTGTGTGTGTATATATATATCCCCAAACCTTTTACTAGACTCCACAATATTTAGTTACAAGCCACATGGACTCAAAAGATCCAGCTTATTCTCCAATCCACTCATCGCTCACATATTCCTCTATTAAGCTTGCCTTTGCCTGCTCCTTTTTGCCAATTCCATATGCATATGTAATTTGTGGATCAGTTAAAAGTCCTAAGCTCTGCAAACAAACTTTACAATCTTTCCTTACATCTAGTGAGACATTATTTTCTTTCTCCAAATTTTAAAAGCAGACACAATCTATTCTATCCATTTTAATGCTTTTTCAATATTGGTTGTCCATATTACTGGTATGATTAATGAACAAGGGCTGAATTATTTTGTTTTCAAACCATGTTTTCTCTGCCCACCAACAATCTGTCCCTTTGAATTTTTTTCAACACGCTTTAAAAAAATCCTACTGAAACAAAACACCTTAGTTTTCCTATTTCTGCAAAATGAATAATTTCAATATTTGAACTGGTTTCTCCCTCCATTAGAAAAATAAAGAATAAAATATTGTCACTGCCCTTACACTTAAGGATTTCTAAGAAGATGTGGGAAGGAAATCACCATGTATCATATAATGTGAATACATTTGTGTATCAATATTTCTGGGAGAGCTAAGCAGCTATCAACATCATAGTCCCTGGGGAGGAACATGGGGGCCACAGATGAGAGAGAGATTTTTCATTATACACTGTCATAAGGTTTTGAATATCAAACCCTGTGGCTGTATTATCTCATGAAACTTTTTAAAGATGCATTTATTTGAAAGGCAGAGCAAAAGAGAGAGAGAAAGGGAGAAAAGGAGAATGAAAGATCTTCGATCTACTGGTTCACTCCCCTAAATGGCTGCAACAGCTGGGGCTGGGCCAACCTGAAGCCAGGAGCCAGGAATTCCATCTGGGTCTCTCACATGGGTACAGGGGCCCAAGCGCTTGGGCCATCGTCCACTGCTTTCCCAGGCACATTAACAGAGAGCTGGATGAGAAGTGGAGCAGCTGGGACTCGAACCAGCGCTCATATGGGATGCTGGTAGTGTCAACCCACTGTGCCAAAATGCCAGTCTCTTCTCAAAAATCTTAGTTTCAAACTAGAATAAAAGGGGGAAATGATTTGTTCCGAGTTCTCTGTGGGATGAGAGATGAGGAAAGAATATTAGATGCTGGAAAAATTAAGGCTCAAATTTTATGGAAAAGGTAAAACTTGGATCTGAATCAGCAAAGCTCTAAATTCTCAAAAGCCAGGGCAGGCATTATAGTGCCACAGATTAAGCTACAGCCTGGGACACCTGCATCTGATATCAGAGCACCAGTTTAAGTCCTGGCTACTCCGCTTCAGATCCAGTGTTGTGCTAATGCTCCTGGGAGGCAGCAGATGATAGTCCAAGTACTTGATTTCCTGCCAACCACATGGAAGACCTTAGATGGAGTTCTGGGCTCTGGGCTTTGACCTGGTCCAGCCACAGCTGTTAAGGATATTTGGGAAGTGAATCAGCATATGGAAGATCTCTTTCTCACTGTCTGCCTGCCATTCACTCTGCCTGCCAAATTAAAAAAAAAAGTGGTAAATGTGGTACAATAGCACAGTTATAACAACAACAGGTATATGAGTCAATAGAATAGGGGAATAAAATATGAAGTCTCCTTTAAGGAGGATATTATATAAAGGAAAGAGCAGAGGAAAGTAAAAGTCCTACTTAAGGTTCCAAAGTTAAAGGAAATGGAAGGAAGAAAAGTCTGTAAAGATAAGAAACCATATGGATGCTGGTTGGAGTCCCAGCTGCTCCACTTCTAATCCAGCTCCCTGGATGGCTATTGTGACCATTTATGAAGTGAACCAGCAGATGGAAGATCGCTCTGTCTCTCCTCTCTCTCTCTCTCTCTCTCTCTCTCTCTCTCTCTCTCTCTCTCTCTCTCAAATAAATCAATACATCTTTTAAAAAAAGAATAAGAAAACAAGGTACAAATCCGCAAGAAAATGACCAAAAGATTTGTGATTCCAGATGGGTATAACAATAGGAAGAAGCAATTCAGAGCAGGGAACCCCACACAGATAACAAATAAAATTAAATGCTAAAAGTAGCTAATTGCAACCATGAACAGCATAAAGAGAACAGTGGGACTGAGGCACAGGCTAATGAGCAAGAGGATGGTCTGATGGCACAGTCAACAGGCAGGTAACCATGGGAGGCAGGTTGTTGAATACAGTTCCGAAACGAAATGAAAGGGTAGAACACGATAATTTTTTTCAATGGTGGCAGATTCATGAGGACTGAATCTAAAACCATGGGAGAAGGCAACATGGAGGTGCACAGAATGTCAGGGAAGGAGAAACAAGAAAGGGAGGTCTTTGAAGAGGCAGCCTGGCATGCGGTCCAGAGTACAAGGGTGAGGGGAGAGGAGGCAGGCAGACTGCCCTCTTGCCAAAAGGCTGGGCAAAGAAGACAAGGCTCACACGTGGAGGTGGCGTTTAGGTGTCTTGAGAGCTAAAGAAAGGCATACAAGACAAAACTAATCAGAAGACTGCAGCTGTACATTACTTCTTGAGAGCTTGTTTGGAGGTTCTAGCAGGGGAACACAGCTAC
Organism: Lepus europaeus; assembly: GCF_033115175.1. NCBI lineage: Eukaryota > Metazoa > Chordata > Mammalia > Lagomorpha > Leporidae > Lepus > Lepus europaeus. The sequence goes on along the minus strand of NC_084850.1, from coordinate 101,668,964 downwards.
TCTTATACCCTTGACCGAAGACCGGTCTTCCTCTTAGCAGGGAACGTCACCTCTTCAACCGAGTGTGCAGCTTCTGGAGGGACGTACATGGGAAGGAGGAGGAAGACACCTGCCTAGCCAGCCAGATCAGCTGAATCAACCCTGGCGATCAGTGGGGTGACAGATGTCGCAGCCGGATCGCCCTCACATCCATGTACATTACTTCTTGCAGCTACTTCCGGAACACAGGTGCTCATCATAATATTCTTAGCTGTGGATAAAATATCCTGACTTTGCATTCATCCTCATTTTCAACTGGATATGTACATAAACATGAAGATTCTTGACTAGCCTTCTTTGGAAGTCAATGATATGACCTTCCTATTTGAAGTAGAAGTTTCCCCAGAATTTCCAACCCCATGCTACGCTACCCACATCCTCTCTGTAGCCATTATCACCGTTTAACAAATAATATAATTTTCACCTTAAAAATGTGATTGCCTCTATTTCCCACTAGGATGTCAGCTCCATGAAGTTAGCGATTTGGGGGCTGCTTTGTTTCCACCAAACATTAAGTATACAAAACAATGCCTAGCAATCAGTAAGTAATAAATAAACACGTGGGGTCTTAAATACTTATAAATTCTTTATCTCTTTAGTATTCCCTGTATTACTTATACTAAATTAATTTTATCAGTTGTATCATCCAGAGATGCTGCACAGTCTTTTGGAAGGAATAAATAATATTGTAAGAAAATGACATGTGCGCATGTGTGTGTGTCGGTGCCCTTTACATTGTGCAGTAAAACTACTAAAATTAAAATAGCTGATTACTTCATATATGTGAGAATCAGAAAGCACTGTATTAACATCATGAACAGGTAAATGAGCCGTCAGAGAATTTCTGATAACAAAAAAAAGAAGGGCCGGCGCCGTGGCTCACTTGGTTATTCCTCCTCCTGTGGCACTGGCATCCCATATGGGTGCCGGGTTCTAGTCCTGGTTGCTCCTCTTCCAGTCCAGCTCTCTGCTATGGCCCGGGAAGGCAGTGGAGGATGGCCCAAGTGTTTGGGCCCTGCACCCGCATGGGAGACCAGGAGGAAGCACCTGGCTCCTGGCTTCGGATCGGTGCAGTGCCGACTGTAGCGGCCATTTGGGGAGTGAACCAATGGAAGGAAGACCTGTCTCACTGTCTGTAACTTTACCTGTCAAATACTTTAAAAAAAAAAAAAGAAAGAAAGGAAGGAAGGAAGGAAGGAAGGAAGGAAGGAAGGAAGGAAGGAAGAAAGAAAGAAAGAAAGAAAGAAAGAAAGAAAGAAAGAAAGAAAGAAAGAAAGGTTACGAAGAAAACTCAAACATGGCGAAGATGCGGTAACTCAGAGAAGAAAGACCTTTGGGGGAAAAAGACATTTGAGCAAATTTTTGAGTAATGGAATCAGCCAGAGTATGTTTGCCAGTGGCATCGGTTAGGTATTAAGGGTGTGGGGCTCCTGCCTCCTTGCTCATCGCACCACTAGGTGGCATCTCGGGCTGGGGTTAAAAATTTTCTTGTCCCAATTTACGGAAGGGATAGTACTTGTCTCCATACCCTCTTTTTTATTTAGAGATTTAGTTCACATGTTAATTCTTTAAAAATCTTTTAAAATATTTACTTTTAATAATACAATTAGCACGTCCGAAAGAAAAGGTAACCTTGAAAATCACTTTCAACTATCTAGGTAGTTCTTTCAATTCATTGCCCTGCCTCCCTTCAACTGAGGCAAACATCATCCTGAATCCAAAGTGCATCAATTTTTAATTTCCTTTTTATATCATTTTATTGCAACTATACAAAAATCCTAAATAGTTCATGTTTTATATGTTAGTAGCTTTTAATTCTATGAAAGTGTGTTATAGTTTATATAATCTTTTGGGATTACAGTTTTTCCCATTCCTATTTTTCCACGTTGTTGGGCAGTGATCTAGTTCATTCCCTCTTTTTAACTTATTATTTTAAACATTACTGTCTTATATATTTATTTGAGAGAGAAAGAATACATAGAGAGAGAGAATGAGAGAGAGAGAGAGATCCTGTCCTTTGATTCACTCCCCAAATTCTCACAAAAAGGACAAAGTCAGAAGCTGGAAGTTTAATGCAGGTATTCCCCAGGGGTGGTAGGAGCCCAACTGCCTGAGCTGTCACCACTACCTCCGAAGGTCTGCATTTACATGAAACTCGACTCAGGAGCCTGAGCCACATATGGAATCCGGGCTCTCAGATGAGAGACATGGGCACCCTAACTGCTGGCTTAGCTGCTAGACCAAATGCCTGGCCCAGTTCATTTATTTTGACTTCTGTCAATGAGCATCCGGTTTTGATCCAAAATGTGGTGCTGTGAATAGGATACCAAGTGTTTCTATTGAATATATTCTTAAGAATAGATGTGCAGGATTGCGAGGTATGTAACTTCACTGTAAGAGGGAATGCCAAGGGGCCGGTGCTGTGGTGCAGTGCGTAAAGCTGCCACCTGCAGTGGTGGTATCCTGTATGGGCGCCAGTTCAAGTCCCAGCCTAGGAAAGCAGTGGAGGACGGCCCAAGTGCTTGGGCCTCCTGGCTCCTGGCTTTGGACCAACCCCAGCCATTACAGCCATCTGGGAAGTAAACCAGAGGATGGAAGATCTCTCTCTCTCCCTCTCCCTCTCCCTCTCCCCCCCTCTGTGTGTGTGTGTGTGTGTGTGTAACTCTGAATTTTAAAAAAAATAATCCTTGAAAAAAAGAGTAAAACTTGAAAACAGGAAAAGAACAATGAAAGTAAATAGATAGACTTGGAAAACTCATTCACAGAAGAAGGCAGTAGGGGTCTGTGCTGCTCCACTTCTGATCCAGCTCCCTGCTAATGCACCTGGGAAAGCAGCAGAAGGTGGCCCCTGCCGGCCATGTGGGAGACCTGGCTCCTGGCTCCTGGCTCTGGTCTGGCCCAGGCCCTGCTGTTGCAGAGTGAACCAGTGGGTGGAAGATCTCTCTCCCTCCCTCTCTATAATTCTGATAAATACATACATACATACATACATAAAATATTTTTAAAAAGAGTGAATGCAAAATTACTTTCCAAAGTGGTTTCATTGACTTATATTTCTTCAGCAGAACAAGAAGATCCTGTTGATCACATAACATCCAACTCTTGGTACTGTCAGGTTTCCGCATTTATTCAAACAGCATCTCATTATATCTTGACTTGTATTTTTTTCAGATCACTAATGTCTTTGAGCATCTCTTCATATGTTTATTGGCTCTATTTCCTTCTCCTGTAAATTGGTCTAACAGACTTTTTTAAAAAACAAAAACATGCCCATAATACTATTCTTCCACCTAACAACATTAGGGATGATTCTTGGCACTCAAAGAGAAGTATATTCGTGACAAATGTGCTTCCACTGATTCCATTTCTGCTTTCTTGTATTTATTCTACAAACACCCACACTAGGGATGCAGGGGCAGAAGGAGAATCAGGGATAATCAGAGTCCACTCCTTTTCAAAGTAAAAAAGAAATCAGACTACACACCATCTGCCCTGTTATTCAACAGGCGGGGAGAACAGGTACCAATAAAGCCAGACACAAAGCGAACAGGAAACATTATTTCTCCTAAGGATATGCTATGCTCTAATGCCATAAAGTACCAGGACACTGAGTGAGCACTGCTCAGAGAAGGGGTTCTTTATGGCGTTACACTAGTCACCGAAAAAGTTTTTTCTCTTTAATCACAGACTAGCAGACACTTTGCTATTTGAAATTATACACGTAAGAATGAAACACTTGACTCTTATAGGAGATTCTAAGTCACTTAGATAGAGGAAAGCAAGCCCGGTTCAGAGCTTCAGATAAAGGGTATCTGGACACAGTGTTCCACATGTATTACATTGATCCCCTGGCCAACTGTGGGTTTGCTTTTGGTGCAGACCCGAGATTGACCCTCTGGTAAATCCCTGCTTTGTTTTGAGCTCATCAAAACACTACGTCATTTAAATTGTCTCTGAAAATCCCCCATTCCTCAAAATCCTGTAAGAAAACTACCTTTCCCTGTGTTTAGTGAGTCTACTTTGCACCTCAGTAAATTTACTTTCAAATTCCACTTTCCAGGAACTTTTTGCAGTACCTTGGTCCTTCTCCCACTGGAAGCTTCCGAAAGACTACCGCAGAGAGCCAGATCGAAAGTGGAGCAGCCGGGACTCGAACTCGCCGTAAAGGATGCCGGCACTGCAGGCTGCGGCTTTACCTACTACGCCACAGCGGCGGCCCCTCCCCCGCAGCGTATCTCACAAGGGCTCACGCAGCCCTGATCCCCCCCCTTCTTCTTTCGTAGTATGCTCCAGGAAACAGCCTGACTCCCCCCTTCTCACCCCATGGTATCTGCCAGGAAATAGCCGCAGGCGCCCCTGCGTCTTTCCAAGAGGCTGTTGAGCTTCTCTGAACCAAATTACACAAAACAGATCCCCATCCTCCAGCAAGCCGGTCCGGAGAAATGCGCCCCCCTCTCCCGCACCCGCTCTCTACCGCCAGCGGGACAGCTCCACCCCTCTGCTCCCAGAGTTTAGAGGAGTCCTCATCCCCGGTACGGAATGGACACTCCTCCAACATGGCGTATCCCATAGGGAATCGGGAACTGGGCGCAGCCATGTTCCCCGCCTGACAACGCTGCCGAGGGACAACGAACGCCCTGAACCAAAAGCATAGCTACCGTAACACCTCCATGTCGACTCTTGGCTGGCAGCGGCTTCGTAAGTGGTATTGCGCATGCGTGGGCCCTCCCCGCCGCCCCCCCCCCTTTCCCGCATCTCCCCCGCCCGGCGATAAGCCCCAAACCCGAGAAGGGGTGGTGCTAGAGGTGGTGACCGGAAGCGGCTGCGGTTCTCAGCCTCGGTTTAATAGTTGTCAAGAGGATTCAAGGCTCAATGACGGGCGGCCTGGGAGGGTGAGTGCTGGGGGATTCTGTGTGGTCAGTGATGGAATCGTTCGTCTAACTTGAGTTGGATGATGCTCTCATTATTTTGCTGGCTTTTTTTTTTTTCTCATTTCAATGTTAAGGTCTTAAAGTTCACTCTAAGACCCACTGGGTTTGATGCATTACGTTTTAAGGGTGGTTTCTTTTTTTAAAGAAATCTGTCATTTACCCAGCAGTTATTTAGAAGTGTGTTTTCAGTTTCCAAAAGTTTGCCTTTTTAGTGGATTTCTATCCGTAGCTTTCTGTGTCAGGAAAATGTCTACAATGAAGCTCATTCCTTGAAAGATGAAGATACTTATGGCCTAGTCCGTTGTGAATTTTTTGAAATGCCCTGTGTATAACTCGAAAATAATACCTAATTATCTGGTTGTCATACAAAAATTTGGTCCTTTTTTGTCTTCTTCTATTCCTGAGAGAGAAAACAGACATTCTCCACTGTGATGGTGATTTCTTCATTTCTCTTAACTACTGTCAGTGATCTGTTGTGAGTTAATTTTTGTATAAAGTGCGACATAAGATCAAAGTGTGTTTATTCACATATGGATGCCCAGTTGCTCCAGCAGCTTTTTGAAAAGCCTCTTTTCCATTGATATATTTTTCACCTTTGTCAAAAAATAAATTGGCTATAGTTGTGAGGGGGTTCAGAGTTGTCTATTCTGTTCCATTGATCCATGTGCTATCCCTCTGCCTGTAGCGCCACACTACCCTGATTACAATAGTTGTACAAGTCTGGAAATCAGGTAAAGTGATTCCTCCCACTTTATTCTATTTCAAAATGGTTTTAGCACTTCCACTTCCTTTGCTTTTCCATATACAGTTCGGAGTAATTTTGTTTCTATCTGCAAAACATCTTGCTCGGGTTTTGACAAGAATTGTGTTAAACCTCTACTGGTATTAACATCTTGGGAAGAATTTACACCTTAATTATGTCAAGTCTTTTAATCTATGTACACAGTATGCATGTCTACTAAGTTCTTTGATTTCTTTCATAGTTTGTAATTTTCAGCATACAAGTTCTCCACATGTTTTGTTAAGTTCGTACCTAAGTACTTAATTTTTTTTGGAATGGTTGTAAGTGACCTTGTCTTTTAAATTTTGGTTTCCACATGTTTGCTGCTTTTGTACAGGAATACAATTGAGTATTTTTAAAAAAGGTGTTATTTACTTATTTGAAAGGCAGAAATACAGAGAGAGACATCAATCTTCTATCTGCTGGTTCACTCTCCAAATGGCCACAACAGCTAGGGCTGAGCCAGACCAAAGCCAGGAGCTTCTTCCGCATCTCCCATGTGAGTGCGGGAGCCCAAGCACTTGGGCCACCCTCTGCTGCTTTCTCAAGCACATTAACAGGGAGCTGGATCAGAAATGGAACAGTTGGACTCGAACCGGCACCCATGTGGGATGCTGACACTGCAGGCAGAAGCTTAACCTTCTATGCTACAGTGCCAGCTCCTACAAATGAATATTTTGTGTTGATCTCTTATCTACAATTTTGCTCAATTCAATTATTTGTTTTAAACATCTTTTTTTGGTAGATGTTTTGTTTTTGTTTTCATGAACAAGCATGTCATATACAAATAAGTGGGCAGTTTTATTTCTTCCTCTCCAATCTCTATGCACTTTTTTATTGTTTCGTTATGCTGGCTAGAACTTCCAGTACAGGTCAAGTATCCCGTATCCAAAATGCTTGAGAATGGAAGTGTTTCAGATTTTGGAATTTTTCTGATTTGGGAATATATATATTATATATTATATTTATATATATATTACATATTGTGTGTATATATATATATATATATATATAATGAGATATGTTGGAGGAAGGACCCAAGTCTAAACATAAAATTCATTTATATTTCATATCCAACATATACAGTTAGACTAAAGATAATTGTATACAATATTTTTAGTGCACCTGCATTTTGACTATGGCCTGTCACATGAAGTCAAGTGTGGGATTTTCTATTTGTGGCCTCACTTTGGTGCTCAGAAAATTTTGGATTTTGGATTTTCAGATATGAGATGCCCTGTGTATAGGTACTGTGTTGAATGAGAGTGGTGAGAGTGGTGAGAGTGGATGTCCTTGCATTGTTCCCAATTTTAGGGGTAAAGTATTCAGCCTCTTAGCATTACAGTGTTAGTTGGAGGTGGTCTCTCGCTTGCTCGCTCTCTCTCTCCCCCCTCTCCCCAGATGTTCTTTATCTGGTTGAGAGGTTCCCCTCTGTTCCTAATTTTCTGTGAGTTTTAGCATTATGGATGTTGAATTTTGTCAATACTGTATGAATTTATATGATCTCAGGATTTTTCTCATTTAGCCTGTTACTATGCATTAAGTTTTGAATGTTGAACCAGCCTTATATTCCTAAAAGAAACCCCACTTAGATATGACATGTAATCCTTTGGATATATTGAAGGAACTGATTAGCCAATACTTTTTTTGAAAAGTTTCGCATCTAAGTTCAAGAGAGATATTGGTGTATGGTTTTCCTTTTTTGCAGTGTATTTGTGTGGTTTGGGTTTTAGGGTAAAATTGGACTCAGAATGAGTTGAGGACTGCTTTCTCCTCTTCTGTGTTCCAGAAGAGATTATGTAGAATTAGAGCTAATTTTTCTTTAAATGTTTAGTAGAGTCTTCAGTGAAACCATCTGGGCCTGAAAATTTCCATTTGGAAGCTTTTTGTACTAATATAACCATTCAGAGTATCTGTTTAATTACTTTTCATATTATCTATTTAATAGTGGATGAGTCATGGTAATTTGTGTTTTAGAAGAAGTTGGACTGCTTCATTCAGCTTGTTGAATTTATATGCATGACATTGTGGTATTTTCTTACTGTCCTTTTAATGGCTGTAGTATCTGCAGTTATATCCCTGTTTCATTTCCGATGTTGGTAATTTTTTTTTTTGACAGGCAGAGTGGATAGTGTGAGAGAGAGAGAGACAGAGAGAAAAGTCTTCCTTTTTTGCCGTTGGTTCACCCCACAATGGCCGCAGCGGCCAGCGCACCGCACTGATCCGAAGCCAGGAGCTTCTCCTGGTCTCCCATGCGGGTGCAGGGCCCAAGGACTTGGGCCATCCTCCACTGCCTTCCTGGGCCATAGCAGAGAGTTGGACTGGAAGAGGGGCAACTGGGATAGAATCCGGCACCCCAACTGGGACTAGAACCCTGTGTGCCAGCACCACAAGGCGGAGGATTAGCCTGGTGAGCCATGGTGCTGACCTGATGTTGGTAATTTTTGTCTTCTCTTTTTATCTTTGTCAGTCCTGGTAGAGGATTATCAATTTTATTGATCTTTTCTAACAGTTTTTCTCCATTGCTTTTCTATTTTCAATTTCATTGATTTTTTTTTCTTATTTAAACAGTCCCCTACCTGGAAAATGTTTTTCCTCTCTCAATTCAAATATATACATGTCCCGTCCCGCGGGACGTCAACTAGGGCCAAGTACCTAGAATGGGGGAATGAAAGGGACAGGAGACACAAAGATGACAGCAAGACAACATGGCTGTTCAAGCTGTGTCTTTATTTTTTTAACCACTCACTTATATATCGTGAAGGCAGGATGTCGGGCGGGGGAAGGAGGGTAGTTTACCTTGCAGCTGCAATGCCTGTGCAAGCAGAGGGAGGTCACAAGGTTATCTTACAACTGCAATGCTTGTGCAGGTGGGGGAATGGTCAGAAACTCTTAAGACACAGGGTGGCATTATCAGTGCTTTCCGGCCTGGGCTGCTTAGCTCTACTTCAGTAGTTTACCGCTAAGAGGCCACATGTTGTGCGGTCCCCGACATATATATATATATATATATATATATATATATGAAATAAATGTATTTGTATATTATATATAATTTGAAATATATCTTTATATTTTTGTTCATTTTATTTTTTAACATGTTTATTTTCATCTATTTGAAACACAGTGCAATAGATGAAGAAAAACAGAGATAAACAGAGAGACAGAGATCTTCCATCTGCTGGCTCACTCCTCAAATGCCCACAACAGCTGGGGCTGGGGATCCTGCAATGCCCTCCGGGTCTTCCACATGGGTGGCTGGGAACCAAGTACTTGAGCCATCACCTGCTGCTTCCCAGGGTGCACATTAGCAGGATACTGAATTGGAAGTAGAGGAACCGGAACTCAAACCAACACTCTGATATAGAATGTAGGCATCCCAAGTGGTGGCTTAATCCACAGTTCCACAACACCCACGCCTATTTTAATTTTGTATTTGAAAGGCAGAGAGAGAGAGAGAGAGACACATGCATGGAGGGAAGGAGAAAGAGAGAGAGAGAGATGAAGAGAGATATTCTATCCACTGGTTCACTCCCGAAATGTCTGCAAAAGTTAGATCTGGGCCAGGCCAAAGCCAGGAGTCAGGGACTCAATCTAGATCTCCCACACAGGTAGCAGGGACCCAAGTACTTGAGCCATCATCTGACTCCCTAGATATGCATCAGCAGGAAACTCTACTGGTAACAGAGCAATTGGACTCAAATCTGGCACAACAATATTGGATGTGGCCATCCCAAGCAGCAACTTAACTGTTGCGTTTTATTTTTTTTTTAACTTTTATTTAATGAATATAAATTTCCAGTGTACAGCTTATGGATTACAATGGCTTCCCCCTCCCACAACTTCCCTCCCACCCGCAACCCTCCCCTCTCCCACTCCCTCTCCCCTTCCATTTACATCAAGATTCATTTTCAATTCTCTTTATATACAGAAGATCAATTTAGTATAAAGATTTCAACAGTTTGCACCCACATAGAAACACAAAGTGAAACATACTGTTTGAGTACTAGTTATAGCATTAAATCAAAATGTACAGCACATTAAGGACAGAGATCCCACATGAGGAGCAAGTGCACAGTGGCTCCTGTTGTTGACCCAACAAATTGACACTCTAGTTTATGGCGCCAGTAACCATCCTAGGCTGTCGTCATGAGTTGCCAAGGCTATGGAAGCCTTCCAAGTTTGCCGACTCTGATCATATTTAGACAAGGTCATAAAAGACAGAGTGAGGATAGTAACCAATGATCCTAAGAGTGGCATTTACCAGGTTTGAACAATTATACAGCATTAAGTGGGGAAGAGGACCATCAGTACACACAGGTTGGGAGTAGAGCCATTGGTAGTAGAGTAGAGGTTATGATTACAAAGGAATGAGGCCCAAGTGCACTAGACAGGGCCTAGAACAAAGGACAGAGTCATTATTAGAGGAGCTAAGAAAGGTGCTGTCTAAGCTACAAGTAATTTTTCTGATTGAGAGGCAAATAGAACCTGATAGAAGGGGCTTGATAATAATCTGTTGGGCATTAGCCCTTGTAAATTCAGAGGCCCAGGACTATCTATCTCTTCACATGGGGTATATCCTAAGGGAGGTGTGAACCTCCTAGGGAAAGGCACTCTGTTGACTTTCATTACTTGGCTGGCCTGGGAGGAGAGCTGGCCAGGTAAAGGCAGGTGGCATCTCTAACAAGAAGTTTACAGTTCTGCCTGCAATGTTGCTGACCCTACTTGACCATCCCCTCAGCTGCAGTGGTCACTTTGGAAGTTGGGCTGAATGAAGGGCTTTTCAGCTTAGAGCCAATAAGATCTGTGGCTCTGACCTGGGCATCCTTCGACTCCAGGGCAGGTCCATTTCCAGTGATCCAACTCTTGCCAGAGCTGCCAGGGCTCTTCACAAGCTGACTTTTGCTGAAGCCCAGGCTTACCACATTGAAAGCCACTGCAGTGGACTGGCCTGTTGGGTCTCCTGGAGGGCAGATCACTGTATAGATCAGCCATTCATAGGCCTGCCACCCATTGCTTCTGATGCCGAGCTTTCTTTTCCTCCTGGTTTGTGTTAAAGCAGACCAGAGGATGCAAGTCAAGGGAGTGCCCATGTCCCATCTCTAATCTTCGGTGGCCTGAACTACAAGTCTATAGTCACAGGCATGTTCTGTAGTAGTTTTTCTAAGGTAGACAATGCCCATGAAGAAAATTATATTCTCACTTTAAAACTTTCTTTCCCTTTGGTCTGAAAGGGAGGTTTTTTCTACTTACTGTATACTTCGCTGATGGCGAAGTGAATCTAGCTATGAGATTATTATTTAAGTTCTTATTTTGGCTATGCTATTACAGAAAAATGTTAGCCATCTCTTTTATAAGGTCTAAAGATTAAATTGTGCGTCCTACAGATTCCTTTATAATAGAATTAGTTTCCTACCTTGAAGAGAATAGAGAAATGAAAGAACAAGTTGGGCTTAGAATAGAGAAATGAGGGAGCAAGTCCTAGATCGCTTGCTGACAATAGCAATATCACATGAATACTTAGCAAATAGTTTCAACCATTAGATAACAACTTAAGAAAACATTTACCAGAAGGTCCAATGCCTTCTCTAAATTTTAAGAATCATGTATTTGAAAACACCTCTTAAATATCTAACATGGTGTAGTTTGTTTAGCCAGTAAACTTAAGCACAACCATCTAAAATGTTTTTAATTTCTTTCTACCAACAAGTATAAAACATATGATACACAGATTCAGGTCACACGAATTAAAATGTATCTTTGATTAATTTTAGCAGCTTAAATTTATGGACAATCTTATCTATAAGCCAATTAAAATAAAACTCTTAATAAAATTTCCCCATGTGGACATACAATGTGTACACACATATAACATAACATAATAGACCGATATAGCAATTTTAATAATAGCTTTTAAAATCTTTAACTCTTTTTGTAAATTGCCAATTGATTTGAATTGCTTTTTGTTTTTAGTAACCTCAGTTAACCATACTTTCTCTCAGTTGGTACTGTTAATACATTATTGGCTTCATCTGTTTACAGAGCCATCCCAAAGTACTGAATACAATAGAAGTGGCTGGAAAAAGTCCATAGGAACCTATAGGAGGACAGCTAAACACAGAACCAACAATGCTTTAGTTTTATGAGCAGCACATCATATATGACTGTGGATGACAAAAGACTTTAAGTCGCCATGTTTAAAATTATAAACTCATCAACCAACAAGAGGCACTTGCTTACCTCACAGTATTTTTTAAAAGCACCTGTAGTGCGGCGCCGGCACACCGGGTTCTAGTCCCGGTTGGGGCACCGATCCTGTCCTGGTTGCCCCTCTTCCAGGCCAGCTCTCTGCTGTGGCCAGGGAGTGCAGTGGAGGATGGCCCAAGTGCTTGGGCTCTGCAACCCATGGGAGACCAGGATAAGCACCTGGCTCCTGCCATCGGAACAGCGCGGTGCGCCGGCCGCAGCGCGCTACCGCGGCGGCCATTGGAGGGTGAACCAACGGCAAAAGGAAGACCTTTCTCTCTGTCTCTCTCTCACTGTCCACTCTGCCTGTGGGAAAAAAAAAAAAAAGCACCTGTAGGATTTTACAAGTATTTAACCCTTTAGGCCTCTGGGGCTTTCTCATTAAGATAACTATCATGTCTAGTAACACAAGGTCACTAGACTTTTTAATTCTCAAACATTTGTATTAATAGCATTTTAGACCAATTTGATCATTGTTACAAGGTGATTATTCAAATCTTTGAAAATAAGCACATATTTAAATAACCCATAGCTCTTAATAAAAATTCAGCTGTTTTTGAACAATTAGAATTTAACAGACATCAAGAGAACATAATAGATTACTTTAACACATTGATTTAACAGAGCATCAGAGTTTAATTCTATGTCAAAGAGAAATTGAGCTTCCTGTGATCTTTTGCTGTGAGGTTTCCTTCCTTTACCTTCTTTCATATTGGTGACCATGTTTCTGTGTTTCTGTGTGTAACACATCTTTAAGCATCTTTTGCAGGCAGGATGAGTGGCAACAAATTCTTTCAGTTTTTGTTTGCTATGAAAAATCTTAATTTCACCTTCATTCACAAATGAGAGCTTTGCAGGATATAGTATTCTGGGCTGGCAGTTTTTCTCTCTCAGTACTGGGCTATGTCTTGCCATTCCCTTCTAGCTTGTAGGATTTCTGAAGAGAAGTCTGCTGTGAGTCTAATTGGAGATCCTCTAAGAGTAATCTGACGTTTCTCTCTTGCACATTTTAGGATCTTTTCTTTATGTTTCACTCTGGTGAGTTTGATCACAACATGTCGTGGTGAGGATCTCTTTTGGTCATGTTTATTAGGGGTTCTATAAGCTTCCTGTACTAAGATGCCTCTGTCCTTCTCCAAACCTGGGAAATTTTCTGCTAGTATGTCACTGAAAATGCCTTCTAATCCTTTCTCCCTCTCCATGCCTTCAGGAACTTCCTAGAACCCGAATGTTGGGTTTTTTAATAGTATCCTGTAGATTCCCGACAATATTTTTTAGATTTCTAATTTCCTCTTCTTTTCTTTGGTTTGCCTGTTTCCTTTCCTGTTCTCTGTCTTCTAAGTCTGATATTCTCTCTTCTGCTTTGCCCATTCTGTTTTTAAGGCTCTCTAATGTGTTTGTCATTTGATCTATTGAATTCTTCATTTCATTATGATTTCTCATCACTATCACAGTTTCTTGTTCTACTAGTTGTTTCATTTCATTTTGATTCCTCCTTAATATTTCATTTTCACGAGAGAGATTTTCTATCTTGTCCATTAAGGATTTCTGTAGTTCAAGAATTTGTTTTTGAGAACTTCTTAATGTTCTTCTCAATTTTTGAGATCCGCTTCTTGCATTTCTTCAATCTCATCATCTTCATAATCTTGAATTGGGGTGTCTTTTTCATTTGGGGGCGTCACAGTGTCTTCCTTGTTCTTGTTACCTTGGTTTTTGCGTTTGTTGTTTGGCATGTTGGAGATATTTGGTTTCTTCACTGTGGTGTTTTTTCTTGTTACACTATTGCTCTATATTAAGTTGACTGTCTGCTTTCAGTGGAGCCTTAGAGGCTTGAGATGAGTGTGGCCTGAGAGCTGTGTTTGGTTCCTCAGGGCTGAGGGTCTGTCAAAGATGACACTCCCAGGTTAGGTGTGGTAAATCTCTCTTTCTTTTTTTTATTCAAAAGGGAAGTAATTCTGCACAGCTGAACGTAATTGGAGGTAGTTAACAGGCAAATGATATACCCACAGGAGCCAGAGATCGGAAGCTCTTTCCCATGGACCACACAGGGAATCTCTGCTGCCCTCAGTGTGGGCTCCAATTCTCCTGCAGTCTCCCACTGGGTTGCCAAGTTAGATCCTAATCTCCTGTTATTTCACCCCTCCCCCCAGAGTCAGGTGTTTCTGCTAGGCTCAGGGCCGGTGCAGACCTGAGGTCGCCCTGCTTATGACGTATGTCCAAAATGGCGCCTGCTCTGTCTTGCTCGCCTTTGAGAGGTGAGCAGAGAGAGAGAAACTTGTGTCCGTATCGGTCACTTTTTAAATTTTTTTCCTCTCTCTCTTCTAGTTAGCCTGGTGAGCTTTTCCCCACGGAGTTTCAGGCCTCGTTCCCTCTAGCCTCCTCTTTCCGCTTGCCCGCTGGTGTCTCGGGCTTTTGAGGTTCGGCTCACCTCGCGTTCCAGCGCTGGTGTGTTGATTCTGCCGCTGGTGTCCCGAAATTGGGCTCCCACGCTCTCCACGCAGGTCCACTGTGAATCACTAGTTCCGGAAGAGTTTCCTCTGCTGTTTCATCCCCTACTCTTCCTTGACCCTGCAGTATCTCCACTTATATTAAACTGTCTCTCCCCCGGACTAATAGTGTGCTCCCTGCCTATTCCGCCATCTTGCCACTCTCACTGTTGCGTTTTATATACACACACACACACATATATATATATACATATATATATATATATATATATATATATATATATATACATATATACTTTTCTTCTTTGTCTTGTTTGCTAAGGAATTATATTTCACACTGGTCATTCCAAAGGACTAGCTCTTATTTTCTTTAAACCCTATATTGTTATATTTGTTTCATTTTATTTTTTTAAAGATTTATTTATTTTTCACTTGAGAGTCAGAGTTACACAGAGAGAAGAGAGGCAGAGAGAGAGAGAGAGAGAGAGAGAGAGAGAGGTCTTCCATCTGATGGTTCACTCCCCAATTGGCCGCAATGGCCAGAACTGCGCTGATCCGAAGCCAGGAGCCAGGAAATTCCTCCGGGTCTCCCATGCGGGTGCAGGGGCCCAAGGACTTGGGCCATCTTCTACTGCTATAGAAAAAAGGCCATAGAAAAGAGCTGGATTGTAAGTGGAGTAGCCGGGACTTGAACTGGCACCCATGTGGGTTGCTAGCGCTTCAGGCCAGGGCATTAACCCACTGTGCCACAGCGCCTGCCCCTGTTTCATTTTATTTACAGTTTTATCTTTAATAATTCTACAACCTGGTTTTTGTTTTTATTTCGTTTAATTTTTTTTTCTATTTTGAATATTTTTGGTTGGACCTATGACTTTTCAGTTATATTTATTTTTAGTTAAAAATAAAGCCATTTTGAAGTATAAATTTCAGTCAAATACAACTTTGTATTCCATACCTTTTGGTAGTAATCAAATAGCTTTTGTATTGATTTCCCACTTTTCTACTGGATTATTTAGGGAAAAGTTTCTTTTCTTTCCTTTTTTTTTTAAATAAATTTATTCCAGAAGCGTAAAACTCACCCATTTAAAAGATAAAGTTCGGTGGATTTTAGGATAGTCACGGGGTTGTGCAGCCATTACCACAATACAATTTTAGAATCTTTGAAACACCCACAAAAGAAACCCTGTTTAGATTAGCAGATGTTCACTACTCATGCCACCTCACACTGCCAGCCCTGGGCAACCACTAATCTACTTTCTATCTCTATGGATTTGCCTGTTGTGGCCATATTACAGAAATGGCATCATCAAATATGTGTTTTTGTGTGACTGGTTTCTTTCACTTCATGTAATGATTTTAAGGTTTATTCCAGGTTGTAGCAGGTATCAGTGCTTCTTTTTTAATAGCCATATACTATTTGATTGTATGGCTATGCCAAATCTTTTCTTACCCATTTGTCAATTGATGGATATTTAACTTGTTTTTATCTTTGTTTGCTATGAATAATGTGAATATTTATGTACAAATTTTGGAGCAGATACATGTTTTGATTTCTCTCCACCTAGGAGGGGAATTTCTGAGCCATATGGTGACTCCATGGTTCACATTTTGAGGAACTGCCAAACTAGTTTTCAGAGTAGCTGCACCATTTTATAGTCTAACCAGGATGTGTGAGGGCTCCAGCTTATTCACATCTTGTCAACACTTACTATTGTCTTTTTTCTTATCTTAGCTGTCCTAAGGGATGTGAACTAGTCTCCTGGTGAATGGACGATATTGGTTTTGATTTGTATTTCCCTAATGACTAATAATGTTGTACAGTTTATGCTGTGATCAGAAAATTAAGCCTGCTGATTCCTAGGATTAAAACACCTATCAAATAGTCTTTGTGACTGAGTTATTTGAAGAAATTTTCTAACATTTCCTTGAGTATAAGAGAAGGAGTATTCTCTCTTTTTTTTGGCAGCATCCTCTTTCTGTTTTAAAAATTGGACTTGGTTTATATTCTTTATTATGTTTTTATTCTTATTTTTTATTTATTTACTTCTTTATTCTTCCTCTCATTTCTTTTTTAAAAAAATTTATTTATTTATTTATTTGAAAGAGTTACAAAGAGGCAGAGAGAGAGAGAGAGAGAGAGAGAGAGAGAGAGAGAAGCCTCCCATCCACTGGTTCACTCCCCAATTGGCTGCAATGGCTGCAGCTGCTCCGATCCAAAGCTAGGAGCCAGGAGCTTCCTCTGGGTCTCCCACATGGGTGCAGGGGCCCACGGACTTAGACCATCTTCTACTGCTTTCCCAGGCCATAGCAGAGAGCCGGATCGGAAGTGGAGCAACTGGGACTTGAACCAGCACCCATATGGGATGTCGGCGCTGCAGGCAGTGGCTTTACCCACTATGCCACAGTGCCAGCCCCTTCCTATTTCTTTTTTTAAAGAGATTTATTTATTTGAAAGGTAGAGTTGGGCGGGTTCTGTGTCATACAGGGTAAAGCTACCACCTGCAGTGTCAGCATCCCATATGGGCACCAATTCGTGTCCCAGCTGCTCCATTTCCGATCCAGCTCTCTGCTATGGCCTGGGAAAGCAGTAAAAGACGGCCCACGTCCTTGGGCCCCTGCACCCATTTGGGAGACCAAGAAGAAACTCCTGGCTCCTGGCTTTAGATCGGCTCAGCTCCGGCCGTTGCAGCCATCTGGGGAGTGAACCAGTGGGTGGAAGACCTCTCTTTGCCTCTGCCTCTGCCTCTCCGTGGCTCTGCCTTTCAAATAAATAAATAAATAAATGTAAAAAAAAAAGAGAGAGTCATGCAGAGGAAGAGAGAGAGAGACACAGAGAGAGACAGAGTGAGACACACAGAGAGAGAAAGTCTTCCATCTACTGGTTCACTCCCCAAAAGGCTGCAAGGGCCAGAGTTGGGCCAATCTGAAGCCAGGAGCCAGGAGCTTCTTCCAAGCCTCCCACGGGGGTGCAGGGGCCAAGGACTTAGGCCATTCCCCATTGCATTCCCAGGCCATAGCAAAGAGCTAGATGGGAAGTGGAGCAGCAGGGATTCGAACTGGTGACCATATGGGATGCTGGCACTGTAAGGGTGCTCTTACCTGCTACACCACAATGCCAGCCCTTCTTCCACCCATTTCTTACTTATGCTGTTTTAATTAGGTTCCTCTTCATTTTAAGTGGATATTTTCCCTTTCCTAACAAGTCTAAATCTATAGTGCCTCTCAGCTGATTGGACTAAAATTGTTCCTTATATTAGTCAGCATAGACAAGACACTGTCCTCCCTAGATCTCTCAGTAGAAAGAAACAGCTTTACCTTTAGATATTTTTGAGGTAGTTTACAAATTTTAACTTTAGTCTATTAATATTTTCCTTATGACATATCTCTTCTGTATCAAGAACATTTACTAAACTTCTTTATTCCAAATTCAGTCATATTTTTAACATCTATTAAATAGAACCATGTTTATTTGGGCCTACTATCTAAAAGGTATCATATGATACAATGT
This sequence comes from Lepus europaeus, assembly GCF_033115175.1. NCBI lineage: Eukaryota > Metazoa > Chordata > Mammalia > Lagomorpha > Leporidae > Lepus > Lepus europaeus. Next base: position 101,651,012 of record NC_084850.1, on the reverse strand, counting down.
TGAAAACATAAACTTTGGGCCGGCGCCGTGGCTTAACAGGCTAATCCTCTGCCTGCGGCGCCGGCACACTGGGTTCCAGTCCCGGTCAGGGCGCTGGATTCTATCCCAGTTGCCCCTCTTCCAGGCCAGCCCTCTGCTGTGGCCCAGGAGTGCAGTGGAGGATGGCCCAAGTGCTTGGGCCCTGCACCCGCATGGGAGACCAGGAGAATCACCTGGCTCCTGGCTTCGGATCAGCGCGGTGCGCCGGCCGCAGTGCACTGGCCACAGCGGCCATTGTGGGGTGAACCAACGGCAAAAAGGAAGACTTGTCTCTCTGTCTCTCTCTCTCTCACTGTCCACTCTGCCTGTCAAAGAAAAAAAAAAAACATAAACTTTGGATCCAGGTAGATTGGGTTTGACTTAACATCACCAAACTTCTATTTCTGTGTGCCTAAAATGGAATAATAATTCTAGCAACAAATACATGGCAGGAATGTGCAAATTAGTTGAGGTACCTGATTCCGCACATTACACAGTTCATTATAATAATAATGATAATAATATCTTGTGCCAACCTGGAGCTAGGTGCCTTATAAACATTAATTCATTTAATTTTTTCACAACCACTTGGGATAGTTTTGGTTCATTTTGAAAAATATAATTGAAGAAGCCTTTTCATATTCTCACAGATAGTAATTGGCAGAGCCAGAATATAAACCTTTATTAATTTTTAGTAAAATCTCATGGTGTCACTCATATTGCATTTTAATTACTAAGTGTTTCCTACACCGTGTCTGCTCCACAGGACCCAATGACATGAGCTGTCCTTTGATGCCTTCAGGCAATGTTTGTATGGCTCTGACCTTGTGAATGTTGTCTTTCTAGGTTTCTTGGAGGTTCTTGGAGGTTCTGCGGAGTCACTGGGCCAGACCCCACAAAAGCCTTTTCCTTTTGACCCCAGAAGCTCTGAGTCCACAGACACACTGCGCTTCAGCCTCCTGGGAAGAGTGGAGTTGTCAGCAGAAGAGCCCCAGCGCTGAGGTCTATCAGGAACATGGCAGCTAATGCAGATGCTTCCCAACCAGGGGGACATGGCAACACCTGTGAGGTGAGGAGGAAGGGGTGCCCAGGGGTACGAATTCATCTGGGGCTCCTGAACCTGAAGGAAAGATTTGATCTCTTTGTTTTCATTTGCATAAAGGTGTATTAAATAGCGTTTCATCACTACAATGAAATAACCAAGAAAACTAACTTTATAAAGATAAAAAAGATTTTTTAGCTCATGGTTCTGGAGATTCACAGTCCACGATCAGGTGGCCCCATTGGTTGGGCATCTGTTAAGGGCATTCTTGCTGACAGAGTCCCTAGGTGGTGTGGAGTACCGCATGGAAGGGAGAACACACTCATCTACACTCTCCTTATCTATTACTGTCCTTATCAAGCCACCGTGATTCAGCTGTTAGCAGCTTCACCCTAATAATTCAGTCCAATCACTTCCCAAAGGCTCTTCTAAACACCATATTTTGATTAGATTTCCTACTCCTTAGTAGCACTAACATGAGATTTTGGAGACTAAACCTTTAGCACATGAGCCTTTGGGGGACACCCAAACTTATAGCCAAACCATAGCAGAGGGTACTTCAAAATGTTCATGGAAAATGGAATTAAAGCATCAGTTTTATTTTGGTGCAAAAAAATTTTGAAACTCATTCTTTTATTCATAGTATGAATTTTCCACAAACTTTTTGAAGATCTTATTTATTACTTTTTTTTCTTGGCAGGATCAGTTCCTCCCCCAACACACACACATACATATTGTGATAGGCAATTTATTTCTCTTTTGTAAACTTCCCACTTCTCTTTCATTGATGATTTGTGTATCTTAGCTTATGTATTTAAAAAAACATTAAAGTTAATAACCCTTTTTCATTCTTGTATATTTTTATAAATATTTTTGACTACTTTGTAATTTTCAATTAGTTTTTTTATTTTTTATTTATTTGACAGGTAGAGTTATAGACAGTGAGAGAGACAAAGAGAAAGATCTTCCTTCCGTTGGTTCACTCCCCAAATGGCCACCATGGCCGGCACTGCGCTGATCCGAAGCCAGGAGCCAGGTGCTTCCTCCTGGTCTCCCATGCGGGTGCAGGGGCCCAAGGCCTTGGGCCATCCTCCACTGCCCTCCCGGGCCACAGCAGAGAGCCGGACTGGAAGAGAAGCAACTGAGACTAGAACCCGGCACTCATATGGGATGCCGGCGCCGCAGGCGGAGGATTAACCAAGTGAGCCACGGCGCCGGCCCCTCAATTCCTTTTTAGTTTTGTTTAAAATTGGTACTAGGGGCCGGCGCTGTGGCACAGCAAGTAAAGCCGCCACCTGCAGTGCCGGCATCCCATATGGGTGCTGGTTCGAGTCCTGGCTGCTCACTTCCAATCCAGCTCTCTGCTATGGCCTGGGAAAGCAGTAGAAGTTGGCCCAAGTCCTTGGGCCCCTGTACTCTCATCAGAGACCCAGAAGAAGCTCCTGGCTTCTGGCTTCCGATCAGTGCAGCTCCAGCCATTGCAGCCAATTGAGGAGTGAACCAGCAGATGCAGGACCCCCCACCCTGCCTCTCCTTCTCTCTCTGTGTAATTGTGACTTTCACATAAATAAATCTTTAAAAGTGATACTAAGTATCAAATAGTTCTGGAAATCTTGTTAGAAAAATAGTTCTTCCCAGTTTCCTTTTCCATAGATGCCAGCTCCCTAAGAAGCACTCTTGATATCTTTTGCTATCTTTAATATCTTTTTTTTTCAGTGTGGAGCATTATCTGTTGATTTTCCACCATGGAACCTAGAGATTTAGCTTTTCTATACAACCTCACTCACATACACATTTCCTCCTAAGATAAATATATCATTGTTTAGGTAGAATCCATGATTAGTGTTTATTATTCTTTTTTTAAAAAGGGATTTATTTACTTATTTGAAAGACAGGGTGACAGAAGGAGTGAAATCTTCCTGCTACTGGTTCACTCCCCAAGTGGCTGTGATGGCTGGGGCTGAGCCAGGACAAAGCCAGGATCCAGGAGTGTCTTCTGGGTCTCCCACGTAGGTGCAGGGCCACAAGCACTTGGGCTGTCCTCCGCTGCTTTCCCAGACACATTAGCGGGGAGCTGGAACAGAAGTGGAGCCTCGGAGACTTGAACCGGCATCCATCTGGGATGCTGGCACTGCAGGTAGAAACTTAACCTTCTATCCCACAGCGTCGGCCTCTAGCCTTGTTCTTTTAGTTCAATATTGCTTTGACTATTTTAGGTCTTTTGTGTTCCCATATACACTTTAGGATTTTTTTTCTAATTCTGTAAAGAATGTTATTAGTATTTTAAATATTGATTTATATATTTGAAAGGCAAAATTAGAGAGAGAGAAGGAAAAAGGGGGGGGGGTCCTTCTACCTGCTGGTTCAGTCCCCAGGTGGTTGCAACAGATCTGGGGCAGGCTAAAGCCTGGAGCCAGAAGCCAAGAAATCCATCTTGGTCTCCCACATGGGGAGCAAGGACTCAAGTACTTGAGCCTTCATTCACTGCCTTCACAGGAGAATACCGGGAAACTGGAATGGAAGAGGAGTAGCTGAGACTTGAATGAAGCTTCCGATAAGGGATGCCGGTGTTGCAAGCAACAGCTTTTCCTGGTGTTGCAGCCATTTGGAGAGTGAACCAGCATGATCTTTCTTTGTCTCCCCCTCTCTCTGCCACTCTCATTTTCAAATACCTACATACATACATAGTTGTTTTTTTTAAAAATACAATTATAGGAGCAGAAGAAATGAGCAAGGGAAGGCCTGCCATAGACAGGGGAAGGTAGCCCTGGCCAGAGCCTGAAGCACTAATGTCTAAAAGAGAAGCAAACAAAGAACCAGGGGAGAAACAGGTAATGAAGCCAAGGAAACCAGTCCTGTGTCTGGGAAGCCAAGAGAAAAAAGGGTTCTCAGAATGAAGGGGGAATTAACTCTGTCCAATGTTCAGATAAATAAATCTTTTTTAAAAAGAATCATTTATGTTATTTTTTTCTGGGCCCTTTTAAAATTCGCTTTGCTCCTCATTCTATCAGGTTGTTGCTATTTATTTATATTTATTTATTAAGGACATTAACTCTATCTTTTTATTAAAGATTTTATTTATTTATTTATTTGAAAGTGTTATAGAGAGAGAGGGAGAGGGGGAGTAGGGAGAGAGAGAGAGAGAATTTTCCATTCACTGGTTCACTCCCCAGATGGCCACATGGCTGAGGATGGGCTAGGCTGAAGCCAGGAGCCAGGAGCTTCCTCTAGGTCTCCCACATGGGTGCAGGGGCCCAAGGACTTGGGTCCTCCTCCGTTGCTTTCCCAGGTGCATTAGCAGGGAACTGGATCAGAGGTGGAACAGTGAGATCTTGAACCAGCACCCATATGGCACGCCAGCATCACAGGTGTCTGCTCTACCCCCTATACCGCAGCACCAGCGCCAACTCTTATCTTTCATATATGCCGCAAATCATTTCTCCCAACTGCTCGTTTGTCCTTTAAATTAAAATTGTGTTATTTTATCAATGTACTTACATAATTGAGCTTATCAATCTTTTGTTTTCTCTAAGTTTTAGATCATAACTAGAAAGATCATAACTAGAAAGGCCCTTGTCATTGCTCAGCTATATTTGAAAACACACACACACATACGCATAACTCTTGTATTTTCTTTTTAGTACTTCTGTGTTTTTATTTTCTGTTTCTGTGATTATCTGGTTGTTTGTTTCTGTTGTAACACCTTAGCCGGGAATCTGTCTTCATATTCTTTGCACATCTGTCCCAACACCAGTTACTAAATAACTTATGCTTTCCCACTAAAATGCAATACTATACTGACATTTACATACACTCCAGTATGTAACTCTAGGGTATTTCTGGACCTTACTCTATTCCATTGAGCTGCCTAATGGTCATCAACTTAATTATTCTTATTAATCTCTTTATAATTTATTCTAATAGATGGTAGGGCTAAGTATCTGATTACCCTTCTTTTTTAGAAATCTACCACTTTCTTTTCTGCACACAACTTATAATAAGCATGACATATTTTTTAAAAATCCTCTTGTTGTCAGTGAGCTTGCTTTAAATTTATACTTTAAGATAGGACCATCTGTTTATGGTCATTCATATGTAGTAAAGAATTGGGTATGTCTGCATTTTTATCAAGTAATCTTTGCATTCCCCATTAGTGTGCCAGTGTTTTCTACAAATATATTTTTGGCATTAGTTTTTGTTTCTATTTGGCAAATGAAAAAGCAATGCAAATGTATTCGAATGTTTATCACTACAAATTGGAACTAAAATTACAATTATAGCCACACAAAAAGTAGTTGAGAGAAAATAAGTGAAAGGAAAATAAAAAACAATCTTATGATTTTCTTATTCTTTTTCAGAAGAAGGCTATAGGTATTGATAGACCTATTATATTTTAGAGAAATATGCACATAATTATGATCTTCTGTTGGAGAAAATGAATAGAAGAATAAAAATAAATAGTAACTTTCAAGTGAGAATTAAGGGGTGAAATACCAAAATTTGAAGTGCCAAGAAAGTTAAAGGAGTACACAAAGAAATATATAAATTGTATAAATGCATCCTAGTGATAATAATTACATATTATAAATGGATTAGAAGTATTCATTGAAATAAATGATTCTCAGATTAGATGGAAAAAGGGAACAAGCAGAAATTCCCCCAAAGGACAACATTTAAGATTTATTTATTTACTTATTTGAAAGTCAGAATAAGAGAGAGAGCAGGAGCCAGGAGCTTCTTCTGGGTCTCCCACGTGAGTGCAGGGACCCAAGCACTTGGGCTGTCTTCTACTCCTTCCCCAGGTGCATTAGCAGTGAGCTGGATGAAAAGTGGAACAGCCAGGACTCGAATTGGTGCCTATATGGGATGCTGGTGTTGTATATAGTAGATTAACCCACTGCCACAGTGCTAGCCCTGGTACAGAATTATTTTATAAATATAAGTTATACTTGAAGACCCTAGCACAGGCATTTGGTGTGATGATGAAAACTTTGCTTGGGATACTCACATCCAATATCAGAGTGCCTGGTTTTGAGTCCTGGCTCTACTCCTGATTCTAGCTTCCTATTGATGTACACCCTGGGAGACTGCAGGTGATGGCTCAAGTATATAGATCCCTGCCCCTCATGTGAGAGATGCAGATTGAATTTCTAGCTCCTGGCTTCAGCCTGGCTCAGCCATGACTGTTGAGGGCATTTGAGGAGTGAACCAGTAAATGGGAAATCTCTCCCCCGACCCCCTGACCCTCTGCCTTTCAATAAATAAATACATTTTTAAATTACTGGGGAAATTTCCCAGCTATTGAAACTTTAATGAGATGATTAAACCTTTAAAAAAATCAAGATTCAGAACATATGGAAATAAAGGAATACACCAAGAACATAGAAACCTGGGGCTGCAATTTTAATATCTGCCTAGAAGGAATGTAAGCTCAAAAACATCACAAGGGCTAAAGGTAAATGGTTCAAACTAGTATATACCAAGAATTAGAAAAATTATCAACACACTTATAGCTAATAACATATTCTCAAGCTGTGTAAAATTGAAACTAGCAGAAATTAATTAATTAATTAATTAATTCTACCATTAACCATTTTTAAATTTACTTTTTTTTTATTTGAAAGACAAAGGTCTCCCATCCCCTGGTTCACTCCCCAAATACCCACAACAGCTGGGGCTAGCTGAGGGCAAACCAGCAGCCAGGAATTCAGTTCGGGTTTCCCAAGTAGGTGGCAGGGCCCCAAGTACTTGTATCATCACCTGCTGCCTTTCAGGATGCACGTTTACCAAAAAGCCGAAATCAGGAATGGAAACCAGGACCTGAATCCAGGCACTGCAGTATGCGATGCAAGCATCCCAACAGTATCTTAATTGCTGTGCCAAACGCCTGCCCCTTTTCAGTAACTATGTCATCAAACAAAGAAAAATAATCTAAAGCTTTACTATAATATGGCTCATTGTATTCTGTGACCACAGAGCATTCCATTAAGAAATAAAAAACTGGCAAAAATAAATCATCTCTATATACATTGAGAATATTTTATAGGGGCCAGCATCGTGGCATGATAAATTGAGCCACCACCTGTGATGCCAGCATCCAATATGAGCACAGGTTCAAGTGTTAGCTGCTTCACTTCTCATCCAACTCCCTGCTAATTCACCTGGGAAAGCAGCAGATGACAGTCCAAGGGCTTGGGCCCCTGCCACCCACGTGGGAGACCCAGATGGGGCTCCTGGCTCCTGGTTTCAACCTGACCCAGCCTGAGCCATTTGGGCTATTTGGGGAGTATACCAGTGGATGGAAGATCTCTCTCTATCTGTCCCTCTGTTACTGTAACTCTGCCTTTCAAATAAATAAATCTTAAGAAACAAAAGGAAAAAAGGTATTTTGTCAATATATTTTAAAGAGAAAATACAGATCACATTACAAAATACATAGAGGTAAACTTCAAACAGCACGAGTCAGTTTATGCATTAAAGCTAAACTTGCAGATAGAGGAGAAATTATAGATCTGAAATTATAGATCTTTCTTGTACTCATGAACTTTCCTTCCTGTTAAAAAGAAACAGCCTTTCCACAGGGCCCCTTTCCTTCTCCTCCAATTATCTCCCATCTTTCCTCATCCGACTTCTTTCCTACTTCTGTGTTGCTATCTTCTCCCAGGCATACAGCATGTTTTCCATTTGAAAAAAGCCTCCCTTCCAGCCAGTTTGACCAAAAGAGTAATTGATTCTTGTAAGTTGACTGACAAGACTTGCATAAAAATAATGCCTTTGATTCCTGGATTTCAGGCCAGAGACTTGGTTCCTCAAATTGGGGTGGGGGTGGAGCCCATTCCCCTGTTGTCCCTGTGGTACAGGTCTCTGCACGTCCTGAAAGTCCTAATTATGACAAGCTCTCTACTCTGAGCTCTCTCCCCTCTTATAATCTAAACTGCCATTCCTACTACATCCTTTCTAGGATCCTAATACATTGTTGCCTAATGTAATGATGATAGAAAAGCCTGGCAAAAGAACACCAACAAGGGTCAGTGCTGTGGCTCAGCAGGTTAAAGACACAGCCTGCAGTGCTGGCATCCCATATGGGTGCCAGTTTGAATCCTGGATGCTTCGCTTCTGATCCAGCTTCCTGCTAATGCACCTGGGAAAGCAGCAGGGGATGGCCCAAGATTTATATATTTATTTGGGAGGCAGTGTTACAGAGGCAGAGAGAGAGATAGAGAGAGAGCGAGTGAGAGAGAGAACGGTCTTCCATCCACTGGTTCACTCCCCATATGGCTGCAGCAGCCAGAGCTGGGCTGATTTGAAGCCAAGAGCCTGGAGCTTCTTCGAGGTCTCCCATGTGGGTGCAAGGGCCCAAGCACTTGGGCCATCTTCTACTGCTTTCCCAGGCCATAGCAGAGCACTGGATCAGAAGTGGAGTAGCTGGGACTTGAACCAGCACCCACATGGGATGCCGGCACTGCAGGTGTCAGCTTTACCCACCATGCTACAGCTCTGGACCCATAAATAAATCTTAAAAAAAAAAACACCAACAATTTTGGACCACTTATGAGCAGTGATGGAGCAACTGCTAGTGAAACATTTGCAGGCAGAATCCAACCAATGATTGCTTTAAAAACTCACTCATTCTGACCTTTGGTTCAGTATTATAAAATCGATGTATAATTCACTATCTTAACATATTGTCACAGAACAGGGATATGATAAAATGAGACATCCATTCTTAGTTGTTAATAAGTGTCCCACACTTCCAGTTCTCCCCCAAACTCACAGAAGGGATTATTGCTGAAGCAGTGGGGACTGGTTCACAACATCAAGAAGTCTTCGTTTGTAGTTGAGTTCTTTATCAAGTATCTTCCTTTGTTTTGTTTCACACTTTGCCAGAATTCACCTCTGCTGATGAATGTGGAGACCTTACTTCTTTCTGGTGGGACCTCATGATACAGTGATGGTATCCAGAAGCTTTGATTCTGGATCAAATCTTTGATCTTTATAAAGTAGCTGTCGAATTCTTTGCCTCAGAATTCTACTCAGGTTGAGAATAAGGGAGATTTTGTTCCTTTGTGGGTGTTACCTTTGTTTATTCTTTGAGCATCCTTGTTCTGAGTCTTTTGTTCATTGCTTCTATGTAATAAATGGAAGATGCCTTTTATATTATGCTTTTGAATTTTAATGCTTGGCTTTTTAGTTTACCTGTCATTATATGCTTTATTTTGCTTTGTTTTGTGTTCCATTGTAATTTGAAAGGGTTGAATTCCTTTTTTCATCCTTTAAGTGGTTTCTTTATAACGTTACCTTAATGAAATGGATTTAATATTCTAATTATTACAATAGTATCTGTTAACTGTCCAGTGTGCATAATGACAAGATTTGTATACTGTTATTTCAAGAATTCTTTTATTAGTTTTCTGTCAACCTTGTATTGGAGAACTTTTCTGTTCAGTTTATCTGGATCAACTCTTTTTTCAAAAAAATTATTTATTGTATCTACATACCACATTGAATCTGTTAAAAAGTAAGGGGCCGGCACTGGCGTAGTAGGTTAGGCTCCACCTGCAGTGCCGGCATCCTATATGGGCACTGGTTCATATCCTGGCTGCACCTCTTCTGATCCAGCTCTCTACTATGGCTTGGGAAGGCAGTGGAATCTGGCCCAAGTGCTTGGGCCCCTACACCCGAGTGGGACACCTGGAAGAAAATCCGAGCTCCTAGCTTCAGATTGACCCAATTCTAGCCATTGCTGCCATTTGAGGAATGAACCAGTGGATGGGAGACCTCACTCTCTCTGTCTCTCCTTCTCCCTGTCTTTAACTCTGCCTCTCAAATAAATAAATCTTTTAAAAAAACTAATTTTTTTTAATTTTTAAAAATTTTCTAAGATAAATAAAAGTGTAGGAACTACTAAAATTTTTTATTTATTTGAAAGAGATAGTGGGAAGAAGAAAGATTTTGAGAGACAGAGACAGAAAGAGAGAGAGGCAGAGAAAGAGCTCCTATCCACTGGTTCACTCCCCAGTTCCCCATGATGGCTGGGGCTGGGCCATGCTGAAGCAGAGAGATGAGAAGTCAATCTAGGTCTTCCTTGTGGGTGGCAGGCCCCACTTACGTAAGGCATTATTCATGAAGCTCATTGCATTGAGCTGCCTGCCAGGATGTGCAGTAGTGGCAAGTGGAATCTGAGTAAAGCCTTGAACTCAAACCCAGGCACTCTGATATGGCTTGCAGGCATCTCAATTTGCACCTCAATTGCCAGGCCAAACACTTGCCCTTCTATTATATGTTAAAGTATTTGTTCATTTCCACTTCATTCTGTATTCTGGACATAATTCTCCCTTTGTCTCCACTTCTTTTGATAGGAATTATTAATATTAATTTATGTATTTTTGGTTTTTTTTTGCCTCTTTATTGAGGTTTGCAAGACATTTAAAAATATTTGAAAACTAGCTCAGGGGCCGGCACTGTGGTGTGGAAGTTTAAGCTTCCACCTGCGGCACCGGCATCCCATACACGTGCTGGTTCGAGTCCTGGCTGCTCCACTTCTGATCCAGATCTCTGCTAATGTGCCTGGGAAAGTAGTGGAAGATGACCCAGGTACATGGGCCTCTGCACCCACATGGGAGACCTGGAGGAAGCACATGGGTCCTAATTTCAGATTGGTCCAGCTACAGCTGTTGTGGCCATTTGGGGAGTGAACCAGCAGATGGAAGAGCTCTCTGTCTCTGTCTCTCCTTCTCTCTGTAACTCTGCCTCTCAAATAAATAAATAAATAAATCTTTTAAAAGAAAAAAAGAAAAATAGCTCAGTTCAAAGCTGGTTATTTCAAATCAGAATCCAAACCAGGTTTGCAGTTTGTTCATACCATTTATGTCAAGATCTGTGAGAAGTCCAAGATTTTGCCTGCTCTCATGCTAACAAGTTAGCCTGCCATAGTGTCCCGGATGCTGACAGAAGACATGAAACTCCCAGGCTAGAGAAAAAGAACTGTAGCATCATGGCAGTAACAGTGGCCAGAGTCTTTACATTTGTTCTATCTCCATGGGTCCCAAATCCTACAGGGTGACATGAAGAGAGCAGAAATTAGGGGAGGCCTGGGCTTGTGATTGCTGTCTGAGCAGGGATAGCCTTGTGGAACTGAGCCATAACCTATAGGGATCTGTGCTAACTCCAAGTGGTTAGATCCAAATTACATTATAGGCCACCTATTGGAATTCGCAGAGAATTGCTTGGTGTGGAAAATCCACTCATTTGATGTTAGAAGTGTTATGGGGGAGTGGAAGTGAAAAACAAGGATTTTTTTTTCCTTTTGCAAGTAGACAGTGCCTGTGCTCACAAGACATGTGGAAATGTAAGAGGAATTACCTGCCAATAATATCCACCCCTCAATTCTTTTTTTTAAAAAGATTTATTGAAAGTGTTACAGAGAGAGGAGAGACAGAGGTCTTCAATCTGCTCATTTACTTCCCAGATGGCCTCGATGGCTGGGCCAGGCTGAAGCCAGGAGCTTCATCCGGGTCTCCCATGTGGGTGTAGGGGCCCAAACACTTGAGTCATCTTCTGCTGCTTTTCCCAGGTGCATTTGCAGGGAGCTGAATCAGTAGTGAAGCAGTGGGGACTCGAACTGGCACTCATATGGGATGCTGTCAGGTGGCAGCTGTACCTGCTACGCTGCAATGCCAGGTCCTCCACTCCTCATTTCTACACTGTCTTGGCTTCTGCACATTTTCCCAGTATAGGGCTCCATCACCTACTCTGATTAATTTGACAAAGCCTAGGGTCAAATATGTTCCATTTGTTTCAATCAGCACTTAATGATGGTGGTTATCAGCAGTACTCCAAGAAGCAGGATGAAGCCAACCCCCATCATTTTCCTTAACTCCAACCCCTGCTCCCAGAGTCCTGGACACCACCAGCCAAACAAATTACACAAACCATCAAAGTCTGCCCTACAAAAATAGCTATTTCCCCCTTAAGTTTCTATATTGATCTTTCCTTTTGGCCAGAGATGTTAACCCAGACACAGCAGGATGTATTGGCAATTGCACAGATTCTGCCTTGTAAGTTTCATCATTCACAACAATCCTGGACATGTTGAGGCTGACCAAATACCTCCTAGGACCGAGGTAACATCATTAATCACCTCAGTTAAAATCAGGGGCAGATTTCCCACATCCTTTAGTAATTGGATGATTCCTATCATAGGAGCAAGTACCCGCAGGTACACAGAAGTAATGAGCCAGTTATCTCTCTAGGGGATAACAAACTAAGTTGCTTCCAGCAACCCAGGGTAGCCTTATTTAAGAGATGTCTCCAGAGACATTTAAGGGTATTTCTAAATGCTTACAGGTCTCCTACGATCCCCCAACCCAAGGTACACATCACTGTATTTTGGTGGGGAGCAAGTAACTATCTGGCTTCCACAGAGTGTAATCTCAGGGTGCTCCTAGGAAGAAAGTGTTGTTTTTAACTGGTGGGGCTCCCTAACTAAGAGCTCAGCGATCAGAGGACATAGGGTGAGAGTACCTCCATCATGCCATCTCAGCGGGCTGATAATATTTAACTTTTAGAGAAAGCTGAAAATCACTAAGTTAAACCATCTGTAATTCCATTCGTGGATAAAATGATCCTCCTGGTATGCATGAAGAGAAAATTGTTGATTCTCCTGAGGAGTTCTGAATACCTTGTATTACCTCATTTGAGAGTGATTGTTTAAGTCTTCAGGACATGTGGTTCACAGCTGGGGTAGTGGTTTTCCATCTTGGGAGGTCCTGGACACGGATTCCAAAGGCACAGAAAAGGTTAGCATGGAGCAGGCAGGCATAGGTTGGATAGGCACATAAAATTAGTACTATAGGGGGTCACAGACAGTTTTGGGGGCATAGGCATTCTTCATAAGAGCTGCAGGTAACCATGGCGTGGATCCCTCAGGAAGGCAGTCTTTGTGTAGAAAATCCATAAGACTGCTTGTAAAGTGGTAGAAGAGAAGATGGTGGTTATCAGGTATAGGGATGCCACTATATTTTTTTCATGTGCTTGATCCTAAGCAAATAGAGTTACAGTGTTAGATATTTCAAGAGAAGCATTAATTATCTAAGGAGATACAGTCTAGCTGGTATGTGCTGGGAGGTTGGGGTTAGGGTATTGGGTAGTTTAGATACCAGTACAGACAGTGTGTTAGGTGTCGGTCCTGGGAGTCTCGTGGGGGATGGTATAACCAGCAACTAGTGACATTGAGAATGGCAGCAGTAATTGAAAACTGAATAAGGGGATTTTGTTCCCTCTTTGTGTGGAGGGAAGGGGCAAAGCCATCTTCGAATGTGTTTTGTTGCTAGGGGATGGGTGAGAGGTCAGTGAAAATGGAGAAATATGACAAAGAACAGAAAAAGTGTGATGGCAGGGGGTAATTTAGCCAAATTCTACAAGATCAAATTCTCCTCTTGTATCATTATAACATTTGATACTAATGTTCTTTTAAAAAATGGTAGTTTTTTCACTTTATGTTGCTATATGGGCAAAATGTTGAAATCTTTACCTAATATATACTAAACTGATCTTCTGTATACAAAGAGAATTGAAAATGAATCTTTACATGAATGGAAGGGGAAAGGGAGCGGGAAAGGGGAGGGTTGCGGGCGGGAGGGAAGTTATGGGAGGGGGGAAGCCATTGTAACCCATAAGCTATACTTTGGAAATTTATATTCATTAAATAAAAGTTTAATAAAAAAAATGTTCTAAACTTGGGTCCTGCACTGTGGTGCAGAGGGTTAAAGCCCCCAGCTTGTGGTGCTGGCATCCTATATGGGCACCTGTTCGAGTCCTGGCTGCTCCACTTCTGATCTAGCTCCCTACTAATGTGCCTGGGAGAGCAACAGAAGATGGTCCAAGTCCTTGGTCCCCTGCACCCATGGTGGGAGACCTGGAAGACGTTTCTGGCTCCTGGCTTCGGATTGGCTCAGCTCTAGCTGTTGCAGCCATTTGGGGGGGGGGGGTGAACCAGTGGATAGAAGACCTTTATCTCTAACTCTACTTCTCTCTGTAACTCTTTCAAATAAAATGAATCTTAAAAAATTTAAAAATAAAAATGTTCTAAACTCATAAAACTGAACAAACTGTGGACCATCTACAACTTCCTATATCTATTCAGGTTTTGTCCTACATATCCATCTGGGAAAACTCAGTCATTTTATTTTAGGACAAAACTGTTCAGTCCTTTCTTTTAAAAATGGCTTACATACCTTGCATTCGTTTTGGTACTGTTATTCATGGTAAAGTCTCATTAATATACGGTGGTTGTAAATTTTTTTTAAAAAAAGATTTATATATCTATCTAAAATACAGAGCTACAGAGAGACACACACACACACAGAGAGAGAGAGAGAGAGAGAGAGAGAGAGAGAGAGAGAGAGAGAATCTTCCATCTTCTGGTTCACTCCCAAAATGGCTGCAATGGCCAGGACTGGGCCAGGCCAAAGTCAGAAACCAGGAGCTTCATCTGGGTCCCCCACCCGGGTGCAGGGGCCCAAGCACTGGGCCATCCTCTGTTGCTTTCCCAGGCTCGTTAACAGAGAATCGAATTGAAAGTGAAGCAACCGGAACACAAACTGGCACCCATGTAGGATGCCGCCATCACAGGCCGTGACTTAACTTGCTATGCCACAATGCTAGCCCAATAAATGTTTTTTAAATAAAATTATTTATTTGAGAGGGAGGGAGGGGAAGGGAGAGAGAGAGAGCATGTGTGCTTCCATCTGCTAATTTACTCCCTGAATGTCTACAATGGCCAGGACTGAACCAGGCCGAAGCCAAGAGCCAGGAACTCAATTCAGGTCTCCCACATGGATGGCAGAGACCCAAGTACTTGGATCATTATTGCTGCCTCCCAGGGTTGCATTAACAGGAACTTAGAATTGGGAATTGGAGCCAGGGGTGGAACCAAGGTACTGTAACAGGGGATACAGGTATCTTAACAAGTATCTTTACCTTTTTTTTTTTTTTTGACAGGCAGAGTGGACAGTGAGACAGAGACAGAGAGAAAGGTCTTCCTTTTGCCGTTGGTTCACCCTCCAATGGCCGCCGCGGTAGCGCGCTGCGGCCGGCGCACCGCGCTGATCCGATGGCAGGAGCCAGGTGCTTCTCCTGGTCTCCCATGGGGTGCAGGGCCCAAGCACTTGGGCCATCCTCCACTGCACTCCCGAGCCACAGCAGAGAGCTGGCCTGGAAGAGGGGCAACCGGGACAGGATCGGTGCCCCGACCGGGACTAGAACCCCGTGTGCCGGCGTCGCAAGGTGGAGGATTAGCCTAGTGAGCCGCGGCGCCGGCCTATTAACAAGTATCTTAATCATTGCCAAACACTCACCACTGATTCTAACTTTTAACCATAGTAACTTCTTTATCACAGCCTGGGAACTGTGAATCATTATGAATTGTCTATAATATATGGGCATTTTATTTATGAATATATGTCTTAATTTTTATAGTCATAAGCATGCTTTATAATCCCTAATATGAAAATCTAAAATTCAAATTATACCAAAATATGAAACCTTTTAAGTGCCAACATAATGCTCAAGAACTTTTGGATTTTGAGGTATGTTAAATTCTGGATATTTTTATTAGGGATGGTTGTCCTGTAAAATCTATGCAGATATCTCTAAATCTGAAAAACTCAAATATGAAACAGTCCGGTCCCAAATGTTTCAGGTAAGGGATACTCAACCTGCAGTACAACTTCTCAAAGTAGCAAAACCAAGCAAGTTCATTAACAGACTCACATATATAATGTTTGTCAGTATCATATAAAAATAAGATTTGAGGGGCTGGTGTTGTGACACAGTGAGTTAATCTGCTTACAATGGCAGCATCCCATATTGGAGCACTGGTTCCAGTCTTGGCTGCCCCTCTTCCGATCCAGCTCCCTGCTAATACACCTGGGAAAGCAGTGGAAGACAGCCCAAGTGCCTGGGCCCCTGCCACCCTTAGGGGAAACCTGGATGGAGTTCCAGGCTCCTGGCTTCCAGCTGGCCCAGCCCCAATCGTGGAGGCCGTTTGGGGAGTGAGCCCAAGATCTCTGTCTCTCTGTCTCTTCTTCCTTCTCTGTCACTCTGCCTTTCAAATAAATATTTAAAAAGTAAGATTCAGAAACTTTAAATCATGCTTAACATTTCAGTTTCTATTTTAATTAGAAATTAAGTATCTCATGAGTAACCAGTGGTTAACTTAATTTAACATAATTCCAAGGTTTAAGTTACCTAAAGATTTTGGCAACCATCTTCAAGCTGACATAATACAAAACATGATTACATGGCCGATGCCGCGGCTCACTAGGCTAATCCTCTGCCTGTGGCGCCAGCACCCCGGGTTCTAGTCCCTATTGCTCCTCTTCCAGTCCAGCTCTCTGCTGTGGCCCGGGAAGGCAGTGGAGGATGGCCCAAGTGCTTGGGCCCTGCACCTGCATGAAAGACCAGGAGGAAGCACCTGGCTCCTGGCTTCAGATCGGTACAGGGCACCGGCCGCAGCGCGCCAGCCGTAGCGGCCATTTGTGGGGGTGAACCAATGGAAGGAAGACCTTTCTCTCTGTCTCTCTCTCTAACTCTGCCTGTCAAAAAAAAAATTACTCCTTGAAATAAAGCTTATCTTGATAGTAAATTTGGCTAAATATAAAGTTACATTTTTTGTAATCTTGAACTCGTAGATGTAATGTTAGCTTGTAGTCGCAGACCTATATAAACTTGGAAGGAGTATACCTGACTGAAATAGAAATGCATATTTCTGTTAGGTTTCACTTTCTGATGAAGACAACTACTTTATCCATATTTTATGTTGTAACCATGTTTACTCTTGACCAGGAATAATACATTCTGGTGTTCTTATTTGGATGTATTTTAATTTATTTGAAAACCAGAGTGACAGAAAGGGAGAGACAGAGATCTTCCATCTGCTGATTCACTTTCCAAATGGCTTTAAATGGCTGCAACAGCCAGGATGGGCCAGCTGAAGCCAGGACTCTGGAGCTCCCTCCAGGTCTCCCACGTGGGTGCAAGGGCCTAAGTATTTGGGCCATCTTCTACTGCTTTCCCGGGTGCTTTAGCAGGGAGCTGGATGGGAAGTGCTGCAACCAGGACTCAAACTGGTGCTCTGATATGGGATGCTGGCGATGGCTTAAGCTGCTGTGCCACAATGCCAGCCCACCTTCCGCAGTAGGATGACTATAGATAACAGTAATGTACAGCTCAGAAAGGATAGAAGAAAGGATTTTGAAAGCTTTCACTAGTTAGAAATTGTAAACATTTGAGGAAAGATATTTTATCTTGATTTGAACATTGCACAATGTATATAAATACATGTATTGAAACGTTACATACTACTCCATAAATATGTAAAAATGTTATGTCCATTACAGCTTTTTAAAAAGTTTATTTATTTATTTATTTATTTGAGAGGCAGAGTTTACAGAGAGAGGGAGAGACAGAGAGGTTGGTCTTCTATCTGGTGGTTCACTCCCCAGATGGCCACAAAAGCTGGTGCTGGGCCAATCTGAAGCCAGGAGCCAGGTCTCCCACATGGGTGCGGGGCCCCAAACCCTTGGACCATCTTCCACTGCTTTCCAGGGCATTAGCAGAGAGCTGTATTGAAAAAGGAACATCTGGGACTAGAACCCGCGCCCACGTGGGATGCCAGCACCATAGGTGGAGGCTCAACCTATTATGTCACCTATTATGACGGGTGCTGGCCCATCAATTAAAACTATTAAAAAGTAATTTAAAAACTGGTTAGCCTTCTGGGGGCCACAGTGAATTCAGTAATCTAGTGAATGCTAGATTAGAAATGACAATCAAGGTGTTATTGTCCAACAGGACTGACATAGTGAGAAGCATCTCAGTGTGCTGCTTGATGGATGCAGACAGATGCTGACTTTGTAGGCTTCAACCGGACATTCTAGATTCTTCAGGCAAGTCTTTTATCTGATAGAAAATGACAGTGCAGCCTGTTGCTTTGCTTGCCGCTGAAGGCAAATTAGCAAACAGAGTTGACTTTCGAACACATTGTAGAAAAGGTTCCTCAAAGTTTTTTTTTTTAAAGATCTATTTATTTATTTGAAAGGCAGAGTTACACACACACACACACACAGAGAGAGAGAGAGAGAGAGAGAGAGAGAGAGAGAGGTCTTCCATCTGCTGGTTCATTCCCCAATTGGCCGCAATGACCGGAGCTGCGCCAATCTGAAGCCAGGAGCCAGGAGCTTCTTCTGGGTCTCCCACATGGGTGCAGGGCCCAAGCACTTGGGCCATCTTCCACTGCTTTCCCAGGCCACAGCGGAGAGCTGGACTGGAAGAGGAGCAGCCAGGACTTGAACCAGTTCCCAAATGGGATGCTGGCATTTCAGGCAGCGGCCTCACCCGCTACGCCACAGCACCAGCCCCTCATCGAACTTTTCAAGCGTTTTTTGACTTTGATGCACAGTGAAGAGTACATTTTACATGGTTTTAGGCATATATGGCTATCTTCCCACTGTGCATTTACACAGGTGCACACACACGGGTGCACATACACACACACACGAGAAACAAAACTGTAAGAAGTGATACTCTAGAAATAATATACTGGGATATTTTGTCTTCTCCTCACCTACTACTCTATTTCATTAAAAATCAAATCTGGTTGCAAGGCAGGGGGTGTCTAGCCTAGCAGTTAAGATGCCTGAGTCCTGTATCAGAGTTCCTGAGTTCAGTACACAGCTCCAGCTCCCTGCTAATACAGACCCGCAGAGCCAGCAGTGATGGCTCAAGAGATTGGGTTCCTGCTACCCACATGGAAGACCCAGATGGAGTTCCCAGTTGTCAGTCAGCCCTGTCCAGTCACAGCTGTTGCAGGTATCTGGGGAGTGAACCAGCAGGAGGGAACTTTCTCTATATACGTCTATGTTTCTCTGCCTCTCAGGTAATTGAATAAATAGATAATCATTTTTAAAAAAAGGTGAAAAAATTTTAAAAGACCTGGTTCCAATCCAAAGAAACGAAGCTGCATATATTATATTTGACCCTTATAATGTTGAAGACATGACCCTTTTTATTAGCCAATAATATAAAAACTAATCTCATTTCCTGGAGATTTACTTACATCATGTGAACTTGAATTATCAGAACATTTGAATTGGTTTGTATGAGAATACCTTTTATAGTGTATTGAAATTATTGGAAGTTAATTTATCTGGGGGTGGAATTATAGGAACATTCATTTCCACCCTCAGTTATAGGAATATATTACTTACAGATTTGTAAACACAAATGCAGACTGAAACAGCTTAAATGAGGGTATGTCAATCTGAATGTGGAAAGATAGACTTCAAAGTCAAGTTTATTTTGGTGAAAAAAAAGTTTGAAATCCATGCATAGATTTCTCTCTCTCTCTCTCTCTTTTTTTTAATAATTCACATTTCCCATGAACTTTTTGAAGACCCCTCAGAGCTCATGTAACAGAACTGTTCTCTTGCCAGTGGACTTACTGGGTTAGTGGGGCTAAGCAGAAGAGAATGCCAAGCTGGTCCTGAGAGGTCCTAGTGAGACAGAAAGAGATTTAACATAAAGATGAGCCATGTGGTGGATGCTCAAGTTCCATCACAGGTGTGATTTGTGGACTCCAAGGGAAGATGTTGGGAAAGTGCAGTGCTACGGGTGGAACATGTGACTGTTGGGTCTGCTAGGAAGGTGGCGGCACGTCTTTGGCTGGGAAAGATTCTCTCTGCTGCCCATTTTGAGTCAGTTGTAGACACAGCAGGAAGGGCTCGCCAAGGAAGGTAATTCGGGAGATGGGTTTTTGGATTTTTGTTCTCTTTTGTGTTTTAGGGCCAGAGAGCTGGATCAAAAATGGAACAGCCGGGACTTGAACTGGCGCCCGGCACTGCAGGCAGCAGCCTCACCCACTACGCCACAGACCGGCTCCAAATTATGTCTTTAATTTCTGATTTTAAGCTGTTAACAGTCTCTGTGGCTTGATCAGTGAGAGCAAGACCAGGGTAGTGCTTCCAGACATTTCCTTATCTCTGTCTAGTTGGAGATAGTCATCTCTTTGTTGTCTGCAATCTTGTATCTCTGCCTGATGTATCTTTGAGGAAGAAGACCCTGGGAATGGATTTTAAAAGCCTCTCCCTTATGGTTTGCATTCGCATGTAAGCCTCAGGGTGTTCTGATTTCTAGAAAGTGTCCATCTCAGGGGCCTACAAGCAGTTGCACAAATTTATGTAAATCAGGGAGCCAGGAGAATGTAACCCAAGGGCCAATATGAATTGATAACTAAATTCTTCTCTTTTCTTACCAGGGGTCTGGGAAGTTTTTAACAATGGCATGGAAATCTTAGTAAGACCCAGGCCTAAAATATACCTTTCAGATGGGTGCTCAGGCTGTTGCCCTACTGTTGCAGGTGGATAAAAACCAGTCAATCATACGGGTTAGGAAGGGGGTTGGGGAGCAAGAGAGTTTAATGGAGCCAGGAAATGTAAAGGGGATGAGTACAGACTGAAAGAGGAGAAGAGGGAATCTGCAGAATGAGGAGGAATAGCAGATAGGGGAAAGACTGGGGTGGTGCACGTGAGGCTTCCAGGTGAGAAGCAGATATGTTTACCCTGGACATTACTCAATGCATTCACATGACTGAAACATCATAGGATACTCCATAAATACGTACAATTTTTATGAGTCAGTTAAAAATCAATATTCAAATCATAGTGATCTTTTTCTATTACACTGGAAACTCATTATCATCTGTTTGGCCAGGATCTCGTAAAAGAGTAGCAGCGTTTAGCTGATTGTTCTTACTGAGCACAAGGTTTAGGATTCAATAATAATGCTTGTTCATAGTCAAATGTTGTAACAATAAATGCTGGGTCTTATGCATTTGTAAGAGAGTGTTCACAGAATAAGGACATGCAAAAGAGTTAACTGACCCAAGGTAGAGGTTTGAACGTTTGCACTAAATGTGCCAGTTGCTACCACTGCTCAGAAGCATCCACACATACCCAATACCAAGGTATCCAGAACTTTCTAACTCTGCCTTTTGAATTAAAATTCCACCAGCTGTGCCTTTATTTTTGTGATAAAACATGTGGAAAGCTTTTTGTTTGATTTAAGATTATGTATCTATTTGAAAGTTAGAGAGGCAGAAGCAGAGAGAGAGAGAGAGAGAGAGAGAGGTCTTCCATCCACTGATTCACTGCCCAGATGGCTGCAATAGCTGGAGATGAGCTGATCTGAAGCCAGGAGCCAGGAGATTCTTCTGGGTCTCCCACATGGGTGCAGGGGCCAAGGACTTGGGCCCTCTTCTACTGCTTTCCCAGGCCATAGCAGAGAGCTGGATGGGAAGTGGAGCAGCCAGGACTTAAACCAGTGCCCATATGGGATGCCAGCACTGCAGATGGCAGCTTTACCACTGTGCCACAGCACTGGCCCCAAAAGGCTGTTCTTTAAGTTTTATTTATTTGAAAGGCAGAGTAACCAAGATAGAGACAGAGACAGAGACAGAGACAGAGAGACAGAGAACTCTTCCACCTGCTAATTCATTCCCCAAATTCCTGCAACAACTGAGGCTGAGCAAGGCCGAAGCCAGGAGCTAGGAACTCCAACTGAGTCCCTCATGTGGTGACAGGGACCCAACTACTTGTGCTACCACCTGCTACTTCCCAGGGTGCACATTAGCAGGAAGCTGGATTGGAAGTGGAGAGGGTCTTGAGTCCAGGCATTCGGATATGGGATGTGGGCATCCCAGGCTACATCATAACTGCTGTGCTACAGTGCCCAACCCAGGTAAAGGTTTTTAGAATTCCCAAAGTTGGGCTGGCGCCGCGGCTCACTAGACTAATCCTCCGCCTACGGCACTGGCACCCCAGGTTCTAGTCCCAGTTGGGGTGCCAGATTCTGTCCCGGTTGCTCCTCTTCCAGTCCAGCTCTCTGCTGTGGGCCGGGAAGGTAGTGGAGGATGGCCCAAGTGCTTGGGCCCTGCACCCACATGGGAGACCAGGAGGAAGTACCTGGCTCCTGGCTTCGGATTGGCACAGCATGCCGGCCATAGTGGCCATTTGGAGGGTGAACCAACGGAAGGAAGACTTCTCTCTCTCTCTCTCTCTCTCACTGTCTAACTCTGCTTGTCAAAAAATAAATAAATAAATAGAATTCCCAAAGTTGATGGAAAGACTACAGCCAATGTCAATAATAAAAAGGCCTCTTCATATTCTAGAGAACAAATCAGAGAATCTGGAAAATTATCTGCAGTTCTTCCAGCAGAGGTTTTATGCCCTTTGCAAAGATTGTAATCCAATGTTCTGCAGTATCCTTTGAGTCCCTCTAATTGTCTGAGGTTGCTTTATTGTAGTAGACTCTTTCTTCTGTAAGACTGCAACCTTCACGTGACAGCAGATTGCATAAAGAACTTACTTCAGTTTGGCAATATTAGAGTTTGTTTAGTGAGGCCTGTGCCCCAGTGAAGCAAGGAATTATAACAAAGCCAAAGTATCAGTCTTAACGTTGCTGTTTAGATTTGAAGGCCACCAGCAAGTAATCTGCATATTGAATAAGTCCCTCCAACAGGACAAATTTATGTACATTTTCCTGTGAGTGGCTAGAGAAAAATAGTAGGAGGGTCTTGAAATCCTTGAGAGATCATTTGACTTTGTAAGTAAAATCAAACAAGAATTTAGGAACAGGAAAGAAAAACGCAGAACATAGAGAAACTACAGACAAAACTTGATAGAGTATGGTACCAAAGTCAGAATAGTTCCAGAGTTAGGAACTACAGGAGTTAATGGAACAACAAAGTTATTTACTTCTGTAGGATCTTGTACAATTCTATATAGTTGCTGCCCATCTTTGTCAAGGATGCCTTCCTCTACCAGAAGAATGGAAATATTACAAAGTACCTGGTTTTGCTGGATCTTTTATGATTAGTTTTATTCTTTCCAGTTGAGCTCTCAACAAATGAAGGTTTGGCCCCCAACCCTGCCTTTGGCCATAGCTTTCTGGTAAACATTTTTATGAACTCTGCAACTTGAGTTAAACCAGTGTTATTATTCTCTGGGGTGACAAAGTAACACATTGGTTTGTTTCAGTTTGGTATACATTTCTTTTTTTTTTTTAAGATTTATTTATTTATTTGAAAGGCAGAGTTATAGAGAGACAGAGGCAGAGAGTGAGAGAGAAAGAGAGAGAGAGGCCTTTTTTTTTTGACAGGCAGAGTGGATAGTGAGAGAGACAGAGAGAAAGGTCTTCCTTTTTGCAGTTGGTTCACCCTCCAATGGCCGCTGCGGCCGGCGCATCTCGCTGATCCGAAGCCAGGAGCCAGGTGCTTCTACTGGTCTCTCATGCGGGTGCAGGGCCCGAGCACTTGGGCCATCCTCCACTGCCTTCCCGGGCCATAGCAGAGAGCTGGCCTGGAAGAAGGGCAACCGGGATAGAATCCGGCGCCCCAACCGGGACTAGAACCCGGTGTGCCGGCGCCGCAAGGTGGAGGATTAGCCTGTTAAGCCACGGCGCCGGCCCAGTTTGGTATACATTTCTAGCACTGCACTCCATCCAGAACACAGAGTATGGTAGCCTTTATACTGCACCGCAGATTTGCCAGCAGGTCTTTATCCGATAGGTTTACAAGAGAACCAGGAGAAAGTGAGAAAGCAAGTTCTTCATCAGAAGACCTATTTGTATGGGAACTGTGGAGGGAAAGAAAGAAATAGAAGACCAGCCTGAAATGTAAACATCCTGTGTTGACCTAAAACCAGGTGACAAATGAGATGCTTAGGAGGAAATTGTAGAATACCTCAGTTATCTACCAGAAAAGGCAAGCGTGTGATAGTCTGTGGGAAAATTATTGACACTGTAGTTCATTCATTTCCACTTCTTCAAGCCCTCCAGTCTGCTGATTCTGAGACAATTGCCAGTTATTCCCTAGCTCAGGGTATTATCCTAGCCTTCACTAATTCCCTACTTCCTACAATCTCTGAGTCCTCTGGAGTCTCTTTTTACAATAATCAATATATATATATATATATATATATATATATATATATATATATATATATATATCGATGTTCTGGCTTCTTAAGGTAGTACATATGCAGTGTTTCCATTGCTCTTGATTCCCATCATAGATTGTCCAGGCTAGAAAAATAGTTCCAACTGAGCAGTGGACACAGCAGTTTTTAATTGCTTCTTTTCTTCTTTGCCTTTCTCTTGTTTGTCCCCAAACTGAGTTGCACCTGCTTAGGTTTGAGTAATAGTCTGTGCTTGGCTGATACAAAAGTGGATAGGACCAGAGCGTGATTTTGATCTGTTCCCTGGATCTGTGCTAATAAATTTTGAGAACACCTCAACAAGTTGCTGAGAGTTATCAACAAAGGAGCCCAGTCATCTTCTGGACACGCTGCTGAAACTTTTCCCAGATGACTAAAGCAGAAAAGGTTCAAATTGGCCTTTGGCAACCCATTTCAGTGGGTCCCTAAAGCCCTTAATTCTTCCATGGATGTAAAGGTCAGCAGATAATCATAGTATTCTGACCACAATACCCTCTGTTGAGATGAATCGCCTTCTGGGCTCTGACATGTTTGCTCCATCAAGCAAATAAAGCCTTTTTGTTGCAGAATTCCCTGCTTGTGCCAGTGCACATCCCTGTTTGTAGGGCTGTAAACAGAAAGCCCACATCCAAGTTCTGTGCAACCTTCTGTAGATCTTAAGTGGGCATAGGAATAAATGTGTAATACAGGCTGAGTAGCCTTACTCCAAAAATCCAAAATCCAAAAATATTCTGGAATCTAAACCCATGTACTACTTGTACATTTATTTGGAATAGTACAATATTTCAACACATGTATACAGCTTTAACTGATCAAATCAGACAACTAGCATTTCCATTTCCTTGTCTTTTATGCACTTGGAGCCAAGCAACTCTTCTTATACAACATGTGATATATTATCATGAACTATAGTTACCACAGTGTGTTGTGGAATGCTAGAACTTATTTCTTTTATCCAAGTGTGTTTTGGTACTGGTTCTCCAACCTCCCTCTATTCCCTGTCCCCCATCCTTCCTGGCCTCTATTAATTCTTATTCTATATTCAGAACAACTTTTTATAAAAGAAACTTCCATATATGAAAAAGAACATATGGTATGTGTCTTTCTGTATCTGGCTTATTTCACTTAACATAATGGCCTCCAGTTCCATTCATTTTGCTTCAGATGTCATCATTGCATTCTTTTTATGGTTGAGTAATATTCATTGTGTATTTATGATGCATTTCTTTGTCTATTCATCCATTCATAGGCACCTAGGTTGATTCTCTATCTTAGCTGTTGTGAATAGTGCTGCAGTGAACATGGGGGTGCAGGTATCTCTTTCATATACTGACTTAATTTCTTTCAGATACATGCCCATAAGTAGGATGGCAGGGTCATATGGTAGATCTGCTTTTAGTTTTTTGAGGAACCTCTATAGTGTTTTCCATAATAGCTGTGCTAATTTGCATTTTTCAGCAATGATGTATAAGAGTTCTCTATTCTACGGCCTCAACATCATTTGCTATTTTTTAAAGACTCGTTTATCTATCTGAAAATCAGAGCTACAGAGAGGCAGAGGCAGAGAGAGAGAGACAGAGACAGAGAGAGAGAGAGAGCTCTTCCATCCACTGGCTCACTCCCCAAATGGCCTCAAGAGTCGAAGCTGTGCCAATCTGAAGCCAGGAGCCAGAAGCCTACACAGGTGGAGGGGCCCAAGGACCTGGGCCATTTTCCATTGCTCTCCTAGGCCACAGCAGAGAGCTGGATCATAAGTGGAACAGCCAGGTCACTAACTGGCACCCATATGGGACACTGGCACTGCAGGCAGTGGCCCTACCCACTACGCCGCAGCTCCGGCCCACCATTTGCTATTTTTTTGTCTTTTTGATAACAGCCCTTCTAACTGCATGAGATAATATCTCATTGTGGTTTTGATTTGCATGTCTCTATAGCTAGTGATGTTGAGAAATTTTTCATGTGTTTGTTGGCCATTTGTATTTCTTCTTTTGAAAAATGTCCCTTCAGACCCTCTACCAATTTCTTAAATAGGTTATTGTTTTTGTTGTTGATGTTGAGGTTTTTTTAGTTCCTTCTATAGTCTCAATGCTAATCATTTGCCAATTGAATAGTTTGTAGATATTGTCTCCCATTCTACTAGTTATCTGTTCACTGTGTTGATTGTTTTCTTTGTAGTGCAGAACCTTCTTAGTTTGTTGTAATCCCATTTGTCTATTTTTGCTTTTGTTGCCTGTGCTTTGGTGTTCTCCAAAATTTGTTGCCTTTGCCAGTGTCTTGAAATGTTTCCCCTATTATTTCTTCTAGTAGTTTCATAATTTAATGTCTTATATTTGGACCTTTGATCCATTTTGAGTTGATTTTTGTATAGGATGTGAGTAAGGACAAGTTTCAATCTTCTGCATGTGGACATCCTGTTTTCCCATTACTATTTCTTGAGACTGTCCTTTGTTGTATAATTTTTGGAGCCTTTGTAGAGAAATCAATTATCTGTAGATGTGTAGTTTCATTTAGGGAGCTCTATTCAGTTCCATGAGTCTGTGTGTCTGTTTTATGCCAGTATCATGCTGCATGGTTATAATTGTTCTGTATTGACTTTATCATTCTGATGCTTCCAGTTTAGTCTTTTTGTTCTTTATTGTTTTGGCTATTTCAGGACTTTTGTTCTTCCATATGAACTTTGGGATTTTTTCTAGTTCTGTGAAAAATGCCATTGGTATTTTAATGGGGATTGTGTTGAGCCTGTAAATCACTTTGGGTAATATGCATATTTTAATAACATTAGCTCTTCCAATCCACAAACATGGAAACCATTTGCATTTTGTGTGTGTGATGTCTTCAGTTTCTTTGATTAGCATTTTATAGTTTTCATTATAGGGATATTTTTGCATTTTTTGGTTAAAATTTTTCCAAGATATTTAATTTTTTGTACCTACTATAAATGGGATGTCTCTTAGAAGTTCTTTCTCAGCAAGTTCATTATTGGTGTATAAAAATGGTACTGATTTTTTGTGTTGGATTTGTATGCTGCAACTTTACTGAGTTCATTAGTCTCTTAGTGGAGACTTTTGTTTTCTCTATATATAGAATAATATCATCTGCAAACAAGGAAAAGCTGGCTTCCTCCCTCCTTATCTGTATGTTTTTTTTTATTATTTCTTTCTCTTGCTCAGTGCTGGCTAAAACTTCCAGTACTGTATTGAATATGAACAGTAAGAGTGGGCATCCTAGTTCAACTCCTGGCTGCTCTACTTCTGATTCAGCTCACTGCTGGTGCACCTGGGAAAACAGCAGAAGATTGACCCACGTGGATGCAAGGACCCAAGCACTTTCACTATCCTCCACTGCTTTCCCAGGTGCATTAGCAGGGAGCTGGATCAGAAGTGGAGCAGCTGGGACTTGAACTGCACCTATATGGGTGCCAGCACTGTAGGTGGCAGCTTTACCCGCTACACCACAGTGCCAGCCCCTCCATAAAATTTTAAAGTATCATCATATGTTGAAACCAGATAGTGTAATTGCTGACCACCATCAAATCAAATAATAAATGATTAATAAAGAGGTATCAAAAGAAAATGGCTGGGGCAGGCATTGTGGCACAGCAGGTTAAGCAGCTACTGGGGATGCCTACATCCCATATTGGAGTACCTGGTTTGAGTCCAGGATAACCCATGGGAGACCTGGATGTAGTTCCTTGTTCCTGGAGTCAGCCTTGCCCCTAGCTGTGACAGGCATTTAGAGAGTGAATCAGTAAATGAAGCATATCTCTCTGTCTCTCCCTGTATTTGTCATTCTGATTTTCAAATAAACAAATAAATAAATACATCTTTTAAAAAGAAAATGGGCACATTTTTGAAGAGTAAATGAAAGCAACAGTAGAAGAAGCTCTGTGAAGTTAAAAGATAATGAGAAGGATATGCATGCTTACTTATAAATGTTATAGAATGAAATTTTCCATAAAAATGAGCAATGAAATAGAATCAAATTCAAATACTGACCAAAATTATTATTTTTTTAAAAATGGAAGGCAAACTAATCTAAATATGATGAACAAAAGAATTTTACAACTGTGGAGGTGGGTGTTGTACAGTAAATTAAGCCATTACTTGGGATACTTGCATCCCATAGTGGAGTGCCTGGGATCTAATCTCACCTACAATTGCAATCCAGTTACCTGTTAATGCACCTTTGAGGGAGCAGATAATGACCCAAGTACTTGGGTTCCTATTACCCACATTGGAGACCTGGGTGGAGTTCCTGGCTGCTGGCTTCAGCCTGGCCCAGCCCCAGCTGTTGCAAATATTTGGGGATTGAACCAGTGGATGAAAGTTCTCTCTCTCTCTCTCTCTCTCTCGCTCTCGCTCTCTCTCTCTTCCTCTCCCCTTCTCCTTCTGTCTCTGTAACTCTGTCATTCAAATAAATAAATAAATCTTTTTAAAAACAAATCTATGACTAGATGCTTATATTCTATACAATGTTTTACATATGTTATATTTAATTAGATATTTAACAGACATACTGTATGGTATAGTATGATGAAAAACTCTTCTCTATCTTCTTCCATCCTCCAGTGTCAATCATGTTGTCTTGAACAGAATTGTATTGTTAACAGGTATCAGTGTCATTTGAGGATGTTACCGTGGACTTCAGTAAGGAGGAGTGGCAGCAACTGGACTTCACTCAAAGAAGCCTGTACCAAGATGTAATGCTGGAGAACTACAGCCACTTGCTCTCAGTGGGTAAGCACAGCCACCGCACAAAGCTGTGAGGAGCCTGTTGTGGGTTCAGCTGTGCCCTTCAAATAAAATATGTTGAAGTCGTATCCCCCTAGAAACTCAGAATGTGACATTGTTTAGAGAGAGTCTTTATAGAAGTAATAAACCTAAAATGAGCTCATCAGGGCAGGCTTTAAATCAATATAACTGGGGTATTTATAAAAAGGGGAAATCTGGACCCAGAGACACCCAGGGAAAGCAGTGTGAAAACACACAGGGAGAAGATGGCAAGTGACTGGAACAATACATCTGGAAGCCAAGAAACACCTGAGGCCACCAGCAGCTAGTAGAGAAGTAAAGGAACCCATTCCTTCTTTAACACTTTCGAAGAGGGTGTGGCTGATGACACCTTCGTTTTGGGCTTCTGGTCTGCAGAACTGTGAGACAGTATGTTTCTGTTGTTTGGAACCCTCCTGTCTGTGGCACTTTGTCACAGTAGCCCTGAGAAACTAATAAGGATTTTCATACTTCGAAATGGGATGTTGCTGTGATAAATACTGAAAAATGTAAAAATGATGTTTCATTGGGTAATGAATAGAGACTGGAAATGTTTTTAGGTACTTGACGGGAAAAGCCTAGATTGCCTTAAAGAAACTCTTGGCAGAAACGTGAATGTTAAAGTTACTTTTGATGGAGTCTCAGATGGAAGTGTTATTGCAAAGTAGATGAAAGACAATCCTTGGTGTTAAGTGTCAGGTAACTTGGCTGAATTGTGTTCTGTTGGGTGAAAAATAGAACTTGTAAGTAATCAACTTGAATATTTAGCTGAGGAGATTGCTGACCAAAGTATTGAAAGTGCAGTCTGGTTTCTTCTTGCTGCTTATAGTAAATGTGAAATGTGGGGGAAAAAAGAGAGAGAAAGAGCGATAAATTGAAGAAGAAATTATTAGGGAAAAAAAAAGTCCCAGAAGATTTGGGACATTTCCACCCTATTCATGATGAAAATATTGAGAAAATGTCTTCCGGAAAGAAAACCAGAATTGGATAGTCAGTTGCTAAAGCGATTAGATATGCGACTTCTGGATCTATCAACTATCTCAGTGGAAATTCTGTCAGCAGAGGCTCAATGGGACAGAAAAGGGAGACAATGAAGGGAGACTTTTGGACTTCCGGGATTCTACAAGCATGAAAGGGATAGAGAAGCCATTTGGCTGTGAACATGTGTTGTCTTTTAAGAAAACAGAAGAATCACTTCAAGGGTGGTTCAGAGACCAGGGGCCTGCAGCTGCCACCACAGTCCGCCAGGTCCTAGGCCAGAGAATTTGGAGGATCCACTGTTTCAATTTCAGAGGCTAGGGCCGCCTCCTTGTTTCCAGGGCTAAATGAGTAGAGCCACCACCCAGGACCGAGGGTGTGGGATTGCCATGTCTGATTTGAGGTCATAACCCTTAATAATTTCACATGTTCAAAATTCTCTTCAACTTTCCATTAAAGTACTTATTGAATTTTAGTTTTTCACCAGTATTTGGCCTTAGATAACATTTATCACCCACTTTAGACTACATTCTCAAGCAATATCACTCCAGTAATACCCAGGTGCAGTGCTCAAGGGACTTCTACTGCCCTACACCATCCACAAGTTAAGCCTCAAATAGAAGGACTTGGCTCCCCTATGAGCAGCACAAAGGAATGCGTCTTCTATATGCCATATTCCCAGCACCCAACTCTGGGGCAGGGATTCAGCCCTGGATTCTTCCATGTTCTTTTGCTATTACTAAGGGAACCCTTGTTAAGTTTCTTCTCCACTAATTCTTACATTTAGTGAGTGAATAAATGCAGGCCCAATAGGAAACCAGAAAATATTTCTCAATAGACAAATAATTATCTACAGAGGATAGCAGGACTTTGCTCCAAAATCCTAAGGATCTGTGTTGTGATTCACCTATGGGGCCTGCCAAAGGCTCCAAGCACTATCTCTGTCTACTATTGTCACTTCAAGCACCACTGGATCTGCTGGGTCCTATGGCCAAAGCAACAGAGCATCTTGCATGGCAGCCTATACCTGTTGTAGATCCTTCTCTTGTAGGGCCCACACAAAACTAAGCACTGTCTGGATCACTTAGTAAATGGGCCAGATTAGCAGATCCAAATGAGGAATGTGTTGCCTTTCAGATCCAAAGAGATTTAGTAGGTATTATACCTTATTGTACTTTTTTTTTTTTTGCTTCTAGGAGGGGCCAGATGCAAAAACTTATTCTCTACCTTAGAGGGGATATCTCCACATGTGTCCACCACTGGACCCCTCAACAATTTCCATAAGATAGAAGGTCCTTAAATTTTGTCAGATTAGTTTCCCACTCTGAGATATGGATGTTTTACCTGTAAGTGTAGTTTCTACTTGGTGCTCACTAGGTCTACTCAGCATCATATAATTGATATAATAGGCCAATGTGATATGATGTCCCATGGAAGGGAATTGCAATCAGAGTCACTGTAGACCAAGTTATGACATAGGACTGGACAGTTGCTATACCCCTGAGGTAGGACAGGGATAGTGTACTGCTGGCTTTGCTAGCTGCAAGAAAATGCTTATGATGGTCCTTACTAAGATATCACAAAAAAGGCATTATCCTGATCGGTAGCTGCGTACTGAGTACCAGGGAAAATGTTAATTTACTCAGGCAATGAAACGACATCCAGAAGATCAGCTACAACTGCAGTCATCCCCTGGTGAAGCTTGAAATAATCCGTTATCATTCTCCAGGATCCATCTGTCGTCTGCACAGACCAAATAGGCAAGCTGAATGGGGATTTGGTGGGAATCACCATCCCTGCCTCCTTCGAGTTCCTGATAGTAACACTAAACTCCACAATCCCTTCAGGAATGGGGTATTGCTTTTTAGTTCACTATTTTCCTAGGTAGATGTGGTTCTAGTGGCTTCTACTTGGCCTTTCCCACTGTAACAGTCCTCACTTCACAGATGAGGGAACCCGTGTGGGGATTCTGCCAGTTGCTGAATATAGCTATTCCAAGTCTCTTCTCGATCTGGTAGAAACACCATGACCCTGCTGATATGTTGAATTTGGATTTCGAGACTCTAGAAATGTGAGAGAATAAATTCCCGTTATTGGAAGCCACCCGTATTTTGGTACTTTGTTATGGTGACCCTAAGAAACTAATACAGAGCCTCAGAGAGGACATTTCCATTCTCAGCTGCCAAGCATTTTGGGACATCTACAGTGTGTGATGGTTACTCTGGATTTCTCTGAGATTCTTCAGTCCTTTCTTGCTTCTGTGATGACTAGACTACTGTGTTCCTAATGAAAGGTGGTTACTTTTCTGAGGAGCAAGTGCAAAGCAATTAGCCGGGCCCAAATCTCTATCGTGTCCTGTTGACAGGATTTGAAGTCCCCAAACCAGAGGTCATCTTTAAGTTGGAGCAAGGACAGGAGCCATGGATGTTGGAGGAAGAAGCCTCGCATCAGAGATGTTCAGGTGAGTAATTGTGAACCAGCAAGAAGGGGAGACATGGAAGTATTCTTTTTTCCTGAAAAAGGCTATTGCTACTCTTTTTAAAGGTTCTAAACTTTGGAAATTGCTTGAGGATAAATAGCATTGGCCTCTCAGATACCAAATTTTTCTTTCTCTACCTTACAGTTAAAAACTGTTTGGCTTTTCTCCAGGAAAATTGCCCCAGTTCCCATCCTCTGGATCATATGTCAACTTTTTCACTGTGGGTCTTGCTTTCTTGGATATTCTCCCCTTCTATCACATTTTTGTGCTTGATTACTTAAACCACACCCCTTGAGTCTTAATTCATATCATAGTCATTCAAGTTTTAATAATTGCCTTTCTGGAAAATCTTTTGGTTGCCTCATTCCTGCTCTCCTCACTGTAAAATACCAATGAACCATCATCTACAACCAGCCTTACTTCCTATTTTCTTCATATTAACCTACAAATTTTTCACTCCTCTCTGCCCTCCCATTGCCCCGTGCCTCTCCTCCACCTTCTGACATTTCAGTCACCTTTGACAATGTAAATAATAATCAAAGGGGGAGAAATATTCTCTCTGAACAATGATATTTGTTCAGGAGTAGAAGAATATGCCAGTGGTAATAAGCATGGTGTAGTAAACCATGGTGTATCCAAGGATGTTGAAGGAAAGGGAAGAATTTGAAGGCAAAATGGGGGGAAATTTTACATAAGCTACTTAGATACAATGTTCATTGGTCTTGTCGACCTGAGGCAGGAGTTCTTTGCTGGGTAGATGTCCTGAGAAGATCATCTTGTTTTGAGTTGTTGCAGTCTTCAAGAATGTTAAGGATATAAAGTTTGTTATAGAAATCTGTGCATATGAGGCATGCGAAAATATGAGACATATATAAGAATGAGAACGACTTTCTTGTAAGTCTCTTATCCCAGAATCTCAGACAGGCAGCCACGAGTCCTCCCCCTTCATTTGTTCCTGGATCTACGTGCATCTGGATCCGGCAACAATGGTTTCATCTTATTATTACCAACTTCCCTGTTGTCACTTGGAATTTTTTTCTTTTACAATCAATTTTATTAAAGAAAATTTTATAGAATAAAACATATCCACCTTAATTACACAGTTTGGTAAGTTTTGATTAAGGTATATGCCAGTGTTAACACCACCTCAATCATAATATATATCATTCTATGACACAAATGCTCCCTCACGCCCCTTACAATCAATATCCACCACCACTTTGGCCCCAGACAACCAATGACATGCTTTATTTATTTGCTTATTTATTTATTTGAGAGGCAAGGAGACACACAGGCAGATAAATAGAGCTCCCATCCAGTAGTTCACTCCCCAAATATATGCAATGGTTAGGGCTGGGCCAGGGCCAGAATCAGGAGCCCAGAACTTGATCCAGGTCTCTCACATGAGTGGCAGGGACACAACTACTTGAGCCATCACCTGCTGCTTCACAGGGTTTGCATTGTCAGGAAACTGGAGCTGAATATTAAACTCAGGTACTACAATATGGGATGTGGGCAAGACTGGCATTTTCTAGGTTCAATACCTGGCCCCATTTACATGCTTTATTTTTACCAGAAATTAGATTTGCCTTCATTAGGGCTTCATGTGAACAGAATCATACTCTCTATATACTTCTGGATCTGACTTCATTTTCTCAGTATAATGATTTTGTAATTCATTCATATTAATCACTATATCACTTGTTTGTTCATTTTAAATTCTGTATAGTATTCCATGGTTTGAATATATCGTTAATTTGTTAAACTATACACCTGTCAATGGATAGGTGGTTAATATTTCATTATAATGATTTAAACTGCAGTGAACACTCTGGTATATCTTTGTGTGAACATATGTTTACATTTCTCTTGGTAAATATCTAGAATTGGAATTGCTAGGTCATATAAGTAAATGCTTAGCCTCTATAAGGAATTGCCAAACTGTCTTCCAAATTGACTGTATCATAGCAAGCCTCCAGCATGCTTGGGTCTGCTGTAACCCTGTGCATTCCAACAATGCTTGCCAGAGCAGTTTTGAAACAGTTTGAGGCCTTCCTCTGCTCCATCTAGAGCAAGGTCATAGAACTTTCAGATAACTGAAAAGAATAGCTATTTCATTTTACACTCCCAACAGTAATACATGAGAATGTCTGTTGCTCCATATCCTCGCCCAGTACTTGCTACCATCAGTCTCTTTTATTTTTACTATTAGAGTGGATATTTAATAGTACCTCACTCTGATGAGAGTTATGATGCTAAGCATCTTTGCATGTGTTTGTACATTTTTAAAATGAAATGTCTATTCAGATATCTTTCCCGCTTTAATTGGATTGTCTTTTTTAAATTAATGTATTGGATTGCTTCCCGGCCTTTGGCTAAGATCAAGTGTAAATTAACATATTGGAGAGAGACAGGCATATGGACAGGCAGACATCTTCCATCCACTGGTTCATTTCCCAAATGCCTACAACAGTCAGGGCTGGGCCAGGTTGAAACCAGGAGCCAGGAACTCCACCCATGACCACTACATGGGTGGCAGGGGCCCAGGTACCTGAGCCATCTTCTCCTGCCTTCCCAGGAATATTATCATGGAGCTGGGTAAGAAGCACTACGATGTATGATGCCACTGTTGCAGGTGGTAGCTTAACCAGCTGCGCCATAATACCAGCTCCTGTCTTATTGTTGAGTTTTAATATAGCTCCTTTAGATGCATCTCCTTTGTCAGATATATGTTAATACTCTGTTTCAATCTGTGGTTTGCAGTTTCATTTTCTTACTGGTGCCTGTCAAAGAGCAAGCATTTTAATTTTACTAATATCTGATTTATTATCTTTTCTTATTGTTACTGCTTTTTATTATCTGCTGAAGAAATATTTGCCTACCACAAAATAATAAACATTTTCTCATGTTTTCTTCCAGGAGTTTTTATCAATTGAGGTCTATGATTCATTTTTTTTTTTTTTTTGGTCTGTAATGCAAGGGTTGATGTTAATTTTTTACTACTGATTAATTGTCCCAGAACCATTTGTGGTTTTTTTTGTTTGTTTGTTTGTTTGTTTGTTTTATTTTTAACAGGCAGAGTGGACAGTGAGACAGAGACAGAGAGAAAGGTCTTCCTTTTGCCGTAGGTTCACCCTCCAATGGCCGCCGCGGTAGCGTGCTGCGGCCGGCGCACTGCGCTGATCCGATGGCAGGAGCCAGGTGCTTCTTCTGGTCTCCCATGGGGTGCAGGGCCCAAGCACTTGGGCCATCCTCCACTGCACTCCCTGGCCACAGCAGAGAGCTGGCCTGGAAGAGGGGCAACCGGGACAGGATCGGTGCCCCGACCGGGACTAGAACCCGGTGTGCCGGCGCCACAAGGTGGAGGATTAGCCTAGTGAGCCGCGGCGCCGGCCCCAGAACCATTTGTTGAAGAGATTTTCTCTGTTTTTCCATTTAATTTCCTTGGCATGTTTATCAAACTCAATTGACTTCATACAGATGCTTCTTGACTTACTAGGGTATCCCAATCAACTCATTGTAAGTTGAAAATATCTTAAGTCAAAGATGCTTATAATACACCTAATATGCTGAGTGTGTTTCACTTTTGCACTGTCATAAAGGTGGAAAATCCTAAATTCAGCTATTGTAAGTTTGTCATCATATATACATATGAGCCTGTTTCTGAGCCTTCTTCTCTATTCAATTAATCTATTTCTCAATCCATTTTTAAAAAGTGGGTTTTATTATTATTCCGGTATGGTGCAGCCAACAGATCAGGTGACAGCTACCACTGAAAAGATAGTTTTTACACACATTTTCCAAGAGGACGGGTCGTGCCGCACCATGGGGAGCCACGTGGGAAGCACAAGGGTCAGGCAGGAGGTAGAATGAATGAGCATTAAGCACGGACCAGAACATTTATTATGGACTTTGTGGGAGGGAATGGACTAAGCAGGGTAAGCAGGCTGGGCAAGTCTAACATTGGTTAGCCTGGGGCTGGTGGTATGGTACAGGGTGTTAAGCTGCAGCCTGTGACACCAGCATCCCATATCGAAGTGCCAGTTCACGTCCCAGCTGCTCCACTTCCAATCCAGCCCCCTGCTAATATGCCTGGGAAAGCAGCAAAGGATGGCTCCAGTGTTTGGCCACTGACTCCCACATGGGAGACCTGGATGGGGTTCCTGGCTTCTGGTTTCAGCCTGACCCAACCTTGGCTGTTGCTGATATTTGGACAGTAAACCAGTGGAAGGAAAATGGAAGCTTGCTCTTGCTCGCTCTCTCTCCCTCGCCCTCTCCCTCTCTCTCACTCTTTTCCTCTCTCTATCACACTGGCTTTCAAATAAATAAAATAAGTCTTTTTCTTTCTCCAGTGATTAGCTAGCCCTGGAGGGGCAATCTTTCCAGGATCAGCCAAGCCCAAGATGCCAGAGTGTAAAGAATAAAATAAATAAGAAAATACAGTTAATATGTGGCCCTCTACACACACCCATACTATTTTATTACTGTAGCTTTTATAGTAAATCTTCAAATCAGGTAGTATAAGTCTTCCAGATTTGCTTTTTTTTCTTTTCTTTTTTTTTTTAGCTACTTTGGCTCTTCTAGGTCATTTCATTTCCACATAGATTTTAAAATCATTTTCTAATTTTGTCAAAAAGGCTATTGGGATTTTATATGGAGTTGAGTTGATTCTATAGATCAGTTTTGGGAGAATTGACATCTTAACAATATTGAGTCTTGTAATCCATGAACATAACATATTTCTACAGTTATTTAGATTAATGGGACTGGTGCTGTGGTGTAGAGGATTAAACCACCACCTGCAGTGCCGGCATCCCATATGGGTTCTCATTCAAGTCCTGGCTGTTCCACTTCCAATCCAGTTCTCTGCTATGGCCTGGGAAAGCAGTGGAAGATGGCCCAAGTCCTTGGGCCCCTGCACCAGCGTAGGAGACTCGGAAGAAGCTCCTGGCTCCTGGCTTCCGATTGGCACAGTTCCGGCCATTGCAGCCATCTGAGGAGTGAACCAGCAAATGGAAGACATATTTCTCTCTCTCTCTCTCTCTCTCTCTCTCTCTCTCTCTCTCTGCCTCTCCTTCTCTCTGACTTTCAAGTAAATAAATAAATCTTTAAAAAATTTAGATCGCAAATTGCCTTCAGCAGTGATTTATAGTTTTCAGTGTAGAAGTTTTATTTAAGATTTATTTATTTACTTTAAAGGCAGAGAGAGAGAGAGAGAGAGAGAGAGAGAGAGAGAGATTCCATCTGCTGGTTCACTCCCCCAGATGGCCACAATGGACCAAGCTGAAGCCAGAAAATTCCATCTAGGTCTCCCATTTGGGTGGCAGGGGCCCAAGCACTTGGGCCATCTTCTGCTGCTTTCCCAGGCATATTAACAAGGAGCTGGATCGGAAGTGGAACATCCGGGACTTGAACTGGAACCCATATGGGGTGCCGGCATTGCAGGCAGCAGCTTTACACACCGTGCCACCATGCTGGCCCTAGTGTAGGAGTCTTGTGCAGAGGCCAGCATGGTGGCATGGTGGGTTAAACCACTGCTTTGGCCTGTCACTGCCCCAGCCATATATATGGCCATTTGGGGAGTGACCCAGCAGATGGGCCAGCTCGCTCACTCCCTCCCTCCATCTCGCTTACTTTCTCTGTCACTCTGCCTTTCAAATAAATAATTTTTTTAAAAATATTATTTAAGGTATACAAACTTTATGCATTCCATATATACAAATTTAGGAACATAATGATTCTCCCCATGTTACCCTCCATCCCACACACACTCCCATCCTTCTTCCTCCTCCATCTCCTATTCTTATTCTCACTTTTTTACAAAGATCTATTTTCTTTTTTTGAAGATTTATTTATTTATTTGAAAGGCAGAATTACACACAGAGAGAGGAGAGGCAGAGAGAGAGAGGTCTTCCATCTGCTGGTTCACTCCTCAAATGGCCACAACGGCCAGAGCTGGGCCAATTCAAAGCCAGGAGTTAGGAGCTTCATCCAGGTCTCCCACGTGGGTGCAGGGGTCCAAGCACTTGGGCCACCTTCCACTGCTTTCCCAGGCCACAGCAGAGAGCTGGACTGGAAGAGGAGCAACCAGGACTAGAATTGGCGCCCATATGGGATGCTGGCACTTACCTGCTATGCCACAGCACCAGCCCCACGACTTAATCGTGGTCACTCAAGAGAAAACCCAGAAAAGGGAAACTCACTACATGCCCATCACTTCCTCTGGCTTTTGACTCCCCTCCAAAATCTTCTTGCTTTGTATTGTTTGCTTTTCTTCTTTTTGTTTTGTTTTTCTGTAGATTATACTTGCTCTCTATAGAAGGATCTTTATTTAGGAGTTTACTTCATACCTGAAGTAGAGCTATTGCAACTGATTCTTGTACATGGATCTTGTTAGGACATTTGCTAAATTCCAATAATTCCACTGGTCCCTTTTGTAAATATTCTGCATTTCCCTTCACATATGAGCTTTTCTTCTTATCATTTCCTTTTTATCTGTCTGCTCTTTATTTTTATTTTATCTTTTTCTCAACCTGAAGGCAAAAGCTTTTGGTCTTTTACCATTAAGTGTATGTAATAACTGTTATTTTTCTCATATACTCTTTATTAATTTGTTGCAATTTCTTTCTCTTCAGTGATTAGTTTCTTTTTTTTCATTTATTAAACTTTTATTTAATGAATACAAATTTCCAAAGTACAGCTTATGGGTTACAATGGCTTCCCCCCTCCCATAACTTCCCTCCCACCCACAACCCTCCCCTTTCCCACTCCCTCTCCCCTTCCATTCACATCATGATTCATTTTCAATTCTGTTTATATACAGAAGATCAGTTTAGTATATATTAGGTAAAGATTTCAACAGTTTGCCCCCATATAGCAACACAAAGTGAAAAAAAAAATACTGTTGGAGTACTAGTTATAGCATTAAATAACAGTGTACAGCACATTAAAGACAGAGATCCTACATAATATATTTTTTTAAATTAATTATTTTTCTATGCCATTTCCAATTTAACACCAGGTTTTTTTTTATTTCTAATTCTCTTTATATACAGAAGATCGATTCAGTATATAATTAGTAAAGATCTCATCAGTTTGTACCCACACAGAGACACAAAGTGTAGAAATACTGTTTCAGTACTAGTTATAGCATCACTGCACATTAGACAACACATTAAGGACAGATCCCACATGGGATGTAAGCACACAGTGACTCCTGTTGCTGACTTAACAATTTGACACTCCTGTTCATGGCGTCAGTAATCTCCCTAGGCTCTAGTCATGAGTTGCCAGGGCTATGGAAGCCTTTAGAGTTTGCTGACTTTGGTCTTATTCCGATAGGGTCACAGTGATTAGTTTCTTTAACATGACTGGATGGTAATAGGGATCTGTAGTTTGATAAGATGTTTTTTAATTATGTATTTATTTATTTGAAAACCAGAGAGAGAGAGAGAGAGAGAGAGAGAGAGATCTTCCCATCTGCTGGTTCATTCCCCAAATGGCTGCAACAGCCAGGTCTGTGCCAGGCCAAAGCCAGGAGCCTGAAGCTCCATCCAGGTCTTCGACGTTAGTGGCAGGGACCCAAGTACTTGGGGCATCTTGCACTGCCTTCCCAGGTGCATTGGCAGGGAGCTGGATAGGAAGCAGAGCAGCCAGGACCACTTGTCAAAAATCAGTTGTCTGATACAGGATGTTAGCATCACAAGCAGTGGCGTAACCCATTGCACCACAACACAGGCCTATTCTCAGTGCTTTCTCTGCTTTTATTGAGATGAGCATTTCATCCTACTTAAAAGTATGTGTTGAATTTAACTAATTTCCAGATGTTAAATTGACCTTGCTGTCCTGGGATAAACCGTACTTGGTCATGGTATATTACCTTCTTATGTATTTCTTGACTCTTTCTGGTATTTGTTGAGGATCTTAATCTCCATGTTCATGAGAGATAGTAGTCTTTAGGTTTTTTTCCCTTATAATAACTTTAAGTTTGTTATCCTATTAATGCTAATTTTATAAAATGAATTTTGAAATTTCATACCTGCTGTGTTTTCTGAAAGAGTTTATGTGAAATTGCTATATTTGTTGGAAGTTTTCAATGTTTACTCTCCTGTTTTATGATTTTGTATAAAATTACCTGAAATTTTATAATTTTTACTAAATATGTGTTAAATTTCACCATTGAACTCATTTGAGTCATCTAAAGTTATCTTTGTGAGACTGTCTTTAATATCTTTTTTTTTTAATCTTTATTTAT
Source organism: Lepus europaeus (assembly GCF_033115175.1). NCBI lineage: Eukaryota > Metazoa > Chordata > Mammalia > Lagomorpha > Leporidae > Lepus > Lepus europaeus. The sequence goes on along the minus strand of NC_084850.1, from coordinate 101,610,421 downwards.
TTACTTGAAAGTCAGAGTTACATAGAGAGAAGTAAAGAGAGAAAGAGAGGTCTTCCATCTGCTGGTTCACTCCCCAGTTGACCACAACAGGCGGAACTGTGCCAATCCGAAGCCAGGAGCCAGGAGCCAGGAGCCGCTTCAGGTCTCCCACACAGGCGCAGGGGCCCAAGGACTTAGGCCATCTTCTACTGCTTTCCCAGGCCATAGCAGAGAGCTGGATGGGAAGTGGAGCAGCCAGGTCTCGAACCAGTGCCCATATGGGATGATGGTGCTTCAGGCCAGGGCGTTAACCCACTGCGCCACAGTGCCATCCCCATAGTTGGAGATTTTAACATGCCTATCTCTATAACTGGTAATATAAGCAGACAAAAGAAACTGTAAAAGGTAGATTTGAACATAATCAGCCAATATGGCCTAGTTGACATTCACAGGTTACTACATCCAACAACTGTAGAGTAAACATCATTTTCAAATGCACATAACACACTCACCAAAATAGATTTTTGGGGGGACTAAAGTCAAAACAAATTTCAAAGGATTAAAATCATACACTGGGCCAGCGCCATGGCTCACTTGGTTAATCCTCCGCCTGCAGCACCAGCATGCCATATGGGTGCCGGTTCTAGTCCCGGTTGCTCCTCTTCCAGTCCAGCTCTCTGCTGTGGCCCAGAGAAGGCAGTGGAGGATGGCCCAAGTGCTTGAGCCCTGCACCCGCATGGGAGACCAGGAGGAAGCACCTGGCTCCTGGCTTTGGATCGGCGCAGTGCACCAGCCGTAGCAGCCATTTGGGGGGTGAACCAACAGAAGGAAGACCTTTCTCTCTGTCTCTCTCCCTCACTGTCTAACTCTGCCTGTCAAAAAAAAAGATGAAAATTTCTTAAGACATATCCATATATAGAGATAAATGTCTCAGAAATTTAGAAAGATTAAAAATTGGTTATCTAGGTGCTGGCATTGTGGTGCAACAGGTGTAACAAGCTGCCACTTGCAACACAGACAGTCCCTGTTGGAGCTCTGGTTTGTATCCTGGCTGCTCTGCTTCTGATCCAGCTCCCTGTTAATGTGCCTGAGAAGCAGCAGATGATGACTCAAGTATTTGGGCCCCTGCCACCCATGTGGGAGACCCAGTTGGAATTCCAGGCTCCTGGTTTCTGCTTGACCCAGCACTAGTCATTGTGACCATTTGGGGAATGAACCAGTGGATGGAAAATTGATCTGTCTCTCTCTTCTCTCTGTCTGTCTCTCCCTACCTCTCCCTTCTTCCCTCCCTCTCTCCTTCTTTCTCACTGCCATTCTGCCTTTCAAATAAAGAAGTAAATAAATCTTTTGTAAAAATTGGCCATCGGGGCCAGTGCTGCGACATAGTAGGTTACACCTCTACCTGCAATGCCAGCAACCCATATGGACACCAGTTCATGACCTGGCTGCTCCTCTTCTGATCAAGCTCTCTGCTAATGGCCTGGGAAAGCAGTGGAGGATGGCCCAAGTGCTTGGGCCCTTGCACCTGCATGGGAGACTGGAATGAAGCTCCTGGCTTCTGGCTTAGGCCTGTCATAGCCCGGCCATTGTGGCCATTTGGGGAGTGAACCAGCGGATGGAAGACCTCTCTGTGTCTCTCCCCCGCTCTGTCTGTAACTCTTCCTCTCAAATAAATAAGTAAATATTTTTTAAAAAATGGCCATCTAAGTTTCAAACTCAGGACATAGGATAATTAAAGTGTGCTAACAAAGCCAAAAGGTGGTTCTTTGAAAAGTTAATACAATTGATAAATCCTACAAGACTAATCAGAAGAAGAATGAGAAAATGCAGATTATTAATACCATGAATGAAAAGAGACATCATTACAGATCTAACAGACCTTAAAATGGTATTAAAAAGATGTTATGAACAGCTTTATGGCAAAAAAAAATACATAACTGAGATGAAATGGACTACTCAAAAACAAAAACAGCAATCACAAAGCAAAATCCTAAGAAAAAAGAGAAAAATCTTAGTACAGCAGTGCCCCTTTATCCACAGTTTTCCCTTCTGTGCTTTCAGATACCTGTGGTCAAGTATAGTCCAAAAATATTAAAGGAAAAATTCTAGAAATAAGCATTTAATAAATTTTAAATAAATTTATTACAGCATATTATTATATTTTTTCAATTTATTTGGAAGGCAGAATGATAGAGAGGGAAAGAGAGAGCTCTTCCATCCTCTAGTTCACTCTTCAAATTGCTGCAGCAACTGTGGCTGGGCCAAGCTGAAGCCAGGAGTCAGAAACTCTATCTGGGTCTCCCATGTGTGAGGCTGTGACCCCAAGCACTTGGGCCATCATCCACTGCCTCCAGGGATACATGAGCAGGAAGTTAGATTTGAGGTACAGAATAGCCAGGACTCAAACCAGGCACTCCAATATGAGATGCAGGTATCCCACGTGGTGGCTTAGCCTGCTACGCCACAATGCCCACACCTATTTTCTTTTAGATATTAGTTCCTGTAGTAATTAACTCAAAGGGGTCTTCCATTGGGAGCACTTAAGCTTTTTGCTTGTATTCTGATGATTTCCACATTCATACTAGTTGCTACATTATAATTGTGGTCCAGAAGCACATTTACTTGCATACTAGAAAATTCTCATGGGATATTCTATTTTATTGATCCTTGATGTGTGCAATTGGCATCATCATTGCCCAAATCGGGAATCTTCGCACTTCAAATTTTGGTAGATTCTGGTGTGTTTCTTCTTTGGTTCTTCTTAGTCATCTTACCTTACTAATTATTCTGCAATATCTTTTTAAAAAAACATTTATTTATTTATTTGAAAGGCAGAGTTAGAGAGAGAGAGAGAGAGAGATTGATTGATCTTCCATCCGCTGGTCCACTCCCCAAATGGCTGCAATGGCCAGAGCTGGGCCAATATGAAGCCAGGAGCTTCTTGTGGGTCTCCCATATGGATGCAGGGGCCCAGGGACTTGGGTCATCTTCTGCTTTCTCAGGCCATAGCAGAGAGCTGGATCGGAAGTGTAGCAGCCAGGACTCAAACCAGTGCCCATATGGGATGCCGGTGCCACAGGCAGGGGCTTTACCCACTATACCACAGAGTTGGCCCCATTATTCTGCAATTTCTATCTTTTCTTTTTTCTTTTTTTTTTTTTTTTGTTTAAAGGAAAGAGTTTACTGGGGGGAACCCTACAGACCAGAGGGAAAGGGTGAAGAAGGTAAAGAGGGAGAAGGAGAGCATAAGAGAGATCCAGAGACAGAGAGAGAAAGACACAGATCAGGAAACAGAGAGAAAGAGAGCCATGTGTTCAGGAACAGGTCCTTTTAAAACTTTGCTAGGGGGCAGGCAGAGAAGTAGGAGCAGCGAATCCCATTAGGATGCGGGTGGGGCTGACACTGGTGGTTGGGCCATGAGGCCACCTGGCTTCCAGAAACGGCTGCGGGGGCTAGAGCCTCGGATGGTGTCAGGACTGTGTCACTTTACCAACATTCCCCCTGCCTTTTTTTTTTATAAAGCAGGAGTTGTATGGGATTACATTAGTCCCAAAAGTCCAGGAGGGGTAGAGGAATGATGATCTGTCTTTTTAGCTACTTCCTGCTGACATGGGGTGACAAGGTACTCTTCACTGGCATGGGGCGATGTCTCAAGCCACTATCTCCTGGGTGGGGAGCCGAGTATATCCCTATAGCAGCATTTGGTTGACCACCTGGTTGCTGAAGGCCTTGGTTCATTCCATTGTCAACTCCTGTGAATGCTTAGACAGACACGGTAGTATAAAAGATAGCATGAGAATAGCAACCAATGATCCTAAGAGTGGCATTAACCAGGTAATGAGAAGATTTCATAGAGAAGAGAAATGGGGGGGCGTGTGACTCTGGACCCTTGTGAGGACTGTTTGATGGACGTGGTTTAAAGCTGATCCCAACCAAGACCGGGAGAAAGGCCACTCAACTTCTGCAGATAGAGGGGTTTGTCTGTAGAGAAATTCTGAACAATCATACAACATTAAGTGGGGGAGAGAACATTAAATACACGCAAGTCAGGAGTAGAGCCATTGATGTTAGAGTAGAGGTTATGATTACAAAGGAATGAGGCCCCAGATGGGCTAGACAGGGTCATTATTGGAGAACCTGAGAGCTGCTGTCTAAACCACGACTAAGTTCTCTGAGAGGCAAATAGAAACTGACATAAGGGCTTGAGAATAATCTGGTGGGCTTTAAGGCCTTGTCAGGAGGCCCAGACTTATCTATCTCTTTACATGGGGTACATTCTAAGGGAGGTATGAACCTCTTGGGGAAGGCACCCTGTTGACTTCCATTACCTACCTGGCCTGGGAGGAGAGCTGGCCAGGTAAAGGCAGGTGGAAACTCTAGCAGGAAATTTACAGTTCTGTCTGTAATGTTACTGAGCCTACTTGGCTGTCCCCTCAGCTGCAGTGGTCACCTTGGAAGCTGGGCTGAGTGAAGGGTTTTTCAGCTTGGAGCCAGCAAGATCTGTGGCTCTGACCTGGGCGTCCTTCGACTTCAGGGCAGGTCCATTTCCAGTGATGCAACTCTTGGCTGGCAGAGCTGCCAGGGCTCTTCATAAGCTGACTTCTGCGGAAGCCCTGAATTTCCACATCGAAAAGCACTGCAGTGGACTGGCCTGTTGAGTCTCCTTGAGGGCAGATCACTGTACAGAGCTGCCTTTGATAGTGGCCTTTAATGCCACCTATCTTTTTTTTTTTTTTTGACAGGCAGAGTGGATAGTGAGAGAGAGAGACAGAGAGAAAGGTCTTCCCTTGCCATTGGTTCACCTTCCAATGGCCGCCATGGCCGGTGTGCTGCAGCTGGCGCACCACGCTGATCCCAAGGCAGGAGCCAGGTGCTTCTCCTGGTCTCCCATGGGGTGCGGGGCCCAAGGACTTGGGCCATCCTCCACTGCACTCCCGGGCCATAAAAGAGAGCTGGCCTGGAAGAGGGGCAACTGGGACAGAATCCGGTGCCCCGACCGGGACTAGAACCCGGTGTGCCGGCGCCGCAAGGCGGAGGATTAGCCTAATGAGCCGCTGTGCCAGCCTAATGCCACCTATCTTTACATTGCTTCTTATGCCTAGCTTTATTTTCCTCCTGGTTTTTGTTAAAGCAGACCAGAGAATGCAAGTCAAAGGGGTACTCAAGTCCCATCTCTAATCTTTGGTGGCCTAAACTAGAGTCTATAGTATCTTTTCCTTTTTCAAAGAACAGTAATTAGATAGTCTCTTATCTTAATATCCTCTTATTTTAGCTCACTTGGCTAATCCTCTGCCTGCGGCGCTGGCACCCCGGGTTCTAGTCCCAGTTGGGGTGCCAGAGTCTGTCAAGGTTGCTCCTCTTCCAGTCCAGCTCTCTGCTATAGCCCGGGAGTGCAGTGGAGGATGGCCCAAGTGCTTAGGCCCTGCACCCGCATGGGAGACCAGGAGGAAGGCTTGGCTCCTGGCTTTAGATCGGCGCAGCACACCGGCCATAGTGGCCATTTGGGGGGAAAACCAACAGAAGGAAGACCTTTCTCTCTGTCTCTCTCTCTCACTGTCTAACTCTGCCTGTCAAAAAAAAATGTTGCACTTGTCTTTGTCATTAACTTTATGGCATAAACTGACACATACTCCATATTATATTACACAGGACTAGTAACTCTTCTCTCAGTGCTATTTCCCACATGGCCATTATTTCTAACTTAAAATCAACATCTATATAGTTTCCTCAATTCATGCTTTCCTTAAATTTCTGATCTTGTCTTCCATGCCTGCCATAACTGAAACTTGCCCCTACATCCAGTCTTTTTATTATTTTGTGCTCTACCTATCCAGATAATACTCAGTTGTGCATGTTTTGTTCAGGATGTCACCCATGAAATGGCCCTTGCCTATGCCAAATTTCTTGCTCATCCTAGTTTCCATTTCCCAATATGCCAGGTGCTTTTCCCCTAATAATTTGACAAGTCTCTGAAAATAAGAGGTTCTGTCTTACTTTCATTATTCAAATGCTAAGCATGAAGAAGATACTTATATTAATAGTAACTAATTGAATTTGTAGGGGATAAGAATAGAAGAGTATTTTTGCTCTCAGAAGGATTTTTTTTTAATTCTGAGAGTAATTCAATGGAACACAGATTTTATTGGGAAGTAAAGAGAATGGTATCCTATTTAAAAGTTTATATTTGTATAGAGTGTTTCTGTTGTAATAGAAGTCCATTAAAATTATTAGCAAAGTGAATGGCATAGAGAATGTCTGCTTAAGTTCAGAAAAAAAAGTCTTGGGGCTTTGTGGTGGCACAGTGGTTTAAGCCACTGCTTGCCGTGCCTTACATCCCATATTGGAGTCCTGGTAGCTCCACTTCCAATCCAGCTCCCTGTTAATGCACCTAGGAAAGCAGCTGGAGATGCTTTGGGCCCTGCCACCCACAAGGGAGATCCAGCTAGAGTTTCTGGTTCCTGGCTTTGATCTGGTCTAGCCTTGGTTGGTTGGGGCCATTTGGGGAATGAGCCAGCAGATATAAGAGCGCTCGCTCTCGCTCTCTCTCTCTCTCTCTCTGCCTTTCAAATAAATCCTTTTTTAAAAAAATGAAAATGTCTTACTAGTATTGTGATCAGATAAATTTTCAAAGTAAAATATTCTTGAACTGCTTAATGAAGCACACATACCTTTGTTTTTAATGGCATAGAAGAAAATGTTAAAAAGGCTTCATGGCTGTCTCTCTCTCTCTCTGTCCACTCTGCCTGGCAAAAAAAAAAAAAAAAAAAGGCTTCATGGAGAAAGAGGTCATGACATACTCTTTAACTTGGGAATAAATCAGACTGACTTGAGGCATTTTTATGAGTGACAAGTATATAAGCCTATAGGAGTATCTCTTTTTTATTCTAGACTGATGATTCTTCATTTGTGTCCTGTTGGTAGAATCGGTGGACTCAGGAGAGGGTATAGAAAAGCCTTTATTGTGGGAGCAAACTTTTTATAGTAAGCACTGGCACTAGTGATCTCAGTCTTGTCTGGTATAGCCATAAGCTTAGAATTTAATAATTGAGGGGCCAGCACTGTGACGTAGTAGGTAAAGCTGCTGCCTAGAATGCCAGCATCCCATATGGGCGCCGGTTCATGTCCTGGGTGCTCCCTGCTAATGCACCTGCTTGGGCACCTGCACCCATTTGGAGTCCCAAAGGAAGCTCCTGGCTCCTGGCTTTGGTCTGGCCCAGCCCTTGCCATTGTAGCCATTTGGGCAGTGAATCAGCAGATGGAAGCTCTCTCCGTCTCTCTCTAACTCTGACATTCAAATAAATAAAACAAATCTTAAAAAAAAATAAGTTAATAAATGACAATGCAGAACTACTTCTAAAACCATGCCTAGGAAGCCAGTGCTTAACATTTTCAGAATATGTTGAAGCCAGATGCATAAGAATACAAAAACAAATTCAGAATAGGAGGATGACTGCAGCATGGTGGGGTTACTGTAGTTCACAATCAAGTATTACATGCTGTGTACAGAACTGGGAGAGGAGCTGGTGGGCTCCAAACACAAGAAAAGATAAGAAAATTGAAAGGCTACTTGCCCGGTTTGGTCAGTTTATGCTGTGTATATGCATTGAAATATTATACTGTGTCTCATAGAGATATATGAGTATTACATATTAATCGACAAATTTTAAATGAAATAATTAATTAAAATCTCTCACTGACTAAGCCAATTACATATTTTTATTTAAAAAATATTTATCATGAATCAAATATGTCTTAGGCACTGAAATGGTATTGGAAACACCTGTGACAATCTCAGCAAGAATTGCATATGAACTACATCCAAGGTAATTGCAGTAATAAAGAGATTGTAAGATATAGTGACTGAAATACTTAACTCATTGAGGGATTTCCACTTGTTCAATTTGGATTAACTGAAGTGGTCCTTTTTGTCTTAACGCTGTCTATTCTTATGGCAATTTTACTCTTCCTTTCTCTTTTTAGATGGGATTAAAGCCTCTCTAAAAAGAAGTTCTGGAAAAGCTCCATTTCATAGAGAAACAGAGGGCAAAGCTACAAGAGATGAGTCCTTGTGTTCCGTGTTAGGACTGTGGCAAGATGCTGAACAGATAAAGAGATGCCAGGAAAAGCACACCACACCTCCGGGCCATGCTGCTTTCATCACTAAGAAAATAATGAATGCAGAGTGGGATTGTGAATATAAAGACATTGGAAAATGTGCTCCTCCAAACCCAAATCTTTTTCCTTCACAGAGAAGACCACAGAAACGTGACACATTTGGGAAGCGCTTGAAGCATGACTTAGACCTGGATCTTCATAGTAAAAGCAGTGCAGCAAAGAACTTTGATAAAATTATTGGGCATGGTCACGTTTTCACCCAGGGCTCTTCTTATGCTAACCATGAAACCATGCACACAGGAGGGAAGTTCTGCGAAGGCAATCCGTGTGGAAAAGTGCTCAACGTCAAACACACACTCAATCAAAATCTGAAGTTTCCTGCTGCAGAGAAAGCAAACACACGTAATGAATTGGGGAAGATCCTCACCCAAAAGTCACGCCTCTTTGCACCTCAGAGAATTCATACCATAGAAAAAGCTCGCGAACTCAGCAAGTGTGTGAATGTCTTTACACAGAAGCCACTGCTCAGTATATATCTGAGAGTCCATAAAGATGAAAAGCTATATGTATGTACTACATGCGGCAAGGCCTTTATCCAGAATTCAGAGTTAATGATGCATGAGAAAATCCATACTAGGGAGAAACCCTACAAGTGCAGTGACTGTGGGAAGTCATTTTTCCAGGTATCATCTCTGCTCAGGCATCAGACGACTCATACTGGAGAAAAACTCTATGAATGCAGTGAATGTGGGAAAGGCTTCTCCCTCAACTCAGCGCTCAGCATACATCAGAAAATCCACACCGGCGAGAGACATCACAAGTGCAGTGAGTGTGGAAAAGCCTTTACCCAGAAATCGACACTCAGGATGCATCAGAGGATTCACACGGGAGAGAGATCCTATATATGTACTGAATGTGGGCAGGCCTTCATCCAGAAAGCCCACTTGATTGCACATCAAAGAATTCACACTGGAGAGAAGCCCTACGAATGCAGCGACTGTGGGAAGTCATTCCCTTCCAAGTCACAACTCCAGATGCACAAGCGAATTCACACAGGAGAGAAACCCTATATCTGCACGGAATGCGGGAAGGCCTTCACCAACAGGTCCAATCTCAACACCCACCAGAAGTCTCACAGCGGAGAGAAGTCGTACATCTGTGCTGAGTGCGGGAAGGCCTTCACTGACAGGTCGAACTTCAACAAACACCAGACCATCCACACTGGAGAGAAGCCCTACGTTTGTGCCGAGTGCGGGAGGGCCTTTATCCAGAAGGCAGAGCTAATCACACACCAGAGGATTCATACTACAGAGAAGCCTTATAAGTGCCCTGACTGTGAGAAATCCTTCTCCAAGAAACCACATCTCAAAGTCCATCAGCGGATTCACACAGGAGAGAAACCCTATATATGTGCAGAATGTGGGAAGGCCTTCACCGACAGGTCGAATTTCAACAAACACCACACCATTCACACTGGAGAGAAGCCCTATAAATGCAATGAATGTGGAAAGGGCTTTACCCAGAAATCAGTTCTCAGTATGCATCGCAATATTCATACATGAACGCAAGCCCGGCACTTGAAAATGAGAGCACCTTATAGCACAAGTCAGGTCCAAATATGTGTTAGAAAATCCCTCCAAGGCAGATCTGTCTGAGTGAGTTGCATTCATCAGGCTGTCTCACCTGAGATGAGAAAAATTACTCAGACTCTCTAAGAATGCTTTGGGAGAGAAGGAATTGCCATTTTTGTTCAGCCTCACAAAATATAGCCCAATTCATGCCGGGAAAACTACTGTCCCCTTGATGCATGAGGAAAAGCCTTCCTTGAGAAAGTAGTCAGCCCTCTGTGTCCACGGATTCCACATCCACGAGTTCAACCAACCTTGGATCAAAAATATTCTAAAAAATAACGTGTCTATACTGAATATGCACAAGCTTTTTTTCTTGTTATTATTCCCTAAATAATTCAGTATAACAACTTAGCATTTACATTGTATTAAGTAATTGTAGAAGTAATCTAGAGGTGATTTAAAGTATACAGGAGGATGTGCATAGCTCATATACAAACTCTGTGCCATTCTGTGCAAGGGACTTGAGCATCCATGGATTTGGGTATCCACAGGGGGTTCCTAGAACCAATCCCCACTGATTCCCAGGGGGTGATCATAAGGTGAATTGTTACCAAATTCTTATAGGAAGGAGAGGGCAACCTTACATAAATGATAATCATGTTTAATGTGTTATATTAAGCCATTGAAAGTGACAAAATGAAAGTTGAAACAATAATCTATTTGACATATAGACCTATTCTTAGTTTCATAGAGCATTTGTAGCAGAACACATTGCACAACAGAAATGGTTTAAGTAAAATTCCCTTTTCAAATTCAGAATAATTTTATCAAATGTCAGATATGTTTCTTACAGAATATTTCTATCAAGTGAATCCATAATTTAGAAGTCATTTTGGTTTTACATGCGCACACATCTGCAGGTATAATTTTACACATTATCCTATCATTCATACTGGTTTCCATAGCATAATGTTCTTACCTTCTTTCACTGTGTGAAAAATGCAAAATCACCACAGATTTCCCCCATTCTATTATGGATGTCCTTTTGCAATGTTACTTTCTTGTTTCTCTTATTAAGAGGTGGCATCTCTACTGCTTGACTTTGAACTTCGCTATGTAAATTACTTTGGCCAATGGACATTAAAAAGAGGCTCAAGAAGTGTGAGAAGACTGCCTGAGGCTTGCTCTGTCTTGCTGCTCCTTAGAATCCTGAGATCTCCATGTCAGGAAGCTCAGATCACTCTACTGTGGGATGAAAACCCACACAGAGCAGAGGCAAACCAACCTGGCTGAGGGCCCTTCAAACTAAGTAGCCTGCCAACCATCAGACATAGGAACGAGGCCTTCCTAGACCTCCAGCCCCAGCCAAGGCAGCCAAGGCAGCCAAGCCAACCTGCAAAATTGTGAAATAAAATCATTATTATCTTAAGCAACTACGTTTGGGTCTAGTTTGTTGCATAGAAAGCGCTAAGTCATACTTGAAAGTGTATTTTGGCAGAGTTATTATACTAAATCGTTAACACAAGTGGTATTGGCTTTGGGCCTAGATGCAGATGGCGACTGGAAAAACAGTGAGGAAACTGTTAATAAAGGCTCAAAAAAATAGCAGTCCTTGTAATTTGGTAAGGAAACACTGCCAAAGCAGTGACCATGCTATGTAGACAGATAAGAGAATGTACCAAAAGCACTTACGCATCTGGCTAAATAGATTTGCCAGTATATGGTAGTGTCAGTTTGCTCATATGAAAAGGTACAGAGATGAACTAAAGTAATAATTGTGCCATTGGCAAGCAGAGTTCAGAAGAAATACAGACTATTTAGTACTTAATGGGTTTGAAAATAACTGTTTCACATTACTAACCTCTGCAGCCATCAAAATATTTTCAAGGTTAAAAAAATATGGCCTTAGGATCAAATCATGTGTGTGTTAAGACCCTAGTTGGTGCTTGGAGGACTCTCAGCTACACTAAAGGGCTTCTGAATATCTTTACAACATTGTCCCACAGTAACGTGACACACTATTCAAAGTAGAAAGAGGCCTTTGGAGCATGGAGTAGATCCATGATTGAGTTTCATGAGTGAAACTACCTCCATGTGGGATTAAAGGGACTAAAGCCTTTCAAAATGAAAGGTAGCCTCCTAGACTCTCCTCTTTAACTTCTGTCAACAGGATACAAGCCAGGAAAGTTACCCATCTGCAATCACGGGCCATTCCTTATGGGAAGTAAAGGACATCTCAGAGGGAAGACTCAAGAACGATGTATTAAAATGGACTAGGAAGCCATTCCTAGAGAGAACTGTGCCCTAATCAAAAAAAAAAAAATCATTTTCCCTGGAACTGGGAAACCTAAAAATATTTCTCTGAGATTTCAGAATTGTTATGGAACAGTGACTAATAGGCACCTCTTGTTCCTTCTCATTTTGAATGAAAGTTATTGCAGTTATCTTGTCCCTACATCACCATTGTGTATATATTTTGTGTGTGTGTTGGGAAGAGGGTCATATAACTTGTCATTTAGCATATAGGTGTCTGAATCAAGAAACAGGAACTGTACCCAAAGGAGCTCCAGCCATATCTGAACCTGATACAGAAGACTTGAAATCCTGGATTTGAGCCTCATGTCATAATTTTGAATGAGACATTTGGAGGTCCTGGAGTGGGGGTGAATGTATTTTGCATGGAGTAGTAATGTAAATAATTTGTGACCATAGGCACATTGTGTTAAAAAATTCTACAAATTTCTCCTACCCCTATATGTGTTCCCATTTTTGAGTCATTTCTCTTTGTGTTTCAGTTATGACAATATCTTTTCATCTGTCTACAAAATTACTGATTTTCCCCCACCCTGGCTCTGTCATGTCTACTTATGGATCCATTGAAGGCATTCTTCATCTTAGTCATGTTTTCTTTTTTTATTTCCATTTGACTCTTATAGTTCTCATATTTCTACTGAAATTTTCCATCTCTTCATGCTTGTTGTTCATGTTCTCCACTACCCCTTTGTCTTATCTTGGGCTGCTGTAACTAAGTTCCGAAGACTAGGTGGCTTATAAACAGTAGAAATGTATTTCTCACAGTTCTATAGGCTGGAAATCTGAGGCCCTTCTTCTAGGTTGCAGATTGTCAACTTCTCGTTGTATTCTCACATGGTAGAAAGTTGACTAGAGTTCCATTTTTAAGCACACTAATCCTATTCATGAGGGCTCCATCCCTATGACCTAACTACCTCTCAAAGGCTCCACTTCCTAATACTATCACATTGGTGATTAAGAGTTCAGAATATAAATTCTTGGGATACACATTTAGTATGTAACACCCTTTGACATTTTAATGGTAGTTATTTTTAATTCCCTGACAATTCCAATAACTGGGTCAGCTGAGTCTGGGTTTGTTTATTGCTTTGTATCTTGGCAATGGGTGATTTTCTCTTGCTGTTTTGCATCTAATCATTTTTGATTGAATGTTGGACACTGTATGCAGGGTAGTAGAGGCTGAGGTTAAATAATATTTATTCTGGAAATAGGCATGGCTGTGTTTCTGTTAGGCTGTTAATGTGGTGGGATTGAGCCTGTCTAGTTAGGACTTGGACTGAGTTTGGGTTTTATTGTTGCCGTTGTTCCCTTCAGTACCACATATTTCAAATTCCTCTTGTGTTACCTTATATGTGGGGTAGGCACCGGTTTCCCAGAGAATTTCTCACAATGTTCTTGGACCACATTTGCCATTAGACCTTTCCTGTGTGCCTGCACAGGACCTCAAGGAGGGTTTCTCTCTCTCTCTCTCTCTCTCTCTCTCTCTCTCTCTCTCTCTCTGCTCTTGCTTTTCCTTTAGTATTAGATGACTGTGATTATTTGGTTTTTGCTGACCTGGTGATGCAGGGTTTGTCCTAAACTAGCATCGGTTTTTAGTTATGCCCTGTATCCCTATCTTTGGATTTTTTTCAGTTATCCTGCTGCTTTTCTCCTGGTAGAAGGCTTTGAATAATCCGGGCCCAAGATGGTTTCTTGCCCTTATATCATGGATAGATTTTTTTTCTACATTTCCCTTCTAGTCACAGTGGATCTTCACCTATGTCCTGAGGGCAGCAAAGTTAGCTCCATTTCTGTTAGTGACTTACGGCTTTTGTTCCATAGGAGAGTAGGATCCCACTGGGGCTTTGTGTCATGTCTGTATTAGCAGCTGCCCCCTTACAGGCCTACACCTAATGAAGGGAGACTCTCTAGTTCCCTCCCCTCTCCCAGTGTTTCTTGTGAGCAGGAAGTGGAGGTCTGTAGAGAAGAGCCTGCAAGTGGGAGCCAACTACCCTTAGGTCTGCAGCTGCCAGCAGTTCTATATTCTTACACCATCCTACACTTAGTCTTCAGCAATTCATTCAAAAGTCTTACTGAATTCTTACTGCTTGGATAGTGGCCCCTTCTTCCTTCCTACTCTGCCATGGGTAACCAGTGATAACTTTCTGCTCCTTGTCTTTTCTTATATTTCAAGATGGTTAGTTGTTCTGTGGTCTTAGTTCTCTAGTGGGTCCAAGAAAAGATGATTTTATAGATTACTCAACTTTTTTATTGTAAAGATGGGAGCAATGCTCTTTCCAGATGTCTACATCCTAGGCAAACCAAAAGTCTGGACATTCCCCTTTGGCCACTACCATCAGATTGTATGCCCCTTTCCAATGTGACTTTGCTGCTTCACCCATCAAGAGGTGGAGTCTAGTTCTCCAGCTCTTGAAACTGGGCTTAGACATTTCTTTGAGCTGTAGGACATCATCAAATATGACCCAAGCAGAAGTTTCATAAGTACTTGCACATTGAGGTTTGCCCACCATGGCTGCTCTTGGAAATCCTGAGCCCACATGTGAAAAAGTCTAGGCTGTGCTGTTGTAAGATGATATAGCTCACAGAGTGATGGAGCAGTGACCAGTCATCCTAGTTGAGGTGCCCTAGACCAACCAGATTTTCAACTGCCAGAGGTGGTATTTGAGAGCCTGTGTGTGGCATTCACAGAAGACAGAGTGTTTCTGAGAAGTGTTTCAACAGAGGACTTGTCCAAACTGTAGATCAGTTCATATGAGGATGGAAAATTGTTTCTTGATTTTGTGACAAGGAGGTCATTGTTAACTGATGAGTAATATTTTAGAAATGAATTTAACTAAAGAAAGCAATTGAGCAAACCTGGAGGAATTTATGAATTCAGGTAATAGTACTTCACCATAAAGCAACTCTTCTCTTAGAAAAATATTAAGGCCAGTGCCACGGCTCAATAGGCAAATCCTCCAGAGGGATTAGCCTATTGAGCCATGGTGCCGGCACACCGGGTTCTAGTCCCGGTCAGGGCACCGGATTCTGTCCCGGATGCCCCTCTTCCAGGACAGCTCTCTGCTATGGCCCGGGAGTGCAGTGGAGGATGGCCCATGTGCTTGGGCCATGCACCCCATGGGAGACCAGGAGAAGCACCTGGCTCCTGCCTTTGGATCAGCACGGTGCGCTGGCCGCAGCGCGCCGGCTGTGGCGGCCATTGGAGGGTGGACCAATGGCAAAAGGAAGACCTTTCTCTCTGTCTCTCTCTCTCTCTCTCTCACTGTCCACTCTGCCTGTCAAAAAAAAGAAAAATATTAAGTCATTGGGCTGGATTGCTCCATGCTGGTCTAGGTTATACTGAGAAATGAGAGTTGGCCAAAAGTAGAAGTTATGTGACATTTGAAAGGCCAAAAGGAAGGAGCCACCGTTACTCTCAAAGTCTTTGTGATTAGATACAATGAAGGGCAGATGCAGAGCTATCCAGCAGGTTATGAGTTTTCCTCACTCATCTACCCTATCTGCCACCCTTCCTTCCAGCTCCCAGCCCTGGGGCTCAGCATTAGTCTCGTGCCTACCATTAGTTACTTGGCTGCAGACACACAAAGCTAACAGCTTCTCATCAGTTTCTCCATCCACTCCCTCTCACTATCCCACCTCGACAGCTGGATGTGCATGGCTTCTCAGATTTTCCTGAAAGTTCTGACTTACTCACTCATGCTAATGTTTCAAAGCGGCTGAGTTAGTGACTCCTCTGACCTTCCAGTTCTTCCTTCCATACCTCTACTTCCCCAGCTACTTCTATAAATTATGTGAGATCCAGTTAATATTTTTAAATCTCTTATTCCATATATTCATGGTGATTATGCTTCCCTGATTGGGACAAGTTCCTAAGAGCTTGGTCCATGTTGCTCTTCTAAAATTGAGTTATGCCATTTAGAAATCTTAGATGAACTTGCTCTGTTGTTCCCTTGTATATAATGTACCTTTTTGCCTCATGCTTCTTTTTTAGTTCTTGAAGATAAGAATCCATGAAAGCATAGTCTTGGTCCTGATTTTGGTGTATGAATTTTACCTAGATTATAGTAAACCATTCATTGATTTCAGGGAAGTTTTGTTTTGCTTAACATTTTTTTTTCTGATACACTCCTTCAGGGATATCAATTTCACAGATATAAGCTGTGTCTTTGTCATCTTTTACATTCATTTTGTGCCATTCTGCATTCCTTTTATGTCATCATTCTTTTGTGTTTGTGTGATTGGCTCTTGTCTCCTGTTCAGAGGCAATTCTCCATGAACCTCATTTTTCTTCATGTTAAACAGTAACAACAAATCCGCTCAGATTTACTTACATTGCAGGATAATAAAAATAAAGAATTTCTCCTTCCTTGTGGACATTTCCAGAGAAGATGGGCAATAAAACAATATAACAGTATTTCTCCCACATCTTAATTATGTACATTTTCAATTGTAGAAATATTGAAAGAACAGCACAATACATACAATTTTCATCTAGATTTAGTAATATATGTACATTTTTCCTGAAATATTGATGTTATAGATACTAATATTATACCCGTGATTGAACATCCATCTCCTAAAAATGGACAGTCTCCCACATAACTGGGATATCATTTTCAGCCTAATTTTATGATTTCCAATATCCAGTCCATTTTCAAATTTCTCCTATTGTCCCCCAAATATATTTTATAGCTTTATTGAGCTATAATTAACATATAATAAATATAACTTATTTAAAGCATATGATTTAATTAGTTTTGACACATGTACACATTTCATAGCATAATTGCAATAAAAATATTGAACACATCTATCACTCACCCTCCTCACATCATTGCCTCGTCCATAGGCAACCGATGATCTGGTTTCTGTCATTATAGATTAGTTCGCATTTTCTGTAATTTTATGTAAATGGAATCACATTGTGGGTTCTCTGGCTTATTTCATTCAGCATAATTTTGAGATTCATTTGTATTCTTACATGTATCTAGATTCATTCATGTATTTTTATTTCTACGTGATATTTCATTGTATAGATATACCCAAATTTGTTTATGCATGTATTGATGGAAATTTGTTTCTAGTTTTTGGACTCTTTCAAATAAAACCATTATGAATATTTGTACATGGTTTTCATTTCTCTTGGACAAATGCCAAGGAGTGAATGACTTGGTCATACAGTAGGTAGATGCTTAATATTTTAAAAATTGCTAAACTGTTTTTCCAAACTGTGCTATTTTGCATTTGTACCAGAAGTATAAAAATGTCCCAGTTACTTCATATCTTTGTCTTCACTGGGTATGGTTTTTAATGTAGCCATTTAGTATGAATGTAGTGGTATCTTACAATGAGTTCAATGTATACTCCCCTCACAACTAGTGCTTTGAGTATCTTTTCTTGTACACAGTCCTCTGAGATGGTTTGGAATGTGTGGAGCCTTTTGGGAGGTGTTTGAGTCATGGAGGCAGAGCCCTTTGAGTGACTTCTCGTTCTCCCAGAACTGGATTAGTTATTGTGTGAGTGAACTGATCTAAAGCAAGCTTGGCTTCCCTGACTTTTTCATACTTCCTTTCTCACACATGTGCTCCTTACAAATGCACCGAGTTCCCCACCATTGCAATGACGCTATGAGGTGCCACCAGAAGCTGAGCAGATGTGGGCACCATGATCTGGGACATTCTCAGTTCCAGAACAGTGAGTCAAAATAAAACTCTCTCATTTGTAAATGACCCACGATTTTGTTACAGTAATGGAAAATGGGCTGAGACATCATTTATATATCATCTTGATTGTTACTGTCTTTTAAAACATTTTACCCATTTTTTTTCTTTTCTTTTATAATAACATGCTTTTTTTTTTTTGACAGGTAGAGTGGATAGAGAGAGAGACAGAGAGAAAGGTCTTCCTTTTTGCCGTTGGTTCACCCTCCAATGGCTGCTGCAGCCAGCGCATCTCGCTGATCCGAAGCCAGGAGCCAGGTGTTTCTCCTGGTCTCCCATGCGGGTGCAGGGCCCAAGGACTTGGGCCATCCTCCACTGCTTTCCTGGGCCACAGCAGAGAGCTGGCCTGGAAGAGGGGCAACCGGGATAGAATCTGGCGCCCCAACCGGGACTAGAACCCGGTGTGCTGGCGCCGCAAGGCGGAGGATTAGCCTGTTAAGCCACGGCGCCGGCCATTTTACCCATTTTTAAAAGATAGATTTATTTATTTGAAAGGCAGAAGGACAAAGAGAAGGAAAGGCAGACAGAGAAAGATCTTCCATCTGCTGGTTTACTTCCTGAATGTTTGCAATGGCCAGAGCTGGGCCAGGATGAACCCAAGAGCCGAGAACTCCATCTGAATCTCCCACGTGGGTGTCAGGGACCCATGTACTTGGGCCATCATCTGCTGCCTCCCCAGTTGCATTAGCCAGAAGCTGGATCAGAAGCAGAAGAACCTGAACTTGAACAGACATTCAAGTATGCGATGCAAGTGTCCCAAGTGGCAGCTTAACCTGCTGCACCACAATGCCTGCCTCAATATTTTGCCCTTTTTTTAAAAAAAGATTTTATTTATTATTTATTTGAGAGGTAGAGTTACAGATAGTGAGATGTAGAGAGAGAAAGAGAGGTCTTCCATCTGCTAGTTTACTCCCCAGAAGGCCACAACAGCCAGAGCTGGACTAGTTCAAAGCCAAGAGCCATGAGCTTCCTCTGGGTCTCCCACGTGGGTACAGGGGCCCAAGGACCTGAGCCATTCTCCACTGCTTTCCCAGGCCATAGCAGAGAGCTGGATCAGTAGAGCAGCCAGGGCTCAAGCTGGTGCCCATATGGGATGCCGGCACTGCAAGCAGAGGATTAACCTGTGCCACAGCACCAGCCCCTACTCTGCCCTTCTTCTTCTTCTTTTTTTTTTTTTCGACAGGCAGAGTGGACAGTGAGAGACAGAGAGAAAGGTCTTCCTTTGCCATTGGTTCACCTCCAATGGCCGCTGCGGCTGGCGCACCGCGCTGATCTGAAGCCAGGAGCCAGGTGCCTCTCCTGGTCTCCCATGGGGTGCAGGGCCCAAGGACGTGGGCCATCCTCCACTGCCTTCCCGGGCCATAGCAGAGAGCTGTCCTGGAAGAGCGGCAACCGGGACAGAATCCGGCGCCCCGACCGGGACTAGAACCCGGTGTGCCGGCGCCGCAAGGTGGAGGATTAGCCTGTTGAGCCACGGCGCCGGCCTACTCTGCCCTTCTTAAACTAGTATATTTCTTTTATTTTTGAGTTGTAAGAGTTCTGTATAAATCCTGTATGTAAGTCTATTGTTACATATGTATTTTTGCTAGCATTTTTATCCCAGGTTTGCCTTTTCATTTAAGTAACAGAAGAGCACAAGCTTTTCGTTTTAGTAAGTCCAATTTGTTTTTATTTTCTTAGTTTATGCCTTTTATGTTATGGTCAAGAAATTTTTTGTAAAACCTAAGGTCATTAAGATTTATGTTATGTGTTCTTCTAGAAGTTTTATAATGTTGGCTCTTTTTTTTAAAAAAAATATTTATTTAAAGTCACAGTTACAGAGAGGCATGGGGGTGGTGTCTTGCAGCCACTGGTTCACTCCCCAAATGGCCACGATGGCCAGGGCTGGGTCAGGCTGAAGCCAGGAACCAGGATTTTCATCCAGTCTCACATGTGGGTGTAGGGGCCCAAGAACTTGGGTTCTACTGCTTTCCCAGGCACATTATCAGGGAGCTGGATAGGAAGTGAAGCAGGTGGTACTCAAACCTGTGCCCATATGGGATGCCAGCACTGCAGGCTAGGGCTTTACCTGCTATGCCACAGCATCAGCCACCATAAAATTGACTCTTAGGGGCTGGCGCTGTAGCGTAGTGGGTAAAGCTGCTGCCTGCAGTGCTGGCATCCCATATGGGTGCCAGTTCAAGTCCCAGCTGCTCCACTTCTGATCCAGCTCTCTGCTATGGCCTGGGAAAGCAGTAGAAGATGGCCCAAGTCTTTGGGCCCCTGGGAGACCCAGAGGGGAGACCCAGATGATGCTCCTGGCTCCTGGCTTTAGATCGGCACAGTTCCGTCCATTGCAGCCAATTGGGGAGTGAACCAGTGAATGGAAGACCTCTCTCTCTCTCTCTCTCTCTCTCTCTGTGTGTGTGTGTGTAACTCCGACTTTCAAATAAATAAATAATTCTTTAAAAATTGATTCTTAGATTTGGCTCTGTGATCCATTTTAATTTAATTTTATATAAATCCTGTCCAAGGATTCAAGTTCATTTTGGCTTTCATATAGCTGTGCAGCCATATGAATTGGTGTTCCAGCACCATTAAATGGAAAAGATGATCCATTGAATTGCTTTTATTAGAAAATCAATTGGCTGGTTGTATTTCGGTTCTATTTTTGTTGGCCTATTGTAATGGCAGTACCACTATTGTCATTACTGTAGCTTCTGCCTCACTGCAGGATTACTGAATACTATAGCTTCTTAAGTCTTGAATTGGGGCTGGAGCTGTGGCACAGTGGGTTAGGCTGTGGCCTGCAGTGCCAGCATCCCATATGGATGCCAGTTTGAGTCCTGGCTGCTCCACTTCAGATCCAGCTGCCTACTAATGCACCTGGGAAAGCAGCAGAGGATGGCCCAAGTCTTGGGCCCCTGCACCCACATGGGAGACCTGGAAGAAGCTCCTGGCTCCTGGCTTCAGCTTGGCCCAGCCCTCGTAGTTGCAGCCATTTAGGCAGTGAACCAGCCGGTGGAAAATGAATCTCTCTCTCTCTCTCTCTTTCTCTCCCCCTCTGCCTTTCAAATAAAATTTTTAAAAACATATTGAATCAGGTCATATTAAGAACTTCTACTTTATTCTTTTTTCTAGTTTTCTAGTTTCTCTAGCTATTCTAAGTCTTCTGAATTACCATAGAAGTTTATAATCAGCTATAAAAAGCATGCTGGGATTTTGATTGGAGTTGAATTGAATGGAGAAGACCGACAACTCAGTAATATTGTCTTCATATTCATGAACAAGATATACCTTTCCCTTTATTTAGGTGTTTACTTCATGTGTTCTATAATCCCTAATGTACAAGTCTTACATTTTTTTTCAAATTTACCCCTAAATTTCATGTACATGGTATTTTATTTTAAATATTTATTTTATTTATTTGAAAGGCAGAATGACAGAGAAACAAGGAAACACAGAGAAAGAAAGAGATATTTGATCTGCTAGTTCATTCCCCCAGTTGCTGGAGCTGGGCCAGGCCGAAGCTGGGAGCCAAGAACTCCATCCGGGTCTCACCCACGGGTGGCAGGGCCAAGCATTCAGACCTTCTTCCATTGCTTTCACAGGTGCATTAGCAGGGAGCTGGATTTGAAGTGGAGCAGCTGGGACTCCAACCAGTGCCCCAATACGGCATGCTGTCATCACAGGTGGCAGCTTAATCTGCTGTGCCACCATGTCGGCCCTTAAGATGTTTTAAATAGTATTAGTCATGAGGCGGGCGCTGTGGTGTAGCAGGTTAAGACGCTGCCTGCAGTGCTGGCATCCCATGTGGGTGCCGGTTTGAGACCCAGCTGCTCCACCTCCCATCCAGCTCTCTGCTTTGGCCTGGGAAAGCAGTAGAGGATGGCCCAAGTCCTTGGGCCCCTGCACCTGCGTGGGAGACCCAGAAGAAGCTCCTGGCTTCTGGCTTCAGATTGGTGCAGCTCCAGCAGTTGCAGTCAATTGGTGAGTGAACCAGCGGATGGAAGATCTCTCTCTCTCTCTCTCTCTCTCTCTCTCTCTCTCTCTGCCTCTCTTTCTCTCTGTGTGTAACTCTGACTTTCAAATAAATAATAAATCTTTAAAAAATAGTATTAGTCATTTCTAAATTTAAATTGTCAATAACTTTTGTTAGCATATAGAAATATAATGGACTTTCATATGTTGGTCTTATATCCCATAGTCTTGCAAAACTATTTTTAGTAGCTTTTTGGGAGACCCTGTAACCTTTTATTATTGTTTAAGATTTATTGGTTTATTTGAAAGGCAGAGTTACACACACACACACACACAGATATTCCATCCACTGGTTCACTCCCCAAATGGTTGCAACCAAAAAGGCTGGGCCAGGCCAAAGCCAGGAGCCAGGAGCTAGGAGCTCCAGGTCTCCCACATGCGTACAGGGACCTAAGGACTTGGGCCATCTTCTACTGCTTTCCCAGGCCACAGCAGAGAGCTGGATGCTTTAACCAGCTGTTGCACAGCACCACCCCTCCCCCTTAAGCTTTTCTACATAAACAATCACATCACCTGTGAAAAATGATAATTTCACTTCTTTCCTTTTACAATAGGTGCCTTTATTATTTTCTTGTCTTATTGGACTAAAACCTACAGTACAATGTTGAATGGACATTGTCAAAATAAATATCTATGCCTTTTTGTTGACCTTAGTAAGAAAACACTTAGCTTTTCACTGTTAATAGGGTTTTCTTATATACTCTATCAGGCTGATAGAGTCACCTCTGTTCATAATTTGTTGATAGCCTTTATCAGAAAATGATAATGGATTCTGTAGGATGCTCTGTCTCCATTTATTGAGGTGGTCATGTGGTTTTTCTTTTTCAGGTGGTTGACCTGTTGAACCGTGTTGATTATATTGTGCCTGACAGTTAAACAAACCCAACATTCCTGGCATTACACTCCTGTTTGTCATGATAAGTTATTTTTATATATTTCTGGATTTAATTTGCTACTAATGTTATTAGGAATTTTTCCATATATGTTTACATGGGATATTGTTCTGTAGTTTTCTTTTCCTGTGTTTTCTCTGTCTGTTCTTTGCATCAGGTCATAGAAAAAGCTGGAACGTTGTCCCTCCTCTGAAAGAGTTGCTGTAAAAATGGTATTATATCATCTTTTAATCTTTAACACAATTTTCAAGCGATGCCAACTGGTCCTAGAATTGCTTAGGAGAAAGCTTTATCTATGAATCCAAATTATTTAATAGTTATAAAGCTGTTGACGTTATAATTTTCTTCTTCACTGAGCTTTGATAGTTTCTATCTTCCAAAGAACTGTGTGGTCATATAAGTTGTCTGATTTAGGAACATACAATGTTTCATCACACTCCCTTTCTCTCATGTTTGATATTTGTAATTTGTGTCTTCTAGCTTTTTTGTCCTGATCAGTCTAGCTAGAAATTTATCGATTTTATCAAATAACCAGCTTTTGGTGTCATTGACTTTCTCTATTGTTTTCCTAGCTTCTGTTGTGTTGGTTTGTGCTCTTTATTATTTCCTTTTTGGCCATTTTGTGCTAAATTTGTTTTTTTTAAAATTTCTGCAGATGAAACTGAGGTCATTTATTTGAGACTTCGCTTATTTTGTACTGCCTTTTTTTTTTAAAGATTCATTCATGGAGCTGGAGCTATGGTATACCCAGTAAAGCCACCACCTGCAATACCAGCATCCTATATGGGTGCTGGTTCAAGTCCCAGCTGCTTCTCTTCTGATCCAGCTCTCTGCTATGGCCTGGGAAAGTAGTGGAAGATGGCCCAAGTCCTTGGGCCCCTGCACCCGCATGGGAGTCCTGGAAGAAGCTCCTGACTCCTGGCTTCAGATCGGCATAGCTCTGGCCATTGCAGTCATTTGGGGAGTGAAGCAGTGGATGGAAGACCTCTCTCTCTCTCTCTCTCTCTCTCTCTCTCTGCCTCTCTGTAACTCTGCCTTTCAAATAAAATTTTAAAAATCATTTATAAAAATTTTTTTAAAGATTCACTCATTCACTTGAAAGGCAGGATTACAAAGAGAGAGAGGCAGAGACAGCAAAAGAGATCCTTCATCTACTAGGCCACTCCCCAAATATAAATCTTTAGTGAGATAAATTATCCTCAAGCACTCATCTAGTAGAATCCTATGGGGCCGGTACTATGGCATTGTGGGTAAAGCCACCACCTGCAGTGCCAGCATCCCATGTGGGTGCTGATTCAAGTCCCGGCTGCTCCACTTCTGATCCAGCTGTCTGCTATCGCCTGGGAAAGCAGTAGAAGATGGCCCAAGTGCTTGGGTCCCTGCACCTATGTGGGAGACCTGGAAGAAGCTCCTGGCTCCTGGCTTTGGATCGGCACAGCTCCGGCCATTGCAGTCATCTGGGGAATGAACCAGCAGATGGAGGACCTCTCTCTTTCTCTGACTTTACCTCTCTCTGTAACTCTTTAAAATAAATAAAAAATAAGTCTTAAAAAATGAATCCTGGGCCGGCGCTGCGGCTCACTTGGCTACTCCTCGGCCTGCGGCACTGGCACACCGGGTTCTAGTCCCGGTTGGGGCGCCGGATTCTGTCCCAATTGCTCCTCTTCCAGTCCAGCTCTGCTGTGGCCCGGGAAGGCAGTGGAGGATGGCACAGGTCCTTGGGCCCTGCACCCGCATGGGAGACCAGGAGGAAGCACCTGGCCCCTGGCTTCAGATCAGCGCAGTGTGCCAGCCGCAGCACACCAGCCGTAGCGGCCACTTGGGAGGTGAGCCAACGGAAAAAGGAAGACCTTTCTCTCTGTCTCTCTCTCTCTCCCACTGTCTAACTCTGCCTGTCAAAAATAAATAAATAAAATGAATCCTATATATTTTGAAATGTTGTTCTTACATTTTCACTCAGTTCCTACTTACAATATCCAAGTATTTGAGAAGTTTACACATATTTATCTTATGATTTGTAATTTGATTCTACTGTGGCAAGAGAATGTACTTTGTGTGACTTGAATACTTGTAAATTCATTGGGACTTCCTTTATGGCCCAGAAGTCCCTGGCATACTAGAAAAGAATATGCTTTCTGCTACAGTTGTGTAGCATGATCCATTAATGTGAATTAAGTCAAGATTTCCAACTAAAGTTTTCTATGGTGTTCCTGGACTTTTGTCTATTTATTAATTATTGAGGGAGTGGTATTAAAATTTCTAACTTAAATTGCGATGTTGTCCATTTCTCCTTTTAGTTATACCAATTTATGCTTTGTCTATCTTGAAGCTGTTGGCTACACAAGCACTTAGCATTGTTAAGCCCTATTGTTGAGTAGATGCTTTTGTCATTATATTACTCTATCCCGGTAAAATTACTATATTATATATGACATATATATATATAAATACATGTGCACATATATGAAATACATATACATAAATATATCTGTTATATATATAGTTTTCATGTTTCCCAGTAGCCATTCCATTTTCTTTTTGATCAGTTTTAGCAAGTATATACTTTCTTATATTTCTAATTTTATTTAAAAATTATTTTAGACTCATAGAAGAGTATAAAGATAACAGAGTATATATAGCTATCACTCATCTTCCCGTGATGTTAATGTTATACATAATCCTGATAGATTTAATAAAAACTATCAACAATGTTAACAAAGCTGTAGACTTTATTGGGATTTTCTCAGTTATTTCCTTACTAAGTTTTATTTTCCTAGCTCCAGAATCTTCATTCTGTTTCATTGATAACATTTGTCCTTTTTTGTTTTTTGTTTGTTTTGAGCGACAGAATTACAGAGAGAGGAGAAACAGAGAAAGGTCTTCCATCCGCTGGTTTACTGCCCAGATGGCTGCAATGGTCAGAGCTGTGCCAATCCGAAGCCAGGAGCCAGGAGCTTCTTCTGGGGCCCAAGGACTTGGGCCATCTTCCACTGCTTTCCCAGGCCATAGCAGAGAACTGGATCAGAAGAGGAGCAGCCAGAACTAGAACCGGCGCCCATATGGGATGCTGGCACTTCAGGCCAGGGCTTTAACCTGCTGCACCACAGCACTGGCCCCAAATAGGATTTGTTTTTACCATGGCTAACCTTAGTCTCGAGTCCCCCCAGAGGTTAAGCAGGCACTGCCCGTGGCCCCAGGCCCCCAGAGTGACAGAGACACTCTTACCAGACAGGATATTCAAAAGGCTTAGAAGTTACCTCCTGGAAGCCTGGGACAGAGACCAAAGCTGCTTTGATCAGAGTGCAGCCTTCCCTGCACACTGACTTCTCTCTCCCAGGATCCAATCCAGGATGTCCTGCAGCATGGAGTCATCCTATTTCCCTGGCCTCTCCAATCAGAATCCTGAAAGTTACAGTCTCCAAACGCCATAATCCCAAATGCTGAAATCCCCAGAGCCCCGAAAATCGCAATCCTGAAAAATCTAAAACCCCCAAAACCACAGTTCTCATGGGAAAAAAAAAGGCTATAAAAGCAGGATGGAAAGCCGCGTTCTGGGGAAGGAGTTGACCAATGAGAGAGCAGCTATGAAAGCAGTTTAGAAATGCATAATTTGTTTGCATCGACATTTCTTTTATCTGATAAAATTCTAGGAACTTTTTTTTTTTTTTGGACAGGCAGAGTGGACAGTGAGAGAGAGAGACAGAGAGAAAGGTCTTCCTTTTGCTGTTGGTTCACCCTCCAATGGCCGCCGCGGCTGGTGCGCTGCAGCCGGCACACCGCATTGATCCGAAAGCAGGAGCCAGGTGCTTCTCCTGGTCTCCCATGCGGGTGCAGGGCCCAAGCACTTGGGCCATCCTCCACTGCACTCCCGGGCCATAGAAGAGAGCTGGCCTGGAAGAGGGACAACCGGGACAGAATCCGAAACCCCGACCGGGACTAGAACCCAGTGTGCCGGCGCCGCTAGGCGGAGGATTAGCCTATTAAGCCACGGTGCCGGCCAAAATTCTGGAAACTTTTAATAAGTTCAAGCCACATTTTCCTGAAGAAGCCAAGGGGTTACTCACTGGTTCAAAGCTCACTAAGTGAATGATAGAAGAAGGCACTTAGGCTTTGGTGTTGCTCTTCATTCACAGTGTTGTTTCTGCCAAATTCGTAATCTGTGCATGCGTGCTCCTGGAGTGGATTTCCATGTACCAGAAATAACAGGAGAACAGGGCACAGAAGAGGGAAAATTTTAATAGGGAGTGATCAGATTGGAGTATATCTAATCATAAAATCATCTGAAAACAAGCAATTCTGCAAAGAAAATGAAGGTTAATGTACTTTCTGAAAGGAATAGTACCCTAAAATAAAATTTTAAAAAGTACAGCAGCTATTCAGTGTAATGCAAGAATTCAAAATATAAAACATGTTAACTGGAACCAGCACTGTGGTGCGCTAGATTATCTTCTGCCTGTGGGGCCGGCATCCCATGTGGGTGCCAGTTCAAGTCCCGGCTGCTCCACTTCCGATCCAGCTCTCTGCTATGGCCTGGGAAAGCAGTAGAAGATGGTCCAAGTCCTAAGGCCCCTGTACACACATGGAAGACCAGGAGGAAGCTCCTGGCCCCTGGCTTCAGATCAGCCCGACTCTGACCATTGCCGCCATTTGGGGAGTGAACCAGCAGATGGAAGACCTCATTCATTCTCTCTCTCTCTCTCTCTCTCTCTCTCTCTCTCTCTCTTCCTCTCTGTAACTCTGCCTTTCAAATAAATAAATACATCTTTAAGAAAAGAACGGTAATGATTGTTGCAGGCAAGATCAACCCATTACTCCTAAAATTAGTCCTAGGGAACACCGAATATCCACATGCAGGAGAATGAAATTGAAATTTTTATCTTGTGCTATGCACCAAAGTAAATCAAAATGGATTAAAGACAAATGTAAGACTTGAAACCATAAAACCAAAACTTCTAAAAGAAAACTTAGGTGGTGGGGGGGAACAGCACTGTGGCACAGAGTGTTAAAGCCCCAGCCTGTGGTGCCAGCATCCCATATGGCGCCACTTCAAGTCCCAGTTTCTCTACTTCCAGTCCAGCTCCCTGCTAATGTGCCTGGGGAAGCAGCGAAAGACTGCCCAAGTGCTTGGGCTCCTGCACCCATGTGGAAGACCTGAAAGAAGTTCCTGGCTCCTGGCTTTGACCTGGCCCATCCCTGGCCTTTGTGGCCATTTGGGGAGTGAACCAGTGGAAGCTCTCTCTCTCGCTCTCTCTCTCTTTCTCTCTCCACTCTCTCTGTAACTCTGCCTTTCAATTAAATACATAATCTTAACAAAAGTTTCAAAGAGAAGAGATGGGATGAGTACTTGCCTAGTTAAGACACTGGTTAATATGCCTATATCCCACATCAGAGTATGGGATCAATTCCCACTCTGGCTCCTCATTTAACTTCCTGCTAACATGGACCCTGGGAGGCAGCAGTGATGGCTCAAGGAATTGGGTTCCTGCCACCCACATAGGAGACCTGGATTGCATTCCTGGCTTTTGGCTCCAGCCCCAGTCCAGCCCTGACCATTGCACACATTTGGGAAGTGAACTAGCAGATAGAAGTGCTGGATCCCGTCACTTGCTCTTTCTCCCTCTCTCCCCCTCCATCCATCTCTCAAATAAATGAATAAACAAATTTTCAAATAAAAAGAAGAGATAATAAGAAGTGTTGATGGGGATATGGAGAAAAGGGAACCCTGGTACATTATTGGTAGGGATGTTAATTGGTACAGCTATTAGGAAAAACAATGAATAGTCCTCCAAAAACTAAAAATAGAACTAACATATGATCCAGAAACCCCACTTCTGGGTATATATCCAATGCAAATGAAATCAGTATCTGAAAATGATACCTGCCCATCCACATTCATTCCAGCATTATTTATAATAGCCAGGATAAAAAAATAAGCACATGTCAATGGATGAATAAAAATAAGGAAATCATGTCATTGGTAACAACCTGAATATCTGCTGTTCTCATGTTTTTCTGGGCATGTACTTATTTATTGGGGTGTGTTTGTATGTATGTGTGTGGACCTCTTTCTTCTGTACTTTTTTCTTTTAAAGATTTATTTATTTGAAAGGCAGAGAGAGAGAGAGAGAGCGCTTCCATCCACTGGTTCACTCCCCAAATGGCCACAGTGGCTGAGGCTGGGGAAGTCAGAAGCCTGGAACTCCCTGTGGGTCTCCCACGTAGCTGGCAGGCGTCCAAGTACTCTGGCTGCTTTCCCAGGTGCATTAGCAGGGAGCTGGTTTGGAACCAGAGCAGCGGAGAGTCGAACTGCAGCTTTACCTGCTGCACCACCACATCAGCGCCTTTCCTGCTCCTTTTGACCCAGTAATAGAATGCAACCTTAAGTTACACACACACACACACACACATTCACATGTAGTAGCAGAATTTCTTTCATGTTGTAGAGATGTAGGAGGGGTTCCTACTGCACAGAAGCACACATAAATAATCGTGTGTAGGCATGCAGGTTCTGACTAGTCTTCTAACCATATCACCACAGGGATTTAAAAAAAAAAGATTTATTTTATTTATTTGAAAGTCAGAGTTACACAGAGAGAAGGAGAGGCAGAGAGAAAGAGAGAGAGATTGAGAGAGAGAGGGAGAGAGGGAGAGAGGGAGAGAGAGAGAGAGAGAGAGGTCTTCCAACCACTGGTTCACTCCCCAATTGGCCGCAACGGCCAGAGCTGCGCCGATCCGAAGCCAGGAGCCAAGGTGCTTCATCCTGGTCTCCCATGTGGGTGCAGGGGCCCAAGGACTTGGGCCATCCTCCACTGCTTTCCCAGGCCATAGCAGAGAGCTGTGTTTACAGAAAATTGACTCAAATTCATTTTGGTGCAAAAAAAAAAAAAAGTTTGAGACCGACGCACGGTGTTTTCTTTATATTCATTTTCCATGATCTTCTCAGAGACTCTTTTATACACCCAATAAATTGCACAATCTAGAGTGGATGGCTCATGTCACATCCACCTTTTCAGCACCCTCGGGCTCCCTCCCAGGCAGTGCTGCCCACAGGCAATCACTGTACTGTCCCTTTTTTTTTTTTTTTTTGACAGGCAGAGTGGACAGTGAGAGAGAGAGAGAGAGAGAGAGAGAGAGAAAGGTCTTCCTTTTCTGTTGGTTCACCCTCCAATGGCCACCGCGGCCGGCACACCGCGCTAATCCGAAGCCAGGAGCCAGGTGCTTCTCCTGGTCTCCATGGGGTGCAGGGCCCAAGCACCTGGGCCATCCTCCACTGCACTCCCTGGCCACAGCAGAGAGCTGGCCTAGAAGAGGGGCAACCGGGACAGAATCCGGTGTGCCGGCGCCGCAGGCGGAGGATTAGCCTAGTGAGCTGCTCCGCCGGCCGTGTTTATGTCTTAAAATTTGACTTACAGTTTTTTTTTAGTCTTAGGGAACATGTGAGTTGAATGCTGGTGGTCAGTCTGCTACCATGTCCCTTTCTGGGAGCCCTGTTAGCCATGTGTTAGACCTTTTCCTCGTGTGCCTTGGATCCCTTTCATTGTTTTTCATTCTTTTTGCTGTCTATGATTCAGTCCTGATATTCTCTATTGTCTTGCTGCTCTTCCAGTTTCCAGTCTGCTACTAAAGCTATCTGTTGGGGCTGCTGCTGTGGTACAGCAGGTTAAGTCCCCAGTGGAAGGCCGGAATCCCATGTGGTGGGCACCAGTTCCAGTCCTGACTGCTCTGTTTCTGATCCAGCCTCCTGCTAATGTACATGGAAAAGCAGCAGTAGGTGGCCCAAGTGCTTGGACCCCTGCACCCATGTGCGAGGCCCAGAAGAAGCTCCTGGCTCCTGGCTTCAGCCTGGGCAAGCCCTGGCCATTGTGGCCATCTGGGGAGTGAACCAGCAGATGAAAAATCTCTCTCTCTCTCTCTGACATTGCTTTTCAAGTAAACAAATAAGATTTTTTAAAAAGTTACATTTTAAAAATGAAATAAAACCATTTGTAGATTTCTTACTTTCAGTTACTGCATTTTTCAGCAACAGAATTTCAGTGTGGGCTTTTTAAAAAAATAAGCAATTCCAATTGTCGTGATATTCTCCATTTTACATTATCTTAACTTGAACATATTGATTTCCTATTAAAGTCAGTCCAAAATCGTGGCCAACTGAGGACTTGTTTCACTTTTATTATCAGCATACACTCTTGATATCCTGAGTATTTTCATTGAATGCTAGAAATTATATTTGAGAAATTTTAGAGGCTTTGGGAGGCGATACCTCCCCCCAAAGAGGATTTACTCTATCTTCGGATAGATAACTGGAATAGGAGCAGAGTATCTGGAGCAGTGAGGGGCTGGCCTGCAGAGTGTGTGAGGCTTGATAACTCCATCCCTGGATGAAGCCCTCCAGGGGTCTCAACTGTAAATCCGAAGCATTTCATCTGGTCTGTGTGTTTCCAGTACTGCAATCCTCTTGAAATGACCATATTTTGCTTTGTGCCCTAATGTTGCAGTGACAGTACACGATGATAAGTGTTGGTACGTAATGTATGAACTAATACGCAGCATCATAGGCAATGGGATTTTCTAGCCAATGAAGCATTCTAAATCAGAGAGAGAGCTCCTATTCACTGGTTCATTTCCATGCTGCCTACACCAGCCTGGTCTGGACCAGGCTGAAGCCAGGAGCTAGGAGTTCCATCCAGGGCTCCCATGTGGGTAGCAGGGACTCAAGTACTTGAACCATAACCGCTGCCTCCCAGGATGCACATTAGCAGGGAGCTGGGGTTGGAAGCAGAACCAGGACTCAAACTCAGGCAGTCCAATACAGGATGCAGACATCCCGAGTAGCATCTTAACACTATTGAACCAAATGCTCTCCCCCAAAGAATATTTCTTAAGTATTTGTATCCGAGGCACCATTCTAGGAGCTGGGGATTTTTGCCGTAAACAACGCAAACAAAAACCCCTGCTCTCATGGATGTTGTTACTGGGGAACAGTAGGGATGCAAAGACACACACACACACACATACATACATACATAAAAGATGTAGCATCTAAGAAGCTGTTCGTTACTATAAAGAAATCTATAGCAGTGAGGGGAACGTGGCATGGAGGTACTTTGTCAATGCTGAGGGAGCTCTCACTAGAAAGAGACAGTTGAGCAAACAGTTGAGGGAGGTAAGAGGACAAGGAGGTAGATTCCTGGAGGAACAGCATTTTTGGCAGAGGGAACAGCAAGTGCAAAAACCCAAATGGGGAAGTTTGGTGATCTGAGGGCAGCGTGGATGGAGCCGATAGCAGCAAAGTCGAGAGACAAAGACGGGCTTTCTAGAATCCTGTGAACTTGGCATGGATTTTTGTCACACATTTAAAGAACTACACACAAGTCCACGAGAGACAGAAGCACACCAGAGCCATGCTTCTGTTTTGAGCCAGCTCCCTACAAGCAGGGCCTGAGATGGAAATTCCTGTTTGAGTGGTCAAATGAGGGGCAGCTTTTGGGAGAACTGAGAGGAGCAGCCAGAGTAAGTGCAGTGGAGCAAGGGGAGGAGCCTGGCAATGCGCCATGGTTCAGCGCATGCGTCCTCTCAGCCTCCTCCACAGGAGCTGTGGAGTGTGAAGGATACCACTGGAGCCGTCCCACCTGCTACTAGTAAGCAGCTGTGTTTGCAAACCAGGCTGTGGGACGGGCCTCTTTTTAGCCAGGGGCCATCCCCTGAAGGACAGTGGCTCAAGGGCCAGGGACCAGGGGTGGAAGGGAGGAGGGGAGCGGACAGCATAGAAAGACTCTTTCTTTTTTTTTAATTTGACAGGTAGAGTTTACAGACAGTGAGAAAGTCTTCCTTCCATTGGTTCACTCCCCAAATGGCCTCTATGGCAGGTGCTGCGCCGATCCAGAGCCAGGAGCCCCTTCCAGGTCTCCCATGCGAGTGCAGGGGCCCAAGGACTTGGGCCATCTTCTATTGCTATCCCAGGCCACAGCAGAGAGCTGGACTGGAAGAGGAGCAGCCGGGACTGGAACCGGCGCCCATATGGGATGCCAGTGCCGCAGGCAGAGGATTAACCAAGTGAGCCATGGCGCCGGCCCCATAGAAAGACTCTTGGTGGAGACCCAATAGTGTCTGACTCACTGACACAAAGAAATGGAAAAAAAAGCATTTTAAAATGTTTATTTGAAAGGCAGGGAGAGAGAAAGAGATTGTCTATCCACTGGTTCACTCCCCAAATGGCTGTGATGGCCAGGGCTGGGCCAGACCAAAGCCAGGAGCCAGGAGCTTTTTCCAGGTCTCCCACACGCATGCAGGGGCCCAAGCACTTGAGCCATCTTGCGCTGCTTTCCCAAGTACATTAGAGCTTTTTGAAATTATACATAAGAACTGTTCACATTGTGGCGTAGCGGGTAAAGCCACTGCCTGTGGTGCCGGCATCCCATATGGGCGCTGGTTCAAGACCAGGCTGCTCCACTTCCAATCCAGCTCTCTGCTATGGCCTGGGAAAGCAGTAGAAGATGGCCCAAGTTCTTGGGATCCTGCACCCGTGTGGGAGACCTGGAAGAAGCTCCTGGCTGTTGGCTCCTGGCTTCAGATCAGTGCAGCTCCGGCCATTGCCGCCGACTGGGGAGTGAACCAGCAGATGGAAGACCTCTCTCTCTCTCTCTCTCTCTCTGCTTCTCTCTGTGTGTAACTGTGACTTTCAAGTAAAATACATCTTTTTAAACAAAAGAACTGTTCACGTTGCATAGCCAGGGACTGTTTGTTTCCTACTGTGTAAGGTCTGTGTCCAAACTAGTAGCTCTAAGCTCCTGTCCACTGGTTAGGAGCTTTGTGTCTCCTGCTCACCTGAACATGTTCCTGGCATCCTAATGTGGGAGGGGCAGGTGCGACAGCACCCCTGCTGCTAGGGTTCAAGTGTACAAGGATGTGTCTTCGCCAGAATTCCTATGTTGGACCTTAACCCCCAAGACGATGGTTTTGATGTAGGAAAGGAAGTAGCGAGCAAAGGCGAGATGAGGATTGCCAGCACCTGTGCTGGAGACGCCCCCGCACTGCAGCCCCACAGGCATCTCCCAAACCCCGCCCCCTCCCAGGCAGACTGCAGCTGCTGAGGTTTCACCACTTAAGAACCAGGAACCCGCTAATGAATATCCAATACAGCTGCTGGCTGCATCCTGGGGTGACCATTAGTTCCTTGTAACGTTATTATAATAAAATTACCATAGAAACACGCCCACTCCAATCACGCACCTGGTGCCAAGATACTACAGAGACTTCCAAAAAGGGGCGAGGAAATGGGTATTACTCAAGCCCTGCCCCAAACTCCACCTACTTTGAATATTCAATGAACCCTGCTCCAGACACCACGCCCTATGCCCTAAGATCATATAAAAGGGTGGCCCTGAGCCCTGTTAATTGTGGCTCTTTCTCAGGGGGCTTGCTTGTACTTGTCCATTGTGTGCATACTTTCACTTTAAATAAGTCTTGCTTCTTTGCTCACCTTCACCTATGTCTTTCCTTGAACTCTTTCTTGTGTGGAGAGGCGGTCCTGGACCAAGCCTACCCAGAGGCCAACCCACAACAGTATTCAGAGGCGGGCCCTTGGGAGGTGATTGGACCATAGAGGCTCTGCCCTCATGGGTGGGATCAGCACCCTCATAAAAGGGCTTGACGGACGGAGCGCCTTTTTGTTTCCGTTGCCTCCTCCGCTGTGTGAGAACCTAGCACTTCTCTTCTCTGCAGGACACAACAACAAGGTGCCATCTTGGAAGCAAAAAGTGAGCTCTGTCAGTCATCAAGTCTGCTGGCATCTTTTTTTTTGAGTTATTTATTTGAGAGAGTTAGGAGGGAAGGAGGGAGAAAGAGGAGAGGGAGGAGAGGGAGATGAGGGAAGGAGGAGAGGGAGAGGGAGGGAGGAGAGGGAAGGAGGGGGAGAGAGGAAGGGAGCAGGAGGGAGAGGGGAAGGGGAGAGAGAGAGGTTGGTCGGTCTTCCATCTGTTGGTTCACTCCTCAAATGGTCGAAATGGCCAGGGCTAGGTCAGGCCAAAGCCAGGAGCCCAGAACTGCATCTGAGTCTCTGACATGGATGCCTGCCAGCACCTTTGTCTTGGATTTCCCAGGCTTAAGAATCATGAGAGATAAATTTCTATTATTCATAAATAACCCAGTCTGGGTTATTCTCTTAATGAAGACACGTGACTTGCTCAGTGCTGCTGCTTCGCAGGCCAATCTGGCTCTCATTTGGAGACTGGAAATTCCTGTGGGAGGCTACTCAACCGAGGAAGAGGCACTGAAGGCTTTGCTCAAACAAGTCGGTCATTCTCAGTAAGTCGTGGCACCTGCCTGATGTTGCCATGTCATTATTGGGGCCAGAGGGAAGAGGAGCCAAGAATAATCTTGGCCCATAGCTAAATCCTTCCTGTGCTGAGTGGAGTTACCCCAGTGGAGGTTATTGGTCCATATGGTGTGGGATAGTGGTTCCGGTCAAGGACTCTGGCCATGGGCGCCAAACTAGGCTCCTTCGTGTCAAGCTGTTTAGGTCCCATGGTAGCCCTTGTAGCCCTCATTGATTTCACCTGTAAATTAGGTCCACTGCCAGCGTGGCAAAGGAGCACACCAGTTAACTGGGAGGAACTCTACAACCTCCATGGCACTGTGTGTGCACCTAGTAATGCATCAGTAGACAGTGGCTGTTTGTATCGAAGTCTTGAGAATATGGGAGACTTCAGACAGTTCATGGAAAATGGAATTAAAAGACTATTTTGGTGCAAGAAATGTTTAAACCCACACATACAGGTCTTAAAATTAAGTTCATGGAAACGTATATTATGAAAAACATGATGTGCGCATTTCAGAATTTTCTGCACCAAAATCCACTTTTAATTCCATTTTTCCATGAACGTGGAAAGACCTCTCACGATAGGCAAGCCATTGGTCAGTGCTCTAAGATATAGGTAGGGCATAAGGTGTGGTGCTTGGCTCTCACGGGGCGGGCGGGGAAGCTGAGACATGAAGTACAATACAGTCACCACGTGACAGAGATATGCAGTTGAGCCAAGGGCTGCCAGAGCTCAGATCATGCTATTCTGAGCTGATTCTGAAAGGGTGAAAAGGGGCTGAGGATGTTATACAGTGAGTTAAGCCATTGCCTGTGACACCAGCACCCCATATCAGAATGCCATTTAAAGTCCCAGCTGCTCCACTTCCATTTTTATTATCATTTGACAGGTAGAGTTATAGACAGAGAAAGGTCTTCCTTCTGTTGGTTCACCCCCCAAAATGGCCGCTACAGCTAGAGCTATGCCAATCCAAAGCCAGGAGCCAGGTGCTTCCTCCTGGTCTCCCATGTGGGTGCAGGGCCCAAGGACTTGGGCCATCCTCCACTGCACTCCCGGGCCACAGCAGAGAGCTGGACTGGAAGAGGAGCAGCTGGGACTGGAACCCAGCACCCATATGGGATGCTGGCGCCGCAGGCAGAGGATTAACCAAGTGAGCCATGGCACTGGCCCCTGCTCCACTTCTGATCCAGCTCTCTACTAATACTCCTGGGGAGACAGCAGCAGGTGGCCCAAGTACTTAGGCTCCTGCCACCTAAGTGGGAGACCAGGATGGGGTGCCTTGCCTGGCTCCTGGCTTTGGCATGGCTCAGCCCTGGCCAGCTGGGGAGTGAACTGGCAGACAGAAAATCCTAAAATTTTAAGAAGGGTGATGGGGACAGTGCTGTGGCGCAGCAGGTTGACACCCTGGCCTGAAGCACTGGCATCCCATATGGGCGCTGGTTCAAGACCCGGCTGCTCCACTTCCGATCCAGCTCTCTGCTATGGCTGGGAAAGCAGTAGAAGATGGCCCAAGTCCTTGGGCTCCTGCACCCATGTGGGAGACCCAGAAGAAGCTCCTGGCTTCAGATCGGTGCAGCTCCGGCCATTGCAGCCAACTGGGGAGTGAACCAGCAGATGGAAGACCTCTCTCTCTCTCTGTGCCTCTCCTCTCTCTGTGTGACTCTTTCAAACAAATCTTTTTTAAAAAAAAAAAGTGGGAAAGATTTAGTAGACTGCGGAGACATGAGGAAATTCTAGAACAAAGCCTTGATGTGCAGAGAAGTGAAGTCCATGTAAGTTGATTCATGAACACACAAGGCAAGAAAACTCCAGGCAGGGCCCCTTCACAGGGGTGAGGATCTTGTTAGCAACATACTGCAGACTCATTGGCGGCGGGATGTACACGTGGCTGTCCTAACTCGCTAGGAATCATGGAAAACTCGAGATGAAATGTGGAAAACAGCTGGAGACATAAGGAGACAAGGAGACACAACTGGGAACATGTGAGACCCAAATAGGAACTTTATTCTTTTCCTTACACATTCAGAAACCAAACTCTTTGAATGCCTGCTGGGTGCCAGGGCTATGTTAAATATTGGGACGCAGACAAGTGTAAAATGGAGTCTGTTTTGGAGGAGCTTAACAGTGGGATGTGGAGGACACCTCCTAAGCAGTGGAATCAGTGCAGTGAGGCACCAAGAAGACAAACGTGCACTCAAATCGGGAGGGCCACATGGCCAAGGCTGCTAGCACTGGGACAGGGCAAACGTTAGGATGGGGGGTGGAACTGTTGTGATGAAGAGACCCTGCTATGCTCCGGATGTGGTTTTTCTCCTCCCAAACTCAAGTTGAAATTGGGTTGCTAATGTAGTGGTGTTAGGAGCTGTGGGACCTTTAAGAGGGATTAATGTCTGTCTTGAAATGGATCAGTTCTCCAGAGAGTGGGTTTTGTAAAACAGGCCAACTTCTCTGGCCCCTCCCTCTCTTCTGCAGGCCTGCTCACTACTCTGGTACATGCTCCCGTCACGTGATGCCCTGTGCTGTCAGGATGCAGCATGAGGCCCTTGCCCCATGTGGCTGCCCAATTTTGACCTTCCTGGTCTCCAGAACCATGAGCTAAATATGAGATTATTTTCTTTATAAATAGTCAGATATTATAGAGAAACAGCAGACAGACCCCAAAGTGCTCTGGCCCAAATGAGATAGAGGTTCTTTTTGAGCTCCCCCCTGCACTGTCCCCTGCCACCATGGCACTGCCCTCCTCTTCTGCACAGAGAAGCTGCACCATAGCCCATCCAGGTTCCAGAAAACCTGGGGGAAGAGCAGAGGCCCCACTGGCAAGGCAATGGCTGGAACTGTCACATGCGGTCATCTTGCAATGCAGACTCTCAGCTCCCTGGGGGTAAAGACTTAGCCCTAGGACCCATCACAGGATCCAGCACTTAGCAGCCTGATGATGACGACTCCAATATCAAAAGCACAGTCACTGCCTGCCTTCTGGGCGCTGCTCAAGGTGGCTTCCTAAGGAAGTGGAGGACCTGCTGGGACAGGGTGGTCAGGTGGGGTGCAGGAGAGGGCCCGAGGAGTGAGACTGTCAGTCGCAATCTGGGGAAGGGAATGTCACTGCAGATGGACCGAAGTGGTGGTGGCGGCGCAGGCAGGAGACTCTGGGACTGGCTGGGGGAGTCGCTCTGTCCACAGGCTTTGGGGTCTTCAGGTGGGGAGCGGCAGAACTAGCTGAGCCTTCACAGAGTGGGTCTCAACAGGCCCTCGGAGTTAAGGGAGCACAAGAGGAGGGTGCTCCACCATCAGAAGCAGAAGGAGGCTTGGCAGTGGCCTACACACCAGGAGCAAGCTCACTTCTGCAGGGGGGAGCTCACCCAGAGGAGTCAGAAGAGTGCCTCATGTCCCCGGCTAGCTCTACTGGGTGGCTGGTGTTCTGGGGTGGCTGGCCTCTGCCTCCTGGTAGAAAGGAGATTGGCTATGGCAGGTGGGAGCTGGGGTCAGGGCTTTGGACTTTTTGTGAGATGGAGAGAGGAGGTGGTCTAGAGAAAGTGTCCTGGGCCGTTGTCACGTCTGTCGTGAGCATGACTCAACTTTTGTTCTGTCTCGCACAAAGCAAACTAAGGGCTCAGTCCTTTGTACCCTTGGAGAACAGACAAACAATTTCAAGTGCCTTGGAGGAAGTTCAGTGAAGTGCCCCCCTCCAAGCAGTCTGGGATAGTTGGTGACACCTGAGTGACTGCCTCTCAGGTACAAGAACCTCTGCTTTAGAATGATAAACCATTCCTTGTATGGACACAGGACTGCGGGCAGGAGAAGTGAGATAGGGAACCTGCAAGTGCCATAGAAACAAGGGACCAGAGTTGTGCTCCTGTGAGGAGGCAGTCTTCGATCAAGTGAGCCTTTGCACAGGCTGGAAAGATTCCATAAATATTATTGGTCTAATCTGACTGCTCTGATTGCTAATGCTCCAATGTCCTGAAGGACCAGCTACCAACTGGTGATCCTCAACCAAGAGTTCCAGTCCTTGGCCTGTTGGTGTGGATGTGACTATCTGTGTCCTCTCAATGTTACACGGTGCTCTGCATGTATATCCCCCCACAAACCTTTGAGATGAGTGATCCCGGAGTGGTTAGCACAAGGGGAGCCATTGGAAAAAAGTCACGGTGGCAATGGAGAGCAGGGTCTGTGAGTCGATCGTTGGGGGTGGGTGGGGGCTCTGTAGTTGAGTAAAAATTCACTCGAATTTTGAACAAATCTGAAGTCCTGGAAATAATACATTCCAGGTTTGGATGAAGAGAAGATTGTGGTAAGGGGAAGCCCCTCTACACCCACCAGGTGCCCTCCACTGGCTGAGTTCCTAGGAAGGTAAATGACCCGTGATCAGTGCAGTTCAGTTGGTGTTGATAGGAAACTATAACACAGTCAAACAAGCTTGGCTGTTTTCCACCTTACATTCAGCGAATGGTCAACTCAATTGGTGATGGGATCAGCCCACATTAGGCCACATAGGTGTGTGAGATTAGCCTCTGGCTATAGCTGTCAGATGGAGATAGTTACAGCAATATGTTCATTTTGATGGTTATAGGGGAGCTTGACAGAGCGAGAATAGGCTATGCATACTAAAATCAGATGGATGGATAGAAGCAAGTCTGCAGATGGCTGTGGCCAAGGCAATGAGAGGGGTTGGTTTGCTGGGCAATTCTGTTTCTCCTTTCTTCCATTGGTTTGCATTAGGAGGCTGATTCAAGAAATGAGTGGGAAGGGGCTGGCGCTGTGGTGCACTGGGTTAAAGACCTGGCCTGAAGCACCGGCATCCCATATGGGTGCTGGTTCTAGTCTTGGCTGCTCCTCTTCTGATCCTCTCTCTGCTATGGCCTGGGATAGCAGTAGAAGATGGCCCAAGTCCTTGGGCCCTTACACCTGTGTGGGAGACCAGGAAGAAGCTCCTGGCTTCAGACTGGCACAGATCTGGATGTGGCCGCCATCTGGGGAGTGAGCCGGCAGATGGAAGACCTCTCTCTCTGTCTCTACCTTTCTCTGTAACTCTTTCAAATAAAATAAATCTTAAAAAAAGAAATTAGTGGGAAAGAGAATTAAAAGATGAGTTTATTGGGATTCAAAAATCAGAAATTCTTGTATAGTTTCATTCATAATAAATATTTTCCAAGATATTTTGAAGAATGCCTGGTAAACAATGCCTGGGCATGGAATAAGCTTGGCAGGTGCTTTCAGAAGTTTGAAAAATAGTTGTCAGTCTAGCTACACACAAAATTACATCATGACCTATGGGGCACACAAATATGGAATCCTCATGGTAGAGACCAAATCATCTCAAAAGTAGACATGCGCTGTATTCCACATGAGAGCCATCTGTGCCCCTGCTTCTCAGGATGCTGCTGTCTCAGTGGGGGGTGACCGGCTCCATCCCTCACCATCTGGGAGAAACTGTTCTAGGGCAGCCAGTGCACAGCTTCGGTAGCCCCAGAGACGGCCCCTTGGAAGCAGGTGGTGTGACTACTACGCCAACACGTTTCCTCCCAGGCTGGCGTGGCTCCACCCCTTTCATTCCTCTACCTGTAAGCTGGGATGTGCACGTCCTTTAAGGTACCCCAGGAGAGTAACACTGGGCAGCAGCACCCCTCCAGGATGTCCCAGGTCCTTATGGATGGTGGCCTGGGTAGGTAGGCCTGGCAGATGTTGGCATAGCTATGCCCAAGAAGTTGTCAGTGAGGATGAAGAAACTCCCATGTAGAGAGCGGTCAGGTTTCTCCAGGGGATCAGCAATGTTTTGGGGGAGATTTGCCTTTGCAATACCCTCAAGGGACTTCGGTGGTTTACTGGGCAGCCAGCGTTGCAATCCTTGTAGAACCTGCTTCCATCAGGTGTCCTGGCCGTGTGTGGGCTCAGGGTAGAGGAGGTTTCCCAGGCTGGGTGTAGCCCCTGTATTTTAGACATGCCTGGGTCCAGATGACGTGATGTAGCTTGCACAGCTTTGCTTGGATGGGATGAGTGGCCTGGGAGGAGGCCCACGGAAAGGAGCCCTGGGCACAGGGTGAGTGCAGCTTGTCTCGGCAAGTGGGGTTCGCGGTGCGGGGGAGAGAGCACG
The DNA here is from genome assembly GCF_033115175.1 of Lepus europaeus. Taxonomy (NCBI): domain Eukaryota; kingdom Metazoa; phylum Chordata; class Mammalia; order Lagomorpha; family Leporidae; genus Lepus; species Lepus europaeus. Next base: position 101,569,402 of record NC_084850.1, on the reverse strand, counting down.
TGACGACCGCTAGGGAAAGCGGCCAGTACAAGGGCTCACACGGCTGGCAGGGTTCACCCCGGGGATTCTTAGGAGCGCCGATGCTATCTGCAATCCCGTAGGGTTGGCTGCTGTTGGCTGTGGACGGCAGCACTTTTTGGAACAGATTGCACCAATCACAAGCATCGTGGCGATGATACAGGGTACTAGGTACTGTCTCTGGGCCCGCCTTCAATGAGACTCCGCAGTGGTGGCCAGTGATGACGTGAGTTCACGGTGGTCATGTCACGAGCTCTGAGGTGGGAGGTGGCCCCCGGGACTCGGAAGGCACCTCGGTCACAGGCGGCTGTAACCTAGAGCCTGGCTGAGCCCTGCGGGTGCACTGCTGGGAGGTGGAGTGCTGGCTTCGGTGCAGACGCCTGGTTGTGTTAGGAGGATGGAGCAACCCTCGTGGCCACCACTGTGCTTCCTTCCCACTGTCCCCAGTCTTCCCCGTGTTGCGTCCCCCTGAGGGGCGTGTGTGCCGTGATGCTGCCGGGCATACCTGGTCAGCACAAGGCTGCAGATTCCCACGATGGTGGCTCCAGCTGTGAGCGTGCACTTGACGCTGCGGAGGGGAGGGGCTGCTTGGAGAAGGAGGGGCCGCAGCAGCAGGGTGGGGGTGAAAACCAGAGACCGTCTGCCGTGAGCTGTGAGCAGTGGGGGCTCAGTTTTCCTTGGCCTTCCCTGGTTAGGGGGTGACGAGTTTTGCTCCTGGGGGTCGGGAACAGGTCCAGGTTTGTCCCTGGAGCCTCGAGTAAGGTGCCTGGGCAGCAGGTGAGCACCCTCTCTTTTCAGGTGGTGGTGGGGTTTGCCTGGCTTAGGCTGGATGAGGAGCAGGTACAGGTTGGGCGTGGCCCCGGGGTGCGTGGTCCAGGTCCGCTGCTTGGCGGGACTGAAGGGGAAGTGGCCAGGCGCCGGCTTTGCCGGGAGGGAGAAGGTGAAGGATGGTAACAGGTGTGGGTGCGAGGCCAGGGACCCCATGTCCGTGAACAGCGTCCTGGGGCTGCGTGCCCGGCGTGGCTGTGTGCTCGGCAGAGGCCTCGGTGTCTCTGCGGGGGTCTGCTCCGTGTGTGGGTAGCAGTACGCTGCCATTGTGCCATAGGGGCGTGAATAACGTCATCAGGGCTGTGGGCAGTGGTTTCTGAAGTTCTCCCCACAACCCTTGTTCTCAAAGCCCTGCGTGTCTTACTATGGCACGAGCCACTGCGGGCCCGTAAGGAAGGTGGGAACCCAAGCAAAGCTGGTTTGAAATGTCCATTGCTGCATTTGCTGGGCAGTGAGGCAGCACCTGGGCCTGCCTGCCTGCCTGTGCCGCTCCCCACGGCCTGAACCATTGGGCAGCGGTGGCGGAGGTTGGTACCCTGCGTGGCTTAGCCGGCAGCTGCCTCTTTCACCCTCTGCCACAGTTCAGTGGCAGTTCAGTTCAGTTCAGTTCCTGATGCTGCAGGGTGAGGGCCAATGAAATAGATTTGGTGGTTCTGGTGAAGCCTCTCCTGTCTGATCTCCCTGCCCCCTGCCATGTAGTAGCCCCAGTGTGTAGATTTCCGGCATCTAGTGTAGTCCCAAATCACTCTGCTTAAATGTCTTTCTGTGGGTGCACTCCTTTATTAAAACATTTCCTGACCTTGTGATACTCAAATGCCCTGATCTCTCACGGGGCCCCTGATAGGAGGGGTAAGGAGGCTCATCATCTGCAAGCTCTGGGGACCCCTCTTCCTTGAGACATGCACCTGCTTTGAGAATCTGGTTAGCTCATGTTTGGCCTTGCATTAAACCTCCGCCATGTCATGTTGGATGTGAGCAGAGGAATGCTGCACCAACAGGGCTGAGCAGAGGTCAGTGTCATAACTGCTCCCACATCTCTTGTTCCCCAGTGTGTGCACCTTGTGTTTTCCAGCCCTGATTTCGTCGAGGTGCTGTGTAAGGTGTTGGCCTGTGATCCACTCACGTTGGGGGGGGGGTGGTCATCGTCTGTGCGGTCCCCTGGGAGATGGCTTATCTAGGGCAGGAGCTGTGCTGAGGTTGCACACAGGTTGGAGCGTGGGGTACTCTGGCCCCCATGCAGGGACTGGAGGGTGTGAGTAGGGGCGATGCGCTGTGGCTGCCCATTGCCTGGCTCTCCTGCGCCTTGTGCTCGCTCCATCGGGGAAGGAAGTGTTGGGGTTCTTGTTGGAGAGGTGCCCCATCCTCCCTGCAGTCCCCACTGAGCAGAGGGTGCAGGCTTCCCTGGGGTGCAGCTGTTTCCTCACAGAGTTGGATGTTCCGGTGGGGCCGAGGTGAGCTGTCCCCGGTGGGCACCGTTGCCGTGTGCGTGAGCAGGCCTCAGGCTGATCCCAGCCACAGGGAACCCCTGGCACTGCACAGGGAGCACAGAGGCCCACGTGGAGGGTAAGTGTGCCTCCCTGGTGCAGGGAGGACGCCTGTGTCCCTGGGTGCCCAGCAGGCCACCAACCGGGGCCACTTTGAGGTCTGTGACAGTGAAGTGAGTAGTGTGTGCGAATAAAGGAGAGGAGAATGTGTGGTACAGGGACAGTTGGCACTGCAGGGAGTGTAGCCACATTTATGACACATAAATCCTGGACCCAACAGTATGTTCCATCAGGCTTTTTGACAGGAAGAATAGGGATATTGTAAGGGGAGTGAGTTGGCTGAAGTAGTCCTGCTGACATCAGTCTAGTGATTGTAGGGCAAAGCCCATGGAAGGCTTGTGGGTTGAGGGGGTATTGAGGATTGTTGGGGAACGAGGGGTCCTTGAGGGATATCTTTATGTGGTTGAGGTAAAAGGCAACCAAATGGTGTCCAGTGTCCCAGACAAAGGGGTCTACCTGCAGGAAAGAATACCCGACTGTCGTGTGAGGTTTCGAGTCTTGAGAGAGGGGGCTAGTAACAGGAGAGAGGGTAGGTGAGGGTCTGAGGATTGTTGGGTAATGATGGAGTATAGCTTAGTCAATATGCCCACCCAAGGAGCAGAGTTGGACAGGCAGGTAAGATAAGAAAACTGTGACTAGGGGCCGGTGCTGTGGCACAGCGGGTTAACACCCTGGCCAGAAGCGCCAGCATCCCACATGGGCGCTTGTTTGAGACCTGGAGGCTCCTCTTCCAATCCAGCTCCCTGCTTTGGTCTGGGAACGCAGCAGAAGATGGCCCAAGTCCTTGGGCTCCTGCTCCCACGTGGGAGACCCAGAAGAAGCTCCTGGCTCCTGGCTTTGGATAGGCTAAGCTCCTGCTGTTGTGGCCAATTGAGGAGTGAACCAGCAGATGGAGAATCAATCTCTCTCTCTCTCTCTCTCTCTCTCTCTGTCTCCCTCTCTCTGTGTAAATCTGACTTTCAAATAAAGAAAATAAATCTTAAAAAAAAAAGCTGTGAGTGAAGATTATAGATCCTTTTGAGCAAATAAGAGGTTGAGTATTGAGTGGCTGTGAAATCTGGCCACTATCTCCAATAATATCTAGAGAGGAAGGACTAAAGGTCGCACATATTCCTGTAAGTTGCCCCCATATCCAAAAAGACATAAACTGGCTTGTGAGACACACCCTGGCTTCTGCACTGGTGATGGCAGTGATGGGGGCCTTCAAACCTGGGCCTTGTCAGTCCTTGGCAGCCAGTCCAAGGCACTCATGAAAGGACAATCCTGGCTCTAGATTGGGCTTGGAGGGAGTGACTCAGCCTCCAGAGAGGTGGGAGCACTCAGATTTCCAGTGTCCCCTGTCCCCGCATGGCCAGCATGGCCTCAACAGAGCTCAGGGATTCGGGAAGGCTCTTGCCCAGTGTTCTTCCTTGCCACACTTGAAGCAAGGCCCCAGGGGCTTAGAAGGGTGCTGAGCAGGGGTATTTTATGGCCCTCTTTAAGTGTGCAAGCAGGTAGCTGGTATATAGTCTGCTCTCCTTTTAGCTTTTGAGTTTTAGATTTGTCTAATGTATTAAAGACCCCAAAGGCAGCTTTTCTGAGATCCTTTTGTTGGGTCTGGGGCTTGTCTTTAATTTAAGGAGCTTTTTTTTGGTAATATCTGGGGATGCCAGTGAAATAAAAAGAGTGTGGAAGTAGAGACTCTCTACCTCCAACCCTGGGTCTAAGTTGCTGTATTTGAGGAGGGCCTCTGAGTCAGTCCATAAAAGTTTCAGGGTTTTCATCAAGGCTTTGTAAAGTGATGTTTAAAATGTTATCATAGTTCCCTTTGGGGTCCTTAGGAACTGTGTCTGTTCTAACAGAGTGTTGTTAGGTGTGTGTAAGGAGTCTGCAAAGGCCATGGCAGCAGCCCCGCTATGGGCCTTTCTCTCTAGGTATGGGGAAGAGGAAAGAGTAGCATAAACCTCCTGCTGGGTGAGGTCACAGGTGTGGGTGAGGTGCAAGAATTCCCTTGTGTGTTGGGCAGACTCCGTGCTGTAGGAACCTCGGTGCTTTTCAGCTCGAGCCAGATCAGAAAAGGAGAAAGGGACATGGACATGGACAACACCCTCAGCAGCAGGCACCTCACAAAGAGGAAAGATAGGGATGGGTGGTAGGGGTGAGCATGGCCAGCATGGCCTCAACAGAGCTCAGGGATTCAGGAAGGCTCCCCCGAATCTGCTGGGGGCAGTTGCTGGGAGTGCGCAGGCAGTATGGAGGAAGGGGGGGGGGGGTAGGGTTGAGCAGGAATGGGGATGTGGTGGGGTGGGCAGTGGCTCCCTGTCTCAGTGTCCATCAGGCCCTGGTCAGACAGAGGTTTGAGGAGAGAGCATATGTTTTTATTTAAAGATTTATTTATTTGAAAGAGTTACACACACACAGAAGGAAAGGCAGAGAGAGAGGTCTTCCATCACTTGGTTCATTCCCCAATTGGCCGCAATGGCTGGAGTGTGCCGATCTGGAGCCAGGAGCCAGGAGCCTCCTCTGTATCTTCCCACGTGGGTGCAGGGGCCCAACGACTTGGGCCATCTTCTGCTTTTCCAGGGTACAGCAGAGAGCTGGATTAGAATTGGAGCAGCCTGGACCCAAACCAGTACCCATATGGGATGCCGGCACTGCAGGTGGCGGCTTTAGCTGCTATACCACAGCACTGGCCCCAGGAGCATACATTTTTGCTACACTCAGTCATCAGACAACGAACATAAAGCTGTGGCGGGGTGGGGCAGTCCATCTGGAGTTCTGTCCCATTGATCCCAGGGTGCAAAACACCAGATCTTTGTATAAGCACGCCATGAGTTTGGCATCCTTTGATAATATTACAGTGTACTTTACACAATTTAATTTAAAAAGTTTTACCCCCATTGAGAGTCTTACCCTCTGAGAGTTCCAGTAATCCTCCTAGATGCCTCAAGATCAAAAGACTTAGTTTGGAACTTTAATATATTGTCAGGGGTTTAAAACCATTTAGTAGGTCTTCTAAAAAAAGATTTATTTATTTGAAAGTCAGAGTTACACACACACACATACACACACACACACAGAGAGAGAGAGAGAGAGAGAGAGAGAGAGAGAGAGAGGTCTTCTATCCAATGGTTCACTCCCCAATTAGCCACAACAGCCAGTGCTGTGCCAATCTGAAGCCAGGAGCCAGGAGCTTCCTCTGGGTCTCCCATGTGGGTGCAAGGGCACAAGGACTTGGGCCATCTTCTACTGCTTTCCCAGTCCACACAGAGATCTGGATTGGAAGTGGAGCAGCCGGGTCTTGAACCAGCACCCATATGTGATGCCAGGGCGTTAACCCGCTGCACCACAGCGCCAGCCCTGGTAGGTCTTTTAAGGCTCAGCTTTCCTAAGTAATTAAGGGTCAACAATATAACAGAAAACAAGAGAAAGCTGTCCTGAAACAGATAACATTTTCATTACCTAGGTTAGTTACAGAAACAGAAAAACCTTGATTAAAGAGATCAGCAGGTGACATCAACCTGTGAGACATTACTTCAGGAGACAAAGAGGTAGCAAGTCAGATAACCCTGTTAACTGGACGTTTAAGACAAGATCTAACTTTAAATAATTTCCTTTAAGTCTCATCCATCCTTATCTCACACAACAGTTAACAGTCACAAACCTTCTACAACACAGTTATTTCCTCAGTTTTGTTTGTATATAAAAATCTTTTTATTAAAAATTTTCTTTTTTAACCTTTTGTCACCAAGAATGCATTGTTCTGTTTATAACTTTCTCCACAATTGTCTCTCCTACCTACTAATTCCTTTAACTTGCACCCTGAAACACTCCTGTAATGCCTCTAAATTAAGAGAAATCATCTTTTGCAAGAACAGACAGCATTTTAACTCATCGTTAATGTAAAGCAGTTTTTGAATTTTGGAGGAGAAGGTAGGAAACAGGTTCATAATCTTACTTTAGCAAAGCGTTGTGAACCCTAAATTAGTGATTGGTCTCATTTTCTCCTGGTTGGCTTTATCAACAGTGTTACCAAAGATGGCTTATCAGAGGTCTTTTTGTCTACGTGTAGGAAACGATTCAGGCATGAGACCCAGAGTAGTGGTAAGCAAGCAAGCAAGGTTAATGGGTCAGGGTATCTGAGAGAACGGATGCGCATCTCTCCAGATGGAATCAGAGTGTGTGCCCAGTAATGCAGACTGGGGAAAGCAAGTTGACAGAGTTTAATGGAGAGCATACACCTGCCAGGGCAGGCGGGAATCTTAGCAACGGGCTGAAAGCTGAGAGCCGTGCAACGGAGAAGATGGTGTGGAAGGAGAGGAAGATTTCTGAGCGTGTCGAGGTGGCGTGAGGAGGAGGAAGAGGTGGCAGGGACATAGGCGGCAGTACCAAAGTCAGGCTCGGACTTCAGGGCTCCGTGGTTCGAACTTTGGTCTTTCCCTAAGAGGGGGAATCTAATAGCTGGAGCGTAACTGACAGAATGAAGGGCGTTATGGAGAAAGAGGATGTGTGAACTGAACATGGGGAGCCCAGACCATGTCCCACTGTGATTGATGAGGCTAAGTCTTGGAGCATTTGGGGGTTAAAGTTCCCATTTTAGGACTACTGACTGTTATTATCTGTTTTTTATTTTTATTTTTTTTTATTTTTTATTTTTTTGACAGGCAGAGTGGACAGTGAGAGAGAGACAGAGAGAAAGGTCTTCCTTTTTGCCGTTGGTTCACCCTCCAATGGCCGCCGCGGTAGGCGCGCTGCGGCCGGTGCGCCGCGCCGATCCGATGGCAGGAGCCAGGTGCTTCTCCTGGTCTCCCATGGGGTGCAGGGCCCAAGGACTTGGGCCATCCTCCACTGCACTCCCTGGCCACAGCAGAGAGCTGGCCTGGAAGAGGGGCAACCGGGACAGGATCGGTGCCCTGACCGGGACTAGAACCCAGTGTGCCGGCGCCGCAAGGCGGAGGATTAGCCTAGTGAGCCGCAGCGCCGGCCTGTTATTATCTGTTTTATACTGTGGCCAAACCAAATTGCAGAAAAAGATGAGTCTCTTAGGCTTTATTTTCTCCTTGTGGATATGGGGGTCCTAAGGTTATTTTTTAGTTTTTTTTTTAAAGATTTATTTATTTGAAAGTCAGAGTTACACACAGAGAGAAGGAGAGGCAGAGAGAGAGGAGGTCTTCCATCTGCTGGTTTACTCCCCAGTTGGCTGCAACGGCAGGAGCTGTGATGATCCGAAACCAGGAGCCAAGAGCTTTTTCTGGGTCTGCCACGTGGATGCAGGAGTCCAAGAACTTGGGTCATCTTCTACTGCTTTCCCAGGCCACAGCAGAGAGCTGGATCGCAAGTGGAACAGCCGGTATTCGAACCGGTGCCCGTATGGTATGCCCGCACTGCAAGCGGCGGCTTTACCGGCCACACCACAGCACCAGCCCTGGGTCCTAAGGTTATGAAGGAGATATCTAAGGTGTGAATCCTTAGGTGGTTGGGAGGGTGAGTTTCCCACGTGGAAAGTAATGGAGGTGCATTCCAGAGGGTCACAAAATGGAAAGGAGGGAGAGACACAGGCGTCCCCAGATCTCCTTCTGCACCTGAAAACAGAGACCATCTCTTAACTCCAGGCCTCCCCACAGTTGGGCTCTGGCCAGAAGGGACAGTTTCCCAGGCCAGAGGAGGGAACTTGACCTAGTGCTGTTAGGTGGGAAGTCAGAAATGAGCTTATGTGTGTGTGACAAAGGCCTAAGGAATTGACATCTACAGTGGTATCTCAGTCATCCCGATAACCTTCCAGGTGCAGCCCAGTATTTGCATTTCAAACGCCCTGCCCGATCCTGATGACCTTCCAGGGGTCCTGCCCCTTCTACCTGATAGCCATCCTTCCTCTAAGGCCGGGCGACGCCAGCCAGGCTTCCCCTGTCTGGTAACTTCAATGGGAAAAAAACTCAGAAAGGAATTTTTCATATTTACCTTCAGCAAGTCCTTTGTTCTGGGAGAAGAAGGAGAGGGGGAGGGAAGGCAAGACCCATCCCCTTAAAAGCCCCAGCCTAAATGTGCACTAGGCACTGCCTCTCAGGTCCTGTCTGGAGAGGTGCCCATCCGTTCTCATGGATGTCCCTGCCCTAATAAACCTCGCTATGTGGCTTTCCCCTGCTCTCTGTCTCACGCCTGAATTCTTTCTTGCGTGAAGGCTAGGACCCTTCGCTTCTCCGGTAACAGTGCTAAGATCTTTGGGTGGTGGCTGGAGTAGAAATGCGGCCAGGCCCTCTGGACAGGACTCAGCAGAACTTGCCTCATGTCCCAGGGGTGTGACTAACGTGACAAGTCTAAGGAGCAAAGAGACGTGGCTCACTTCATGTCCCAGGAGTGTGACGAGTCCAAGGAGCAAGGAGACGCGGCGGTTCCCGTGGACCGGCCGCCTGGGAGTCGCCTTCCCAGGTTTTGGTACCAAGGGTTGGGATTAAGATGTTGGTGCACAGAAGGCGCCGAGACAACGAGTCAAGGCAGAAAGGTATTTGTCCTTAGGAAGGACAGCACAGTGAGATAGGTTTTCAGCCTTGCCAGGCAGCAGGCTGGGGCGGGGCTGGTTAAGAGACTCAGCCTGTCTGGCCCGCAGGCAGGGCCTTCTAAGCTCTGGTCAGGAAGGGATGGATGACAACCAGGAACAGGCATGCGAACGAATCTGAGCAGTAACTGTTGACCACTCTAAGGGGGAGCAGGGGACACAGGAAGTCAGCCCTAGCTGCTGACCATGAAATAGCAAGAGCAGAAAGGGCAGGGGTGCTCCTGGACTATGTATTGTTCTGGGGATTTAGAACGTGCTTGGCAGGGTGCTTGTAAGTGACCACTGAGACAGTGTATGTTACCAGGCTTGGAGTGAAGGATTTATACCCTGCAGTCTGACCGATCTTGACACTCCCTTTTCTTTTGATTTGTTTCGTTTCTTTAACAGAGAGAGACAGAGACAGGGAGAGACAGAGAAAGCTTCTATCCACTGGTTCACTCCCTCAATGCCCACAATAGCTGGGATTGGGTCAGGCTAGGCCAGGAGTTTGCAGTTCCATCCAGGTCTCCCATGGGGGTGGCTGGGAACCAAGCACTTGGGCCATCTCCTGATGCCTTCTCGGGCACATTAGCAGGGAGTTAGATCGGAAGTGGAGCAGCCAGGACTGTAACATGGTCATATGGGATACTGGAGTCACAAGTGACAACTTAACCTGACATACTACAAGGCCAGGCCCTAGTGATAGGGACTGCAGGGGCCCTGGAAACGAAAGGAAGAAACATACATGATGGAACCGCCAGGAGCCCTGAGAGAGGGGGGAAACACATACAAAGAATCACCAGATGTTGTGTCTGCCCAACATCTTGCCCACCTCTGACTTGGTTGAGCATTCTGTAAATTTTTTTTTCATTTTCTTTTTTTTTTTTTTAAGATTTATTTATGTAGAGGCTGGCACTGTGGCATAATGGATAAAGCCACTGCCTGCAGTGCAGGCATCCCATGTACGCACCGGTTCGAGTCCTGGCTGCTGCACTTCCAACCCAGCTCTCTGCAGCAGTCTGGGAAAGCAGTGGAAGATGACCCAAGTCCTTGGACCTCTGCACCAGCATGGGAAGACCTGGAGAATACTCCTGGCTCCTGGATTCGGATTGGTGCAGCTCCAGCCATTGTGGTCATCTGGGGAGTTAACCAGCGGATATGGGATCTCTCTCTCTCTCTCTCTCTCTCTCTCTCTCTCTCTCTCTCTCTCTCTCTCTCTCCTTTTCTCTCTGTGTAACTCTGTATAACTCTTTCACAGAGAGAAGGAGAGGGTGAGGGAGAGGGAGAGGGAGAGAGAGAGAGAGAGAGAGGTCTTCCTTCTGCTGGCTCACTCCCCAATTGACTTCAATGGCTGGAGCCTGGAAGCAGGAGCCTCCTTGGGATCTCCCACACGGGTGCAGGGGCCCAAGGACTTGGGCCATCTTCTACTGCTTTCCCAGGCCATAGCAGAGAGCTGGATCGGAAGTGGAGAAGCTCACCAGGACTCAAACCAGCACCTATATAGGATGCTGGCAATGCAGATGGTGGCTTCTACCGCTAAGCCATAGTGCCAACCCCAACATTCTGTGAACTTTTATGCATAACGGGCTGCTCTGAAGTCAGTCCTTGGTTGGCTCCTGTTGAATGCTTCATTAGCATATCCCTCGGCCATTCAGACAAACTTCCTCATTTAGAATCACATCAAAGCTCCTCCTTCCAGCCCTTCATGGCAGCGCCTTCCGGGTCCGGAGCTTTCTCTCGTCTTAGTTCACTTCCTTTGCTTGCTCATTCTTCCTGGTGTGCATGCTTCATTCTTCGTTCTTCCTGGTTGTGAGGCCACCCCGCAGGGTGAAAGAGCTGTAACAGTAAGAGCTGCAGCACAAAAGGGCTGTGACATTTCTAAGGAGCCTGGGGAAAGGAAAAATCTGCAGTATTTCCTGGGTATGAGACACACACCCGAGCCCTTAGCCACAGACTTCTCAACGCCCGGCTGCCCCTCGCTTCATTGGATTCCTGTGCTGGGTCCTTACAGAGAGAGGCCTGAAGGTGGGCGCTAGATCATGCCGCTTTCCCCAAGTGAGAAATGGCCTCACCTTCCTGACCCTCCCTGGCCTTGGTGTCTCCAGGGTTTCTGAGCACAGAGAGCAGAGGAGAGGCTGTCCTCACCATCACCGTGGTGGCACTGTGCGGCCTGCTCCTCTAGAGGGCGCCAGACCCCCCTAGGGTCCTCCCCTCCCTCTGGTCTCTGGGGAGCTGGGTCTGCCTCCTCTCTAGGAGGTGTCTTGGGGGAGAAGCAGCCTGGAGTGGGGCCCAGCCCAGGCCCTGTGGTTGGATTCAGGATCACCGTCCTGTCTGCTGGAGTCTGGAAAGGGTGGAAATGCCAACTTCCTTGTGTGTCCTGAGCTACTTTAAGTAGCACTTAATGACCTTAGTCCAAATTTGGAGTCTGCAGAGGTCAATAGGATAACCTTGTTGATCCCATGCCAATTCCTCCATCAATCAACAAATCTCACCCTTACTGCCCCATACAGCACATTTGAGGATTTTGAGGCTGACCAACACAAAAGTGTAGTATTTTTCACAACGAGCCATTTGGGTGCCATGCTGGGACAGGTTGCCTGCCAGGGAAAGTCCCCAGCAGCTGACACCCTGAGGTGGTGGCATGGGACCACCGCCCTACAAGGGCAGAGGGCAGGGTCGCTCTCACTGGAGACAGGAGAAGTGGTTACAGGCCTGGTGATATTGGTGCAGCTCAATAGCGAATCCTGAGTCTTGGTGTCGGAGCTCAGAAGGGTGGCAGCTGCTTGGGGTCTTTTATAGCCCAGGCTTTGTTTTATCTATAGGTAGCAGATGGAAGAAACAGTTTCAAAAAGGATACAAAGCTGACACACTCTAAATGCCTAAAGATATTATTTGGGGCTATATGTAAAGCAATTGGATGTGGATAAATTTGAATTTGTCTCCAGCAGTCTTTGAGCTAATGGTCTCAACCTAATGTGAGGAAGTGAACAGTAAAGGGTCAATTTCTGTGGGCTATCTTTGTCTCGTTTATATAACAATCCTTAGTTTCTGGGACATGAGGTAGAGCTAAAGATTATTTTTTCCAGGACCAGCATTGTAGCTTAGCACGTTAAGCTGCTGCCCGTGACACTGGCCTTCCATAAGAGCACCAATTCAAGTCCCAGCTGCTCTGCCTCCAATCCAGCTCCATGCTATTCCAGTGTTTTCAGGAAAGCAGCGGATGATGGCCCAAGTGCTCAGGCCCTTGCCACCCATATGGGATACTATCTTGTATGGAGTTTCTGGCTCCTGGCTTCGGCCTGGCCTAGCCGTGGCCATTTGGGGAGTGTATCAGTAGATAGAGGAACTGTTCCTTTGTCACTGTGCCTTTCAAATACATAAAATCCTTTTGGAAAAAATTATTTTTTCCATATGGTTCTTCAGTTCCAGCACCATTTACTTAAAGGACCACCCTTGGTTACTGTGGCCTTTGTTGTAGTTCTGCTGATAATTTATGTGTGGATCCATTTCTAAATTGTTTATTTGCTTCCATTTGTGTACTTGTCTTTGTGCCAAGAACTTCACTGCCTTATTTAGGTCTTTATATTCTTTCAATGAGGTTTGGTAATCTTCTCTGCAGAGGCCTTGTGCATATTTGAAGTTCATTCCTAGTTGGTATTTCCTATATTTCTTGCTGATACAGTAAGTAGCATCATCTTAAACTTTCACTTTCTAATTATTCTTGATATGTAGAAATACAGTTCTACCTAGAGAGTGTTATATAGTGACATTTTTATCCATTAATCTTGTGAAATTGACTACATATTTTTATATATATTCTAATAGCTCATCTGAAAATAAAATGTCATGTACAAATTCTAACAATTTTATTGCTTCTTTCTTGTCCTTTTACATTTTTTCTTGATTATTGCATTGGCTAATACCTTGAATTCAGTACTGAAGAGAAATGGTGTTCTTGATCTAAAGGAAAACATTTAGTCAGGCACCTTAACTATGATGTTTGCTACATGTAGGTTTTATGTAGGTGCCCTCAGTCAGATTAAAGAAATTCTTATCTATTCCTAGTTTGTAAAACTCTTTTTTTCTTTTTAAAATTATTTGTTTGAAAGTCAGAGTTAGAGAAGGAGAGACAGAAGAATCTTCCATTTGCTGGTTCACTCCCCAGATGGTCGCAATGGTGAGGACTAGGCCAGGCCGAAGCCAGGATCCAGGAGCTTCATCTGAGTCTCCCATGTGGGTACCAGGAGCCTAAACACTTGGGCCATCTTCTGCTGCTTTCCCCAGGCCATTATCAGGGAGCTGGATTGGAAGCAGAGTTGCCAGAATACCAACCAGTGCCCATATGGGATTCTGGCATTGCAGGTGGTGGCTTTACCTGCTATGCCACAACACTGGACCAATAACTTGCTAAGTTCTTAACATGAATGGAAATGTCTCTCCCATTCCTTTCATTCTGGTGGATTTATAAATTAAAATATATCTTGGGGTCGGCACTGGCATAGCCAGTAAAGCGGCTGCCTGCAGTGCTGGCGTCCCATATGGCGCTGGTTCTAGTCCTGGCTGCTCTACTTCCAATCTAGCTCTCTACTATGGCCTGGGAAAGCAGTGGAAGATGGCCCAAGTCCTTGGGACCCTGTACCCACATGGAAGACCCAAAAGAAGCTCCTGGCTCTGGATCAGCCCAGATCCGGCTGTTGTGGCCATTTGGGGAACAAACCAGTGGATGGAAGACTTTCTCCCCCAACTTCTGCCTCTCAAATTAATAAGTAAATCGTGTGTGTGTGTGTGTGTGTGTATTTTGAGAGAGAAGGATTAAGTGCTTGTAGCCACTTCACCTTTTAAACTGGAAACTGTAGATGGATTCTGATTGATTTAAAATGTCTCCTATGTGTGTGATTATGTTCCCAATCTCATTCCTAATTTTTTTTCTTAATCAGATGTCTTTGGCCTATGTACCTTTATCTATTCTAGTGATTTTGCTAACAAAATCTTGTTTGTCCTGTTTATTAATACAGGTTGGGTAACCTTTATCCAAAATGCTTGGTACCAGATGTGTTTTAGACTTAAAAAAATTTTTTTTTGGTTTTGTAAGATTTGCATGTTACATAATGAGATATCTTGAATGGGACCTAAGTCTAAACATGAAAATTAATTTGTTTCATATACACCTTATACACATAGCCTGAAGGTAATTTATAAAATATTTCTAGCGCATTTACATTTTGACTGCAACCCATCACAGGAGGTCAAGTGTGAAATTTTCCAACTGTGGCCTCATGTTGGCACTTAAAAGGTTTAAAGTTTTGGAGCAGGTCATATTTCAAATTTTCAAATTAGGGATCATTAACCTTTATCTCACTTTATCCTTATTAATTCTCCCTTTTTAAACTATTTGGACTCATTTGCTGTTTTTGTGTTAAATGTTTGGTTCATTTCTTTTCAAGTTCCATTTATAATTTATGCATTAATTATGTATATTTTCTTTTAATAAAACATTTATTTATTTGAAAGGCAGAGTTACAGAGAGGCAGAGGCGGAAGGAGGGAGGAAGGGAGGGATAGAGATGTCTTCCATCCGCTAGTTCACTCCCCAGATGGCCACAATAGCTGGAGCTGTGCTGCTCCAAAGCCAGGAGCCAGAAGGTTTCTTCTGGGTCTCCCATGTGTGTGCAGGGGCCCAAGGACTTGCGCCATCTTCTACCGCTTTCCCAGGCCACAGCAGAGAGCTGGATCGGAAGTGGATCAGCCAGGGATTGAACTGGCGCCCATATGGGATGCCAGCACTGCAGGCGGCGGCTTTACCCACTATGCCACTGTGCCGTGCCCTAGTGTCCTTTTAAGATGAGAATGAGACTAGAGATTAGTCCCCATGATATTAGTGTCCTTAAAAGAAGAGCATGAAGGCCGGCGCCGCGGCTCAATAGGCTAATCCTCCGCCTTGCGGCGCCGGCACACCGGGTTCTAGTCCCGGTCGGGGCACCGGTCCTGTCCCGGTTGCCCCTCTTCCAGGCCAGCTCTCTGCTGTGGCCAGGGAGTGCAGTGGAGGATGGCCCAAGTGCTTGGGCCCTGCACCCCATGGGAGACCAGGATAAACACCTGGCTCCTGCCATCGGAACAGCGCGGTGCGCCGGCCGCAGCGCGCTACCGCGGCGGCCATTGGAGGGTGAACCAACGGCAAAAGGAAGACCTTTCTCTCTGTCTCTGTCTCTCACTGTCCACTCTGCCTGTCAAAAAAAAAAAAAAAAAAAAAAGAAGAGCATGAGACTAGAGCTGGTTCCGTCAGCCATGAGAGGACATGACAAGAAGCTAGCATTTGCAACCCAGGAAGCTGGCTGCAGCAGACTTTGCAGCTGCTGGTACCTTGATCTTGGGCTTCCAGACCTCTAGAACTATAAGCAACAAATGTTTGTTGGTTAAGCCACGCAGTCTGTGGTACAGTAGTATCCCCTTACCTGTGGAAGATACATTCCAAAATCCCTAGTGGATGCCTGCAACTGTGGATAGTGTACAACTCTGTAATATAATGCTTTTTCCAATGCTTAACCATTACTTATCATGTACTATGACCACACCTGTTGTAGTGTGAGATGTGTCAGCAAAACTAGCACACATTCCTTTTTCTTTCACAGCTTCATAGATGGAAGATTCATCTTACCAACTTCAGCATGTGATTTTTTTTTCCCAAGTCAAAAACTTAAAAGGCTTGTTTTTAGCACAACTGAATTGCCAGCATCATTAGTCTTGTGCTCTGGGGCCATTATTAAGTAAAATAAGGATTACTTGAACACATTAATTGCTATACTGTGACACTGAATCTGATAAGTGAGACAGCTACTAAATGACTAATAGGTGGGTAGTGTATACAATGTGGATACACTGCCCAAAGGAATCATTCATGTCCCAAGTCAGATAGTGTGATTTCATGACACTCAGAATGGGTTATAATTTAAAACTTATGGGAGTCAGCACTGTGGCACTGTAGGTTACTCCTCCGCCTGCAGGCGCTGGCATCCCATATGGGTACCAGCTCTAGTCCCTGCCACTCCACTTCTAATCCAGCTCTCTGTTATGGCCTGGGAAAGCAGTGGAAGATGGCCCAAGTCCTTGGGCCCCTGCACCCACATTGGGAACCTGGAGGAAGCTCCTGGTTCCTGGCTTCAAATCAGCTCAAGTCTGGCCATTGCAGCCATTTGAGCAGTGAACCAGTGGATGGAAGACTTTTCTCTCTGCCTCTCCCTCTCACTGTCTGTAACTATACCTCTCAAATAAGTCTTTTTTAAAAATGCATGAAATATGTATTTCTGGAATATTGATTTAACTTTTTTGGACCATGGTTGACTACAAGTAACTGAAACCAAAAATAAGTGGGGACTACTGAATTCTGTTATAGCAGCCCAAATTAAGAAATGTTCTCTGCCAAGTTTGAGTACATCTCTCTCTCTCTCTCTCTCTCTCTATATATATATATATATATATACACACATATATATATCACACATATGTATATATACACACATATACATAGATAATATATATCCACATTTTCTTTAAATATTTATTTTTATATATAAACCATTATAGGTAAATGCAATTGAAGTTCACTGTGTACATATTTTCTCTTTCCCCTTGCTCTTTCCGTAGAGTTCACAACTATTCTGAATTCAGAGGTTCAGTTCCCCATGCCTAGTATTGGCAGAGTCAAGCCTACTCTTCTGGGCTAGTCTTTTGACAGAGGGAGAGAGATCTTCCATCTGCTCATTCACTTCTCAAAGGACCACAACAGCCAAGGCTGGTCCAAGCCAAAGCCAGGAGCCAGGAACTCCATCCTGGCCTCCTGCATGGGTGGCAGGGTCTCAAGCACTTGGGCCATTTGCTGCTTTCCCAGGTTGTAGTAGCAGGGAGCTGGATCAGAAGTGGAGCAGCCAGGTCTTGAACCAGTGTCCTAGTATGAGATGCCAGTATAACCCACTGTGCCACAACACCAGTCCCTCTTGGGCTAGTCTTCACGTAAGTTACCTTTTCTGCCATCTTTGTTCTCTACTTTTCTGTGCACTGATAACGAAGGTTCTCTGCTATCCTCAGAGGCTAAAGACAGAGGCAGCAGCACAGTGAGAACACTGATGACAGGTGAGCTGATTGCAGGGTCCACATGTGAACTCAAGCCCAAGTGTTGCTGGTGGACTCTCATGGTAAGCCCAGAGCCTAGTACACCTCCTGTGTTCAAAGTGAACATCACCCTGCATCAGCAAGAGGCAGCTCTCTGGTGCTTAGAGGACACGAAGGTGAGCTCTAAGAACATTGCCACATTTCTCCCTCTTTGAGTCTTAGAAGGAGCCCTGCATCCCTTCCTTGTCCTCAAGATCTGATCTCTGCCTCCTTTGTCTGCAAGGAACCTTTCTAGGTCATTCTTCCCTTCTTCGGCCTTTTTACTTTTCCTCCTTCTAGTTGTCCTCAACTCCTTTCTTTGTCTGTTGAGACACTTATAGATCTGTCCATTTTTAAAATTTGTGACTTTAATTTCTTCACTTCTTTCTCTCATCCTCAGGAAGCCTCAAGGGGCTTTTTCCTGGTGTCTTACAATCAGATTCTGCCCCATCCAAATTTAAACAGCTTTTAAGGGCCTTGATTATATGCCCCCATCAGTTTTTCTCTTGTCACCCAAAGGGGAGTCATTGTGTCTGGTTATTCTAGTAGTTTGTTGCTCATGCAATATAAAACAATTTATGTAGTTCGAGCTTATAGGTAGCAAACATGCCAAATTCACTTATTTTAACAATTTATACAGAGAGCTTTTGGATTTTTCTATGTATGTGTCATTTGCAAAGATTGAATCATATTCTTTTCTTTTCTTGATTTTTTTCACACTGCCTCAGACCTTCAGGGTCCCAGTCTCAGGAATGTTCTTCCAACCTCCCTCCCTCCTGCAGCCCTCCCATCTCCCACTCCCTGTCCCATCCCACTCTTCATCAAGTTTCATTTTCAATTATCTCTATATACAGAAGATCAACTTAGTATATACTAAGCGAAGATTTCAACAGACTGCACCCACACAACCACACAAGATATAGAGTACTGTTCAACTAGTAGTGTTATCGTTAACTCTCAGAGTATAACACATTAAGGACAGAGATCCTACATGGGGAGCATATGCCCAGTGACTCCTATTGTTGATTTAACAATAGACACTCTTACTTATGACGTCAGTAAGCACCCGAGGCTCTTGCCATAAGCTCTTGAGGCTATGGAAGCCCCTTGAGTTCACCAACTCTGAACTTGTAAACAAGGCCGTATCACAGTGGAGGTTCCTTCCTCCCTTCAGAGAAAGGTGCCTCCTTCTTTGATGGCCCATTCTTTCTGCTGGGGTCTTGTTCACCGAGACCTTTCATTCAGGTTGTTTTTGCCACAGTGTCTTGGCTTTCCATGCCTGCGAGACTCTCATGGGCCTTTTAGCCAGATCCGAATGCCCCAAGGGCTGATTCTGAGGCCGGAGTGCTGTTTAGGACATCTGCCATTCTATAAGTCTGCTGTGTGTCCCGCTTCGCCCGCAGGATCATTCTCTCCCTTTTAATTCTATCCTTCATTATTTGCAGACACTGGTCTTATTTGTGAAATCTCTTCGACACTTACCAATTATGTACTTATCACTTTAACAAGTGAGATGGCATTGGTACATGCCTCCTTGACAAGATTGAATTGGAATCCCCTGGCACATTTCTAGCTCTACCATTGGAGGTAAGTCTGAGTGAGCATGTGCTGGCTTGTATATCTCCTCCCTTATTTCCACTTATATTTAACAGAGATGACTTTTGTTAATTTTAAATGCCTAAGAATAATTGTGTATTAATCACAGAGTTCAACCAGTGGTATTAAGTAGAACAAAAAGAACAACAACAACAAAACAAATAAGTCTTAAAAAGAATAGAGGTGAAACTCACTGCTTGCCTAGTCATGAATGAGCTGATTTGGGGACAGTGTCAGGGATATCTCTAGGTGGCAGACCCTCTGCCATTCAAGTGTATGAAGCTACGCTAGGAAAGTCATAGGGAAATTGATTTTGGTGAAGACTTTTAAAAACCTATGTGCAGTTTTTCTATAATACACAGTTCTCTCAGCTTTTAAAAAGACCCCTTATATACCTGGATTTCAAAATTTTGCCCCCAAATAATTATATACCAAAAGATTATCTTTCAATTGCACTTACACAAACTTTTTGAAGTCCCTTCATATTTAAGTAATGAGAACACGGATGTGACACTGAATGCTATGCCCAGAGGAACAGGCTTTTTCTAGCCCATACACCAGGGGTCACCAGAGCATTGTGAGGGCAGCTTCTCTTGGATTAGAAATTCCAGTGACCACCTCCTGCATTCACTCCCCACCAGTTCCCATGACCAACTCCAAGACCTTATTACCCCTGCATTGAACATCCGTGTCACTCCCAAGTACCCACTATTATTCCCCCATTCCAGCAGTCTTCCCACCTTGACTGCCTAGACGGCTTCGGCTCTTCTACCATGCCATGTGGGGTCACTCAGCCGTGCTGCTGTTCACTCAACTGCACCGCCATCAGTCACACTGCCCTTCATCTCCCCATTCACCCCACACACTCACGTTTACTTTTTACTCTAGTAACTCACTCCAGGGGATGTGTCCTTACTGCAGCCCATTTATTCACCCCCATCCTTTCCCTTCTACGTCTCTGCCTCACTCACCTCCATTTGCCCACAAGTGGCCTATCTGTGTCCCAGGAAGCCGGAGTCCAAGAGCCGTGGGAAATGACCCTTAATGGATGTGAAACGCCAGGGAGGTTCTCCAGCAGTCAGAAGATGGGAGGTTTTGTTTGCAGCATCCCAGAAGACTGTGTCAGGAGCAAGTTGTTGAGCCCATGTCCTCTCCCTTTCCAAGGCACCGAATGTGCTGTTTGTCATGAAAAAAAAAAAAGTGAGCCAAAGGCTCATTTCCTTGCAGAATAATTCAGGAAAAATGGCAGCCTGCGAGAGCAGAGAGAGGGTGTCATGGCTATGCCACTAGCCTGTTTGACGGATAGGTTTTATGTAGTGTGGGTTACCCTTTTCTACAGAGATGGCCCCCGTGAAAAAAGCACATTAAGCCAAGGGTCAGAAATACAGTGGTTCCCAAGCAGGGCCTTTTGTTCTGGAGCAAACGACCTGGTTAAGTAATTTCTGGCTGTGTTCACTGAGACCACGGCTTTCAACCTCTCACATTGGAAAAGACAAGGTCACTACTGCTGGTGACACTTAGGGGAAAGTTACTCAACCTCTGTGTGGACTCAGCTTTAGTAGCTCTCAAACAGTATAGGTCTCTGTATGTGAATGAAGGAATCGGAATCATTTTGCTAAGATACAGACGCTGGTGGGCTTCAGTGTAGGATATTTTCAGATATCACTTTGCCTAGGAAGAAATGTGCTCCCGTCTTAATTATTTTCGGTTTACTTAATGTGGTCCCAGCTGACCTAGGAATCACTTTAGTGCCTAAGTGCCTTTGGAATTCATGGACTCTGTTCTGTTCGCCTGGTTATTTGATTTGTTCAATTAGAAAAAAAAGCATGCTGTATTAATACTCAATAGAATCTAACCATTTTTTTTCTAAGTTTTATTTAGTTTTGAAAAGGTAGGACATCCATACAGTATAATGTTCCAAAGCTATGAAATGACACACAGTTGTCTCCCTCCCAAGTCCATCCCCCCAGCTACCCATTGCCACTTCCCCAGGTAATCGGTTACCAGATTCTTGTGTGTCTTTCCAGTGATATTTAATGCATATACACTCAATTATGAACTTAGCCATTTCCCTTTTTTATATACAAATGGTAGCATGTTACACTCACTATCCTGCACCTTGCTCCTCCTACCTAATAACAGAACATGGCGATTATCCAACATCACTCTATAAATGGTATCCAAGTTCTCCTTATTCATTTTTGTCTACCTAGGAGTTCGCCATATGAACGTACTACAATCTGGGGGACCAAAACCCTCGTGGTGGCATTTGGACTGCTTCCAATCTTTTGTTTGCATCAGTGAATACCTCTGTGTGTTAATCGTTTTGTACATGTAATTACACCCCTAGAAGTGTACCTGTGGTATTCAACTTTTGAATCTTCTGAGAAGAGTTTTTCCTGGACTTTTCAGGGCTGTATTTTCTAACAACCAGGAAACCCTGTATCCCTACACAATTATTTCAGGCTTCCTGAGTTGGTGAATAAGAGTGGCTGGAGCGTTATTCAAAGAAAAGTCTTCTCTTTTCCTAGTTCCTCCCATAACATAGACTACTTTCTGCAAATATGGCTTGGCAGGGTGATTCCTTGTCGAGGCCCTGCCTCTTTCTCCTCAGCCCCTAAAGGCTCTCGGAAACATCCTACCTGCCCAATGCACTGTTCACTGTTGTATTCATATGTGGTTCTGCACCCCCCAGTGCATCCTGAACCCCAGCTGAGAGTCTACCCACATCTGCAGCCTTGGGTACCTTCTCTCTCTGAAATTTCCTGCACTGATGCTGGGTCTCCTCTGCCCCTGGAAGCCCTCTCCTCATTTTGTTAACACTTCTGAGTTTTTGGGTGAACTTACTCCCCACATTTAAACCATCAAAAAGAACATACTTGTAAATATCGAATTTGACACTACTTTCCTTCAGTGTGTGTTGATTTAGTCTAATGCCCAATAAGCTTTGGCTTCCGGCTGTGGCTTCTCCCATGGGCCTTTTTCCCTGTGTGGGTTCTCTGATGTACAATGAGGTTTGATTTTTGGGTAAAGGCTTTCCCACATTCTGTACACTTATAGGGTTTCTCTCCAGTATGAGTTCTTTGGTGTACAGTGAATGTCGATTTTTCTCTGAAGGCTTTCCCGCACTCGGTGCATGCGTAAGGTTTCTCTCCTGTGTGCGTTCGCTGATGTATTATAAGTTGTGACTTCTGGCTAAAAGCCTTCCAACACACAGGACATTCATAGGGTTTCTCTCCTGTGTGAATTCTCTGATGTATAATGAGCTTGGACTTTTCTCTGAAGGCTTTGCCACATTCGTTGCATTTATAGGGCTTCTCTTCTGTATGCGTTCTTTGATGTATGATGAGATAGGACTTCTGGGAAAAGGCTTTTTCACATTCATTGCACTCATAGGGTTTCTCTCCTGTGTGACCCCGCTGATGTAACATGAGATAGGATTTCTGAGAGAAGGCTTTCTCACATTCATTGCATTCGAAGGGTTTCTCTCCTGAATGAGTTCTCTGATGCACACCAAGGTTTGACTTTTGGGTGAAGGTTTTCCCACACACATCACATTCATAGGGCTTCTCTCCTGTATGCGTCCTCTGATGAACGATGAGGGTTGACTTCTCATTGAAAGACTTCCCACATTCAGTACACTTATGGGGTTTCTCTCCTGTGTGAGTTCTTTGATGTATGATAAGGGTTGACTTATCACTGAAGGTTTTCTTGCACTCATTACACTCATGGGGTTTCTTTCCCGTATGAGTACTATGATGTATGATCAGATCGAGCTTCTGTAGGAAGGATTCCCCGCACTTGGTGCACTCATAGGTCTTCTCCCCTGTGTGGGTCTTCTGATGGACAATGAGGTTTGACCTCTGAGTGAAGGCTTTGCCACACTCGTTGCACTCGTAAGGCTTCTCTCCTGTGTGAGTCCTGTAATGGATGATGACGGTGGACTTTTCTCGGAAGGCTTTCCCACACTCGGGACACTCAAAGGGTCTCTCTCCTGTGTGCGTCCTGAGGTGAATGATAAGCTGAGACTTTTGGCTAAAGGCTTTTCCACATTCAGTACAGCCAAAAGGTTTCTCTCCGGTGTGAGTTCTCCAATGTACGATGAGGTGGGACTTCTTGCTGAAGGTCTTCCTACAGGCGGTACATTCAAAGGGTTTCTCTCCATTTTTAATTCTCTGATGCAGACTAAGCCCTTTCTTTCGCCTGAGGGTTTTACCACACTCTTTATAGCCATAGGGTTTCACTCCAGGATTTGTTTTCTCATACTCAGTATGGAAGAATAATTTTGCACATCCACTACCATGTTTCTTTTCTGTAGAGCTTCTAAATAAGTCCAAATTATCTACCATATTACTTCCAAACAATTCATACTTATGGGGTCTTTGTATTGAAGTGACAAGGCTGGAGTTCAGATGAAGTGTATCACCAAATTCATTATAGCCATGACTGCTCTTGGTAGTGCCTGTTTTCTTGTCAAGGAATCCAAATGGCATCAACACACAGTTATCTTGGTAATCCTGCTGCTGCCTCTTGATCTCTTCATCAACGTGGCCAACTTCTTCTAGAAAGAACAACAAACCATCTTTATAGTGTGACATTATGAAAGGAACCTTCCTTAGAAATGTCCAACCATGCGAAAGATGACATTCTGATCAGAGTTCCTGGACAGTGTCTTTTACAAAACCTCCACAATCCTATACTGACACCTCAGACTTTCTTACCTGTACTTCTACAGCATCTCTTGACTTCCATCAACTCTGGGGATCTTATCTACCTTAACCTTCAGTTACTATGTGAACTCTTAACTGTACCTGATTTATACTATTTCCAATGATAGAAATGCAACAGGATGGTACCTAGACTCAAGGCTTAAAATAACCTGGAATCCACATTCTCAGTGGATAATAGAAAAAGAAGCTTGACAGAAACAACCTAAAGATTGTTACTTAATGTGGCTTTACTTGGATATCCATCCAAGCTCTCATTCACAGTGCTTCAACACCACCTCTTCTGCCTACACCATTTCCACTAAAACTGTGCCTATTATTAACTCCAAAGCAGTTGTCATGTTCCATCACCACCTGGCCCTGTCCTACATATTTTGCTATATTCAGAATCTAGACAATCTAACTTTCAAGAGGCAGTTCAGTATTTCCAAAAACGTATACTCTGAAAACTTAATTTTTCTTAACTTTTGAAGTAGGTGGTCATCCGTATCACTCATTTAGAGAAAACCTTGTATTTCATCCATTACATGTACAATATTTCACATTTTAATAACTCTGAATCCAGACGCATATTATACTCAATGGCATATCAGATTAATTGATGGCAATTTCTTCTAGTGGTATGTATTAAAATGAAAAGTATCTTCAAGTTAATATAGTAAATTTTTCTTGCATTTGTTTTTCCAGAATTATACATTTTTTTTTTTTGACAGGCAGAGTGGACAGTGAGAGAGAGAGAGACAGAGAGAAAGGTCTTCCTTTTGCCGTTGGTTCACCCTCCAATGGCTGCCACGGCTGGCGCACCGCGCTGATCCGATGGCAGGAGCCAGGTGCTTCTCCTGGTCTCCCATGGGGTGCAGGGCCCAAGCACATGGGCCATCCTCCACTGCACTCCCTGGCGACAGCAGAGAGCTAGCCTGGAAGAGGGGCAACCGGGACAGAATCCGGCGCCCCGACTGGGACTAGAACCCAGTGTGCCGGTGCTGCAAGGTGGAGGATTAGCCTGTTAAGCCATGGCGCCAGCCCAGAATTATAAAGTTTTTTAGGCACAAAGAAAAGCTAAAAGAGTACAGTAACTATTCATATTACTGTTTAGATTTGGTAATGTCAACATTTTGCCATAGTAATACAAATGAAGCATTCCTAATATCAAAATCCAAACTGATATGAAACTTGATCTTTTTGAATGTCATGTTTCAGATCTGGGAGCATTTTACATTTTCAGACTAGAGATGCTCAACCAGTAAAATCTATGCAAATATTCCAAAATTCAAAAACTCCAGAATCTTAAAACATTTTGATCCCAAATGTTTTGGCTAAGGAACACTGAATCTGTGCTGAATTTTAAAATTCAGGTGCAGTTTCCCTTCTTGAGATGAACACAAAATCAGAAGAGCTTTTACAAAATGTATTTGATGAGACCTAAGCTCCAGCAAGGATCTGCTGAAGCAGTACGGCCCATGTGGTTAGCGTGTGGCTCTCTAGCCCAACCTGTGACCTTAGGTCATTGATCTATCTGCATTTTACTTTCATGCCTGTAATACAGGAATTATAACACTGACTTAACAAATGGATGTTAAAGTGATTAAATTACTTAGAATAGGTCACGCATGGCACATAGAAAGTGCTTTAAAATGTACATTACCACAACAATATTGCTATTGTTATAAGGAACCATATTACTGTGAAAAAGTATGTCTATGCACTTTATTTTTTCACTAAGACATCTTCTTGAATATTAACTGTCCAACAGGGTACCCTTTTTCTAAGAAAATGAATATCTAAAGGAAATAGGATGGAAAAGGAAAGATGATAGACTTCTCTGAATATGCCTTGTTATTTAGATGGCATAGAACTAAATAATCATAAGTCAACATGGAACAAAGAGTTCTCTAATAGTAAACATCCCTTTGTCCTTTCCTAATGACCATGTTCAAGTCTTGATTCTCAATGGCACCAATATGGTTACATCAACTGATTCAACTCACTATATACATACAACAGTGTCAGAATATTAAAATTATCATCAGTTGTAAGATTAATTAAAATCTAAGTCCAGAATATAATCTGAAAATATTAATTTGAATACACAAGGTATTTTTTTCCTTTAAAAATGTAAGCATAATTCCTGGCTCTATGAAAAAGCACCAGGGCTCCTTAGAGAAATGGCCAATTCCAGACCAGAGATAGGAAACAGACAAAATACATTCTTCAACAAACCCAGATTGTCTTATAATGCTAGAGAGCAAGGAAGCTCCCAAAGATCAGATGGTTTGATTTGTGATAATGCAATAGATTCAGTGATATGTAAGAAAAGACATAACTAATTCGTTACCTTTGAATGACGCTACAAAACCAACTCCTGAAAACTCGTAGGTAGAAAACTTACAGAAAGATAGGGTAACTCATGTTAACCAAGTATTCTAGACAATCAACAATGATGATGTGATGTAATTAAAATTTCACCATTTCCCAACCATTAATGAATTAATGCATCTAAGCTATAGTCACAAATGACACAAAACAGAACTATGCATTATATGCCTACTGGTGGAATGAGCTAGGATATAATCTTGCTAAAGGAAACTAAAAACTTGAATCGGACTCACCTTCTAGATCTAACAACAACAAAAGACAGAACAGAGGACTATACGTAAATACCTCCTGGTGGTATTTATTTAGAATGTGGAAAACTAAAGGACAATTGATACAGTTAAAGAAATACAAGGGTACTTCAAAAAGTTCATAGGAAATGTATATTATGAAAAAGCTGTGAATGGACTTTAAAAATGTCTTTGCACCCAAAGAAATGTAACAGTTAATTCCATTTTCTACAAACATTTTGAACTCATACAAGGGGATAAAAGATACAGGAATCTGAGTAGCTAGGCACACACATCAGTCCTGAGTTCTAAAAACACTCCCACTAATAGCAATCAGACATCCTTGGCAAAGTTTCTGATCCCAGGTCTAAACCAGGGAAAGGACAAGGGGAACCTGGAAGGTATGCTTGTGCTAGGGACATGTTAAAAAGACAGAGGTACCAGCCTGAAGGGACTTCTGCTAGATAAAGTAAGGACATCTTGAACTTGAAAACAAATGAACTGTGAAAAAATAAGAATCGGTCATCTTTGTAATAACTGCTTCAGGCAAGAATCAGTGAATGTTAAAACCTTTGGGATTTCTTTAAAAGATTTTTATTTATTTGAAAGGCAGAGAGAGACACCTTGCATCTCCTGGTTCACTCTCCTAATGGCCACAACAGCTGGGGTTGGGCCCAGCTGAAGCCAGGAACCACAAGTTTCTTCCAGGTCTCTTATGTGGGGAGCAGGGGCCCAAACACTTGGGCTATCCTCTGCTGCTTAGCAGGGAGCTGGATGGGAAGTGGAGCAGTTGAGTCTTGAACCAGTGCCCATATGGGATGCCAGAGTTGCAGGAAGTAGCTTAACCCACTCAGCCACAATGCTAGCCCCTACCTTTCAGATTTCAGTAATAGGATATTCACACAGTTTGGCAGTTCTTCAAAATGTTAAACGCATAGTACACTGATATAACAATTCCAATCCTGTGTATGAGGATTCTTCAAAATGTTCATGGAAAATGGAATTAAAAGATCAGGGGTTTTTTGGCATGAAAGATCTGAAATCCATGCATAGCTTTTTCATACTACATAGTTTCCATGAACTTTCTGAAGATTCTCCATACCTACCTGAAAGAAAACCACAAAAAACCTTGTATGTGAATGTTCATAGCAGCAGCATTCCTAAGTCAAAAAGAAAAAAAACAATGTCCATTGGCTGGCGCCATGGCTCACTTGGCTAATCCTCCACCTGAGGCACCAGCACCCCGGATTCTAGTCCAGGTTGGGGCACTGGATTCTGTCCTGGTTGCTCCTCTTCCAGTAGGCAGTGGAGGATGGCCCAAGTGCTTGGGCCCTGCACCTGCATGGGAGACTGGAAGCACCTGGCTCCTGGCTTTGGATTGGCGCAGTGCGCTGGCCGTAGCGGCTATTTGGGGGGTGAACCAACAGAAGGAAGACCTTTCTCTCTGTCTCTAACTCTGCCTGTCAAAAAAAAAATGTCCATCAATAGATGAATGGATAATGTTAACTAGCCATACTATGGAACGTAAGTCCTCCAAAAGGGGCCAGCATTGTGGCAGTCAGTTGGGCAGCCACCTGTAATGCCAGCATCCCATGTGAGCACCAGCTTGAGTACCCGCTGCTCTATTTCTGATACAGCTTCCTGCTAATGTGCATTGCAAAGCAGCAGAAGATGGTCTGAGTGCTTGGGCCCCTGCTATCCATGTGGGAGAGACAGCTGGAGTTCCAGGCTCTTGGCTTCAGCCTGGCCCAGCCAGAGGTGTTGCAGATATTTGTGGGGTGAACCAGCGGATAGAAGCTCTTTCCCTCTCTAACTCTGGCTTTCAAATAAATTATTTTTAAAAAGGAATGAAGTATAGATGCCACAGCATGAAAACAGGTCTACTGAAAGAAACCAAGAAGAAAAGGCTCCATTTTTTATATGAGATGTCCAGAATAGGCAAAATCAGAGAGACAGAAAGTACATTAGTGACCGGTAGAGAATGGTGGGAAAAAGGAATGGAAAGCACAGCTAAGAGTTAAGCTTGTTTTTGGTGGTGACGAAACGAAGAATTACCAATGATGGCTGTACAATTCTGAATGTACTGAAAACCACTGAGTTGTTGACTCTTCAAAGGTGGATTTTATGACATGTGAATTCTCTCTCACTAAAACTATTGTAAACAATAGAAAATCAAGGCATTTTAACTGTAAGTCTACAAATCTGTTCTAAACAGGAGTGTCTCAGCTGAACAAGGAGAATGGACTCAGGTAGTCCAGTTGGGAATTGGAGCATTCAAGTCCAGGTTTGTGGCTAACAGGGGCCTGGCTTCAGGTAAGCCAGTGACAGATGAGAGTCCTGGAAGGGAATGGAGGCATTTATACACAAGTCAGAAGGAACTATGTGGAAACTTTCAGGTAAGCTTCAACCAAGGGAGAGTGGCCCACGGAGGGGCAGGGGTGTCAGTCCTAATGTCTGGGGTGTTCATGTCCCTGTCCTCTAGCACCAGAGGGCCACAAACTTTCTCCAAGATAAATTCCTGAAAGCCCTTTTCAGGGAAGCCTCATCCGAATGATAGGTTGAGACCTTCTGTCCTCAGAGCCTGGTTCAATCCCACTTACCCAGAAAGTTCCAAATTGGGATTTTTCCTTCTGGGTACAGCTCTTCTGCTTCCAACCTGAGGATGAGGTCTGGTTTGGTGACCTGTTGCCCTGTGAATGAGAAATGACAGGGTACTTCCTTGTTCTTTAGAGCCTCAGAGACAGCAAACTTGCAGTTTGGAGGCAGCACCAGGGACCTATTGCTTCGCACATGATCAAGTCAAACCATTTAACTCTGGGTTTTGAGGTCACAAATACTGTATCAGGGGGCTGGCGCCGTGGCTCACTGTTAATCCTCCGCCTGCGGTGCCAGCATCTCATGTGGGTGCCGGATTCTGTCCCAGTTGCTCCTCTTCCAGTCCAGCTCTCTGCTGTGGCCCGGGAGTGCAGTGGAGGATGGCCCAAGTGCTTGGGCCCCTACACCCGCATAGGAGACCAGGAGGAAGCACCTGGCTCCTGGCTTCAGATCGGCGCAGCGCCGGCCATAGCAGCCCTTTGTGGGGTGAACCAACAGAAGGAAGACCTTTTTCTCTGTCTCTCTCTCACTGTCTAACTCTGTCAAATAAATTAAAAAAAAAAAATACCGTGTCGGGAGAGGAAAGGGGGAAATTGAAAAAAGAAGGCCCTCGACTGGACAGAATCATTCTAAACAGCAAAATCAGCCAAGGAGGCCACTCTTACCCACGGAGACCAGGTTGCTGTAGGCCTCCAGCATCACATCTCTGTACAGAGTCCTCTGTTGAGGGTTCAGGTACTGCCACTCCTCCTGGGAGAAATCCACAGCCACGTCCTCAAATGTCACAAGTCCCGGTAATAGTACATTTCTTTTATCCTAAAATGACAGATGAAGCCACCACTTTCAATGCCAGCATCCCATACTCAAGTCCTGAGTGCTCTGTTTCTGAACCAGCTCCCTGATAATGTACCTCAAAGGCAATGGATGATAACCTAAGCACCTGAGTCCCTGCCACCCACATGGGCCACCTGGAGGGAGTTCCAGACTCCTAGCTTTGGCCTGGCTCAGTCCTGGCTATTGTAGCCAGGTGGGGAGTGAACTAACAGATTGACAATCTGCATTTCCCACTTTTAAAATCTGAAAGAAAGAAAATGCTCAGGGCCGGTGCTGTGGCATAGCAGGTTAAGCTGCCGTCTGCAGTGCCAGCATCCCATATGGGCGCCGATTCAAGTCCAGACTGCTCCACTTCTGATCCAGCTCTCTACTATGGCCTGGGAAAGCAGTAGAAGATGGCCCTAGTCCTTGGGCCCCTGCACCCACAAGGGGGACCTGGAAGAAGCTCATGGCTCCTGGTTTCAGATTGGCACAGCTCCAGCCATTGCAACCAATTGGGGAGTGAACCAGCAGATGGAAGACCACTCTCTCTTTCTGCCTCTCCTCCTCTAACTCTTTCAAATAAATCTTTTTAAAAAAATGCTCACCATTCGGTGGTAAGGATAGAATGTAGGGAAAGGTCTGATTGGGTTCCCAGTGCACCATGATGACTTAATATAGCATGTCTATTTCATATCAAGTTAGTAACCTACTTTGTGGGAGAATCACAAGTCATGGTATAAAAACTATTCAATTAGGTAATATGATATTAAAAATGTGATATTACCCTAAGGATGGACAAACAGTCCAGTGGAACTAAAAAGATCCAAACATGTATAGACACACACCTGATTTATGACAAAGCTTAGCAAGCAGTGGGAAGAAGATCTTTTTAATAAATGTAGATGGCTTACTGAATATCTACCTGGAGGGGAAGTTAAACTTATTCCCTCTGACCATACACAAAAATCAGCTACAGATAAACTGTATAATGTGAGAGGTGACACAAAGTGTCTATAGAGTAACTGTAGGGTCCTCTGCTTCCTCCTGCTTTTTCTCCTGACCTTGCTGGAACACAGTGTCTACACTGCCGTGTAACCAGGCCAGCTGCATGGTATTCCCGGCAGTCTTGAACTCAAGCTGGGACCTTGAACGTCCCCAGGCACTGAGAAAGGTATTTAGGTTGTTGCCCAAAACACTGAGAGAAACTAGCCCTGGCCCTGAGTCAAGTTCCTCAAGCTTCTCCCATCAAACCCTACACTCCGCCACCTTGGTGTGAACACCCCTTGGTAGGACATCCCTCTCTCTCATTGTCCATCAGGAGACAGGGGACTGAAGCCCTTTCTGTGAGTGAGATCCTCTGAAAAATGCTCTGGACTGATAATCCTGGCTTTTAGCACCTTTCTTTGGAATCCCAAAAGGTCCCATTCTCTTGTAGGAAACTCCCCTGCCACCATTTTTGGGTAAGCTCCAGCTGTGAATTCAGTAGGTCAAAATAGAGAAAAATGTTTTCCTAAGCTTGGGATAGGAAAAGAATTCCAAAGCAAGATGTGAAAGGCACTACTCGTAAAGGAAAAGCCTTGTGTTACAAACATAAAAGTAGGGCAGTGAAAGGCAAGCTACAGATGGGGCCATTATCTGCTACAGTCATGAGAATTAAAGGCATCTTACATGGAATATACAAAATAACGAAGAATGGGTAAGAGAAGTACATAGGTACATATCACTAAAGGCCAAATGACCAGGGCTGGCACTGTGGTGCAATGGTTTAAAGACCCAGCCTGCAATGCCAACATCCCATATGGGCGCCAGTTCAAGTACCAGCTGCTCCACTTTTAATCCAGCTCCCTGCTAATGTGCCTGGGAAAGCAGCAGAAGATGGCCCAAGTCCTTGGGCCCTTGCACACATGTGGGAGACCCAGAAGAAGCTCCTGGCTTTGGATTGGCTCATCTCTGGCTGTTGCGGCTATTTGGCAAGTGAACCAGGGGATGGAAGACTCTCTAACTCTTTCAAATAAATAATAAATCTCTTTAAAAAAATGACCAGGGCTGGCGCTGTCGCTTAATAGGCTAAGCCTCTGCCTACAGTGCCAGCATCCCATATGGGTGCTGGTTTGTGTCCTGGCTGTTCCACTTCCAATCCAGCTCTCTGCTATGGCCTGGGAAGGCAGTGAAAGATGGCCCAAGTGCTTGGGTCCCTGCACACACATGGGAGACCTGGAAGAAGCTCCTAGCTTCGGATAGGCCCAGCCTCGGCCATTGCGGCCATATGGGGAGTAACCAGCAGATGGAAGACATTATTTCTGTTTCTCTCTCTCCCAAATAAAAAAAAATGACTTATGAACATAAAAAGAAAATGTACTCAACCCCCTTACCATCCAGGTAAATGAAAATTTAAGCCACACAGAGATACTACTTAGGCACTGACCAGAAAAGTTACAATTGTGCAGACTAAAATACCATAACGTTGTTTTGAAATGTGAACACTGTTAGGAATGTAAACTGATATAATCTCTTTGGTGAAACAGGCTAGCATTACTTACTGAAGCTAATGATGTGCATATACCATGACCCAGAAATCTGACTCTGATGTAGAATTTCAAACCTTGGAGAAAACATGTACATGTGCTCTGGAAAACAAGTACAGCCATGTTCACGGCAGCACCAACTATTCCTAATACCAAATCATGGCAGGGGCGGGAGGCAAACCATGAACAGAATGGGCAGGTTGCGGCACAGTCATACAATGGAATGAACTACCACTTCACACTGGCTCCAACGAGACACAGCATCCACACACACAAGGTGTGCGGGGTGGGTTTATTAGAGACAGCAAGGGACAACAGAAGCTCACTGTGGGCTAGTCCCCCCGCAAGGTGCAGGAAAGCGGCCCAGGTGGGTGGGGTCTTGTTTGCGCATGCCACACTTGCTCTGAAGCTGAGGAACCCTGGAAAGCAGCCCAACTTGGCTTTGATACCTTGAGAAGGGGGCACATGAACCATAGCACTAAAGGGCATCCTGTTGCGAGCAGGGAGACCCAAACCTAGGCTGTTCAGGTCAGCCCTCCTTATCTCAAAATGTTACATGCCCAGTTCACATTGAGAACTACAGGGCCACCAAGAAAGTTGTCCAGCACATGTCCTATATAAATGCATGTCACAGATGTGCTGAAAAGCAAAACAATCAGAAACAGAAGAATGTATACTGCGTGTGCTGATATGTAGGGTAAGAGAACAGGCAAGGCTAATCCAGGATGTTAGAAGTCAGGAGAGTGGCAGTGATTTTAAATTCTGAGGTCTCAATTATGTTCTATATATTACGGCCTAGCTGTAGCTGGTAGCTAGAGTATTTCACTTTGTGATACTTAATTAAGCAGTATAAACTGTAGACATTTTGTGTGTTATACTTAAATATACTATCTTTTTACATAAAATAATTTTTGGCAAAAGTGGAGAGGCAATTCAGTGGAAAATGGAAATTCGTATTTCAACAAGTGGGCCTCCAAAAGTGAATAGCCATATGCCAGAAAATAAAAAAAGACAATCCTTAATCAATACCTCCAACATATATAAAAATTAAAAGGGGTCAGACCTAGTCTAAAAATCTAAACCTATGATGTCTCTAGAAGAAAATATGAGGAGGGGCCAGCATCCCATATGTGCACCAGTTCAAGTCCCAGCTGCTCCACTTCCAATCCAGCTCCCTGCTAACGCACCTGGGAAAGTAGCAGAAGATGGTCCAAGTGCTTGGGCCCCTGTCACCCATGTGGGAGACCCAGAAGAAGCTCCTGGCTCCTGGCTTCAGTCTGGCCCAGGCCTAGCCATTGCAGCCATTTGGGGAGCTAACCAGATGATGGAAGATTCTGTCTCTAACTCTGCCTTTCAAATTAAATCTAAAAATATATATATGGGAGAAAATGTTGTTAATCTTTTTAATCTTTTAATCAAATGTTTCTTAGATGTGATACCAAAACTCAAAAGATACCATTGAGAGACTGAAAAGCCACACAGTGGAAGAAAATATATGGAAATCAAATACTGGGCAAAGAACTTGTACTGAAAACATATAAAGAACTGTTAAAAGTTAAACAGACAAAACAACTAAGAGGTAATCCACTGAAAAAGATATATAAAAATAGCAAATAAAGAGACACTCAACATTATTCATCATGAAGGGACAGCAAATTGAAACCACAATGAGAGCCCATTGCATATCTATTAGAATTGGGGGTTGGTGGGGTGTGAGAATCCTAAGTATTGATGAGGCTGTAGAGCAGGGGTAGGGAAAGCTTTCTATTGCCAAAAGCCATGTGGATGGGTGGGTGGTGGATGGATGGATGGAGATATATATACATATATATATATATATATATATATGTATATATATCTCACACACACACACCATTTGCAGGACATACAAAATTATCAACTTAAAAATTAGCCTGCTATAAGAGTTACTGAATTTCTTTTTTTTTTTTTTTTTTTTGGACAGGCAGAGTGGACAGTGAGAGACAGACAGAGAGAAAGGTCTTCCTTTTTGCCGTTGGTTCACCCTCCAGTGGCTGCCACAGCCAGCGCACCATGCTGATCCGATGGCAGGAGCCAGGTGCTTCTCCTGGTCTCCCATGCGGGTGCAGGGCCCAAGCACTCGGGCCATCCTCTACTGCATTCCTGGGCCACAGCAGAGAGCTGGCCTGGAAGAGGGGCATCCGGGACAGAATCGGTGCCCTGACCGGGACTAGAACCTGGTGTGCCGGCGCCACAAGGCGGAGGATTAGCCTATTGAGCTGCGGCGCCGGCCCAAGAGTTACTGAATTTCTAATCCTGCCTGCAGTTGTCTTGGCAGGGCCAGACCAAATTATTTCATGGACCTTATTATACAACCCACGGGCCAGATGTTCCCCACCCCTGCAACAGGACCTCCGCTATCATAGGTGGAGATGCAAAACTGGCACAGACACTTTAAAAACTGGATTTTCAGTTATTTATGAAGGGAAACATATACTGCCACAAAACACTTGCAATCCCACTCCCGGATATACACTTGCAATCCCACAGTGAAATGAAAACCTATATAAACGCTAAAGCCTGTACATAAACATTTATATGGCAGCCCTATTTTTAATCACAATCTAGAGACAACCCAAATACCCTTTTTACCAGTGAATAAACAACCTGGAATCCATTCACAATAATACTACTCAGAACTAAAAATGAATGAATAATACATACAGTGACAGAGATGAACCTAAATTGTTGTATATTGAATAAAAGAAGCCAGATGCGAAAGGCTACATATTGTATGATTCCATTTCTATTGGATTATGGGAAAGGCAAAATCAGAAAGCAAAAATTCATCAGTGACTGCCAGGGCTGGAGTACAGCAAAGGCTGCACTACAAGGGGGTCACCTGGGAGATGACACAACTTTTCTCTATATCCATGTTGTACTGGTTCCATAACTGTATGGGCTTAACAAAACTAGCAGGGCTATACACTCAAAAGGATCCATTTTACTCCACATAAATGGTATCTTCAAAGAGAAGGGAGAGAGGGAGGGAAGGAGGGAGGGAGGGAGGGACAGGCCAGTGTTGTGGCACAGATTAAGTTGCTACTTGTGATACCCACATCCCTTATCAGAGTGCCCGTTCAAGTCTGGGGGCTGCTCTGTTTCTGATCCAGCTCCCTGCTAATGCACCTGGGAAACAGCAGGTGATGGCTCAAGCGCTTGGGCCCCTGCCACCCATGTGGGAGACCAGGATGGAGTTCTTGGTTCCTGACTTTAGCCTGGCCCATCCCCAGCTGTTGCAGGCATTTGGGAAATGAACCAGAAGATGGAAGACCTCTCTCCCTCTCCCTGTCACTCTGCCTTTCAAAGAAAAAAAATTTTTAAGTAGCTTACAGGTAATCAAGAATCAATCCAACTAGCTGGCGCCGCGGCTCACTAGGCTAATCCTCCGCCTTGTGGCACCGGCACACCGGGTTCTAGTCCTGGTCGGGGCACCGATCCTGTCCTGGATGCCCCTCTTCCAGGCCAGCTCTCTGCTGTGGCCAGGGAGTGCAGTGGAGGATGGCCCAAGTCCTTGGGCCCTGCACCCCATGGGAGACCAGGAGAAGCACCTGGCTCCTGCCATCGGATCAGCGCAGTGCGCCGGCCACAGCGCGCCTACCGCGGCGGCCATTGGAGGGTGAACCAATGGCAAAAGGAAGACCTTTCTCTCTGTCTCTCTTTCACTGTCCACTCTGCCTGTCAAAAAAAAAAAAAAAAGAATCCAACTATACAAATCCAAACCTCTCCATATAGTCTCGAAAAACTATACAGATCAACATGAAGAACATGAAAACCACATATCACCTATACCTTCAGAATATATAACATTGCAGAAAATAGACTATTGTCACTTTCTAATTATCTATAAGGAAAACAAAAGTACCAAATTCCAGCCCAACTGTCTTTCAAACTCCTGCCATGAACCTTTGCAGACCTCGAGGAGGGTCTGAAAAACCAGTAAATAAGACAGAAGAGGGGAGTGGAGAGCCTGAAGGTGAGCTGAAATCACACTTGGAAAATCTACCATAAGGATGAAAATACTGAAAGAGTGGCTAGGCGTATCAGAACACCAGCTACAGGAAAGGTGTGCAGGACCCAAGGGAGCAGTCACAAAAAAAAAATTTTTTTTTGAGGGAGAAAAGGGTAAAAAGCAACAAAGAAACATCATTTAAAGACTGGGTCGTAAAGGGAAAAACTGGCAGGGGAAACCTGGAAATCACATATGACAAGTAGTCACCAAAACAAAACCAAATCAGAGCACAGGCAACCGCAGTCTACAATGTCCGAAGCAAAAGCCATGTATTCAGGAAGCCACACTCCACCTCACTGTCAAAACATCGTGTCCCTAAACTAAGACTCCTGCGAGCCATCCCAAGCCCCGGTGCTCGGAACAAATCAAAACAGTCTGCGTCCAGCCAAAGCTTCTTTAGAAAATGAGAAAACCTTTCAGGTAAGGAAAAACCTCACCTCACAATGACAGTAAAATGGGACAGTAAAATGGCAGCTCCAAGCTCTGGCCCACCCCCCAACAGAAACAGGAAAAAGAAGAAAGTGTCAGAACCAACTTTGCCAGAACTCTGGAAAACAAAGGTTTGCAGCATCAAGTGAACACAGAATCAAGAAAAAGATTACTGAGAGGCAAAAAGAAAGCTTTGTGGCTTTTGTGTATTGCCTTCCTCCATCCCTTCCAATGCACAGCAGCAAGCCTGCATTCCCCGTGGGGGAACCGGGAACCTGGTCCCTAGTCCCAGAAAGACCAGGGCAGAACTTATTCATAAATTAATGTGTGTCGGGGCCGGTGCTGTCGTGCAGTGGGTTAAAGCCCCAGCCTAAAGTGCCAGCATCCCATATGGGCGATGGTTCTAGTCCTGGCTGCTCCTCTTCCGATCCAGCTATCTGCTGTGGCCTGGGAAAGCAGTGGAAGATGGCCCAAGTGGTTGGGTCTCTGCACCCACGTGGGAGACCCAGAGGAAGCTCCTGGCTCCTGGCTTTGGATCAGCACAGCTCTGGCCATTGTGGCCACCTGGGGAGTGAACCAGCAGATGGAAGGCCTCTCTGTCTCTACCTCTTTCTTTCAAATAAATAAAATAAATCTTGAAAAAAATTACTGTGTGTCTGTTCTAATGTGTCTCTGGGCTCCCAGAAAGACTGCTACAAAGTGCTTGTCTCCATTTTGCCGAACTTGGAACTCAGGCTGGAAGAGTGGTGGGCACTGCTCGAAAAGGCTGCAAGACAAAACTACCTGCAGATGCCCAGAGCAGGTGATTCCACCCAGACACACAAAAGCACCTATGGACAGGTGGATTTAAAAAGCCATGTTCATGCCCAGGACAAGACACTCACAAAACACCTGGGAAGACTCTAACCTTTCACCTCAGGCTGACCCATAGGCTGGAATGCAAGAGTGGCTGAGTGTTCAAAGAGTACCCTAACCTCTAGCCAATCTCCAAAGACTAGAAGAGGTGTTCTGATTTTATTGTTTGTTGGATTTTGTTTGTTTTTTAGATCATAGTAGCGAGGGTCCAAAAACACAAACAGGATGAAGTGAAAAGATGGAATGATAGTCCATGGAAATGATAACCAAAAGACAGCTGCAATGGATATACTAATATCTCACACAAAATAGATTTTAAGCCAAAAACTGTTACAAGAGAAACAAGGACATTGTCAACTGATAAAAGGAGTCAACTAATCAAGAAGATATAAATACATGCCCCAAATAACAAAGCCCCTCAATAATGTGAAGGAAAATTTGAAGAAAGAAACAGAAGCCAACAAGACCTAATAAATACAGAACGTCCCATCCAATATAGTAAAACACATGTTCTTCTCAATTGCCCATGGAACATTTTTCAGGATAGACAATATGTTAGGCTACAAAAGAAGTCTCAATAAATGTAAAAGTGATAAAAGCATGCAAAATACATTTTCCAGGACTAGCATTGTGCTTCAGCAGGTTTAGTGGCTACTGAAGATGCTGGTATCTCATATAGGTACATAGGTTTGAGCCATAGCTGCTCCACTTCTGATCCAGCTCCCTGCTGATGTACCTGGGAAAGCAGCAGGTGACCTAAGGGCTTGGGCCCCTGCCATTCATGTGGGAGATCCAAATGAAGTTCCAGGCTCCTGGCATCATCCTGTACCAGGCCCTGCCATTGAAGCCATTTGGGGAGTGAATCAGCAGATGGAAGATTTCTGTCTGTCTCTCCCTCTGTTACTCGCCTTTCAAATAATTTTTTAAATTTTTTATTTGAAAGAGTGAGAGAGGGAGAGAGAGTGAGAGAAGGAGGGATCCTCCATCTGCTGAATCACTCCTCAAATGTCAACAACAGCCAGGGTTAGGCCAGGCAAAAGTCAGGAGCCAGGAGCTTCACCCGGGTCTCCCTTGTGGATGCAGGAGCCTAAGCACTTGGGTCATCCTCCATTGCCTTCTCAGGCACATTAGCAGGGAGCTGGATAGGAAGTGGAGCAGCTGGGACTCAAATCAGCACTCATACGGGATGCAGTGCTGCAGGCAGAGGTTCACAGCTCCAACCCCATAGATAGATAATTTTTTTAATATCTCTTTTTCAATCAAATTGGAATAAAACTAGAAATCAGAAGAAAACTGAAAAAAATTGGTGAAAATTAGACAATACACTCCCAAACAATAATTATAAGAGAAATTAGAAAATGCCTTGAGACAAATGAAAATGAAACACAACATACCAAACATACAGGATGAACTGAAAGCAGTACTAACAGGGAAATTTATACCTATAAATGTATCAAAAAAAAAGAAAAATCTCAAATCAACAACGCTTGTTATTCATAGTGGGCGCCTAGGTGGCTTAAGCTAAGGAAATAACTCAGGATGAGGCTAACCAAGACAGAAAAACCTATCAGGTAATTAGAGGGTGATTTAATCCATTTCTGCTGAATACCTGAGACTGGATCATTTATAATCACCAAAATTGTATTGCTCACAGTTCTTGAGGCTGAGAAGTCCAAGATCAAGGTGTTGGCAACTGGCAGGGGAAGAAGGCAAGAGACGGAAAGAAGGGACCAAATTCACCCTTTTATAGCAGTGCCAAACCCACTCCCGACAGTGGAGCCCTCATCACCTCTTAAAAGCCCACCTCTGAATACTTTTGCATAGGCAATTAAAATCCAACATGCGTTTTGGAGGGAACAAGCATTCAATCCATAGAAGAGACTTTACAGTCTGAGCCACATGATAGCAGCCCAACCTCCAGGGAAGAGACAGGGGCTGAAGACCAAGTTCAATCGTGTGGCCAATGATTCAATCACATTCCAGACACCAAAACCCTGGTTAACTTCCCTGGTCATCAATACTTTGCATGTTGTCACTTCTTGATGTGCTCTAGGATAGGAAAACGAAGGGGAACTACAACAGTTTCACAGCTGGAACCCTCCCAGACCTCAGCCTATGCATCTCTCCCTTTAGCTGATTCCACTTCCATCCCTTTGCTATAAACTGTAATCATGGGGGCCAGCACTGTGGTGCAGTAGGTTAATCCTCCACCTGCAGCATCAGCATCCTATATGGGCACCGGTTCTAGTCCCAGCTGCTCCTCTTCCAATCCAGCTCTTTGCTAATGTGCCTGGGACTAAGTTGAGCCCAGCTCTAGACAGCTGCTGG
Source organism: Lepus europaeus (assembly GCF_033115175.1). Classification (NCBI taxonomy): domain Eukaryota; kingdom Metazoa; phylum Chordata; class Mammalia; order Lagomorpha; family Leporidae; genus Lepus; species Lepus europaeus. The sequence continues at coordinate 101,529,832 of NC_084850.1, read as the reverse complement.
CAGAAGTCATTGCAATAGAACATACACAAATATAAAATAAAACATGTCAGAGTTTAGACCAAACCTTATTCAAATCAATAAATAGGATGAAGCTTTAAAAAGACTTATTAAAAGGAAAAGACTTTCAGATTGGCTCACAAAGCAAGATCCAACTCAATGTCATACTCAAGAGACAAACCTAAAACAAAGTGAATCAGAAAGGTTAAGAATAATAAATAGGCAATGGTACACCAAACAACTGGAAACTCCCAACATAAGAATTCAAACCAGAAAGCAAAAACGTATTAAACATAAAAAGGATATTTTAAAGCTAAAATCCACTACAAGAAATCTATCAGTGGGGCTGGTGGTGTGGCACAGCAGGGAAAACCACTGCCTTTGATAGTGGCATCCCTTGGGGGTGGTGGTTCAAGTCCCCGCTGCTCCATTTCCAATCCAGCTCCCTAATGGCCTGGGAAAAGCAGTGGAAGATGGCCCAAGTGTGTAGGTCCCTGTACTCACTTGAGAGACCCAGATGAAGCTCCTGGCTCCTGGTTTTGGTCTGCTCAGCCCCAGCCCTTGCAGCCATCTGGGGAGTAAACTAGCAGATGGAAGATCTCTCTCCCTCCCTCCAACTCTTTCAAAATAAATAAAATCTTAAAAAAGAAATATATCAGTAGTAGACACCTATGTAACAAATTACAAGCAAATATCTACATAGAGTAGCAGGCATGGGAGATGCAAGGAGAAACAGAAACACTAACAATAGGAGCTACTACTTTCAGCACAAGACAGGTAAATTAGAACAACATGAAGAATACAGAAAACCTAAACAACATGATTAATAAAGCAGACCTTATGGACATAAATATTTACACCCTAATCATGGAAAATATACCTTTTTCTCAAGCGCATAAGGAGCAGTCACAAAAAGTAATCATATAAAGCTGCTGCTTGCAAGGCTGGTACCCTGTATCAGAGCTCCAGTTGGAATCCCAGCTGCTTCACTTCTGATCCAGCTCCCTGCTAATGTGCCTGGGGAGACAGTGGAAAACAGTCCAACTACTTGGCCTCTGCTACCCACACGGGAGCCCAGGATGGAGTTCCAGGCTCACAGCTTCAGCCTGGCCCAACCCCGGCCATTGTGGCCGTTTGGGGAGTAAACCTGCAGATGGGAGCGCTCTTGCACTCTCTCTGCCTTTCAAATAAATCAATCTTAAAAACACTAATCAGGCCGCCGCCGTGGCTCAACAGGCTAATCCTCCGCCTAGCGGCACCGGCACACCGGGTTCTAGTCCCGGTCGGGGCGTCGGATTCTGTCCCAGTTGCTCCTCTTCCAGGCCAGCTCTCTGCTGTGGCCTGGGAGTGCAGTGGAGGATGGCCCAAGTGCTTGGGCCCTGCACCCCATAGGAGACCAGGATAAGTACCTGCCTCCTGCCTTCAGATCAGCACGGTGCGCGGGCCGCGGCAGCCATTGGAGGGTGAACCAATGGCAAAGGAAGACCTTTCTCTCTGTCTCTCTCTCTCTCTCACTATCCACTCTGCCTGTCAAAAATAAAATTAAAAAAAACCACTAATCATATATTGTCACAAATCAGTAAGTTCCATAAAGTAGAAAGAACACAAACAACTCTTTAATGAAAATGCAAAACTGAAAATTAATAGCAACAGATCTTCCACACTGAAATTAAATACTTATATTAACAAGTCTTGGGAGAGGGGAAATACAAACCAAAATTTCAGAATTTGTAAAAATGACAAAAGATTTAATTATCAAAAACTATAGGATACATAAAAAGTAAAGAGGAAATTTCAAGGCATTAAATATTGGTATCAGTAAAAATGAAAAAAGGAAAGAAAAAAATTAGATTGCTATTTCTTACCATACATAAAAGCAAATAAAGATGGATCAAAAACCTAAAGGTGAGACCTAAAATCATAAATGTTAGAAGAAAATATAGAGGATACACTGCAAGACACTGGTGTAGGCAATGATCTCTTGGATAAGACCCCTAAAGCACAGGCCACAAAAACAAAACTGGACAATCAGGGTTCTAACAAACTCAGAAGCTTCTGCACAGCAAAGGAAACAATACAGTGATGAGACTTTCAATAGAATGGGAGAAAAATATTTGCAAGCTACTTATCTGACAAAGGGTGAATATCTAGAATATATCAGGAACTCAAAAAAAAAAAAAAAAAAACCTCAACAACAATTAAGAAATGGGCAAAGGACCTGAATAGATAATTCTCAAAAGAAATATAAATGTGCAAAAAATACATGAAAAAACACTCAATATCAGTAGTCATCAGGGAAACACAAATCAAAGCCACAATGACATATCACCTCACCCCTGTCAGAATGGCTATTATCAAAAATGGCAGAAAGTAACAAATGCTGGAAAGGATGTAAAGAAAGATTGAACACTTATACACTGTTGGTGAGAACATAAATCAGTGCAGCCACTGTGGAAAACAGTGTGAAGATTTCTTTATAAACTAGAAATAGAACTGCCATATGATCCAGCACTCACACTACTGGGTATACACCCAAAAGACATGAAATCGTTTTATCAGAGAGATACTTGCTCCACAAAGTTTATTGCAACACTCTTCACAATAGCCAGATATGGGATCAACCAAGGCATCCATCATTAGATGGATGGATGAAGAAAATCTTGAGGCTGGCACTGTGGCTTAACAGGCTAATCCTCCGCCTTGCGGCGCCGGCACACCGGGTTCTAGTCCCGGTCGGGGTGTCGGATTCTATCCCGGTTGCCCCTCTTCCAGGCCAGCTCTCTGCTATGGCCCGGGAAGGTAGTGGAGGATGGCCAAGTGCTTGGGCCCTGCACCCACATGGGAGACCAGGAGAAGCACCTGGCTCCTGGCTTCGGATCAGCGAGATGTGCTGGCCGCAGCGGCCATTGGAGGGTGAACCAACGGCAAAAAGGAAGACCTTTCTCTCTGTCTCTCTCACTATCCACTCTGCCTGTCAAAAAAAAAAATCTTGAATGGACTACTACTCAGCCATAAAAAAAGAATAAAATCCTATCATCTGGAACAAAATGGACAGAACTGGGATATACCGTGTCAAGTGAAATTAATCAGACACAGAAAGACATATCATGCATGTTCTCCCTCATATGTGGGAAAACAAAGAAAAGAAAATAGGAATAGGGACTGGGGCCAGCACTGTGGCACAGGTTAAGCTGCCACCTATAGCACTGGCATCCCATATGGGCACCGGTTCAAGACCCAGCTGCTCCACTTCTGATCCACCTCCCTGTGAATGTGCCTGGGAAGGCAAAAGAAAATGGCCCAAGTCCTTGGGTCCTTGCCACCCACATGGGAGACCTGGATGAAGCTTCTGGCTCCTGCCTGGCCCAGCCCCGGCCATTGTGGCCATTTGGGGAGTGAACCAGTGGATGGAAGATATCTCCCTCCATCCCTCCCTCCCTCTCCCCCCCCCCGAATCTCTGCCTTTCAAATATAAAATAAAATAGGAATAAACTTCTAAAGAAATGTGGAAAACCTTTGTTTAAAACTTTAAAACATTTGTGAAGGGGCTGGCATTGTGACACAGGGTTAAGCTATTTGCCATGCCTGCATCCCTTATCAGAGCACTGGTTTCCCAGCTACTCCGCTTGCAATCCAGCTCCTTGTTAATGATCCTAGAAAGGCAATGGAGGATGGTCCACGTACTTGGACCCCTGCCACCCACATGAGAGACTAAGATGGAGTTCTGGGCTCCTGGCTTTGGCCTGGCCCAGCTCTGGCCATTGCAACCATTTGGAAAGTGAACAAGTGGATGGATGATCTCTGTCACTCTTTCAAATAAATAAATCTTTTTAAAAAAACCTGAAAGATACAAAATTAAACTTAACAAATGACAAGATATCTTTCATTCTTGACAGTGTGTAGTAAATAATTTACTCTTGCTCAAAAAGCTGCCTTCTGTCCTTGGCTTCTAGAAGGTAATCTTTAAGATGCTGTGTTACAGGAGTATCTTTGTTTGCATGGGGGTCTTCAGTCAACCATAGATAGTCTGATATTGACACTGATGGGGGAAGCTAGCCACATAACAAAGACTAACCACATGATTTAGGATGGGGGACTTGGATTACTCCAGGAGGACGGGGCTGGAGACCGAGACCATCCACCTGTACTATCACGACTATGTGATAAAGCCCCAGTAAAAGCTCTGAACACTAAGACTCACATGAGTTTACCTAGCTGGCAATACTATATCCAGAAAAGTAAGCTCCATATTGAGTACTTGCTTGGAGGCTGATGGATGCACTTCATCCCACAGCTGATTCCAATCTCTTTCCTCTAGCTGTTCTGAGCCATAAGTATAACAACTCTTGGTAAGCTCGGTGAGTCCTTTGGGTGAACTACCAAACCTGACAGTGGTCTTGGGAATAGTGAACTTGCAGTTGGTGTGAGAGGTGAGGGTGATCTCTTTTGGGAATTGCTGCTTCTATCTTCAGAGCTGTCAAAACTCTTCATAGAATGACACACGATCATAACGATGTAGTTATCCCTAAGTTGGTTTATAATTTAATGAGAGTTCGATAAAGAAACAACCTTTTAAATGGTACTGAAAGTAATACTGAAGATCTTCTGGAAAAATACAGGTTTAAGAATAGCTAGAAAAACACTGTGAAATAAAAATAGAGGGAGAGAATAGCCCTATCAGATAGCAAAACATATTTGCTATAAGTATTCTCTCAAAGCACAGGGTGAAATAACCACTTTTGAAATAAATGATGCCGGGACAAATGGAGAGCCATCTGGAAAAGGTTAAATTACAACCATATTCACATCATGTACAAGAATAAAAGTACAGAAGTGGAAACTGGTCCAGCCCTGGCCATTGTGGCCCTTTAGGGGAGTAGACCAGCAGATGGAAGATCCCTCTCTCTGTAACTCCTTCAAATAAAGAAATAAATCTTTACCCCAAAAATTTTTTAAAAATTAATTTAATAGGCACAGAGAGTGAGGGAGCAAGCACTTTCACCCACTGGTTCATTTCCCAAATGACTGAACTGGCTGGAGGCTGGGCCAGCCTGAAGAAAAAAATGGCTTAAATTTAGCCTCTATGATCCGACTACAGGAAAAGACTAAGTATGAATAAAAACCTCATGTAGCAGCCGGCGCCATGGCACAGGTTAATCCTCCACCTGCGATGCCGGCATCCCATATGGGCGCCAGTTCTAATCCCGGCTGCTCCTCTTCCAATCCAGCTCTCTGCTGCGGCCTGGGAAAGCAGTAGAAGATGGCCCAAGTCCTTGGGCCTCTGCACCTGCGTGGGAGACCAGGAAGGAACACCTGGCTCCTGGTTTCGGATTAGCACAGCTCCAGTCGTTGCGGCCATTTGGGGAGTGAACCAACGGAAGGAAGACCTTTCTCTGTGTCTCTCACTGTAACTCTACCTCTCAAATAAATAAACAACTTAAAAAAAAAACATGTAATAAAAGACTGTCAAATATAACCACAAAAACAGGGTGTGTATCTGGCCTCGCAGTTAAGCCTCTGGTTAGGATACCCACATCCATAATCAGTGTCTGGGTTCGAGTTCCAGCTGTGAACCAGATTCTAGCTTCCTGCTGATGCACACTCAGGGAGGCAGCAGGTGATGGCTCAAGCTCTTGGGTCCCTGCCACACGACATGGAAGACCTGGACTGAGTTCTGAGCTCCTAGATTCAGTCTCGTCTGGCTTTGGGCCATTTCAGACATTCGGGGCACGAACCAGATGAGAGTGCTTGCTCACTCCCTCTGCCTGTTAAAAATGTTTTTATGAAGATTTACTTATTTGAAAGGCAGAGTTACAGAGAGAGACAAAGTGATCCTCCACTCACTGGTTCACTCCACAAATGGCCAAAATGGTTGGTCAGGTCTGAGCCAGGCTGAAGCCAAGAGCCTGGAACTCCATCTACCTCTCCCTTGTTGGTTGCAGGGGCCCACACACTTGGGCCATCTTCTGCTGCTTTCCCAGGCAAATTAGCAGGGAGCTGGATCAAAATGGAGCATCTTGGACTTGAACCAGTGCACCCACTGGATGCTAGCATCACAGACAGCAGCTTACGAGTGAACCAGTCGATGGAAGTGAACTGGTGCCTATATGGGATGCCAGCATCACAGGCAGAAACTTAGCCTAATACACCCCAATGCCAGCCCCTTTAACCTTGATTTTTTAAAAAGATTTATTTATTTGAAAGTGAGAGTTACACAGAGAGAGAAAGAGAGGCAGAGAGAAAGAAAGGTCTTCCACCCGCTAGTTCACTCCCCAAGTGGCCGCAGCGGCCAGAGCTGCGCCAATCCGCAGCCAGGAGCCAGGAGATTCTTCCAGGTCTCCCACGTGGGTGCAGGGGCCCAAGGACTTGGGCCATCTTCTACTGCTTTCCCAGGCCATCGCATAGAGCTGGATCAGAATTGGAGCAGCCGGGTCTCCAACTGGCACTCCTATGGGATGCCGGCACCACAGGCGGTGGCTTAACCTGCTACACCACAGTGTTGGCCCCTCACCTTGATTTTTAAGAGTTCCTTGTAGGGGCCAGTGCTGTGGCATAGTAGGCTAAGTCTCCGCCCGTGTTGTCAGCATCCCATATGGTTGCCAGTCTTTGTCTGAGCTGCTCCTCTTCCAGTCCAGCTCTCTGCTAGTGGTGTGGGAAAGCAGGAGAGGATGACCCAAGTGCTTGGGCCTCTGCACCCCATGGGAAACCCGAGGAAGCTCCTGGCTTTGGCCTGGCCCAGTTGTGGCCGCTGTGGCCACTTTGGGAGTGAGCCAGCAGATGGAAGACCTCTCTGTCTCTCCCTCTCTCTTTCTGTAATTCTACCTCTCAAATAAATAAATAAAATCTTAAAATAAGTTCCTTATAGATCAAGGATATGAACCCTTTTCTTGCACTATATATTGCAATAATTTCTTACGCTGTTTGCTATTTGTCTTTGGACTTATTTATTTGGACTTGAAAAAGAGGTTTTATATTTTGTAGTTTTATATATATATATATATATTTAAAATATTTACTTATTTATTTGAAAGTGAGAGGTACACAGAGAGAGAAGGAGAGGCAGAGAGAGGGGGGGGGGGTCTTCCATCCGCTGGTTCACTCCCCAAATGGCCACAATGGCCGGAGCTGTGCTGATCTGAAGCCAGGAGCTTCTTCCGGGTCTCCCATGTGTGTGCAGGGGCCCAAGCACTTGGGCCACCTTGTACTGCTTTCCTAGGCCATAGCAGAGCTGGATTAGAAGTGGAGCAGCCAGGACTCAAACCGGTGCCCATATGGGATGCTGGCACTGCAGGTGGTGGCTTTACCCACCACAGCACTGGCCCCTGTAGTTATGTATTTTAAAAATAATTTAGGGGCTGGCATGGTGGTGCAGTAGGTTAAGCTCGCTTTGGCCTGGATCAACTCTGGCTGTTGTGGCCATTTGGGGAGTGAACCAGCATATAGATCGATCGATCGATCGATCTCTCTCTCTCTCTCTCTCTCTGGAACTCTTTGAAATATTTTTTTTTAAATTAAGGGGCCAGTGCTGTGGCATAGCGGGTAAAGCCGTCACCTGCAGGACAGCATCCCATACGGGTGCCAGTTTGAGTCCCGGCTGCTCCACTTCCGATTCCGCTCTCTGCTATGGCCTGGGAAACCAGTGGAAGATGGCCCAAGTGCCTGGGCCCCTGCACCCATGTGGGAGACCTAGAAGAAGCTCCTGGCTCCTGGCTTCGGATTGGTGAGGCTCCAGCCATTGCGGCCAATTGGGAAGTGAACGAGCAGATGGAAGACCTCTCTCTCTGCTTCTCCTTCTCTGTGTAACTCTGTACTTTCAAATAAATAATATTAAAAAAATTAATAGGGGGCCAGCATTGCGGCATAGCAGGTAAAGTCACTCTCAAATAAATAAACAAAACCTCTAAAAAATAAATACAATTATAATACATACTTTTGGGGACAATACAGGGATTGGTCCAGGGCCCCTTAGGATGCCAAAATCCAAGGATGCTCAAGTCCCTTACAGAAAACAGCACAGAATGTGTAAAAAACCTACACACATTCTCCCCTTATACTCTTTTTAAAAGATTTATTGTGGCCGGCACCAGGACTCACTTGGGTAATCCTCTGCCTGTGGCGCCGGCACCCCGAGTTCTAGTCCCGGTCGGGGCGCTGGATTCTGTCCCCATTGCCCCTCTTCCAGGCCAGCTCTCTGCTATGGCCCGGGAGTGCAGTGGAGGATGGCCCAAGTCCTTGGGCCCTGCACCTGCATGGGAGACCAGGAGAAGCACCTGGCTCCTGGCTTCAGATCAGCGCCATGCGCCAGCCACAGTGTGCCGGCAGCGGCGGCCATTGAAGGGTGAACCAACGGCAAAGGAAGACCTTGCTCTCTGTCTCTCTCTCTCTCACTGTCCACTCTGTCAAAAAAAAAGATTTATTGTATTTATTTGAAATTTACAGAGAGAGGTAGAGCCAGAGAGAGCGAGGTCTTCCATCTACTCCCCCAAATGGCTGCAATGGCCAGAGTTGAGCTTATCCAAAGCCAGGATCTTCTTCTGGTTTTCTTATGTGGGTACAGGGGCCCAAGGACTTGGGCCATCTTCCACTGCTTTCCCAGGCCGTAGCAGAGAGCTGGATTGGAAGAGGAGCAGCTGGTACTAGAACCAGCGCCCATATAGGATGCCAGTGCTGCAGGCTGGGGCCCTAACCCATTGTGCCACAGCTCTGGCCCCTTCTTTATACACTAAATCATCTTCAGATTACTTCATTAACACAATATAAGCTGTTATACTGTACTGTTTAGGGGATAATAACTAGCTTGTATGCATTCAACATAGACACAATTTAAAAAAAAACTGATCCACAGCCGGTTAAATACATAGACGTGAAACCCACAGACAAGGGGGGTTGACAGTAGTCAGAAACAGCTGTTCCTGCTGCACTACTGGGAGGAATGACCTTGTTACGTTTTATTAGAAGGGAATTTGGCAATTCCTCTTAAAATTTAAACCAATTTATTCCCTTCAGAAATTCCAGTTATAGGAACTTGTCCTACAGTAATGTCCCCTCAAGGACGCAGGCAACAGAGCCAGTGTTGTGGCACAGTGGGTAAAACCACACTGCAACACTGGCATCCCATATGGACACTAGTTCGTGTCCCAGCTGCTCCACTTCTGATCCAGCTCCCTGCTAATGCACTGGGGAAAGCAGCAGAGGATGGCCCAAGTATCTGGGCCCCTGCCAGCCATGTGAGAGACCTGGAAGAAGCTCCTGGCTTTGGCCTGGCCTGGCCCAGCCCTGGCGGCCATCTGGGGAGTAAGCCAGCAGATGGATGATCTCTGTCTCCCCACACCTCTCTTCTGTAACTCTTATTTTCAAATAAATAAATCTTGTTTTAAAAATGCAGCCATTTTAAAAATGTTTCCCGTCTCTGCTGCTGAGAGGCCCCAGGTGGCTCGGCCTCTGCAGCTCTGTGGACTTCCCTCCCTGGAGGAGACCTTAGGAGGCCGCTGGGACACCTCAGAAGCTGGGAAACAGACTCCTCGTGGAACGTGCATCACCACCCTAGTGTGCGCACAGAAATTCCAGGCCCTGTGACTCTCCTGTTGCAGATCCAAAGGCTCTGAATGGATTCTGAGTTCCTGACGGTAGGATTCCAGAGACCTCTAGATGTTTCTAAGAACAAAGAAAATGAATTTGTCTACAAGACAGAGATAAAGGTAGACATAGTGCTCCCATCCCTGATTTACTCCCCATATGCCTACAATGGCTTGAAGCCAAGCACTAGGAGGAATTCAATCCAGGTCTTCCACACGGTGGCTAGAACCAAATTATATAAGCTATCACGAAGGCCTACCAGGGTCCACCCAAGTTGGAGGCTGGAGTCCCAGAGTCAGAAGGCAGATCTAGGCATCAAGATCAGTCTAGGGGCCAGTGCTGTGGCGTAGCGCGTAAAGCCACCACCTGCAGTGCTGGCATCCCAACCGGGCGCCAGTTTGCGTCCCGTCTGCTCCTCTTCTGATCCAGCTCTCTGCTATGGCCTGGGATAGCTGTAGAAGATGGCCCAACTCCTTGGGCCCCTGCACCCGCATGGGAGACCCGGAAGAAGCTCCTGACTCCTGGCTTCGGATCAGCACAGCTCCGCCCATTGTGGCCATTTGGAGAGTGAACCAGCAGATGAAAGTTCTCTCTCTCTCTCTCTGCCTCTCCTTCCCTCAGTGTATCTCTTTCAAATAAATAAATAAATCATTAAAAAATAAAGAAACTTATTTAAGTTTCATATACACCTTACGTACATAGCCTGAAGGTAATTTGATGGAACACTTTTAGTGTGTCTGTGTTTTGATGTGACCCGTCAAAGGAGGTCAAGCGTGGAATTTTCCACTTGTGGCATTATATTAGCCCTCAAAAAGTTGGATTTGGGAGTATTTAGATTTTGGATTTGGAGATTAGGGATGCTCAACCTGTGCAATAATTATGTGCAGTTGTTCAAAAAGAAAAGACCATTGTCTAGTCTGATGCACAAAGATACCCACACTTGAGTTACTCAGTAGGTATTCATCAAGTTACACTGAATGAAAACCACAGTTGGCAACACGTACCTTTACACGCCTTGTTTCAAAAGAGAGGTTAGATAGAAACAGTAGATTTCTAGCCTGGACACAATGGCACAGACACCTCTCCCTCCTCTTCCCCATTAAGCACGATGACAAACCCTGGAAGTAATGCAAGACACAGCCAAAAGACAATTCCAAAAGGAGGAAACCAGAAAGCAAACTGGTTAGGGAACCAACAACTTCTCTAAACCCCCAACCCAGCAACAGAAAGCAGCCTGGGTAGTCTTGGTCTGCCCCCAACTCAACAAGAGTCCCTCCAGCAACACCAAACCGTGCCACCAGCAAAGGAGACTGCTCAGGAGCCCCGCTGGCAATAAGCCAGCAAGGAGAGTGTTCTTCTTCTCCACTCAACCAGAGAATGTCTGGCAGTCAGACACCACTGACGGTGGATCCCCACACAAGCACCCAGCCAGCTGAGAAATGTTCTTATCCCTGCTGGTCAAAGAACCCCGAGACACCAGGCACCCTGCAGATCCAGCAGCGAGACATCTGGACATCACAAGCCCCCAGCCCAGGAAGCACTATTTGTTCCCTATGTACTGAATTCCCATAACTGTATGTTGCTTTGGCATCTACTTTGGATATATGTTGGACTTACATCAGAGGCAGGGCTCAGTCATCCTTGACCCAGTCTCCAGGTCTCTGCCTCCACCCAGTTCCTCAATCTGTTCAATCCAATTATGTCTTATATGCCACCTACTCATGACCACCTCCCTTGGGGACAGCTAGATACAAACTACCCAACTCGCCTTGTAGACATTCACCCCCTACATGGACAGTGCAGATACCCTGCAGCAACCACCTGCTATGGTCTGAATATGATTTGGCCCAAGAATTCATACAGGACTCTAAAACCTGAAGTCATATTAACAGGTAATAGTGTTTGGAGCTGGGACCTACTGGGAAGTCCATCAGTCACTGGGGACGTGCCATCAGTCTCCACAAGAGTTATAAAAACAAAAGATTGAGACTAAATACTTGCTCTTCTTCCTGGCTCACCATGTGGTCCTCTGTAAATCCCTCGCCACTGTTACCCACCACCTTCACTAAACACCAAGCCAAGGAGGCTGCCAAATTTTGGACTTGAAACTCCATAGCTGTGAGCTAAATAAGCCTTTTCTCTTTATATAATATAAAAAGTCACCTCAGGTAGTTTATTGTAGTAACCCCCAAAAACTAACTTACATACTCTCTCAGTCACAGTATGATTCCAGGGAACTTGGCCTGCTTCCTTTAAACCCACTGTTAGAACTCCCCCAGGACTGGTGCTGTGTCCTAGTGAGTGAAACCACTGCCTGTGGTGCCAGCATCACAAGCTGGTGCCGGTTCAAGTCCTGGCTGCTCCACTTGCAATCCAGCTCCCTTCTAATGCACCTGGGAAAGCAGCAGAACATGGCCCAAGCCCCTGGGCCCCTACCACTGACGTAGGAGACCCAGAGCTCCTGGATCCTGGCTTCGGATATTCCCAAGCCTCAGACGTTGTGACCATTTGGGGAGTGAACCAGTGGATGGAAGATCTCTGTCTTTGCCCCCCTTCCCTGCTGTAACTTTGCCTTTCAAATAAATAAACTAACCTTAAAAAATAACACCCCCAGGGAAACCCATCTAAGGTAACACTCTGGACCCATTGAGGCAATGATAACCCACAGATCTCGAAACCTCCCTTTCTCTCCCTGGAATCATAAGTAATACACTGTGTTTCTTCATGGCTTTTGTTGAACTGCCTTCTCCTTCGCCTGACTGGCACACCTGAAGCCAACTTCTTCCCAGATCTTGGCTTTCCTAGAGAGTAGGTATGCTGGCAGGAATAAACCGGAGACGAGTCAGACAAGAGCCACAGGATATCGGCCAGTATAAACCAGTTCCCTGTGGGAGGAACACCCAGTCACAGGTCAGACACTTAGGCATTAGGCTGTCCCCGAGGATAAAGTGTCATGTGAAAGGCACACTGTAAACACCCAAAACCACATCCTCTGGAGCCCCATCACAGCAAAGCTAGCGTTTATAGCCACTCTTGTGAGAGAGACCCTGAGACCGAATCAGGTAAAAAACTCAACATTCTGTAGTATAACAAAAAAAGTTACTTGGGTTTTGCCCTTAGTTCCTGGCATTGAACTCCCAAAACCTTTACAATTTATATTTTCTATGCTAATGATATGATTTATAGCGCCCCTAGAGAGTTTCAAGATGAGAGCTGGTCACCAGAAAAACCAGACCCACCATTACAGAATGGAAACTTTCAGTCATACTCCCAGACCTCTGGGGAGGGCAGAGGGCCAAGAGATTGGGATCCCCACCAAATGGCCAGCGATTTGATCAATTAGGCCTATGGAATGGAACCTCCAGAAAAACCCCCAAATGAGAGGGTTAGCATCCAGGGTTGTGAACCTATCCAAGTTCTGCGAGGGCACCGCACCTTGAGAAGACATGGAAGCTCTGTCCCTGCCGTAGACTTCGCTCTATACATCTCTTCCATTTGATCGCTCCTGAGTTGTTTCCTTTATAATAAACCAGTAAGAGTAAGTAAAACAGTTTCCTGAGTTCTAGGAAGTGTTCCACCAAATTATTGAAACTGAAACGGGTGTGTGATAACACTTGAATTTGTAGTTGACTGAGCAGAAGTTCAGGAAGCCTGGGTAACCCCACTTGGGGCTGACATCCGAAATGGAGACAGTCTTGTGGGACTGGGCCATTTAAGTGTGGTGTCTGCACTAATCATGATGTCCACAAACAAATTTGGGGGGGAACACAATTCTGCCCATAACATCTTATAAAGATTAAAGCAGGGACCAGTGTCATGGTACAGTAGGCTCAGCTGCTGCCTGCAATGCCAACAGCCCACACGAGCATGAGTTCAAGTCTCGGCTGCTCCACTTCTGATCCAGCTCCCTGCTAATATACCTGGGAAGTCAATGGAGGATGGTCCAGTGCTTGGGCCCTTGTCACCCATATGAGAGACCCAGATGGAGTTCCAAGCTCCAGGGCTTCCACCTGGCCCAGCCCAACCATTATGACCAATTGGGGAGTGAACCAGTGTATGGAAATACCTCCCTCTCTCTCTAACTCTGCCTTTAAAATAAATAAAGCAGCCAACATAAAAATGTTTCAACAATTAAAAATTCTAAGATAAATAAAAACTGAAAATCTCAACACAGAAATAGGAGTCATGAAATAAGAGAACCAAATGGACATTATAAAAATGAAAAAGTACAGTAAGTATACTAAAAACTCACTGAATGGGCTCAATAGTTTAGTGGAGATGACAAAGGACTCAGTGAACAACAAGACAGATTTTACTTAACCTGGGGCCAGCATTGTGCACAAAAGGTTAAGCTATTGCCTGTGATGCTGACATCCCATAGGCAGGCAGGCTCAAGTCCTGGCTGCTCCAGTGCCAATCCAGCTTCCTGCTAATGCACCTGAGAAATCAGTGCAACATGGTCCAAGTGTTTGGGCCCTGCCACCCACATGGGAGACCAAGATGGAGTTCCAGGCTCCTGGCTTCAGCCTTGCCCAGCCCTGGCAATTGTGGCAATTTGGAGAATGAACCACAGATGAAAGATCTCTCTATATATAACTCTGCTCCTCAAATAAATCTTTAAAAAAAAAAAAGAATAATTTACACATTGCGAAAAAAAACAGGTTTGAAAAAAAATTAACAATCTCAGAGAACAATAGATCAACAAAAGACCAATATTCAAATCACTAATGTACCAGGAGAGGAGAAATGGAATGTAGCTAACAGCAAAGAAATAAAGGCTGAAAATGTGCCAAATTTGGTAAAAGACATAAACCTAAAAATTCAAGGTGCCGCACAAACTCAAAATAGGATACACCCAAAGAAATCTGTGCCTGGGGCCAGCGCTGTGGCATAGCAGGTAAAGCTGCCATCTACAGCGCCGGCATCTCATATGGGCGCCGGTTCGAGTCCCGGCTGCTCCACTTCTGACCCAACTCTCTGCTATGGCCTGGGAAAGCAGAAGATCACCCAAGCCCTTGGGCCCCTGCGCACGCGTGTGAGACCTGAAGAAGCTCCTAGCTCCTGGCTCCGGATTGGCGCAGCTCCAGCCATTGCGGCCAATTGGGGAGTGAATCAGCAGATGGAAGACCTCTCTCTGTCTCTCCTTCTCTCTGTGTAACTCTTTCAAGTAAAAATAAATACATCTTTAAAAAAAAATCTGTGCCAATCCATGTCAAAATTAAATTTCTAAAAACTAAAGGTGAACAAAACAATCCTGAAAGCAGTCATAGAGAAACAATGAATTATCTATATGTAAAAAACACTTTCAATGACAGCAGATCTCTCACCAGAAACTGAGGAAACCAGAGAGAAGAGGCATAATATGTATTTTCTAAGAGCTGAAGGAAACAACTGTCAATCACAAATTTTCTCTCTGGCAAAGTCATCCTTCACAAATGAAGGGGAAATCAAAACATTTGTGATGAAGGAAAACAAAAAACTTGTCATTGGCAGACCTACCCTTAAAAATTGCCTAAACAAAGTTGTTCTTTTTTTAAAAGATGTATGTATATATGTATTTTTTTAAAAAAATATTTATTTGAAAAGCAGAGTTAGAGAGAGGCAGAGGCAGAGAGAGAAGTCTTTTATCTGTTGGTTCACTCCCCAACTGGCCACAATAGCCAGAGCTGCACCGATCTGAAGCCAGGAGCTTCTTCTGGGTCTCCCAAGTGGGTTCAGGGGCCCAAGGACTTGGGCCATCTTCTACTGCTTTCCCAGGCCATAGCAGAGAGCTGGATCAGAAGTGGAGCAGCTGGGACTCGATCCGGTGCCCACATGGGATGCCAACACTGCAGGCGCTGGCTTTATCCACTAAGCCACAGCACCGACCCCTGTATGTATGTATGTATGTATTTGAAAGGTAGAATTGCAGAGAGAGCAGGAGAAACAGAGCAATTTTCCATCTACTGGTTCACTCCCCAGGTGGCTGTAACAGCCAGGGCTGGTCAAGATGAAGCCTGAAGCCAGGAGCTTTGTCCAGGTCTCCCACATGGGTACAGGAGCCCAAACATTGGGCCATCTTCTGCTGCTTTCCCAGGCCATTAACAGGGAGCTGGTTGGGAAGTGGGGCAAGCAGGATGCAAACAGGCACCCATATGGGATGCTGGCATCCCAGGCAGCAGCTTTACCAGCTACACCACAAAGCCAACCACAACAAAGTTCTTCTAACACAAAAGTAGAGGTAAAAGAGTGAATTCAGAAACATTAGGAAGGATAGGAGGAAAATGGAAAGAACAGAAAAATGACTAATTAGATATAAATACATAAGGGGGAGAAAGGAAATCAAAGGTAAGGATGGAGGGAAAGAGCATTAGTAAGGGTTATATATATATAAAAGACAAACTTCCCAGGCAACATTTATCAAACCTTGAAGATGAATCCTCTCCAGATGACAATGGGTTTTTACATTCACATTCCTATTATAGTCTTGACTTGCTTGGATTTTTGTAAGGTGCAAGTGCTCTATGTGTAATGAAAAAGGTTTCTATTTCTTTTTTAAGAGCAGAAGAGATGGGCCAGCACTGTGGCATAGCACGCCTGCAGTGCGACATCCCATATGGGTGCTGGTTCGAGTTTCAGCTGTTCCACTTCCGACCCAGCTCTCTGCTACGGCCTGGGAAAGCAGAATATGGTCCAAGTCCTTGGGCCCCTGCACCCACGTTGGGGACTTGCAGGAAGCTCCTGGCTCCTGGCTT
The DNA here is from genome assembly GCF_033115175.1 of Lepus europaeus. Taxonomy (NCBI): domain Eukaryota; kingdom Metazoa; phylum Chordata; class Mammalia; order Lagomorpha; family Leporidae; genus Lepus; species Lepus europaeus. Next base: position 101,513,525 of record NC_084850.1, on the reverse strand, counting down.
CAGATCAGTGCAGGTCTGGCCACTGCAGCCATTTGGAGAGTGAACCAGAGGATGGAAGACCTCTCTTTCTCTCTCCCCCTCTCCCCCTCCCTCTCTCTCTCTTTCTCTCTCTCTCCCTCTCCCCCTACCCCTACCCCTACCTCTCCCTCTCCTTCTCTAATAACTCTTTCAATTAAATAAATCTTTAAAAAAAGAGAGACGAGAAAACGCTAGGCATCAGAGACAGCCTGATGAAACAAGAATTTGTTTAAAAAGACATGTGAACCCACAGCCAACCATCCCACTGCTTGCCACATCTGTGTGGCAGCTCAGTGACAGTGCCATTAGGGCTTGGGAGAAGCCCCCAATGTTGGTGCTAAGCAGCAGCTGAGGTGGCAGAATGGTACCCAGCAGCTGCAGCACAGAGGCACACACCCAGGGATCTTAGTTCCTGTGGGCTGCGGAGTGTAGGACAGCATCAGGCTACGAGGTTCCAAGATGGAGTAAGCACATTCCATCCTATCTCTCCCACTGAATAGAGTTATAAAACCTAGACAGAACACACGAAGTGGTGACGTGATGTTTCTGAAAAGTTATTTCAAAAAGTAGCAGGCTGATCAGGGGGAAAAGCCGGAATTTAAAGTACCACCAGAGAGACTGTGAGTTTGCCACTTGTTCTCTGGCCTTGGACTTTCTTCCCCTGCCTTCCTAGGTGCGTTAGCAGGGAGCTCGATTGGAAGTGGCAGAGCCAGGACTTAAAGAGGCATTCCGATATGGGATGTTGGCATTGCAAGCAGCAGCTCAATCTGCTACACCACAATGTAGTCATGTCTTGAGAGAATATCCCAGACAGCAGAAAATCCAGCAGCAGTAAGAGCAAGAACAAGAACACAAATGGAGCCCAATTGTCTCCCAAAAGCCAGAGGGAAGGTATTCGGCCTACCAGTTAACACTCCAGTTGGGATGCCCACGTCCCACATTGGAGTACCTGGATTCAAGTTCCAGCTCTGCTCCAAATTCCGGCTTCCTGACAACGCACACTCTAGGAGGTAGCATGTGACAGCCCAGGTACTTCGGTCCCCATCACTCACATGGGAGACTTGGATTAAGCTTCCAGCTTCAGGCTTTCGCCTGGCCCAGCCTCAGTCAATGTGGGCATTTGAGGAATGGACCAGTAGATGAAATTTCTTTGTCTGTCTGTCTTTCTCTCTTTCTCTCTCTCTCTCTCTCTCCCTCTCCCTCTTTCTCCCTCTCTCTCTCTCTCTCTCTCTCTTTCTTTCTCCTCCCCATCCTCAAATAAGATAATTTTAAAAAAATAAATCCAGAGGGAAGAGAATCTTCCTCTTTTTGGAGACACTATGCTTCTAAGAGGGTGGAAATTTCATTCTTTTCTCTGCTAATCTGCCACTTGTTCCTATCCACGGACACAGCTGGGGAAAGTGCAGCACAGCAGCCTAAGTTAAGCCCCATGTGTCTGTAAAAGGGAGGGAACAGGCGGTACTGAAAGGAAATCAAAAGTAGAAAAGAAATCATGGAGGGGAGAAGTTCAGGAAAAGAACCCCACAAAATCATAGGTCAACTCCTGGGCTTATCTTCAAGCTGTGAATGGGTAGATCTAATCCTAAACAGAAAAGCAAATAATTTGAGAACTGAAGTAAGGGATGGACCACTGCCTACATCTCAGAATGGCTGAAGAATTAGTTGGTGTCTCTGTCTCTCTCTCTCTCTCTCTCTCTCTCTCTCTCTCTCTCACACACACACACACACACACACACACTCACACACTCACACATTCACACATTCACACATTCACACACTCACACAGAGAGAAAAGGAGGAGAGGCCAGCGCCGTGGCTCAACAGGCTAATCCTCCGCCTAGCGGCGCCGGCACACCGGGTTCTAGTCCCGGTCGGGGCGCTGGATTCTGTCCCGGTTGTCCCTCTTCCAGGCCAGCTCTCTGCTATGGCCCGGGAGTGCAGTGGAGGATGGCCCAGGTCCTTGGGCCCTGCACCCCATGGGAGACCAGGAGAAGCACCTGGCTCCTGCCTTCGGATCAGCGCAGTGCGCCAGCCGTGGCGGCCATTGGAGGGTGAACCAACGGCAAAGGAAGACCTTTCTCTCTGTCTCTCTCTCACTGTCCACTCTGCCTGTCAAAAAAAAAAAAAAGAAGAGGAGGAGAAGAAGGGGAGAGAGGGAAAAAGGAAGAGAAGGAAGGGGAGGAGGGAGGGAGAAAGGGAGTAGAGGGAGGAGAGGGAGAAGGAGGGGGGAGGGTAGGGGGGAGAGAGAGGGAGAAGTGGGAGAGGGAGAGGAGGGAGAGGGAGGGGGAGGAAAAGGGGGAGAGGGAGGAGAGAGAAAGGGAGAAAGGGAGGGGGAGGAAGGGGAGGGGTGAGGAGGAGAGGGAGGAGGAGGGGAAGGGGAGGGGGAAGAGAGGGAGAGGGAAGGGAGGAGAGGGAAGGGGAGAGGAAAGAGAGGGGAGCAGAGGGGGAGAGGGAAGGGGAAGGGGAGAGGGAGGAAAAGGAGGGGAAAAGGAAAGAGGGGGGAGGGGAGGGGAGGAGTGAGAGGAGAGGTAGAGGAAAGGGGGAGAGGGAGGAGAGGAAGGGGGAGAGGGAAGGGAGAGGGAGGAGAAGGAGGGGAGAGGGAGGGGGAGGAGAGTGAGTAGGAGAAGGATGGGGAGGAGATGGAGGGGGAGAGGGAAGAGAGAGAAGGAGGGGGAGAGGGAGGGGAAAGGCGGGAGGGAGGACAGGGAGGGAAGAGGGAGAAGGAGGGCAAGAGGGAGGAGGGGGAAGAGGGAGGGGAAATGAAGGGGAGGGCAAGAGGAAGGGAAGGGAAGGGGAGAGGGAGGAGAGGGAAGAGGAGAGGGAGGGAGAGAAGGGAGGGGACAGGAAGGAAGGGGGCAGAGGGAGGAGAGGGAAGGGAAGAGGGAGTGGAAGGGGGAGAGGGAACAGCAAGTGAGGGGGAGAGGGAACAGAAGGGGGAGGGGGAAGAGAAGAGGGAGGAAGAGAGGGAGGGGGGAAGGGGAGAAAGAGGAGAGGGAGGGGAGGAGGAGAGGGAGGGGAGGAGGAGAGGGAGGGGAGGAGGAGAGGGAGGGGAGGAGGTGGGGGAGGGAAGAGGGAGAAGGACAGAGAAAGGGGAAGAAGAGAGGAGGAGAGGGGTAGGGGAGGGGCGAGAGGGAGGAGAGGGTGGAGAAGGATGGGGGAGAGGGAGGAGAGGAGAGGGAGAGGAAGGAGGGGGCAGGGAGGAGGGGAAGAGGGAGGGGAAGAGTTGTGGGGAGAGGGAGGGAGAAGGGAGAAGGATGGGGAGAGGGAAGGGGGGAGAGGAGGAGAAAAGAAAGAGGAGGAGGAGAGGGAGAGGCACAAGAGGAAAGAGGAGGAGAGGGAAGAGAAGGAGAGGGAGCAGGAAGAGGGGGAGGGGGAGATGAAAGGGAAGAGGGATGGGGAAAGGGAGGGGGAGGAGAGGAAGGGGGAAAGGGGGGAGAGGGGAGGAGGTAGGGAAGTAGGAGGAGAAGAGAGAGAGGAAGGGGAGGGAGAGGGAGAGGGAGAGGGAGAGGGAGGGGGGGGAGAGGGAGGTCCAAATGGCACCATAAAGGTTTGGAAACTAAACTGACATAGAAACCATAGACACAGAAAGTTTGATTAGAATTTGCAGCCTGAACTCCACAGGGCCAATTGTCTATGACAAACAAAAAATGGCAACATTTTCCAATGGATTTAAACAAAACCCAGAATCTCGTAACATCATACTCAAAATATCCAGAGCACTATCTATAAGTTTATGGTATACAAACAACTGGTAAAATGTCGATTCACATGAGAAAAGGCACTAACACCCAGGTGCCATAGGTGTTGGAATTATTTGAGGGGGTCTTTAAGGCAGCTGTCATTAAAACACCACAAGAAGGGCAAACCCTCTGAGAATCAACAGAAAAACAAAGTGTCACCAAAGAAACAGAAGTTATAAAGATAAACCAAATGAAAAGTCTAAAACTGAAAAAGACAAGGTCTAAAACAAACCCCCATTGGATGGACTCAATAGCACAATAGGCAATGGACAAAAGAGTAAACAAACATCAAGGTAATCAATAGAAATTATCAATCTGAAAAATATTTTTAAAAAAACATTGAAAATAAAAGAGAGCTTCTGGATCTGTGCGACAACATCAAAAGATCCAAATCCATGCTGTCAGCGTCTCAGAAGGAGAGGAGAAAGAGGGTAGCACAGAAAAAATATTAAAATAATTAATTTCTGATCACTTCTCAAATTTGGCTAAAGAAATGAATCTATAGGTTCAAGAGGTCCAGATCGCTGAAAACTGAGGACAAGGGGAAACCACCACCTTCCTTGTTGAGGGGACAACCGTTGCAATGATTGGATTTTGAATCAGAAACCGTGGAGTTCAGAAAGAAGTGGAATATTATCAAAGGGCCAAAAGAAAAGAACACTCCACCAGGAAATCTATGTGCAGTGAAAATTTCCTTCAGGCCTGAAGATAAAATAGACTGTCAATGAAAGAAGACTAAGAATGGGCTGCTGGCAGACTTGCTCTGAAATAACAGGCAGCTGATAGCAAAAAGAAATCTGAATCATCAACAATTAAGGAAGACTATCAGAAATGGTAAAAACTTGGCTAAATAGATTATCTTTCTTGAGTTCTCTTTGTTTTGTTTTGTTTTGTTTTTTGACAGGCAGAGTGGACAGTGAGAGAGAGAGAGACAGAGAGAAAGGTCTTCCTTTTTGCCGTTGGTTCACCCTCCAATGGCCGCCGCGGCTGGCGCGCTGCGGCCGGCGCACGGCGCTGATCCGATGGCAGGAGCCAGGTGCTTCTCCTGGTCTCCCATGGGGTGCAGGGCCCAAGGACTTGGGCCATCCTCCACTGCACTCCCTGGCCACAGCAGAGAGCTGGCCTGGAAGAGGGACAACCGGGACAGAATCCGGTGCCCCGACTGGGACTAGAACCCAGTGTGCCGGCGCCGCAAGGCGGAGGATTAGCCTAGTGAGCCGCGGCGCCGGCCGAGTTCTCTTTTTAAAGATTTATTTGGGGTCCAACACTGTGGCATAGAAGGTTAAACCTCTGCCTGTGATGCTGGCATCTTAAGTGAGTGCCAGTTTGAGTCCCGACTGCTCCACTTCAGATTCGGCTCCCTTTTAATGCACCTGGGAAAGCAGCAGAATATGGCTGAAGTACTTGGGCCCTTGCACCCACATGGGAGATCCAAAAGAAGCTCCTGGCTTTGGCCTGCTCCAGCCCCATCCATTGCAGCTATTTGAGGAGCAAACCAGCGGATGGAAGATCGATCTCTGTCTCTGTCCTTCTCTGTAACTCTTTCAAATACATATATAAATCTTTAAAAACATTTATTTGACCCCTTTGACACTTAATCCTATCCTTATGATCAATTATGAACTGAAACTAATCACTTTGACTAGTGAGATGGCATTGGTACATGCCACCTTGTTGGGATTGATTTGGAATCCCCTGGCATGTTTCTAGCTCTACCATTAGGGGTAAGTCCGAGTGAGTATGTGCCAAACTGTACATCTCCTCCCTCTCTTATTCCCACTCTTATATTTAACCAGGATCACTTTTCAGTTAAATTTAAACACCTAAGAATAATTGTGTGTTAAGTAAAGAGTTCAACCAATGGTATTAATTAGAACAAAAAATACTAAAAGGAATAAAGTAAAATGTTCCTCGACAGTCAAGTCAAGGGCTGATCAAGTCATTGTTTCTCACAGTGTCCATTTCACTTCTACAGGTTTCCTTTTAGGTGCTCAGTTAGTTGTCACCGATCAGGGATCACATAAACAAGACTAGTGTCTGCTCTAATAATAACTGATAGAATTAAAAAGGGGAGAACGATCCAACATGGGAAGCGGGATACACAGCAGACTCATAGAATGGCAGATGCCCTAAACAGCACACTGGCCTCAGAATCAGCCCTTAAGGCATTCAGATCCGGCTAAAAGGCCCATGAGAGTATTTCAGGCATGGAAAGCCAAGACACTGTGGCAAAAAAATGACCTAAATGAAAGATCTCTGCGAGTGAGATCCCAGTGGAAAGAACAGGTCATCAAAGAAGGAGGTACCTTTCTCTGAAGGGAGGAGAGAACTTCCACTTTGACTATGACCTTGTATAAAGATCAGAGTTGGCAAACTTAAAAGACTTCCATAGCCTTGGCAGCTCATGACAAGAGCCTTGGGTGATTACTGATGTCATAAGTAAGTGCCAATTGTTAAATCAACAATGGGAATCACTGTGCACTTACTCCCCACGTAGAATCTCTGTCCTTAATGTGTTGTACTATGTGAATTAATGGTATAACTAGTACTCAAACAGTACTTTATACTTTGTGTTTCTGTGTGGGTGCAAACCATTGAAATCTTTACTTAGTATATACTAAACTGATCTTCTGTATATAAAGATAATTGAAAATGAATCTTAATGAAGAATGGGATGGGAGAGGGAGTGGGAGATGGGATGGTTGTGGGTGGAAGGGAGGTTTTGGGGGAAAAAGCCACTATAATCCAAAAGTTGTACTTTGGAAATTTATATTTATTAAATAAAAGTTAAAAAAAATCCTTCAGAAGCAAATAAAAATTTATTTGAAAGACACAGTGATGGAGAGAGACAAAGAAAATGGTCACAACAACTAGGGCCAGGCCAGACAGAAGCCAGGAGCTCCATCAAAGTCTCCCATGTAGGTGGCAAGGATCCAAGCACTTGGACAATGTTCCACTGCCTTTACAAGCACATTAGCAGGGAGCTGGATCAGAAGTAGAGTAGCTGGGACTTAACCCAGTGCTGATATGGGATGCTGGCATGGCAAGTGGCAGCTTAACCCACGACACCACACCACCTGCCCTTCCTCTTAAGTTCTTTAAAATATGCATGACAGTTTGAAATGAAAATTTTATCACTGAAGCAGGCACTCCATTGCAGGAGGTTAAGCTAATGTATGGGGTGCCCACATCCCATATCTGAATGCCTGGTGAAAGTCCCTACAACTCAGCACTTCTGATCTAGCTGCTTTGTTAATGCACCTGGGAGGCCAATGATGGCCCAAGTACTTGGATCCCTACCACCTATGTGGGAGACCCACATGGATTTCCTGGCTCCTGGTGGCATGGCCTACTTCCAGCTATTGTGGGCATTTGGGGAGTAAATCAGCAGAGGGAAGATCAATATGTGTGTGTGTGTGTGTGTGTCCATCTCACTCTGAGTTTCCAATAAATAAATTTTTTTTAAAAGAAAACTATGGGGCCAGCACTGTGACACAGCAGGTTAAAGCCCTGGCCTGAAGCACCGGCATCTCATATGGGCACCAGTTCTAGTCCCGGCTGCTCCTCTTCTGATCCAGCTCTCTGCTATGGCCTGGGAAAGCAGTAGAAGATGGCCCAAGTCCTTGGGCCCCTGCACACACATGGGAGACCCAGAAGAAGCTCCTGGCTCCTGGCTCCTGGCTTCAGATCGGCACAGCTCCAGCCGTTGGCGGCCATCTGGAGAGTGAACCAGCGGATGGAAGACCTCTCTCTCTCTTTCTCTACCTCTCTGTAACTCTTTCAAATAAATAAAATAAATCTTTTTAAAAAAAAAAAGAAAATTGTAACATTGTCTAGTAGGGGTTTCAACATATGTAGATGTAAAACATAAGACAACTAAAACACAAGGCGGGGGAGCCAGCACCATAGCATAGGGGACTAAGCTTCCGCCTGGGGCACCAGCATCTCCTATGGGCCACATTTTGCCTCCCATCTGCTCCTCTTCTGATCCAGCTCTCTGCTTAAGGCCTGGGAAGGCAGTGGAAGAGGACCCAAGTGCTTGGGCCTCTGTACCCACGTGGGAGACCCGGAAGAAGCTTCTAGCTCCCGACTTCGGATCAGTGCAGCTCTGGCCGTTGTAGCCAATTGGAGAGTGAACCAGCTGATGGAAGACCTCTCTCTCCGCTCTCCTTCTCTCTCTGTGTAACTCTTTCAAATAAATAAGCAAATCTTTAAAAAAAATAGAAGTCAATGAGCACCAGAGTTTGGGGCCAGCATTGTAGTACAGTAGGTTAAGCCACCACCAGGGATGCCAGCATCCCACATGAGTGCCGTTCAAGCCTAGGCTGCTCCATTTCCGATCCAGCTCCTTGCTAATGTGCCCGGGAAAGCAGTGGAGGATGGCCCAAGTGCCCCTGGCCCCTGCAGATACGTGGGAGACCCAGATGAAGTTCGAGACTCCTGGCTTCTGCCTGGCCCAGCCCCAGCCACTGAGGCCATTTGGGGGTTAACCCATGGCTGGAAGATCTCTTTCTATCGCTCCATTTAACTTTGCCTTTAAAAAAAAAAGATTTCTTTATTTATTTGAAGGCAGAGTTACAGAGAGGCAGAGAGAGAGAGCGAGAGAGGTCTTTCATCCACTGGTTCACTCCCCAGATGGCTGCAATGGCCAAAGCTGCGCCGATCTGAAGCCAGGAGCCAGGAGCTTCTTCCGGGTCTCCCACATGCGTGCAGGGGCCCAAGCACTTGGGCCATCTTCTACTGCTTTCCCAAGCCACAGCAGAGAGCTGGGCAGAGAGCTGGATTGGAAGTGGAGCAGTCAGGACTCGAACTGGCGCCCATATGGGATGCCGGCACTGCAGGTGGCGGCTTTACTGGCTACATCACAGCTCCGGCCCCTAACTTTGCCTTTCAAATAAATAAATCTCAAAAAGAAATCAATGAAATTCAAAAAATAAAAATAAAAATCAATGAAACCCAAAGTTGGTTATTTGAAAAAGGTAGTAATATCGATAAACCCTTAGCAATACTGACACAGGGAATAGAAAGAGAAGACACAAGTTACCAACATCAGAAATGAAACTGGGGCCGGTGCTGTGATGCAGCAGGTAAAGCTGCTGCCTCCAGTGCCGGCATCCCATATGGGTGCTGGTTCAAGTCCCGGCTGCTCCACTTCCGATCCAGCTCTTTGCTATGGCCTGGGAAAGCAGTAGAAGGTGGCCCAAGTCCTTGGGCCCCTGTACCGGTGTGGAAAGACCTGGAGGAAGTTCCTGGCTCCCAGCTTCAGATCAGCACAGCACCGGCCATTGCGGTTAATTGGGGAGTGAACTAGTGGGTGGAAGACCTCTCTCTCTCTGCCTCTCCTTCTCTCTGTAATTCTTTCAACTAAATAAATAAATCTTTAAAAAAAAAAGAAATGAAACTATACACAGTAAAATAACAATAATGGAATGCTGCAAACAATTTTGCATACATAAATTCAACAACTTAGATGAACTGGATCAATCCTTCAAAAATTACAAATTGCCCAAACTCACCCAAGATGAAAGACATAACGTGAATAGTTCTAGAACTAAGAAAGAAATTGAATGTTGAGACAAAAGCCTCCTCCAAAAAGAAAACTGAAGGCACAGGATAGTGAAGAAATGATACCAATTCTACACACTATCACCCAAAAGATAGAAGAAATACTTTCAAACTCATTTTATGAACCATTACCTGAATACTAAAACCACACATGAAAGGCAGTACAAGCAAACTAAAGACATATGCCTCATAAATACAGCAAATGTCCTCACCAAAATATTAGCAAATCAAATCAACAAACATATCAAAAGAACAATACACCATAACCAAGTAAAGGATTAACTTCAGGAATGCAAGGCTATTCCTATACTTGAAATTCAATCAATGTAATCTACCAAGTTTAGAGAATTACCATTTGAGCCTATCAGCTAATACAAAAAAAAAGGCATTTGACAAATTCAACAGTTGTTCATGATAAAAATTCTCAGGAAACTAGAAAAAGATGAGAAATTTCTGAACCTAGAACAGCATCTACAAAATATCTAGAGAGAACATCAAACTGAAAGGTGAAAGTCTGGATATTTAAGCCCCTAAGAACCAAAACAAGGCTCTCACCATTCTAAAGGCTCAACATTCTAATGGAAACATTTGCCAATGTAATAATAAAGAAAGCAGACAGGCATATTGATTGGAAAGGAAAAAATCTGTGTCAATTCATTAACAATATAATTGGTTTATACAGAAAATCCCAAGGAATCTACAAAATAAGCTCCATGACTAATATGTGAACTTAGCAATATTCTCATATACTGGCAATGAATACTGGAAACTTACATTTTGAAAACAAAACCACTCATAACAGCCTTATAAATGAAGCACGTAGGGCTGGTGAGGTGGCTCAGTGGGCTAATCCTCTGTCTAAGGCACCAGCAACCCATATGGGTACTGGTTCGTGTCCTGGATGCTCCTCTTCCAATCCAGCCCTCTGCTTATGTCCTGGGAAAGCAGCACAAGATGGCCAAGTGCTTGGGCCCCTGCACCCGTGTGGGACACCTAGAGGAAGCTCCTGGCTCCTGGCTTTAGATTGACCCAGCTCTGGCCACTGCAGCTATTTGGGGAGTGAACCAGAAGATGGAAGGCGTTTGTCTCTGTCTCTCCTTCTGTCTGTAACTCTGCCTCTCAAATAAATAAAATCTTTTAAAAATGAAGCACATGTACATCTAACAAAACACATCCTTACAGACCAAATTATGCCCCCTAATTCATATGTTAAAGCCTTGATCTCCACGGTGATTGCATTTGGAGAGAGATCCTTTAACAAAGTAATTCAGGTTTAATGTCCTCTTGTAAGAAGAGGAAGAGATATCAAAGTTCCCTCTTTGTCCCACATGTGTGCACAGAGGAAAGGCCATGTAAGGACAAAGCAAGAAGGCAGCCACCAACAAGCCAGAAAGAAAGGTCTCACCAGAAACCACCCTGCTGGCACTTTGTTTTGCTTTTTTTTTTTAAGATTTATTTATTTACTTGAAAATCAGAGTTACACAGAGAGAGAAGGAGAGGCAGAGAGAGAGGCAGAGAGAGAGGCAGAGGGAGAGAGAGGGAGGGAGAGAGAGGGAGGGAGGGAGAGAGAGGGAGAGAGAGAGAGGGAGAGAGAGAGAGGGAGAGAGAGAGAGGGAGGGAGAGGGAGGGAGAGGGAGGGAGAGGGAGGGAGAGAGAGGGAGAGATGTCTTCCATCCGCTGGTTCACTCACCAATTGGCCGCAACGGCTGGAGCTGCGCCTATCTGAAGCCAGGAGCTTCTTCTGGGTCTCCCACGCAGGTACAGGGGCTCAAGGACTTGGGCCACCTTCTACTGCTTTCCCAGGCCACAGCAGAGAGCTGGATCGGAAGTGGAACAGCCAGGACTAGAACCAGCGCCCATGTGGGATGCCTGCACTGCAGGCAGTGGCTTTACCTGCTATGCCACAGCACCAGCCCCTCTGCTGGTGCTTTGATCTTGTGACTTCAAGCTTCCAGAACTGTGAGAAAATAAACTTCTGCTGTTTAAGCCACCCAGTCAGTGGTATTTTCCTTTATAAAATTTTTAATTTAGGGGCCAGTGCTATGGCATAGCATGTAAAGCTGCCACCTGCAGCGCTGGCATCCCTATGGGAGCCAGTTTGATTCCCAGCTGCTCGGCTTCCAATCCAGCTCCTGGCTAATGCACCTGCTGCACCCACATGGGAGACTCGGATGGAGTTCCTGGCTCCTCTTAATACCAGAAGAACCAGAAAACAGCAGCTAGAAGAATTAGAAATCCATATAGGGTTACAAACATAAAGAAAAGACAAAGAAATAGAAAGCTAATTGTCTAATTTGGTCAGTTTACACTGTATACATGTGTTGAAATACTGTATTGTCCCCCATAAAAATGCAGATGCTTTTAATTGCTAAAAAAAGAGAAGTAGAAAAATAAAATAGGAGTGGGCATTTACCCTAGCAATCAAGATGCAGTTAGGGCACCTGCAGCCCACGTCAGACTGCCTAGGTCGCCTATCTGGCCCCAACTCCTGATTCCAGCTTCCTGCCAATGCATACCCTGGGAGGCCGCAGTGATGGCTCAGGTGGTGGGGTTATTGGCACCAACACGGGAGACCTGGCCTGGGTTCCCAGCTTCCAACTTTGTCCCTCCCTTTACCCCAATGCTGGAGATGGCTGTATCCCCCCCTCCTTGCCTCTCTCACTATCTTGCTCTCTCATTCTCTAATAATTTAATTTTTAATAAAAATAAAATAGGGGGTCAACTGAACTCATAGAAGTGAGAGATTAGAGCCGGCACCGCGGCTCACTAGGCTAATCCTCCGCCTTGCGGCGCCGGCACACCGGGTTCTAGTCCCAGTCGGGGCACCGATCCTGTCCCGGTTGCCCCTCTTCCAGGCCAGCTCTCTGCTGTGGCCAGGGACTGCAGTGGAGGATGGCCCAAGTGCTTGGGCCCTGCACCCCATGGGAGACCAGGAGAAGCACCTGGCTCCTGCCATCGGATCAGCGCGGTGCACCGGCCGCAGCGCGCCAGCCGCGGCGGCCATTGGAGGGTGAACCAACGGCAAAAGGAAAACCTTTCTCTCTGTCTCTCTCTCACTGTCCACTCTGCCTGTCAAAAATAAAAAAATAAAAAATAAAAAATATATATTAAAAAAAAAAAGAAGTGAGAGATTAGAATGGTGTGATCACCAGAGGCTGGAGATGGGGGGGGGGGTTGTTTGGAAAATGTGGGGATGTTGGTCAAAGGATATTAAGTTCCTGTAAGACAGGAGGAATGAATGGTAAGTATTTGAGGTGATGGGTATGCCAATTAGCATGGCCTAACCACTCTAGATAGTACACATACATCATAGCATCACTTTGTAATACATAAATATATACAATTATGATTTGTCAATATTCATTAAAAAAAAACAGGGGCAGTCATTTGACACAGCAGTTAAGAGGCCACTTGGGACATATTCTTTTTACAATTGAATGTGAATCAACCCACATCCTATACTGGAGTGCCTGGGTTCAAGTCCCAGCTCTGCTTTTCTGACTTCAGGTTTCTACTAATGTGCACCCTGGGAAACAGCAGATGATGGCTCAAGTACTTGGGTCCGTGCCATTCACATGGACGATGCAGATGGAGTTCCAGGCTCCTGGCTTCAGCTTGGCCCAGCCCTAGCTATTGCGGGTATTTGGGATGTGAACCAACAGATGAAAGATCTGTCACTGCCGTCTCTTGTCATTCTGCCTTTCATATAAATAAATAAATCTAAAACAAACAAACAAGCCAGGGTCCAAAAACAGCCCCCACAAATACGGCCAACTGATTTTTTATGAAGTTACAAAAGCAGTTCAACAGAAGAAACATGGGCCTTTCAACAATTAGAACAATTAGAAATCTATATGCAAAATGGCAAATCCTGACCTAATCCTCACACCTTATATAAAAATTAATGCAAAATGGATCACAGATCTAAACGTAAAACTTGAAACTATAAAAATTACGGAATAAAAAAATCTTCATGGCCTAGGGTGATGAGGCAGAGTTCTTAGACATGACACCAAAAGCACGAGTCCATAAGTAAATGATTTATAAATAGGACATTTAAAAATTAAAAATTCTTGCTCTGATGTAAACAACACTGTTAAGAGGAAAAAAAGGACAGATAAAATATTTGGAGAAAATATTTACAAATCATGTATCCGAAAAGGACTTGTATTAAGAACATATAGGGGCCAGCGCTGTGGCGTAGCGGGTAAAGCCGCTGCCTGCAGTGCAGGCATCCCATAAGTGTGCCAGTTCGAGTCCCGGCTGCTCCACTTCTGATCCAGCTCTCTGCTATGGCCTGGGAAAGCAGTGGAAGATGGCCCAAGTCCTTGGGTCCCTGCACCCCTGTGGGAGACCCGAAAGAAGCTCCTGGCTTCAGATTCGTGCAGCTCCAACTGTTGTAGCCAATTGGGGAGTGAACCATCAGATGGGAGACCTCTCTCTGCCTCTCCTTCTCTGTCTGTGTAACTTCGACTTTCAAATCAATCAATCAATCTTAAAAGAAAAGAATATATAAAAGAAATCTCAAAACTCACTACAGGTTGAGTACCCCAATCTGAAAATTCAAAACCTGGAATTTTTTTTTTTCAACTCACAAATGCCACCACTCCACGCAAGAAGTTTTGGATTTCAGAGTGTTTCAAATTTTGGATTTTCTGGGGCCTGTGTTGTGGTGCAGTGAGTTAACTTACCACCTGCAACACCAGCATCCCATGAGCACTGGTTCAAGTCCTAGCTACTCCACTTCTGATCCAGCTCCCTGCTAATGTGCATGGAAAACCTGAAGAAGAAGGCCCAAGTGCTTATACCCCGGCCACCCATGTGGGAGACCTGAATGGAGTTCCAAGTTCATGGTTTTGGCCTGACTCAGACCTGGCAATTGTAGCCATTTGGGGAGTGAATCAGAGATGGAAAATCCCTCTGTCTCTCCCTGTCGCTCTGCCTTTCAAATAAATAAATTTATTTTAAAGATTTATTTTATTTGCTGTAAGCCAGAATTGGGGGAGGGGGGTATCGATCTTCCATCTGCTGGTTCACTCACTAAATGGCCGCAACGGCCATGCCAAAGCCAGGAGCTTCTTTCAAGTCTCCCAGGTGGGTGCAGGGGTCCAAGCACTTGGGCCATCCTCTGCTGCTTTCCCAGGCACATTAGCAGGGAGCTGGATCAGAAGTAGAACAATCAGGACTCGAACCAGCACCCATATGGGATGCCTGTGCTGCAGATGGCAGCTTTACCTGCTGTGCCACGGTGCCACCCCAATCTTTTTGTTTTGTTTTTAAAAGAACAACCTGTTATCATACACAACTGGGTTTAATCTCCAGGGAACTGTGCAGAATAGAAAAAAAAAAAGAATCCAGAATCTAAAAGCTACATGCTGTATGAATCCATTGAGATTACTTTCTTTAAAATTTTTATTAATTTTTATTTCTTTGAATGGAGGAAAAGAAGAGAGGGAGAGACAGAGATCTTCTATCTACTGGTTGACTCCCTGAATACCCATAATAGCCAGAGCTGGACCAGGCCAAAGTCAGGAGCACAGAACTCAATGTGGGTCTCCCACACGGATGGCAGGGACCCAGCTACTTGAGCCGTCATCTGCTGCCTCCCAGGGTGTGCATTAGCAGCAAGCTGGATGGAAAGTCGAGCTAGGATTTGAACACAGGCACAAGGACTTGGGGTGTGGGTATCCCGAGCAGTGTCTTAACTGTCCCACCAAACACCCACCCCAGATTAGTCTTGAAATGACAAAATTTCCCAAAAAGGTAAACAGATTAGTAGTTTCTAGGAGTCTAGCAATGGGCAGGACAGAGTAAAGACAGTGAATGTGGCCATCAAAGGCCAACCTGAGAGATCCTTGGGATGATGCAGTTAGTCTGTGCTTGGCCATCTCAATGCCAATATCCCGACTGTGACACTCTTCTCTAGTTATGCAAGATGTTATCACTGGGGGAAACTGTGGAAAAGGTATACAGAATCTCTGTGTATTATTCTTACAATTGCATGTAAGTCAATCAACCCAAACAGAAAAGTTCGATTTTAAAAGAAACCCCACTTATATGACATTCTTGAAAAGACAAAGCTATGGCAACACAGAACCGATCTGTGGTTGCCTCGGGCTACAGGTGTGGGAGGATATGATTGCAAAACGGTACCATAAGGAGTTTTTAGGGTGGTAAAACTACCCTGTAGATTAGTTACACCCATCTACATGTGTTAATACTTACTAACACAAGAACAAAATCAATTTTACTGTATGTAAATTTAATAAAACGTTTGAAGGGAAAGAAAAAAGATGGTATGCTGTGGGTATCTGCAGAACTGTCTGTTGGCCAAAAGAGAACTGAAAGTCCAACTGAGAAAATTATGTAAAAATGAAAAGTTTGACAAAAAAATTATTTGGAAGACAGGAGGGAGGGTCCCTAAGAGATTTCATTCCCAAATTACATTTTAACATGATGTCTCCAGCTCACTGAGGAATGCTGTAGGATATACCTGCAGGAAACCAGGTTTTGCATTTGTCACTAGGCTGTGGTTGAAAACAATTCCACCAGCCACCTGAAGACCCCACACACAGCCTTGAAGTGCAATTCCAGGAAACCTTAACCTCCCCAGAGAATTTGCTGGACTCTCCCCTTATGAGTACACTAAGTCAAGGCACTTGCTGCATTTCCCTTGGCTATCAGAAGGTTCACAGAGAAACCAGCAGCTCAACATTAATCAGATGGTCCCCAACTCACAACAGTCCAACTTAAAATTGTTAACCTTTATGGCAGTGCAGAAGTAACATACATTCAGTAGAAACCATACTTTCACTTTTGAATGTGGTTCTTTTCCCAGGATACCAATATGCAGTATGATCCTTTCTCGTGATGCTGGGCAAAGGGAAACCACCAATGCTCTACAGTGTGCTATGTTGCTAAGCTGCAGCATGCAGTAGGTTAGGAATATTCAATGCATTTTCAACTTCCAACATTTGCTACCTATGATGGGTTTATCCGGACACGGCCTGAATCCCTATTACATCTTAAGTCCTCCATGCATTCATACTCTAACTTAGCCTTGATTGCATTTTCCCTGACCCTAATCCTTCATTACAAATAATTTCCTCTTTCACATACTGATTCTTATGTATCTCATCACATCCACAGTAACAGAAAGACGACACACTTACCTGGGGTTTCGCCATTTCCTGCTCTTCTTGGGAGAAGTCAGAGATGTGTGAAGGCTGAGCTGAAACAAGTGAAGAAGAATAGAATACATAAGTAGACCCATCAGGCTTTCAGTGCCTAGAATCACCTGCCTAGAATCCCCCTCGCACCAGCTGGCCACGAGGCTGCTCTGTGAAAGTTTGGGCAACCACATGGTGTTAACAACCACCCGTGAATTCATTACTGTTTTTCCTCGTGTGAATATTGAAAACACAAGGATATACATACTGTGTATATAGTACTAACCCAGAAATTGTGCTTCTAGTGACTTCTTTTAATAATTTATCACGACGTATAATTTCTCTGTAAACACCCTCATCTAGCATTGATTTCAATAATGCAAAAACTTAAACGATCCCGTATGATCCACAATGAGGGATTAATAAAGAAACATAAGGAATAAAATGTTATACAGCTCTTAAAGATGTTACATGGAACCATGCACTCATCCATGTACTTTTGTTGTCCATGTATTTCAACGAAAAGTTTTAAAATATTATAGAAAAATATTAAGCTGAATTAAACTTCAAAGGTCATAAAACCTCAAGAATCCATTTTAAAACGATATGCTAAATGTTTTAAAAGGCATACCCCATACACATTTTTTTTAAAGTCTAAGAATGGACATTTTAATCAGTTCCCTTCCATTTTCTAATTAATCTATAACTCAAGTGTTACTTATTAGACGCCAAAATAGGGAACATTAAAACTGTCGTCTCAATGAGGCTATCCCCCTACCGCCTACTAACAGGCACCGCCCACCCCTCCTGGCCCCAAACTCTGGGCAAGGCCCGTGGTCAGGTGCCTCTTCTTCCTTCTCCTCACCTCACTGGGGCCGTCTGGCCCAGGATCGGATTGACTTCAGCTGGAACATTCACAGGACGCCCCTAATCCAGGCTTCAGCCCGGGGAAGAGGGGCAGAGGGGCAGAGGGAGAGGCGGGGCTCATCTAAAGAGGGGTCTCGGGGATGCGCGTGGACCCTTTGTGCAGGTCACGGGGCTGGAAAAATGTGTGAAAGTCAAAACTCCATGAGTCCTACCCATTCCTGATTTGCGCCATAACTTTGTCCAGCAACGGTCCCCAGACTCTCATGCACTAACCTCTTGGGCCCCCAATTGCTCAACCCTCAAACCCCCACATCAATGACCCTCACACACCCCCGTTCACCCAACCCACAAAACTCCCCATCACTCAGCCCACAGCCCCCAAGACTTGCCCCTTCAACCTCACTCTTTCTCGAGAACAGATTTTTCTGCTCGCTGCTGAGAAGACCGTTACAAGAACTGGCCCAGACAAGCACTTCCGCTTCTAGACCTAGTCCAGCACCGCCGATAAAAATGCAGCGGCGGCCGGTTCTGCGCACGCTCAGTAGTGCCTTTGAGGCCGCGTCCGCCAATAGTCAACATGGGGCCGCGAAGGTGACGGGGCCACGGCGCAAGCGCAGAGAAAAGATGTCCGCGCCAGTGACGTCACTGTTGGGAGCCGAAATGATGGTAACTATTCTGTTTCTGCCGCTAGAGGGCGACCGTGCTAAGCAGGTTTTCACTTTGCTCTCCAGAAACCAGCGTTTCTAAGACTTCCGACTTCCACTTCTCTTGGAATAGTGGAGCGGGGAGCGAAAATGCCCAATGAAGGAAAAGAGTGTAGCAAGCGGGAATTTCGAGTCTTGAACTTGGAAAGCAGCAATGGGGTTGCAAGTGTAATTGAATGAAAAGACGGGATGCATGGCAGAATTGCTGTGTGTGCAAAGGCTAGGAGGTTGGGAAGGGCCAGGGCTCCATCCTGTGGCTAGGGCTGGGAATTTACCTTCTAACGTTTGAAGGACGTTAAGTCGGTTTGCAAAGAAGCTAAAGAATAAATAAACGACGAAGTGGAACACACACCGGCGGTAAGGAGGTGGGTGTTAAGTAGTGACTGCCATGTTGCTTTCTCTAGATGGGCAAAGATGAGACAATATCAGTGTATTGGGTTGTAGAAGTGTGGGCGGGAGCCAGGTGCTGTAGGGTCACCTCTGCCAGAAAGAGAGCTCATATTTCATTCTGGCCACATGGGAAGCCACGAGAGGGATCATATTTTTTTTTCCTACTAGCCCAGATCCATATATAGAGATGGGCAATTTTCTATTATTTATTTATTTATTTATTTATTTTGACAGGCAGAGTGGATAGTGAGAGAGAGAGAGAGAGAGAAAGGTCTTCCTTTTTGCCATTGGTTCACGAGAGGGATATTTTAAAAGGACTAATATGAAGCAAACTAGAATTATATATTAATGTTAAAATACACGCATATTTAACTCATTTGTTTATTGTCTGTCTTGTCCCCACTAAAATATGACCTCTACAGGGATTTGATTAAGCACCTCCTTTGTGCCAGGTAGTATCTTAGATACTTAGGAATATAGCAAAGAAGAAAACAGACCCAAACAAATATGATGGAGACATCCTGAATTCAAACCCCTAACCTACCAGCTGTGTAATTTAGGGCACAACTAACCTTCTCTGTGCAAAGTTTCCTTACCTATAAAGTAAGGATGACAGAGCCCACATGTCATTAAAACAGCCATAACAAGGGAGTTGATAATTGTGAAAGATTTAGAACAATGGCTGGCACATAGCAGGTGCTATGTAAGTGTTGATTATGATTCTTACTAAAATTAAATGCTTGCATTATTTATAAATTTCCCAGCTCCAAGTATTCTGTTATAGCAGCACAAATGAACTAAGAAGATGAAAAATGAAAGTAATGAGGAGGCGAGGGCAAGGCCACAGTGGTCATATTTTGTAGAGCAGGAGGAACCAGAGGTGGCAGTATGCATAATGTAGTGGACAGCACTGAGCACTCAGCATATAAGGGGAATGCAGGCAATGAGGGGCAGAGTCATTGGGAACAGATGTAACTGAGTGGTAGGGCATGATTACTATCTGTCCTTTATGTGTCCCTAGCCCCTCTCTCCCATATCTCTTTGACACTTCTGGGTTTCTTCCTGTTTCTGTCTCCTTCCATCTATGTATATATGTCAGCATCTTTTTATTTCCTTGTGTGTGTCTGTTGGTCTCTCACAGAGCTGACACTGGAAAGTTGTAAGGTGTCCAGACCTCTGTGTTCCAGAATCCATCACTTAGAATAGGGCTCATAGAGCCCAGAGTTCTAGAACGTCCCTAACTTTGAACACTGTAGGGTGAGTCTGGCCAAGGAGACAGTTAAGGAGGCTTGTGAGTATCATAATGCAGGCCTGGAGCTTTGTGGTGTTAACCTTGGCCACACTGATGATTTCTACTGTAGATGCCAAGATCTATGAACGCTGTGAGCTGGCAATGAAGCTGCAGAAAGCAGGCCTCGATGGCTACAGGGGCTACAGCATTGGAGACTGTGAGATTCCCATTACCCCAGGCCCTACCCACACCCCACGCCACTGACTATCCCCAGCCCCAGCCCCCCTACCTTGTCATTTATCCTCTCTGGGCCAGGGCATGGCCCTCTCAGGAACTCCCTATAGTGAGTGTTTTCACTCTAGTTAGCACCATTCTTGCCTTGACAATCATTACCTCCATCTCCAACAACACCATCGCCATCATCTATAGCATCACTGCTAATACTATAATGAATACCATCACCATGCCCATCCCTAATACCTCGCCAGAATCACCAACATAAACACTACCACCAAACCAAGATCATCACCCTCACAGCTGAGATGCTAATCATCCCCATCCTCATTCCCCTCATCCTAGCATCTCCTATTCCTAGACCCTAATCCTATCTCTTACCTCTCTTCTTCTTGCCCAGGGCTGTGCATGGCACACTACGAGAGTGGTTATGACACCTCTTTCGTGGACCACAATCCTGATGGTAGCAGTGAATATGGGATTTTCCAGCTGAATTCTGCCTGGTGGTGTAACAACGGCATCACACCCACCGAGAACCTCTGCCACATGGAATGTCGTGGTAAGGCAGCACTAGGGACACACTGAAAACTTGCTTGTCCCCACTCCTCCACATACAGAGAACAAGGTTGTCTAAGCCATCATTTCCTTCCACAAGAGATAAAAAAATATTATGGGGAAAACAGGAAAGTTGTCTGGGCTGTTAGAGATACCATCCTGCAGCCTTACCCAGATTACACCGAGAGGTTGTAAAGGACAGGAGAACTCAAAGGTCCAAAATCTCACACAGAATGGAAAATGCAGTTTTCTGAGACCCAGGGAACAGGAAACTCAGCTCCATGTGGAATAGAAGGAGAGATTGTCCGATTTGGGGTGGAGTTTGTCCAAGCTATGAGGAAAGAAGTAGATGTCTGGCTGTAGGAACAGAAACAAACTACCTCATTGCAGAAATGATAGAACATTCCAAACAATAGTGTGGTGTTGTTGAAGACAAAACAGAGTATCAGGTGAAGTTGTTCAGGGATGTCCAAAATTGTAGAAGAGGTTGTCCAAGACAGGCCAAAATGGAGACTGGGGTTATTTGGGGTCAGCCCAAATGGACGTTGGTGGTGCCTAAGTCCTGCCAACATGACAGAAGAGGTCCCCCAGGAATGGACAGAATGAAGGGTGAGGTTGTCCAGGACTGGCCACCGTAGAGGTTGAAGTTCTCTAAGACAGGATTACATAAATACTAGGTTCTTTTCAAGACTAGCTAAAGTGGTTAAACAAGCTAGTTAAGGTAGTTAAGTTTCAACATAGAAATGGAAGTAGTCCAGGGTTAGCAAAAATGGAAATTGAGGTCCTGAGCCAATCAACATGGAAATTGAGATTCTCCAGGACTGGTCATCAAGGTGGTTGAAATCATAAATAAATAGCAAAATGGCGATTAAATACCAGTCTGGTCTGACCAACATAGCAGTTGATGGTTGAGACTAAACAAGACTAGCCAACATGGAGATTGAGGTCATTAATTACCAGTCAAAATAGAAGTTGAGTTTATCCAGGACAGCATTGTGTTTGAAGTTATCAGCACTGATCAACATGGCAGTTAAGTAGCTTTCCAATCAGACAACATGGTGGGTGAGGTGATGTCACACCAGCCAGCATTACAGTTGAGATCATTTGCAAACAGACATAATGACAGCTGCAGCAAGCCAAAACTGGCCAGTGTTGAGCTTGAGATGGTCCCGGATCAGTCAATATGGTGGTTGAGGTCATTCAAAGTCAAAGGCAAACAAGACCAGTCAGCATGAGTTAACTTTGTACAGAATCAGCCAACACAGCAGTTGAGGTGATTCATAATCAGCTCACAAGACAGTCGAGGTTATCCACAATTGGCCAAAGTATAGTTGAGATTATTCAAGAAAACTCAAAACCATGGATCCTTCCTACATTTTCATCCTGTCCCCAGTGCACCAGATCACCATGCCCTTCTCTTCCCTTTAGATCTACTCAACCGCCACATTCTAGATGACATCATGTGTGCCAAGCGGGTTGTATCCACACAGAACAGTATGAGTGCCTGGTAAGTTCATAAGGATGGCCTGGTCACCAGGCAGCCAGGGGTAGTCCTACTGCCACCCTACCAACCTGTCCACTTCATCCTCCCTCTCTCCATTCATTTCCCAGGGATTCCTGGACCCAGCACTGTTCTGGCCATGATTTATCTGAATGGATCAAGGGGTGTGATGTGCATTTAAAGACTGACTCAAGGAAAATGCATCCATGACTCAAACTACCAGGAATAGAGATTCTCTTTTCCTTTCTCTTTATTCTTTTGTGGATTTAATAAAGAATGACATCTATAAACAAAATAAGAAACAGTCTGATCCATAACTCTTCATTTTTCCAAAGCCTAGACATACCCCAATAACTTCTTCCATATATTCAAAGCTTTAATTAAAAGATTCTGGACCACTTGATGGGGAGGAAGAGACGAGTTGGCAGTGATTAAGAACATGGGTTCAGGGCCAGCACTGTGGCACAGTGGGTTAAAGCCCTGGCCTGAAGCACCGGCATCCCATATGGGCACCAGTTCTAGTCCCGGCTGCTCCTCTTCCAACCCAGCTCTCTGCTATAGCCTGGGATAGCAGTGGAGGATGGCCCAAGTCTTTGGGCCCCTGCACCCACATGGGAGCCTGGAAGAAGCTCCTGGCTCCTGGCTTCGGATCAGCTCAGCTCCGGCTGTTGTGGCCATCTTGGGAGTGAACCAGCAGATGGAAGACCTCTCTCTCTGTCTCTACCTCTCTCTGTGACTCTGTCTTTGAAATAAATAAAATAAATCTTTAAAATAAAAGAACATGGGTTCTTCTTGTTAGAATACCATCTCTACCACTTACTAATTGTGTTGTCTTGACAGAGGCATTTAATTTCTGCTGTGCCTCAGTTTCCACAACTGTAAAATGAGGATGATAATGATGGGAACTACTTCACAGGGTTATTGGGAATATTAAATAAATTAATGTTTGTAAAACACATAAAGTGCTTGGTTCACAAAACAGTTACAGGTTCGGAGACAGAAGTGCAAGGTAGGAGTACAGGTGTGTGTACGAATTACATTACCCTAAAAAGTATCACTCTCAGGGTAGCCATTTGGAGCAGTGGCTAAGGTGACCCTTGAGATGCCTGCATGCCATATCAGAATGCCTGGAATCCAATCCTGGTTCCACTCCTAATCGCAGCTTTCTGCTAAAGCACTTCATGGAAGGCAACAGGTGATGGTTCAAGTATTTAGGTCCCTGGATTGAATTCCCAGTTCCTGGATCTTTTGCCTAGCCCAGGCCTGGCTATTGGAGGCATTTGGGGGGAGTGAATGGAAGATATCTCTCTCTATTGCTCTCGCTCTCGCTCTCTCTCGCTCTCTCTCTCTCTCTTGCTCTAGCTGTCTCTCTGCCTCTGCCTCTCTGTAACTCTGCCTTTCAAATAAATAAATTAATCTTTAAAAAAATTTGGAAGGTACATTTTAATGAAGGAAATTTCAGATGGGAGCTGAAAATACATTTTTAAGGCTTTATTTATTTGTTTGAGAGGTAGAGTTATAGACAGTAAGAGTGAGAAATAGAAAGGTCTTCCAACCACTGATTCACTCCCCAAATGGCCACAATGGCCAGAGCTGAGTCCATTCAAAACCAGGAGCCAGGAGTTTCTTCTGGGTCTCCCACGAAGGTGCAGGGGCCAAGTGCTTGGGCCATCTTCTACTGCTTTCCCAGGCCATAGCAAAGAGCTGGATTGGAAGTGGAACGGCCAGGACTAGAACCGGCTCCCATATGTGATGCTGGTACCACAGGTGGATTAACCTACTGCACCACACCGCTAGCCCTGAAAATACATTTTTATCAGTCTAAGAGGCATCAAAAATCTTTAATCCTGGGGTCAGCACTGTGGCGTGGTGGGTCAAGTCACTGCCTGTACCACTGGCATCCCGTGTAGGTGCCTGCTCCACTTCCAATCCAGCTCCCTGCTGGTGCACCTGGGAAGGCAGCAGAAGATGGACCAGGTCTTTGAGCCCCTGCACTCCCAAGTGAGACCTGCAGGAAGCTCCTGGTCCTGATTTCAGATTGGCACAGTTCTAGCCATTGCAGGCATTTGGGGAGTAAACAGATGGAAGATATTCCTCTCTCTCTCTCTCTCTCTCTCTCTCTCTCTCTCCCTCCCTCCCTCCCTCCCTTTCAAATGGGTAGATGAATATTTAGAAGAAGAAGAAAAAACTTTAATCCTGGAACCCAAAGTCAAAGTATTGAAGCACTTCAGGGATGGAAGGTTATTTCACTAGGTACACAGTGGATTACTTGGTAGCCATCCTCACCCACACAGAGAAGATGGCTATAGTTCTCTATCATCACATATTTGTACAAAATATTCTCAGTAGGGTCCAGTTAATTCCACTCCTTCTGGGTGAATACCAAAACCACATCCTCAAATGACCATCAAAACAACAATTCACAAAATAAATATTTAAAAAAGGGAAAATATGAAAAGATGTTCAACCTCATTGGTAAATAACACAAACAAATGAAATTGGATGTTATAACCTATCAAAAAGGCAAGGATTAAAACTATGACAAGAGGATTTGAAAGGGTATTTTTCTTCCTTATTGTGGGAGTGTCATCTTGTACTAACTTTTCAAAAGGCAATTCAGCAATATCTATGTAAGTTCAAAATGTGCCCACTTTTTTTAGGTAGGAGGTGAAGGAAAGAACATATTTAATTTGCCCACAGATGAGAAGGCAATCAACCTCAGGTTCTCAAGAACTACCGCTCTGCTGAATGAAAGTGTTTAGGGGTTTTTAAAGAGAAAATGTTCCCACTTTTTGAACTAGACATTCTAGAAATGCTCACCATGTCAGGAGTGATCACTGATCACTGCCACACTATAATAGAAACTATGCATCAGTCCTTCAATATAGGTTGATTAATAAATCACAGAACATGCATATAAGAGAAAAATAGGCAACTGTTAAAAATATCTCCATATCCTGGCACTAAAATATCTATCAACAGGTGTTCATTGAATAGAGACTATCTCAATTACACGAATTATCAGATCTGTAGCACATATCACTTGCATATTCACTCTGGAACTCAGGCTGTTCATCTGTAAGGTGTGGATAATAACTGTGCTGACTTGCTAGGGTTATTGTGAGAATTAACAGTGATCATACATGTGAAGTGCTTAATAACATGCTAAGCTCAGCATAAGATCTCTATATGTTGGCTTCTGATCTGCCACTGTTACATATCATTAGGATCATCATTTGTATTATCAGTATTATTACTACTCCAAGTTAAGTATCCCTTATTCAAACTGCTTGGGACCAGAAATGTTTTATATTTCAGACTTTTTTGGACTTTGGAATATTTTCATATGCAAAATGAGATATCTTGGAAGTGGAAATCAAGTCTAAACACAAAACTCATTTATGTTTCATATTTACTTGAAGTCTGAAGGTAAGCTTATATAATATATTTAGGGCACCTGCATTTTTGCTGAGACCTGTTACCTAAGGTCAGAGGTAGAATTGTCCATGCGTGATGTCACATCAAAAACTTTTGGATTTTGGAGTATTTAAGATTTCAGGAGGAGGTGGGCAAGATGGCAAAATAGGAAGGAAGCACACTGATAGTCCGGGAAGAGACAGTTTAATAAAAGTGGAGATACTGCAGGTTCAAGGAAGAGTAGGGGAAGAAACAGCAGGGGAAACTCTTCCGGAACTAGTGATTCACAGTGGACCTGCGTGGAGAGCGTGGGAGCCCACGATTCGGGACACCAGTGGCAGAATCAACACACCAGTGCTGGAATGTGAGCTGTGCGGAATTACTTCCCTTCTGAATCGAAGAAAGAAAGAGAAAGAAAGGAAGAAAGAAAGAAAGAAAGAAAGAAAGAAAGAAAGAAAGAAAGAAAGAAAGAAAGAAAGAGAAAGAAAGGAAGGAAGGAAGGAAGGAAGGAAGAAGGGGAGGGAGGGAAAGAGGGAGGGAGGGAGAGAAAGAAAGAGAAAAAGGAAGGAAGGAAGGAAGGAAGGAAGGAAGGGAGAAAGAGAGAAAGAAGGAAGGAAGGAAGGAAGAAGGAAGGAAGGAAGGAAGGAAGGAAGGAAGGAAGGAAGGAAGGAGAAGGAAATGAAGGGAAGGAAAGGAAGGGAAGGAAAGGAAGGAAGAAAGGAAGGAAGGAAGGAAGAGAGAGAGAGAGATTTACCACGCCTAACCTGGGAGTGTCACCTTTGGCACACCCTTAACCCTGAGGAACCAAACAGAACTCTCAGGCCACACCCATTTCAAGCCTCTAAGGCTCCATCAAAAGCAGACAGTCCACTTAATACAGTCATAGTATAACAAGAGAAAACACCACAGCGAGGGAAGGAGAATCCAAAGAATATCTCTACAATGCCAAGCAACAAACACAAAAACTGAGAAAACAAGAACAAGGATGACATTATGGCACCCCCAAAATGAACAAGACACCCCAAGCCAAGATTATGAAGATGATGAGATGGAAGAAATGCAAGATACGGATTTCAAAACATTTATGATAAGAACAATTAGAAGTGTTCAAAAACAAATGCTTGAGCTACGGAATTCCTTACTGGACAGGATACAAAATCTCCTTCAAGAAAATGAAAGCTTAGGGAGGAATCAACATGAAATGCAGAAACTAGCAGAACAGGAAAGTGTGATAGTGAAGAGAAATCAAAATGAAATGAAGAACTCGGTTTCTTTTTTCCGTTCCTGGCTTTCGGTTGTCGCGGTTGGTGGACAGTAACGGAGCCAAGATGCTGCGAAATCTGCTGGCTCTTCGTCAGATTGCCCAGAGAACCATAAGCACTGCTTCACGCAGGCATTTTGAAAATAAAGTTCCAGAGGAACAAAAGCTATTTCAGGAGGATAATGGAATTCCAGTGCATCTAAAAGGTGGGGTAGCTGATGCTCTCCTGTATAGAGCCACCATGATTCTTACAGTTGGTGGAACAGCGTATGCCATATATTAGCTGGCCATGGCTTCATTTGCCAAGAAGCAGGATTGACCTGAGTCATACCAATAATTACTTGGTTCAGTTCCATTCAGCTCTCTATGAATCAGTAGCTTGATAAATAGCTGAGCTCTTCTCTGGGGATCAATATTTATTGACTTGTACTAACTGCCACCAATAAAGCAGTCTTTACCAAAAAAAAAAAAAATGAAATGAAGAACTCAATAGATCAAATGACAAACACATTAGACAGCCTTAAAAACAGAGTCAGTGAAACAGAAGAGAGAATATCAGACTTAGAAGACAAAGCACAGGAAAGTATACAGGCAAACCAAAGAAAAGAAGAGGAAATTAGAAATCTAAAAAATATTGTTGGGAATCTACAGGATACTATTAAAAAACCCAACATTCGGGTTATAGGAGTTCCTGAAGACATGGAGAGAGAGAAAGGATTAGAAGGCCTTTTTAGTGAGATACTTGCAGAGAACTTCCCAGGTTTGGAGAAGGACAGAGACATCCTAGTACAGGAAGCTCATAGAACCCCTAGTAAACATGACCAAAAGAGATCCTCACCACGACATGTTGTAATCAAACTCACCACAGTGAAACATAAAGAAAAGATCCTAAAATGTGCAAGAGAGAAACGTCAGATTACTCTCAGAGGATCTCCAATTAGACTCACAGCAGACTTCTCATCAGAAACCCTACAAGCTAGAAGGGAATGGCAAGACATAGCCCAGGTACTAAGAGAGAAAAACTGCCAGCCCAGATATTATATCCTGCAAAGCTCTCATTTGTGAATAAAGGTGAAATAAAGACCTTTCATAGCAAACAGAAATTGAAAGAATTTGTCACCACTCGTCCAGCCCTGCAAAAGATGCTTAAAGATGTGTTACACACAGAAACACAGAAACACAAAAACACGGTCATCAATATGAAAGAAGGTAAAGGGAGGAAACCTCAAAGCAAAAGATCACAGGAAGCTCAAA
Organism: Lepus europaeus; assembly: GCF_033115175.1. Classification (NCBI taxonomy): domain Eukaryota; kingdom Metazoa; phylum Chordata; class Mammalia; order Lagomorpha; family Leporidae; genus Lepus; species Lepus europaeus. The sequence continues at coordinate 101,485,619 of NC_084850.1, read as the reverse complement.
GAATATATTAGAAAATATCTTTGGCAAATGGCAGGGCAAAGTTACTACTTATCAATAGTCACATTGAATGTTAATGGCCTAAACTGTCCAGTTAAAAGACACAGATTGGCTGGTTGGGTTAAGGAACAAAACCGATCTATTTGCTGTTTACAAGAAACACATCTTTCCAACAAAGATGCATACACACTGAAAGTGAAAGGCTGGAAAAAGATATACCATGCCAACAGAAATGAAAAAAGCTCAGGCTAAAATTTGTGTTACCTTATTTAAAATGTTATCCTAATTGTGTTACTAGACAATCTTAATGAGAAAGCCCCAGAGGCCTAAAGGGTTAAATACTTGTAAAATCCTACACGTGCTTTCAAAAATACTGTGAAGTAAGCAAGTGCCTCTTGTTGGTTGATGAGTTTATAATTTTAAACATGGCAACTTAAAGTCTTTTGTCATCCACAAATATGATTTGCTGCTCATAAAACTAAAGTGTTGTTAGTTCTGTGTGTAGCTGTCCTCCTATAGGTTCCTATGGACTTTTTCCAGCCACTTACATTGTATTCAGTACTTTGGGATGGCTCTGTAAACAGATGAAGCCAATAATGTATTAACAGTACCAACTGAGAGAAAGTATGGTTAACTGAGGTTACTAAAAACAAAAAGCAATTCAAATCAATTGGCAATCTACAAAAAGAGTTTAAAGACTTTAAAAGCTATTATTAAAATTGCTATATTGGTCTATTATGTTAGGTTATATGTATGTACATATTGTATGTCCATATGGGAAAATTTTATTAAGAGTTTTATTTTAATTGGCTTATAGATAAGATTGTCCATAAATTTAAGCTGCTAAAATTAATCAAAGATACATTTTAATTCGTGTGACCTGAATCTCTGTGTCATATGTTTTAAACTTGTTGGTAGAAAGAAACTAAAAACATTTTATATGTTTGTGCTTAAGTTTACTGGTTAAACAAACTACACCATGTTAGATATTTAAGAGGTGTTTCCAAATACATGATTCTTAAAATTCATAGAAGGCATTAGACCTTCTGGTAAATGTTTTCTTAAGTTGTTATCTAATGGTTGAAACTGTTTGCCAAGTTTTCATGTGATATTGCTATTGTCAGCAAGCAATCTAGGACTTGCTCCCTCATTTCTCTATTCTAAGCCCAACTTGTTCTTTCATTTTTCTATTCTCTTCAAGGTAGGAAACTAATTCTATTATAAAGGAATCTGTAGGAGCACAATTTAATCTTTAAACCTTATAAAAAAGATGGCTAACATTTTTCTGTAATAGCATAGCCAAAATAAGAGCTTAAATTATAATCTCATAGCTAGATTCACTTCGCCATCAGCGAAGTAAACAGTAAGTAGAAAAAACCTCCCTTTCAGACCAAAGGGAAAGAAAGTTTTTAAGTGAGAATATAATTTTCCTCATGGGCATTGTCTACCTTAGAAAAACTACTACAGAACATGCCTGTGACTATAGACTTGTAGTTCAGGCCACCGAAGATTAGAGATGGGACATGGGCACTCCCTTGACTTGCATCCTCTGGTCTGCTTTAACACAAACCAGGAGGAAAAGAAAGCTAGGCATCAGAAGCAATGGGTGGCAGGCCTATTAATGGCTGATCTGTACAGTGATCTGCCCTCAAGGAGACCCAACAGGCCAGTCCACTGCAGTGGCTTTCAAGGTGGTAAGCCTGGGCTTCAGCAGAAGTCAGCTTGTGAAGAGCCCTGGCAGCTCTGCCAAGAGTTGGATCACTGGAAATGGACCTGCCCTGGAGTCGAAGGATGCCCAGGTCAGAGCCACAGATCTTATTGGCTCTAAGCTGAAAAGCCCTTTACTCAGCCCAGCTTCCAAAGTGACCACTGCAGATGAGGGGACAGCCAAGTAGGGTCAGCAACAATGCAGGCAGAACTGTAAATTTCTTGTTACAGATGCCACCTGCCTTTACCTGGCCAGCTCTCCCCCCAGGCCAGCTAAGTAATGAAAGTCAACAGAGTGCCTTCCCCTAGGAGGTTCACACCTCCCTTAGGATGTACCCCATGTGAAGAGATAGATAGGTCTGGGCCTCTTAACTTACAAGGCCTAAAGCCCACCAGATTATTATCAAGCCCCTTCTGTCAGGTTCTATTTGCCTCTCAATCAGAAAACTTAATTGTAGCTTAGACAGCACCTTTCTTAGCTCCTCTAATAATGACTCTGTCCTTTGTTCTAGACCCTGTCTAGCACACTTGGGCCTCATTTCTTTGTAATCATAAACTCTACTCTACCACCAATGGCTCTACTCCCAACCTGTGTGTACTGATGGTCCTCTTCCCCACTTAATGCTGTATAATTGTTCAAAATTTCTCTACAGACAAACCCCTTACCAACAAAAGATGAGTGACTTTTCTCCCAGTCTTGGCTGGAATCAGCTTTCCTGTCTGTTGGGTGTTCCCCAATAAACCCTTTCCCTTAAAAAAAAAAAGAGGGAGGTGCCTTTCTCTGAAGGGGGGAGAGAACTTCCACTTTGACTATGACCTTGTCTAAATATGATCAGAGTCGGTGAACTCGGAAGGCTTCCATAGTTTGGCAACTCAGGACGGAGCCTAGGGTGGTTACTGGCACCATAAACTAGAGTGTCAATTTGTTGGGTCAACAATAGGAGTCACTGTGCACCAGCTCCTCATGTGGGATCTCTGTCCATAATATGCTATACATTGTGATAATGCTATAACTAGTACTCAAACAGTATGTTTCACTTTGTGTTTCTGTGTGGGTGCAAACTGTTGAAATCTTTACTTAATATATACTAAATTGATCTTCTGTATATAAAGAGAATTGAAAATAAATCTTGGCCAACGCCATGCTTAACAGGCTAATCCTCCGCCTTACGGCGCCGGCACACCGGGTTCTAGTCCCGGTTGGGGCGCCGGATTCTATCCCGGTTGCCCCTCTTCCAGGCCAGCTCTCTGCTATGGCCCGGGAAGGCAGTGTAGTCCTTGGGCCCTGTACCCGCATGGGAGACCAGGAGAAGCACCTGGCTCCTGGCTTCGGATCAGCACAATGCGCCGGCCGCAGCTGCCATTGGAGGGTGAACCAACGGCAAAAAGGAAGACCTTTCTCTCTGTTTCTCTCTCTCTCACTATCCACTCTGCCTGTCAAAAAAAAAAAAAGAAAGAAAGAAAATGAATCTTGATGTAAATGGAAGGGGAGAGGGAGTGGGAAAGGGGAGGGTTGCGGGTGGGAGGGAAGTTATGGGGGGGAAGCCATTGTAATCCATAAGCTGTACTTTGGAAATTTATATTCATTAAATAAAAGTTTAAAAAAAGATTTCAGATTTTTTTGATTATGGCTGCTTAATCAAGTACTCCCATCGTCAATATTACTGTACACAGGGCAAAACAATTTTACATAATGGGCAAATTGTGGCAAAAGATTGATTTATGCCAACTATATGTTTATAACATGGTACTTCATGGAAAATATAATTAAAAGATTAGATTATCTTGGTACAAGAAAAATTTGAAATTCACACATAATTTTTTCAAAATAGCATTTTCCAGGAACTTTCTGGAGAGCTTTCTTTTATGCATATAAATAGAGGTAGAAAAAAAAACAAAAAATAAACAAACAAGAGAAAGTGAGAGGTGTATAGATGGTAATTAACCAAATTCCCCACCAGTTGGTCACCTGGAATGAGTGATTACATGAGATTAGGAGATTGTGTTCCTTTTTAGATTGTACCTTCCTCAAGAGTTTCATGCCACTTGTCACTTTTGCAGGAATAATACAGACATATTTAGTAAGGGAAGAAGGGAAAGAACTGAAAAGGATCATGAATTATAAGCCTGGAATGGAAAAGGACAGACCTATGGGAAGATCAGCCTGTTGTACTCAAATCCAAGATGAGGAAAAATAATGTAATAGGAAAGAAATTGAAGGGCATGGGGTTCATTAATTCTTCCTGACCACCAAAGTTATATCCTTGTAGTGAACCAGAACATGAGAGCGGTTTGTGCTGGCACAGTCTTGGCCTCTTGAAGAGTCATATCCCTTTAGCTCTGCACCAGAAGGATACCTTTGGATGACATAAAGACATGTTTTAAATCACAGCAGAGCAATCTCATCCCTGTACGTATCACAAGATTGCTGGTGAGGCTGGGTTGACCCATCAGAAAACTGTCCTAACAACATGGAGAAATCTTTCCTTCTGAGGAAGGGGCGTATTCACTCTGTGAGGTAAAACAAGTGAGTGTTCCCTTCCCTTTCCATCACAGCTTCTTGGAAGCTCAGAAAAAACAATTGCCGCTCAACACAGTTATATAGAATCCTACGATTTACATATATTCATTCCAGCCTTGCCCTGGTCTTCCTGTACGTCCTTAATCCTAACTTTGTGTTTATACAAGTCCATTTTATAGTATAAATTATATAACAATAACAAATTCATAAATAAGGCTTATTATACATGTGCCAGGAATTGTGCTAAACAGCTTAATTCAACTGATCTCCACGTCAGCCATACAAGGTAGGTGTTATTATCAGCAGCATCATTCCCATTTTACAGTTAGGGAAACTAAGGCACAAAGTCAATAAGAGCAGTTTTGTTCCAGAATCTGTTCTCTTAACCACTATACAATACTGCTTCCTTGCTTCTAAGAATCCTTACATGAGGAGGCAGGAGCTTCTTACCCGAACATAGTCAGGTCTAACTCTTATGGACGGAAGGCAAAGGCCTACAAAGACAGAACATTGAGAGGGGCGGAGAGAAGAGTTGAGAATGGCAAGGAATATCCAATTGAGAGCTCATCAAATTACTAGACTAGAAATCTTTAAATGCCAGCTGCTAAAATGGTCATGCTGAGTGCAAACTGTTGAAATCTTTACTTAGTATATACCAAGTTGATCTTCTGTATATAAAGATAATTAAAAATGAATCTTGATGAAGAATGGGATGGGAGATGGAGTAGGAGATGGGATGATGGGATGGTTTGTGGGTGGGAGGGTGGTTATGGGGGAGAAAACTGCTATAATCCAAAAGTTGTACTTTTGAAATTTATATTTATTAAATAATTTTTTAAAAAAAGAAATGGGAAAGGACATTTGTTTTCCCCCATGGATCCCCATCACTCAACAACACAGCTTTATCATGGACCTCAGAGGCCACCCAGCACTGGTTCATTGTCACTGACCCCCCATCGCTTATTCAAGAGACCCCCTCCTATCACACACTCTAAGACTTCCCCACCACTTACACTACAGACTCCAACAGAAGGAAAGAGAACATTTCGTCTGTCGACAGATGCCAGGGTAAGTCGAGGTCTCCAGAACTACCGCTCTGCTGAAAGACGGTGTTTGGGTTTTTAAGGACGCTACAGGGGGAGTCAGGAAAAAGCCGGGCAAGGGTCAGGGGCAGCTGCAGGCTGCCCCCCGGCTAAACGCCGAGGCTTGCCTTCCACATTCCTTCTTTGCTTTGAGCTCTGGTTGTCTGCAAGAGAACTAGAGACAAGAAACAAGGTGACATGCGCCTTGGGGTGTGGGCAATGGGGAAGCCGGCAGTCCAGCCCTGAAGCAGCAACAAGACCTCTGCTGGTGATGGCCTGGGGGCCCCATGCAGGTGGGGGTCATCTTCTGCCCCGGCCCTGGAAATGTGCTACCCAGACCTGGGATTCACCTTGAGGCAGTACCGGCCACCTCCTGTTCTCTATTGGAGAAGCAGGTGACCTGCTGAGTGCAGTGATTCAGATCTTGTAGGGCCAGCTGCACCACTTCCTCCATTCCGCAGGTGAGGCCAAGGGAGCGTGGCTAGGAGACTGCAGCCTGATGGCATCTAGCATCTGCACTCAAGACACTGTTTGGGGGCTCGGTTCCACTCTTACAGACTCCACTACTCACCCTGCACACCTCCATCACTGCCTCCAGGGACACACCCATCACTCACCCACCAGATCCAAGTCACCCCATAAACCCCACCATCATTCATTCTACAGATCCCTGTCACTCAGTTGACAGCCCAAACCCAGAGACCCCTTCCAAAGACTCACCAAGTAAGTGCCCATCTTTGGAGAACCCACATTGGTCCTTGTCATTCTGCCCTCAGAGCTTCTCACATCTATTCTGAGAGAACCCTCTGCCCTCCTGTTCATATCCTGCTCTGATCTGAAGAGTCAAATTCTTATTCTGGCAAAGTCCCCTTTCCCCGTGGTGTTTTGCAAAAACAGTCACAACTTCGAGAGCCACTTTCTTGGCCCTTTACTCCGCCTCAGGTTCTGTCAGTCATTACTGCTCATGCGCAGTAGCATTTTCTGACGTCATTGACGTGAACAGCTAACATTGGTTTTGTTCAGTAATGGCAATAATTTTATTTGGTTGGCAAGAAATATGGCCATATCAAGCAATCAGATTGGCAGGGGAACAGACATCTTACACCAATTAATGATTCTGTACCGCGGAGAAACGTGCCTCTTACAGTTCGGAAGAGATGGGATTTGGGGAGGAATTTGAAAACTTGGCAGTAAGAGTGGCGCCTTTTATGCAAAGGATACAGATGGGTAAATTATGTGTATGCAAGGTGTGCATATGTGCTGCGAGGGGTGATTGATGGGAACTGATATATAAAAAAATGAAGAGTTGAGGACCACAGTGCCTGCAGCGGGGAGATACCACTGCAGAAAAGGAGGGGAGACCTCGGATGGTCCAGTCCTACCTAGGGACTTACTGTGGGGAAGGAAAGTAAATATTACAATGATTCCCCCACAGGTCAGTACAACTGTGCAGATGGGAAGACACTACGGAGGTGGTAGTCCTCTCAAGTAAATAACAGTATGGTGATACGTACCATTGGGATGGCTGTGGCGAAGTCTCAGATTGGTACAGTCCACCTTGGGAGATACCACTGAAGCAGATGGGGGGGAGGCCACGGTGGTATAATTCTGTCCTCAGAGAAATAGAAAAGCGAAGAAACTGAGATTGATAAACATAGGTACAGGGACAGGCGCCCAGGGACAAAAGGACCCTGGCCAGATGGTATCGTAGTCGGAGACTAAGAGAGAATTCAGGGAGACCCCTCCGAATCCACATTCCATCTTCCTTCCGGGACTTGGGGCAGAGAGCTCGGGCTGGGGGCGGGAGGCTCCTGTAGTATGCCACTCAGTGCCCCCTTGAGGCCTGGGGAACAAATAGGAAACTGACAGTGCTCAGGTGGTCATGGACCACAAACACTCTGACCTAGTAATCGCATTCTACCACTTAATCTTGTGAAAGACAAAATGCATGCGGCGACTAGATACCATTCTTTTCATGCTACAACCGTGGGGGACACGTTCATTGATGAGGAACATCCCAAAGACAAGGAAGGGAGTCTGGGGGTTTACAAAGGAGCCACGCTTGAATCCTGGGGAAGGATGGAGACAGGTCTCTCTGACACGGGCATTCTGGTGTTGGGACTGACTGGGTTCTTGTCCAACGCCGGTGAAGAATGAAGGACACAGAAAGCAAGGAATGAGGAGGAAAAGCAAGTTTATTGATAAAGGAAAAGGCAGAAAAGATAGCTCACTTTGGAGTTTAGTTTTAGTCTGGTAAACAGGGGATTTCTTTTGATTGGCTGCCTAAGATGTCAATCCCAAAAGTAAGCTAACAGTCATCTGGTTAGTTAACTATTGCCAGCCAACTCGTTAAAAAAAAAGGGGGGGGTGTGTCTCTGGCATGTGAGCCAGGGCTCTGCTCAGCCAGGGGAGTTCTGCACGTCTGCCAGCTTGCACCTTTGATAGCACCCATCCACTTTCTCAGAAGCAAGCCCCTGTGGGTGCCTAGTGGTTTTTCCAAGAAACAGCCTGGCAGTTTTTTCTGAGAAGAACCCCCCACACACACACACTTTCATCTGACTGCCTAACTGTAACCCCTTCTGTCTCCTTTTATTACCTCAGAACAAGAAAAATCATTGGGGACTGCTATGGGCTGAATTCTGTGCACATTCCAACCTCCCTCCCCCTCATATGTTGAACCCCTAACCGCCAGTGTGATGGTATTTGGACACAGGGCCTTTGGAAGTCATGATAAGGTCATGAGAGTAAAATCCTGGTCAAAAGAATTAGTGATGGGGCTGGCACTGTAGTATAGTGGGTAAAGACACCGCCTGCAGTGCCGGCATCCCATATGGATACCGGTTTGAGCCCTGGCTGCTCCACTTCCCATCCATTTCTCTGCTATGGTCTGGGAAAGCAGCAGAAGATAGCCCAAGTCCTTGGGCCCCTGCATCCACGTGGGAGACCTGGAGAAACCTCCTGGCTCCTGGCTTTGGATCGGTGCAGCTCCAGCCATTGCAGCCATCTGGGGAGTGAAACAGCAGATGGAAGAATCCCCTCTCTCTCTGCCTCTCCTCTCTCTGTGTAACTTTTTCAAATAAATAAACAAATCTTAAAAAGAAAAAAAAGAATTAGTGGCCTTTAAGAAAGGACACTTGAGGGTATGCTTACTCTACATGTGCATACAGAAGTCAAGTGAAGACACAGCAAGAAGACAGCTGTCTGCAAGCCAGAAAGAGAGCCCTCACTGGGAAACAAATCTGCCAGCACCTTGATCTTGACCTTCCAGCCTTCAGAACTGTAAGAAATAAATTTCCTGCTGGCTAAGTCATCCAGTCTTTATTATTTTGTTTTGGCCTCCTGAGCTGACTAATACAGGGATGCTTTGTTGAAACATAAAATGGGAAGAGAGGTGCATTTCCTAACCACAACTGCTTTTCAGGAGCACAGAACTCACTCAAGATAAAAAAGTAACATTGTCACTTCCACCAGCGCACTCTGCCCTTCATGGCCTCATTCCTTCCTGCTCTACCAATCATTCAAATCTAGTCTTTCCCACTGTACCCCCAAATTTTCACTTCCATTCACTCTACCATGTGGCCACCATTCATACATAATGTACACTACATGAACGCCTTTTGTATTTTTTAAACATTGGTTCTGTTTATTTGAAAGGTGGAGTAACAGACAGTGGGAGAGGGAGAGGAGGAAGGAGATGGGGAGAGAGAGATCTTCTATCTGCTGGTTCACTTCCCAAATGACAACGGCTGTGGCTGGGCCAGGCCAAAGCCAGGAGCTTCACTGGGGTCTTGCACGTGGCTGCAGGGGCTCAAGCCCTTGCACCATCATCCTCTGCCTTCCCAGGTGCATTAGTAGGGAGCTGGATTGGAACTGGCACCCTGATGTGAAATACTGGCATACCAAGCAGCAGCTTAACCTGCTGTGCCATAATGCTTTTTTGTGTTACAGGCTTCTAAGTGATAGTCTGTTAACTATTCTTCCATTAATGTCTTTCAATTAGAAGGCCATTGTGAAATGGTCTAATATCCAGCATCTCGATTCTGAACTGGAACTCCAGCCGGTTTAATATTGCACCATTGTTGCTGCTCTGGGATGAACTTTAGCTTGGACTTTTTAAAGTTATTCCACCAATAATGAGAGAATATTTGGGGCCAGCGCTGTGGCATAGTGGGTTAAAGCCCTGGCCTGCAGTGCTGGCATTCCATATGGGCACCAGTTCGAGTCCTGACTGCTCCACTTCTGATCTAGCTCCCTGCTAATGCCCCCTGGGAAAGTAACAGAGGATGCCCCAAGTCCTTGAGCCCCTGTACCCACATGGGAGACTCGGAAGAAGCTCCTAGCTCCTGGCTTTGGATTGGCTCCGCTCCAGCCATTGCAGCCACTTGGAGAGTGAACCAGCAGATGGAAGACCTCACTCTGTCTCTACCTCTCTCTGTAACTCTGTCTTTCAAATGAATAAATCTTAAAAAAAAAAAGAACAAATGATAGAATATTCTAGACTTTGTGTGCCTCCATTCACTCTCATATCATCAGTGCTCCTCGATTCTGAACTGGAACCTGTTAACTGTGCCAACATCAAAGCCTCTTCTGGTCTGCCTTTAAATCTGGGGCCCTATCCATTCCTCCTCCACCAATGGCCCTTTGCTCTGACTTGGAAAATGGGCCCCTGTTAACTATTTGGTAACAACTCCCTGCTTTAACCCAGCTCCCTGTTAAGTATTCCATCCTTACTGCCTCTCTGCAGGACATAACTCTGAAGAAGCCTCGCTGAAGTGTCTTCCTTCATCTTTGCCAAACTTTTCCTCCATCACATGAAGATGCCCAGAGTGGAAATCCAAATGGAGAGGCAGGACCTAGCCATTAGAGCCATCTAGGTGAGGCCCCAGATATGTGAGAGTGGCCGACTTGGACCCTCTAGCTGATTGTAGCGTCATGTGTGGACCCAGGGAAAAACAAACTTCCTGTTTGTTGAAATGGATTATATCTGCCTGATTATATAATAAAAGGGTAAGATTTCTTTTTAGCTTTGTAATCTCTCTAAAAGATTGCTTGTGATACACATTGCAGTCTGGTTTAACGCTTACTCAATAATAAACCTTTTTTTCTTTCTTCCCTATATTTTGTGAAGAGGAATTTCTGGATTTTCTCATTTTATTTTTAATCATAGTTTCTCAGCAAATTTGGCAAAGAGGATGGATGAGTCAGGTAGTTCATGAATTAAGCCACAAGCTGAGGGACTTGTAGCCACCCCACAGTCAGATAAGAGCCCTGGATTATAAAATGAATCCTTTCTAGCTCTTTGGAAGCTTATGGTTGGTTTCCCCTAGACTTTTCCCTATACTTTTTTCCTTTGCTGATTTTAACTGGTAGCCTTTGGTTGATAGCACAGATAACAATGGAAAAACTTCCCTGAGATTGCTGGAGGTGATGATTTGACAAATAAATTAGGATGGAGACTGATGAAGGAGCCAGGATCCTTTGGCCTGAGCCCTGCATGGGGACTGAAGGCCATATGCACACGTGTGGTTAAAATGGTTGGTGGAGAATAAATGTGCTGGAACTCCTTGACATGAGAGCCCAATGCAGTTAACCTAAAATCTGTTGGTAAAGTCCTAACAGGGTTATAGTTAGATTGGGAGGGTATGAGAATGAAATGGTTGATGAGATTGAGATGAAAGTTTGAGTGGAAACTGAAATGTGTGAATGGATTTTATGTTATGTGGTTACATCTGCCTTGTCTCAATTAATTATTCAGGACCAATATTACATCTGACTGGAAGAGAAAGTACTGTATCAAGTTGAACCACTCAGTTATATTTCTTTAGATCAAGGAATATGCTTCCTAGCCCACGGTGTTCAACAATAGGAAAAGAAGTATCACATCACATACCATGTTGCATATCATCTTCAGCAACCTGGCTCAATGGAGAATTGGAATAGGCAATGGTCTGTAATGGGCCCAGAAGAAAGGTATGAAGAGCTGTCTTGTACCCATCCATGAATGTGTGTTCACAATTAGTACAATAGGGGCCAAAGAAAGTCCCCACTAGAGAGAAACCTCCATTTTTACGAGGGGTCTGAGAAAGAAATGGTTGAGGTGGATGTTAGTACAACTACACAATTCTTCCCCACATCACCTCAACTTTCCTCTTTCCTACCTGATGCGGTGGTCTTGGGACCAATGCTACAAGTATATGTGCCAACAACAGAGATGATCCCCAAATGAAAAACTCTAACTATACCTTTAAGCCTATATGCCAGAATTTTTAAGGACCAGCTTCGATGGATTATGTTTTTATCTGCTATACACATGAGCAAAAAATGGCCATGGTATAATGGCCCCAGCTGTTCATTTCGTCACTGCAGGCTGAGACCCTTTAGGTCAAAAGCCCACGGGCCAGCGCCATGGCACAGTAGGTTAATCCTTTGCCTGCAGCACCAGCATCCCATAGTCTAGTCCCGGCTGCTCCTCTTCCAGTCCAGCTCTCTGCTGTGGCCTGGGAAAGCAGTAGAAGATGGCCCCAGTCCTTAGGCCCCTGCACCCACATGGGAGACCAGGAAGAAGCACCTGGCTCCTGGCTTCGGATTGGTGCAGCTCCGGCCATTGCGGCCATTTGGGGAGTGAACCAGCGGATGTAAGACCTTTCTCTCTGTCTCTCCCTGTCACTGTTTGTAACTCTACCTCTCAAATAAATAAATAAAATCTTAAAAAAAAAAAAGCCCACTGATTCAAACAAATCTTCACACATCCAATTATTTTATAAATAGCCCACACAGGCAGATTTTTAGCCTGTGTGCATTTTGCTTACCCCATGAAACCTGAACCTGCCTCTTTTAGCAGTAGATAAAGTGAGTATCAGGCCATAAAGAGTCTAGCTGCGACTGCTGCAGCGGCTGCTGCTGCTACCTTTTAGAGCTCTCTGCCAGAGACTCCATAATTCACTGCAGAATGACATCAACCTAAACAAATAAGTGGTCTCTCCAATCCCGCAGAAGTTCCCTTGCATTTGCCCTCTCTGAGTAGCTGACCCTAGGCCAAACCTCCATTCAGACTCCTGCAGTGAGGGATCCCTGGCAGGTAAGCCTATAAGAGAATCACTCAATAAAATGGACTGTGCTACTGCCACCTTGTGGTTATAGATTTCACCTCCAAGGACCCTAAATTGTTCAAAACTCCAAGTAGCAAAGAGGAAAAGGGGAGGATTTCTAAAAATTGTCATGAAATAAATAAGCGTGTGCCCAGTCAGTAGGATAACCAATTGGCAAATTCATGCCAGGTAGCCACAAGGGGTAGGGGCTCAAAGCTGGACCACCTTCATGTCATGTGCCACACTCTATTCCGTGTGACCTCCCTCTGTGCCACGCTGGCCTGGCCAACCAGGAAGCCCAGTACCCGAGTGAACTCACCTCATAAGAACTGACTGATGGGGTCCCAGATGCTGAGCTGCAGGAGGAAGGAGTTCAGCCTGTGCCCCTTTGTCACTACTCGGCAGGTGCTAGGCACTCTGAGGACTGTGGGCCTGAACACAAAGTGGCATTAGGTATTGGGCTCTGACCCTGGAAGGCCACCCTGAGCCCAGGACCACCTAGAGTGGAAGTAGCTAAGAGCATGGGCCCTTGAGTGGGGGGATGCTGAGGCAAGTGCAGCAGGTAAAGAAGACAATAGGGAAGAGACTGACATGGGTCCCCTAAGCACGGCTGCAGGGGGTGCTTTAGTCAACAGCTGGTGCACCTGCTGTGGTCACACTTGGATGTGCTGTAATACAAGGCAATGTTCTCCTTGCTCTGCAGAGCGACAAGACCACAAATTTGGACTAAGGTCATTAAGTGCTACTTAAAGTGGCTCCAGACACAAGGAAGCTGGCATTTCCACCCTTTCCAGACTCCAGCAGACAGGACGGTGATCCTGAATCCAACCACAGGGCCTGGGCTGGGCCCCACTCCAGGCTGCTTCTCCCCAAGACACCTTCCAGAGAGGAGGCAGACCCAGCTCCCCAGAGACCAGAGGGAGGGGAGGACCCTAGGGAGGTCTGGCACCCTCTAGAGGAGCAGGCCGCACGGTGCCACCACGGTGATGGTGAGGACAGCCTCTCCTCTGCTCTCTGTGCTCAGAAACCCTGGAGACACCAAGGCCAGGGAGGGTCAGGAAGGGGAGGCCATTTCTCACTTGGGGAAAGCGGCATGATCTAGCGCCCACCTTCAGGCCTCTCTCTGTAAGGACCCAGCACAGGAATCCAATGAAGCGAGGGGCAGTCAGGCGTTGAGAAGTCTGTGGCTAAGGGCTCGGGTTTGTGTCTCATACCCAGGAAATACTGCAGATTTTTCCTTTCCCCAGGCTCCTTAGAAACATCACAGCCCTTTTGTGCTGCAGCTCTTACTGTTACAGCTCTTTCACCCTGCTGGGTGGCCTCACAACCAGGAAGAACGAAGAATGAAGCATGCACACCAGGAAGAATGAGCAAGCAAAGGAAGTGAACTAAGACGGGAGAAAGCTCCGGACCCGGAAGGCGCTGCCATGAAGGGCTGGAAGGAGGAGCTTTGATTTGATTCTAAATGAGGAAGTTTGTCTGAATGGCCGAGGGATGTGCTAATGAAGCATTCAACAGGAGCCAACCAAGGACTGACTTCAGAGCAGCCCGTTATGCATAAAAGTTCACAGAATGTTGGGGTTGGCACTATGGCTTAGCGGTAGAAGCCACCATCTGCATTGCCAGCATCCTATATAGGTGCTGGTTTGAGTCCTGGTGAGCTGCTCCACTTCCGATCCAGCTCTCTGCTATGGCCTGGGAAAGCAGTAGAAGATGGCCCAAGTCCTTGGGCCCCTGCACCCGTGTGGGAGATCCCAAGGAGGCTCCTGCTTCCAGGCTCCAGCCATTGAAGTCAATTGGGGAGTGAGCCAGCAGAAGGAAGACCCCTCTCTCTCCCTCTCCTTCTCTCTGTGAAAGAGTTATACAGAGTTACACAGAGAGAAAAGGACAGAGAGAGAGAGAGAGATCCCATATCCACTGGTTAACTCCCTAAATGACCACAATGGCTGGAGCTGCACCAATCCGAATCCAGGAGCCAGGAGCATTCTCCAGGTCTTCCCATGCTGGTGCAGAGGTCCAAGGACTTGGGTCATCTTCCACTGCTTTCCCAGACTGCTGCAGAGAGCTGGGTTGGAAGTGCAGCAGCCAGGACTCGAACCGGTGCGTACATGGGATGCCTGCACTGCAGGCAGTGGCTTTATCCATTATGCCACAGTGCCAGCCTCTACATAAATAAATCTTTAAAAAAAAAAGAAAATGAAATAAAAGTTCACAGAATGCTCAACCAAGTCAGAGGTGGGCAAGATGTTGGGCAGACACAACATCTGGTGATTCTTTGTATGTGTTTCTCCCCTCTCTCAGGGCTCCTGGCGGTTCCATCGTGTATGTTTCTTCCTTTCGTTTCCAGGGCCCCTGCAGTCCCTATCACTAGGGCCTGGCATTGTAGTATGTCAAGTTAAGTTGTCACTTGTGACTCCAGTATCCCACATGACCATGTTACAGTCCTGGCTGCTCCACTTCCGATCTAACTCCCTGCTAATGTGCCCGAGAAGGCAGCAGGAGATGGCCCAAGTGCTTGGTTCCCAGCCACCCCCATGGGAGACCTGGACGGAACTGCAAACTCCTGGCCTAGCCTGACCCAATCCCAGCTACTGTGGGCATGGAGGGAGTGAACCAGTGGATAGAAGCTTTCTCTGTCTCTCCCTGTCTCTGTCTCTCTCTGTTAAAGAAACGAAACAAATCAAAAGAAAAGGGAGTGTCAAGATCGGTCAGGCTGCAGGGTATAAATCCTTCACTCCAAGCCTGGTAACATACACTGTCTCAGTGGTCACTTACAAGCACCCTGCCAAGCACGTTCTAAATCCCCAGAACAATACATAGCCCAGGAGCACCCCTGCCCTTTCTGCTCTTGCTATTTCATGGTCAGCAGCTAGGGCTGAGACCTCCTGTGTCCCCTGCTCCCCCTTAGAGTGGTCAACAGTTACTGATCAGATTCGTTCGCATGCCTGTTCCTGGTTGCCATCCATCCCTTCCTGACCAGAGCTTAGAAGGCCCTGCCTGCGGGCCAGACAGGCTGAGTCTCTTAACCAGCCCCGCCCCAGCCTGCTGCCTGGCAAGGCTGAAAACCTATCTCACTGTGCTGTCCTTCCTAAGGACAAATACCTTTCTGCCTTGACTCCTTGTCTCGGCGCCTTCTGTGCACCAACATCTTAATCCCAACCCTTGGTACCAAACCCTGGGAAGGCGACTCCCAGGCGGCCGGTCCACGGGAACCGCCGCGTCTCCTTGCTCCTTGGACTTGTCACGTTAGTCACACTCCTGGGACATGAAGTGAGCCACGTCTCCTTGCTCCTTAGACTTGTCACGTTAGTCACACCCCTGGGACATGAGGCAAGTTCTGCTGAGTCCCGTCCAGAGGGCCTGGCCGCATTTCTACTCCAGCCACCACCCAAAGATCTTAGCACTGTTACCGGAGAAGTGAAGGGTCCTAGCCTTCACACAAGAAAGAATTCAGGCGTGAGACAGAGAGCAGGGGAAAGCCACATAGCAAGGTTTATTAGGGCAGGGACATCCGTAAGAACGGATGGGCACCTCTCCAGACAGGACCTGAGAGGCAGTGCCTAGTGCACATTTAGGCTGGGGCTTTTAAGGGGATGGGTCTTGCCTTCCCTCCCCCTCTCCTTCTTCTCCCGGAACAAAGGACTTGTTGAAGGTAAATACGAAAAATTCCTTTCTGAGTTTTTTTCCCATTGAAGTTACCAGACAGGGGAAGCCTGGCTGGCGTCGCCCGGCCTTAGAGGAAGGATGGCTATCAGGTAGAAGGGGCAGGACCCCTGGAAGGTCATCAGGATCGGGCAGGGCGTTTGAAATGCAGATACTGGGCTGCACCTGGAAGGTTATCGGGATGACTGAGATACCACTGTAGATGTCAATTCCTTAGGCCTTTGTCACACACACATAAGCTCATTTCTGACTTCCCACCTAACAGCACTAGGTCAAGTTCCCTCCTCTGGCCTGGGAAACTGTCCCTTCTGGCCAGAGCCCAACTGTGGGGAGGCCTGGAGTTAAGAGATGGTCTCCGTTTTCAGGTGCAGAAGGAGATCTGGGGACGCCTGCGTCTCTCCCTCCTTTCCATTTTGTGACCCTCTGGAATGCACCTCCATTACTTTCCACGTGGGAAACTCACCCTCCCAACCACCTAAGGATTCACACCTTAGATATCTCCTTCATAACCTTAGCACCCATACTCACAAGGAGAAAATAAAGCCTAAGAGACTCATCTTTTACTGCAATTCGGTTTGGCCACAGTATAAAACAGATAATAACAGTCAGTAGTCCTAAAATGGGAACTTTAACCCCCAAATGCTCCAAGACTTAGCCTCATCAATCACAGTGGGACATGGTCTGGGCTCCCCATGTTCAGTTCACACATCCTCTTTCTCCATAACGCCCTTCATTCTGTCAGTCACGCTCCAGCTATTAGATTCCCCCTCTTAGGGAAAGACCAAAGTTCGAACCGCGGAGCCCTGAAGTCTGAGCCTGACTTTGGTACTGCCGCCTATGTCCCTGCCACCTCTTCCTCCTCCTCACGCCACCTCGACACGCTCAGAAATCTTCCTCTCCTCCCACACCATCTTCTCCGTTGCACGGCTCTCAGCTTTCAGCCCGTTGCTAAGATTCCCGCCTGCCCTGGCAGGTGTACGCTCTCCATTAAACTCTGTCAACTTGCTTTCCCCAGTCTGCATTACTGGGCACACACTCTGATTCCATCTGGAGAGATGCGCATCCGTTCTCTCAGATACCCTGACCCATTAACCTTGCTTGCTTGCTTACCACTACTCTGGGTCTCATGCCTGAATCGTTTCCTACACGTAGACAAAAAGACCTCTGATAAGCCATCTTTGGTAACACTGTTGATAAAGCCAACCAGGAGAAAAAGGAGACCAATCACTAATTTAGGGTTCACAACGCTTTGGTAAAGTAACCTTCTCCTCCAAAATTCAAAAACTGCTTTACATTAACGATGAGTTAAAATGCTGTCTGTTCTTGCAAAAGATGATTTCTCTTAATTTAGAGGCATTACAGGAGTGTTTCAGGGTGCAAGTTAAAGGAATTAGTAGGTAGGAGAGACAATTGTGGAGAAAGTTATAAACAGAACAATGCATTCTTGGTGACAAAAGGTTAAAAAAGAAAATTTTTAATAAAAAGATTTTTATATACAAACAAAACTGAGGAAATAACTGTGTTGTAGAAGGTTTGTGACTGTTAACTGCTGTGTGAGATAAGGATGGATGAGATTTAAAGGAAATTATTTAAAGTTAGATCTTGTCTTAAACGTCCAGTTAACAGGGTTATCTGACTTGCTACCTCTTTGTCTCCTGAAGTAATGTCTCACAGGTTGATGTCACCTGCTGATCTCTTTAATCAAGGTTTTTCTGTTTCTGTAACTAACCTAGGTAATGAAAATGTTATGTGTTTCAGGACAGCTTTCTCTTGTTTTCTGTTATATTGTTGACCCTTAATTACTTAGGAAAGCTGAGCCTTAAAGGACCTACCAGGGCTGGCGCTGTGGTGCAGCGGGTTAACGCCCTGGCATCACATATGGGTGCTGGTTCAAGACCCGGCTGCTCCACTTCCGATCCAGATCTCTGTGTGGACTGGGAAAGCAGCAGAAGATGGCCCAAGTCCTTGTGCCCCTGCACCCACATGGGAGACCCAGAGGAAGCTCCTGGCTCCTGGCTTCAGATTGGCACAGCACTGGCTGTTGTGGCTAATTGGGGAGTGAACCATCGGATAGAAGACCTCTCTCTCTCTCTCTCTCTCTCTCTCTCTCTCTCTCTGTGTGTGTGTGTGTGTGTAACTCTGACTTTCAAATAAATAAATCTTTTTTAGAAGATCTACTAAATGGTTTTAAACCCCTGACAATACATTAAAGTTCCAAACTAAGTCTTTTGACCTTGAGGCATCTAGGAGGATTACTGGAACTCTCAGAGGATAAGACTCTCAATGGGGGTAAAACTTTTTAAGTTAAATTGTGTAAAGTACACTGTAATATTATCAAAGGATGCCAAACTCATGGTGTGCTTATACAAAGATCTGGTGTTTTGCACCCTGGGATCAATGGGACAGAACTCCAGATGGACTGCCCCACCCCGCCACAGCTTTATGTTCGTTGTCTGATGACGGAGTGTAGCAAAAATGTATGCTCCTGGGGCCAGTGCTGTGGTATAGCAGCTAAAGCCGCCACCTGCAGTGCCGGCATCCCATATGGGTACTGGTTTGGGTCCAGGCTGCTCCAATTCTAATCCAGCTCTCTGCTGTACCCTGGAAAAGCAGAAGATGGCCCAAGTCGTTGGGCCCCTGCACCCACGTGGGAAGATACAGAGGAGGCTCCTGGCTCCTGGCTCCAGATCGGCACACTCCAGCCATTGCGGCCAATTGGGGAATGAACCAAGTGATGGAAGACCTCTCTCTCTGCCTTTCCTTCTGTGTGTGTGTAACTCTTTCAAATAAATAAATCTTTAAATAAAAACATATGCTCTCTCCTCAAACCTCTGTCTGACCAGGGCCTGATGGACACTGAGACAGGGAGCCACTGCCCACCCCACCACATCCCCATTCCTGCTCAACCCTACCCCCCCTTTTCCTCCATACTGCCTGCGCACTCCCAGCAACTGCCCCCAGCAGATTCGGGGGAGCCTTCCTGAATCCCTGAGCTCCTGAGCTCTGTTGAGGCCATGCTGGCCATGCTCAGCCCTACCACCCATCCCTATCTTTCCTTTCTGTGAGGTGTCTGCTGCTGAGGGTGCTGTCCATGTCCATGTCCCTTTCTCCTTTTCTGATCTGGCTCGAGCTGAAAAGCACCGAGGTTCCTACAGCACGGAGTCTGCCCAACACACAAGGGAATTCTTGCACCTCACCCACACCTGTGACCTCACCCAGCAGGAGGTTTATGCTACTCTTTCCTCTTCCCCACACCTAGAGAGAAAGGTCCATAGCGGGGCTGCTGCCATGGCCTTTGCAGACTCCTTACACACACCTAACAACACTCTGTTAGAACAGACACAGTTCCTAAGGACCCCAAAGGGAACTATGATAACATTTTAAAAATCACTTTACAAAGCCTTGATGAAAACCCTGAAACTTTTATGGACTGACTCAGAGGCCCTCCTCAAATACAGCAACTTAGACCCAGGGTTGGAGGTAGAGAGTCTCTACTTCCACACTCTTTTTATTTCACTGGCATCCCCAGATATTACCAAAAAAAAAAAAACCTCCTTAAAGACAAGCCCCAGACCCAACAAAAGGATCTCAGAAAAGCTGCCTTTGGGGTCTTTAATACATTAGACAAATCTAAAACTCAAAAGCTAAAAGGAGAGCAGACTATATACCAGCTACCTGCTTGCACACTTAAAGAGGGCCATAAAATACCCCTGGTCAGCATCCTTCTAAGCCCCTGGGGCCTTGCTTCAAGTGTGGCAAGGAAGAACACTGGGCAAGAGCCTTCCTGAATCCCTGAGCTCTGTTGAGGCCATGCTGGCCATGTGGGGACAGGGGACACTGGAAATCTGAGTGCTCCCACCTCTCTGGAGGCTGAGTCACTCCCTCCAAGCCCAATCTAGAGCCAGGATTGTCCTTTCATGAGTGCCTTGGACTGGCTGCCAAGGACTGACAAGGCCCAGGTTTGAAGGCCCCCATCACTGCCATCACCAGTGCAGAACCCAGGGTGTGTCTCACAAGCCAGTTTATGTCTTTTTGGATATGGGAGCAACTTACAGGAATATGTGCGACCTTTAGTCCTTCCTCTCTAGATATTATTGGAGATAATGGCCAGATTTCACAGCCACTCAATCAATACTCAACCTCTTATTTGCTCAAAAGGATCTATAATCTTCACTCACAGCTTTCTTTTCTTTAAGATTTATTTTATTTATTTGAAAGTCAGATTTACACAGAGAGAGGAGAGACAGAGAGAGAGAGAGGTCCTCCATCTGCTGGTTCACTCCTCAATTGGCCACAACGGCAGGAGCTGAGCCTATCCAAAGCCAGGAGCCAGGAGCTTCTTCTGGGTCTCCCACCTGGGTATAGGAGCCCAAGGACTTGGGCCATCTTCTGCTGCTTTCCCAGGCCAAAGCAGAGAGCTGGATTGGAAGAGGAGCCTCCAGGTCTCAAACAAGCGCCCATATGGGATGCTGGCGCTTCTGGCCAGGGTGTTAACCCGCTGTGCCACAGCACCGGCCCCTAGTCACAGCTTTCTTATCTTACCTGCCTGTCCAACTCTGCTCCTTGGGTGGGCATATTGACTAAGCTATACTCCATCATTACCCAACAATCCTCAGACCCTCACCTACCCCCTCTCCTGTTACTAGCCCCCCTCTCTCAAGACTCGAAACCTTACAACAGTTGGGTATCCTTTCCCTTTTGTCTGGGACACTGGACACCATTTGGTTGCGTTTTACCTCAACCACATAAAGATATCCCTCAAGGACCCCTCGTTCCCCAACAATCCTCAATACCCCCTCAACCCACAAGCCTTCCATGGGCTTTGACCTACAATCACTAGACTGATGTCAGCAGGACTACTTCAGCCAACTCACTCCCCTTACAGTATCCCTATTCTTCCTGTCAAAAAGCCTGACGGAACATACTGTTGGGTCCAAGATTTATGTGTCATAAATGTGGCTACACTCCCTGCAGTGCCAACTGTCCCTGTACCACACATTCTCCTCTCCTTTATTCCCACACACTACTCACTTCACTGTCACAGACCTCAAAGTGGCCCCGGTTGGTGGCCTGCTGGGCACCCAGGGACACAGGCGTCCTCCCTGCACCAGGGAGGCACACTTACCCTCCACGTGGGCCTCCGTGCTCCCTGTGCAGTGCCAGGGGTTCCCTGTGGCTGGGATCAGCCCGAGGCCTGCTCATGCACACGGCAACGGTGCCCACTGGGGACAGCTCACCTCGGCCCCACCAGAACATCCAACTCTGTGAGGAAACAGCTGCACCCCAGGGAAGTCTACACCCCCTGCTCAGTGGGGACTGCAGGGAGGATGGGGCACCTCTCCAACAAGAACCCAACACTTCCTTCCCCGATGGAGCGAGCACGAGGCGCAGGAGAGCCAGGCAATGGGCAGCCACAGCGCATCGCCCCTACTCACACCCTCCAGTCCCTGCATGGGGGCCAGAGCAAAGTACCCCACGCTCCAACCTGTGTGCAACCTCAGCACAGCTCCTGCCCTAGATAAGCCATCTCCCAGGGGACCGCACAGACGACGACCACCACCCCCCCCTCAACGTGAGTGGATCACAGGCCAACACCTTACACAGCACCTCGACGAAATCAGGGCTGGAAAACACAAGGTGCACACACTGGGGAACAAGAGATGTGGGAGCAGTTATGACACTGACCTCTGCTCAGCCCTGTTGGTGCAGCATTCCTCTGCTCACATCCAACACAACACGGCGCAGTTAGGTTTCCATGGAAGGCAGAGAGCAAGATCCCCTACTCCGCAGGCAGCCCAAGACATCTGCTTCTCCGTGAGGGCTGCAAGGAGAAAAAGAGCGCAGGGGCTACATGGAATCGAGCGTGGTGATGGAAAAGGGAAGGGACGCGGGAAGGGACGCGGGAGAGGGACCCTAGAAAGAGTCGGTGTATGGGGGCGGGGAGAGGAGAATCTCGCAAGGGTTGGAGCGAGTTTGTGGAAGATGGCGCCTGTTGTGACAGGTGATATTAATTATGTGAGTATCATTCAGGGGCCAGCCTTGTGGAGTAATTGGTTAAGCCGCTGCCTGTAATGCTGGCATCCCATATAGACACTGCTTCAAGTCCTGGCTGTTCCACTTCGGATCCAGCTCCCTGCTAATGTGCCTGGAAAACAGTGGAGGGTGGCCTTGGGGCCCTGCAACTACATGGGAGACCTGGAAGAAGCTCCTGGCTCCTGGCTTTGGCCAGCCCAGCCCTCTCTGTTGTGGCCATTTGGGGAGTGAACCAGCAATTGGAAGATCTATCTCTCCCTCTAACTCTGCTTTTCAAATAAATCTTAAGAGAGAGAGAGAGAGAGAGAGAGAGAGAGAGAGAGAGACTATCATTCAAATGAAAGCATTTTAGTTCTTCACAACCATTATGATCTCAAAAGTAAAGGAGAATATTAATACACTGGCCGAGGTGTTTTGAGGTGCATCAAAGTGTTCCAACCTGTGACTTACCTGTACATGTTCTTGAAGGACCTCGCATGAATTAAAAGGAAATTTGGTGAGCGACCACCATCTAGGCAACTCACTAGGGAAGCTATGCAATAAAATAGTGAGGCAATCAGTGTAAAAGGTGCACAGAAGTCATATGGAAATGAAAAAATGTTTCTTTTGCCCTGCCCCTTGTATGTATCTTATTGAAGTGGATGGAAGAAAGAAAGAGCGCACGCAAATGGAACGCCATGATTGTTAGAAACAAGAATCACAACCATGTGCATTTATTGGGCTGGGACATAGTGACCAGGACATGCAGTAGCTGAACTTGGAAGGAAAGAACTATGTAGAAGCTGAAACTACGTGTTGTGGAGAGAATATGCTCTGTGTTGTCCCAGACATGTCTGCATTCCAAGAAAGTTAGAGATGGGTCTGGCAGCCAGTCCAGGTTCCAGCAACTTTGGTCCGTAATAATGGGATTATTTATTCCCCTAGCTTTACCTCCATCTATCAGGGCCACAGCCTCTTTGCAGTGAAGCAGGAGCCATCCTGGGAGCCAACTCAAGCCAGGTGCTCCCCAGCAAATCAAACACAAACAGCGAGGGAAGTTACACAAACACCAGGACAAGTTCAACCAGCATTAGGTCATCTGCAGCAACAACAGTGGTGTCCTAAGAACCATCTTTTTGCTGGAACTTAAACTGACTTGAGCGTGGCAGAAAATTCACAGAAAAAAAAAAAAGAAAAGAAAAGAACAATCGTGCATGGTTTCTTGGGAAAACTTTTCATGCCAGGTGATCCTATTCAAAACCTCTAGGATCTACAAGTGCGATTTGAAAGGCAGAAGCCACAGTAAGACAAACACAACATCCAAATGTACAAACTATTGGAACGGAGGATTTCAGCTTCTGTTGTTTCTGTGTTGTTGTTGCTGTTTGGTTGCTTTTTGTTTGGGTTTGTTTAAATGGGCAAGAAATAGATATGTGTTGGGAAGAAAAGTTAGGCAAACTAGAAGACACAAATCTAACGTAGTTTTAACAGACCAAGGAACTCGTGTAAGCTTTAGTGAAAAGGTCCATTTTCACCATACCTCCTTTTATGTAACAGTATATAGTACACCCTGTTACCAAACAGGTTCTTCTCCCCACCCCTTTTGAACTTTTGCCATGAAGTACTTTCAGGGTCCAAGCTGGACCACGCTTGTTTAACCTAATTACCATAGTCCAGGGTTTTTTGGTGGTTGTTTTTTGTTTTTATTTTTTGGTCTAAGTCTGGAACTCTATTTTCTTTTAAGCTGAAGTCTTAATGACTTTCTGCAAGTTGAAAGTTTAGATTTCAGCCAATTTTTTTTTAAGATTTATTTGATTTATTTGAAAAAGTTAGAGAGAGAGGTCTTCCATCCACTGATTCACTCCCCAAATGGCCACAACGGCCAGAGTTGAACCCATTCAAAGCCAGGAGCTTCTTCCGGGTCTCCCACGTGGGTGCAGGGGCCCAAGGACTTGTACCATCCTTCGCTGCTTTCCGGGGCCATAGCAGAGAGCTGGATCAGAAGTGGAGCAGCCAGGACTCGAACCGGCGCCCTTTGGGGATGCCAGCGCTTCAGGCCAGGGTGTTAACCCACTGAGCCACAGCAGTCGTCCCTGCCCCCTCCCACCCCGGGTAGTACTTATTCTCCTGTGTTCCATCAGGGGAAGCAATTACACAGTGCTTTGCATTCAGAGTGTGAAAATATTTTCCATCCTGCATTACTTTTTTTTAGAAACTTTTATTTAATAAATATAAATTTCAAAAGTACAGCTTTTGGATTATAGCAGTTTTTCTCCCATAACCACTCTCCCACCCACAAACCATCCCATCTCCTACTCCCTCTCCCTTCCCATTGTTCATTAAGATTCATTTTTAGCCGGCAATGTGGCTCAATAGGCTAATCCTCCAACTGCGGCGCCAGCACACTGGGTTCTAGTCCCGATCAGGGCACAGGATTCTGTCCCGGTTGCTCCTCTTCCAGTCCAGCTCTCTGCTGTGGCCGGGGAGTGCAGTGGAGGATGGCTCCTAGGAGACCAGGAGAAGACCGGTGCACCGGTGCACCGGCCGCAGTGGCCATTGGGGGGTGAACCAACGGAAAAGGAAGACCTTTCTCTCTGTCTGTCTCTCTCACTGTCCACTCTGCCTGTCAAAAAAAATTTCATTTTTAATTAACTTTATATACAGAAGATCAACTTAGTATATACAAAGTAAAGATTTCAACAGTTTCCTGCATTACTTTTAATGAGCCAGTTTCCTCCATTTCCTATTTATACTTAGTTAAGAAATGTTACAAATTTTTAGAGGATTTATTTTTATTTTTTATTTTTGACAGGCAGAGTGGACAGTGAGAGAGAGAGAGAGAGAGAAAGAAAGAAAAAGGTCTTCCTTTTCTGTTGATTCACCCCCCAGTGGCCGCTACGGCTGGCGCACTGTGGCCGGCGCACCGCGCTGATCCGAAGCCAGGAGCCAGGTGCTTCTCCTGGTCTCCCTTGTGGGTGGCAGGGCCCAAGGACTTGGGCCATCCTCCACTGCACTCCTGGGCCACAGCAGAGAGCTGGACTGGAAGAGGAGAAACCGGGACTAGTACCCAGTGCCCCAACCAGGACTAGAACCCGGTGTGCTGGCACCGCAGGCGGAGGATTAGCCTAGTGAGCTGCGGCACCGACCAAATGTTACAAATTTAATTGGTAACAAAGGAGAAGCTTTTGAAGAACAAACTACTCATTACCCAGCTTTGTAGCTTTCAAAATAACTTTCCAAGTTCACAGATTTATCAAAATAAACTTTGGCTTTTTTAAACGTTTGTGTCTTATTTTGGTTGTTTCTTTGAACAAAATTTTTAAAATATTGGACTGTAAACCCTGCTCTTTCTTTTTTTCCTTTTGCCATTTTAGTAACAGAGACTAAAGAGTGAAATGGTAAGTCTGGAGTAGCTTGTTTACCAGTAGTTCTTTTGTCAGCTACCTTAAAAAAAAAAAAAACTTTCCCATGGATTTTTGAGTCATTTCCAGTGTGTAATTTATAGGCAATGATGGTATTATCAGAGATGATGGTATTATCAGAGATGCTGGTTGTTTGCCCTTATGGATACTCTCTTCTTAGAATGGTGGATACTTCAATGAAAGTATAGGATGGCTGATTTTAAAAAAAATTCTCTTTCAGAAGGGTATATTAGGCTCTCAGGATCCTATGCAATTTCTAAAAACATGCATGGATACTGAGCTGTGATCCAATTCATTTTTTTTATCAGCTCCATTAAATTTATCACACAAACTGGGAAGGCAAGCTGCAGGCTTTTAATGTAAAATGCCCTTTATATTTTTGAATGATGTCCGAGTTGAACGCTAGTATAATATTTAACCTGATGCTGACTTGGCTTAAACTGTGGCAACTGCAGACATCCTCAATATATGAGTTAATTGCTCAAATACTTGTCACTTACTGCACAGACTTATTTGTGACCCTAACTGGTTAGTTTGCTTTTGCTTTTAATGAGACTGGTACCAACTGTACCCTCACAGAAAATGTTCAGTGCCATTTTTGAGAACTATCCTGACTGGTCATGGTAACCAGAAAATCTGCAGGGGGAGAGAGGGTCCTCTTTGAAACAAAATGCTCTTCAATGATTAACCAAGCTACTTTGATTTCAAAAGCAGCTGTGCTTCTGATGAATCCTGGAACAAACGCGTGTAGGTTTCTGTGCCAGACATCTGACTCTGTTATCAAGTGCTGTAAAGTGGGAGGGATGGTTAGAAACAACAATACATTGGGGTTTCTCTTTAACCCTTTCAGGACTGAACTTTATCTCCTTTCATTAATTTTTTCCTGCATTGTGATAAATGTTTGCCAGCATTCAGGACTGTTGGTGCAGATGGCAGGTTTCTATGTTCGTTTCTAGCTGATTTCTTATACCTTGCAGCGTGCTCTATGCATTCAGTCCATTAACGGTTTATTTTACAAACTGTGCACCAGTGAATTTTGTTAGAAATGAGAGCAAGTTTATCCCATAATTTTGTAGGAATAATAAGGAATCTGCTCAGTTCCGTATTTCATCAATGAAAAACATGCATTTTCCAGGAATAAATGAAAAGGAAAATGCAATGCAAACCATTGTAAACATCATGTGTTGGATGTGCCTGATGCACGTATTACCATTTTTGATTCCAGAATATTTCATAAAGATATGGTTAATACTGTATTACCAAAAACAAAACAAACAAAAAAAGCAGGACATGGTGGAGGCACAATGCAAGGCCAAATGTGAGCTAACCAGATCTTCAAAGCAGGTGCATCTTTCAAGGAAGAAGCGTCCCCAGACCTTGCAGATGAGCCTCCTTACCCCTCCTATCAGTGGCCCCTTGAGAGGTCAGGGCATTTGGGCAGAACGAGGTCAGGAAAATTGGTTAACAGAGGAGTGCACCCAACACACAGACATATAACCAGAGTCATTAGGGATTGCACCAGACGCCAGAAACCTACACACTGGGGCTACTACATAGCAGGGGGTAGGGAGATTAGACAGGAGAGGCTTCACCAGAACTGGCAAACCCATTTCATTCAGCCTTGTTGAATTTTCATTTGGCCGCCTAGGATATTGAGGTGTTCAGGGCCAGAAACTGTTCTTAGAATGGTAGGTAGATGAGACATACTTTATTCAGCCAACAGCAGCAACAGCAGCATCTATAACAGCAGAAGGCAACAACACAAGAGTTGGCCTCCTTATATACTGAATTTATACCATAGTGGCCATCAGCCAAGGACTTACATAGCAGAAAAAGTGGTAGCCTAACTGGGCCCCTGAGCAGCAGGAGATGTATATCGGTCTAACTGGGCCCCAGAGCAGCAGGAAATGTATCAGCAACTGGGACCTGCCTGGTTGCCTTAGAGGCACAGATAAGAGAACATGGCAGCATGAGACTTGCATCACACTTAGCAGTTATTAGTCAACCTGTTTACCTAGATTTTCTTGACATTCCACTCCTTAAATAGGTTGATTTTGGAGGGGCCCATAGGGCAGTTTTTTGGACCCACATACCATAACAACAGTATAGGGAACAACAGTAAACCATCAGTGTATAAGATACCAAAGTGAAGATAATTAGAATCTGTCTCCAGGTAGAGGACAGGTTGTTTTACCACTTTCTTAGAAGGTTGTGGGATAAAGCCTGCACAGCTTACACTTTAGTGTCTATCTCAACGAGGACCCGCATGACATTATCTTGACTATCAGGTAGGAATGTATAGCATTTTATGAGAAGGGTAGTACAAGGGCCCCTCTGGGCTATAGTTAGTAGGTCCAAGGCAACACAGTTTTGGAGAACTACCTTTTGCATCATCAAAGCTAACACCTGTCGCGTCTGGTTTAGGGCCTTGGCAGTGTGTTCTGCAAGAGCAGTTACTTCTAACTCTAGCTCAATAGCGCCCTCTCTGGGAAACAGTGCCTGACATTGGGTAAAAACACTAGGGCGTTTGTTTTCTATGGTGTCATTTATGGTATTCTGCAAGTCAACTGTGTGGCATCTCAGAGATTTTAGAATCCCGCCAGAGATATAAGGTTGCCCCCCAAGTACTTCTGTCAGTCCCGGTTAGCTGGGGGTATGGCCAGCTGGACTGTCCACAAACCTAGAGGTGTCTGGTAGAGAGCACATCTACAGGTTTAGTGCCACCAATAATTGGGCTTTGTAACTCTAGTAATATTTTTGCACATTTTCTGTGGGATCTGTCCTGCAGCATGATTTTTAGGGGGCCATTGCTGTTTCATACATATGTAGGCCCTTTGCCTAAGCTCTGTTTCCTGAGCAACCATCTCTAACAATTTTATGGCATATTTAATGAAAGGGTGGTGGTTGTCTTGATCCCCTCATGGCAGGTTTTTGATCGCTCACCCGATTGTATCCCATCCTGGGCTCAAGGGGTTCTGGGAAGCCAGCCAGGTTTAGCTTTTTTTACTTGTTGGGTGGCACAGGTATATTTACCTATTGTTTTTATAGGAAATTCAGTACATACCCAACAGTGTGATACATTATGGGTCCATGAGAGTACACTGTCGGCTTGAATCAGGCTGGTAGAAAAGACAAAAGTAACACAGAAACCATCATAGGCAAATCACACCCTTTGGGCAATATACAAGCAACTGCTTTATCTTTTGATATGACAGTAGCAGGGAAAGGAGGACATCCTGGTTGGGGATACCAGACCACATACCCTATTATATTTGTTTTGTGTTTAGTGGATAACATTACAGGAACAGGCCATATGGCCAACATATATGTTTTGTTCATGGGGTACCTTTGCCATGTTTGGCCATGTGAATACCAAGGAAAGGTGTTACCTGTAACAGATATTATATCTCTGCATTTCATGGAGTAAAGCCGTCCAGGGATTGATGTTAGTCATGAGAAGCCAAGGTCATGAGCATTTATCTTTTTACTTTTCATTAAAGGGAAGGAGCTGGCAGTAATATAGGACCATCAGGGCCACTCACTGGCTGCAGAAGTTCAGCCTCTGTATTAACTTGAATATGAACACACTGTGGTTGCCTATGAAGTAACACATTTAATGGATACATCTTCCTCTTTTTTGGTTGTTTATTTAATAAATGAATGGCTTGGTTTAACCAGTGGGTCAGTTTTAAACTTTAATTTTTTTTTTAGCAGGCCATTATAACATTCTATCGCAAAAGCAGCTCATGGCTTGTAGGGGACATGCAATGGTCAAGATATATCTATTATCTTTAGCCCAGACTTGGAAGAGTATGGCCAGTGAAATGCAAACTCTAGTCACTGGCTACACTGACCAAGCAGCCAGATATTGTACTTAGATGTTTTAGTGCCTGTACAACACACAAGCCAGGTAAGCAAAAAGAAGTCCTGTTGCTGTGTCTACAGTGGTTAACACATACTTAAGTCCAGTTTTGAGGGTAGGGGTCTTATAAAATCTACTTGTCAGTGCTGCAGGGGATCTTTTCTATGCAGCACGTGACCAGATGTAGGATACAGCCTAAACCATCCCGGGTATACTCACATGCATCCAAGGCATCTTTTGACTGTTTGGATTGCTTTGCTGGGAGTGATATCTACATCCCAAGGTTGGGCCATAAGTAACATAGTCTGTGGGACGTGTCCCAATTTTTGATGTAACCATATGGCTCTATCGTTACCAGGAATCTAGAAGCTATGGATCTGGGCTACTGTATTTGTTTTATCATTTTCAGAGGCCAATAGTGGATGGTGCCCACTCAAATGATATACTGTGACCTCTTTTGTGGGACCTATGTCCCATAGATCTCTCTATATTGCATGTACCCATACTGGTCAATGACCTATGCCTGTTTTGTTGCTCCCACTGAGGTAGCCATAAAGGTAATGGTTTGGAACACTGTTCAGCCGTCTGACTTAATATGTAAAGGCCCTGGTTTATTTGTAATAACCATCCATATGGACTGCAGTTTAGTTCACTGGCTATTTTGTCCGGTACCTGTCTTCAACACCCAAATGGTGTTAGTGTCTCTTTACTGCCACCATGCTCTAAGCAGTCAGATTGTCTCGGCAGGACAAGTTGTAGATGGCAAGGGTAGCATATCCTCACAGTAAGGTTCGTGGTCTCCGGGACAGCAGGAGGGTGTTTATCAGGCAAGGTAGCATAGGTTACTGGCCCGATTAGGGCCTATACTTTTTGGGAAAGGAAGATATTAGGTTTGGAATAGCTCGGGGTTCTGGCCTTTGTACCCCCAGAAAAGAGAGATGGAAAGAGACAGAGCCGAACTCAACAGAGACAGGTTGCTTTATTGAAGAAAAGAGGTGGCGACAGTCTCTGAAGAGATTGCACCCAGGGCACAGGCAGGGCTGGGCTTTTATCTGGCTGAAGAGGGAATCACCCTGATGGGAGGTAGGGGGCTTGCAGCTGGCGGGCAGTAGGGAGTAGGGAGCTTTTAGAAGTAGCTGGAAACTTTCTTCTTATCTGTTTCGCAAGCTGCCCTGTGCGGCTTATCTGTTTTGCCAGATGCTTTCCAGGGAATCTGGGAGAGGTTGAGCTTGTTCCTGAACCAAGGGGGAGGGAGGGAAGGGTAACATCTTGTGAGCTTTATTGCCCTTTAGAGACTAGTATTAATAGCCACCCTCTCTTTTAAGTACACCCCCCATTTGGCCAAAGTGGGCATCTGAGCTACTCCCGTCTTAGGCGTCTTCGGCGGCGTAGCCACCCAGGATTGTAACTGTTAGGCAGGAAGTTAGAAATTAGCTTGTACGTGTGAGAGGGGCCTGAGAAAATTAAAGTATCTGCAGAAGCTCATGTTGGAAGCAGCCCAGTATTTTTTTTTCTTTATATACAGAAGATCAGTTTAGTATATATTAAGTAAAGATTTCAACAGTTTGCCCCCACATAGCAACACAAAGTGAAAAAATACTGTTGGAGTACTAGTTATAGCATTAAATAACAGTGTACAGCACATTAAAGACAGAGATCTTACATGATATTTTTAAAAAATTAATTTTCTATGCAATTTCCAATTTAACACCAGGTTTTTCTTTCCATTTTCAATTATCTTTATTTTACACTACAAAGTCTCACCCATACCCCGAATATCTCTAAAGGTGGTCTCAGCCTTCCCCCCCCCCCCAAGGAAAGCTCCCCAAGAGAATCCTTTCTCCCCAGCACCAGATGGGTTACATGGCCTGATAACTCTGAGCAATAAAACAAGGAAGGTACCCTGGGGGAAGCTCCTCTGCCTGGGGCCAGTTAGGCTCCCCGGTCTGACGTACTGGTCTGACAGCAAGGAGTAGTGAAACCTTTGGAAGGAATTTCACCTCATTCACACTCAGCAAACCCTTTGTCCTGGAGGAGGAGGTGGTGGAGGAGGGGAAGGAGAAATTGTGGGAAGAACTGAATCCCTTTTCCCTTATAAGCCCCATTCTAAATACAGACTGCATATTCAGCTCTCTCCTGAGCTGCCCGCCTGTTCCGCCAGGTGTACCCTCTGCATTAAACCACGTAACCTTGTTTTCCCCAGTCTGAATGACAGGGTGCTTTCTCTCAGATTCTGTCCTGTCCGTTCTGACAGATGTCCTACCCCATTAAACCTTGTTACCTTGCTTATCACTGTTCTCTGTCACACATCTGAATGCTTTCTTGCGTGAAGACACGAACCTATTCCACTCACCGCCACTAACATAACCAGCCAGCTATAGGGTACACAGTCCTTATTTGGATATTCTGGGGACACTTATGGGCTGACAAGCCTGCAAAGCTACACACATGGCTGTTATCTTTTTTTAATGTGTATGGGGGGAGGTTATGCCATTTGGCCTCCCTTTTATAAATGGAACCAGAACCTGACAGCAATTTGTCTTTTCCCTGCCTGTCCTCACAGCCCCCTTCTAAAACCAGTGGCGATAACAGCAACATCTAACTGGAAAGGTTTTGTGGGGTCTATCGCTTGTAGTACCTGAGCTTGTGTCACCATGCGGTTGGAAGCTGCAAAAGCCTACTCAATCTCGGGCATCTAATGTTGCCTCCTATTGGCACAATTGATAGCATGGGCAGAGCATCTGTGTTAAATGAGGAATAAATACTCACCAGTATCCCAGTAATTCCCACAAAAGTCCATAACAGCATGGAAAAGCCTGGATTTCATCAATCACAGCTTTAAGTATGACTTTAGTCGTTACCCAAGCAAACTCTTAAGATTTCAACACACAAGCCAGGTCCGTGCAGCACCTCGTTGACATTGAATGTCCATCTCTATGAATCCAGAGCATGTTTTTTTTAAAGATTTATTTATTTATTTGAAAGCCAGGGTTCCAGAGAGAGAGAGAGAGAGAGAGAGAGAGAGAGGTCTTCCATCTGATGGTTCACTCTCCAGTTGGCCACAACTGCCGGAGCTGCGCTGATCTGAAGCCAGGAGACAGGAGCTTCTTCCAGGTCTCCCACGTGGGTGCAGGGGCCCAAGGTCTTGGGCCATCTTCTACTGCTTTCCCAGGCCATAGCAGAGAGCTGGATGGGAAGTGGAGCAGCCGGGTCTTAAACTGGCACCCATATGGGATGCCGGCGCTTTGGGCCAGGGTGTTAACCCACTGCACCATAGCACCAGCCCCCAGAGCATGTTTTAAACCCTCAGCTACAGTTTCTCAATGTGCAAGAGAATCAGAGATTAACATTTTATCATCAATACAATGGAACAGAACAACAGTAGGAGGCTTCTTTCAGGAGGCCAGATCCTCAGCTAGCAGCCTAGGACAAATGGTATGACTATGTAGATAACCTCAGGGAAGAACAACAAAGGTCCATCATCTCGCTTCCCAGGTAAATGCAAACTGCTCTTGGCTCTCAGGAGCTATGTCAGTGGAGAGAAACCCATTAGCCAAGTTCACCACATAGTGCTACTGTCCCAAAGTCAGAGTCAAATGGTCCAAGATGTCCGTAACCCACAAACAGCAGCATGTAGAGTTGCTGTCACCTTGCTTGCCTCTTCGATAATCCACAGTCAGTTGCCAGGTACCATCTGGCTTCTGTGCCAGCCATACCAGTGAATTATCTGGGCTGTGTACAGGGTGAATAACATCAACCTTTTCCAACTGGATAACAGTCTGTTCAAGCTGTTCATGTACCCCGGGGAATCAGTACTATGACATCCGCGCTATTTGCTGGGGCACTGGCACAGTCACTGCTGCATGCTGTGGGTGTCCTCTGACAAGGGATTTTACTGCCCGCATCTGCAGCCAAAATTTACCTTGTCTGTAAGCTCAGGCTCCCGCAGTAGCCCCCGGCAGGTGACCTGGCTCAGGGCCTCAATTACCCTCATCAGCACTAAGTAGCAGTCATTTTGATCTTGATCTTGATCTTGATCTCCTGGGCTTCTTTCCCCAGGTGTTGGAGCTTGTTGCGTTATCAGGGCCCTCTGAGTCCTTATCAGGGCCCTCTGAGTCGGTCTTTCCTTGTTGTTTTCACAAGCTCTTGCAGCCGCCTCTTCATTTTTCTCACCTCTTCCCCAGAAAAAGCGGAGGTGGAGTATGTGGCTTGAGGCAGAGCTCACAAAGTGGCTGTCCTTTTCCCATGCTGTTGTTGAGGTGTGCTGCAAGCACACAAGTTTTCCTCAGGTTTCTGTCTGCAAATCAGTCTCACTTCTTGTGGCCCTCTCTGCTATCTGGGCATCTCCCTGCTCAGACAGCTCTCACAATCTATGCAATGTCTTTGTCATGGTAGTGGGAGAATTATCTACTCCAGGCCACTCCTGGGGGGCAGGGCTCCCCAGCCCACAAGGCCATAACCACCAGGCACCACCTACTATAGTTATCCAAAACCTTATATTTTATACTCACCTGAAAAGAATCCTGTTTACAGCACCAAAGTGTACACCCATACACGGGTCTCTAGCTGTTTTTCCACATGGCACAATTTTCTACCCAGGTGTCACCGGCAAGTGTGGCTTCATACTGCTCCTTTGACATCATATGTAACATCCATCCATCCAACCAGCATCAGCCCGATATTTCTCTGGCAGCATGTCCTCCCAAGGTTTGGGAACTTCCGTTCACCAGTTTCCACTCCTCTGGGGTGGGGGTGAGGGACCAAGATGCTGGGACTGCTGCCACGGGATACCACAGCCCGATCAGATGCAACATGTCCCCTGGTGGGGCACTGGGGACACTCACCCCCAATTCATGTAAATTAGACCAGATTTGGATCTGTGCTCAGCCACCTGGGATGTTGAGGTGTGCATCAGAAACCGGAAGACCACGCATGGATCCACAGGTAGAGAAGACATGCTTTATTCAGCAGACAGCAGCAACAGCAGCATCTGTAGCAACAGCAGCAGCCAACAGCACAAGAGTTGGCCTCCATATATATATATATACATATATATATACATATATATATATATATATATATATATTATATACAGGCTTTATACAATAGTGGCTAAAGCCAAGGACTTACATAGCAGAAAAAGTGTCAGCTTAACTGGGCCTGCTAACCAGCAGGAAATGTATCAGCCTCACTGGGCCCACTGACCAGCAGAAAATGTATCAGCAACCAGGACCTGCCCAGTTGTCATAGAGGCACAGATAAGAGAACATGGCAGTGTGGGACTTGACTAACACTTAACAGTTATTATTCAACCTGTTTATCTGGATTTTCTTGTCCCGACAGGCCTCACCCTGCAGCATCAGGAACCACTAAAGATGCCTGAACTGTGGCAGAGGGTGAAAGAGGCAGCTGCCGGCTAAGCCACGCAGGGTACCAACCTCCGCCACCGCTGCCCAATGGTTCAGGCCGTGGGGAGCGGCACAGGCAGGCAGGCAGGCCCAGGTGCTGCCTCACTGCCGAGCAAATGCAGCAATGGACATTTGAAACCAGCTTTGCTTGGGTTCCCACCTTCCTTACTGGCCCGCAGTGGCCCGTGCCATAGTAAGACACGCAGGGCTTTGAGAACAAGGGTTGTGGGG
This sequence comes from Lepus europaeus, assembly GCF_033115175.1. Lineage (NCBI taxonomy): Eukaryota > Metazoa > Chordata > Mammalia > Lagomorpha > Leporidae > Lepus > Lepus europaeus. The sequence continues at coordinate 101,450,626 of NC_084850.1, read as the reverse complement.
AGAACTTCAGAAACCACTGCCCACAGCCCTGATGACGTCATTCACGCCCCTATGGCACAACGGCAGCGTACTGCTACCCACACACGGAGCAGACCCCCGCAGAGACACCGAGGCCTCTGCCGAGCACACAGCCACGCCGGGCACGCAGCCCCAGGACGCTGTTCACGGACATGGGGTCCCTGGCCTCGCACCCACACCTGTTACCATCCTTCACCTTCTCCCTCCCTGCAAAGCTGGCACCTGGCCACTTCCCCTTCAGTCCCGCCAAGCAGCGGACCTGGACCACGCACCCCGGGGCCACGCCCAGCCTGTACCTGCTCCTCATCCGGCCTAAGCCAGGCAAACCCCACCACCACCTGAAAAGAGAGGGTGCTCACCTGCTGCCCAGGCACCTTACTCAAGGCTCCAGGGACAAACCTGGACCTGTTCCCGACCCCCAGGAGCAAAACTCGTCACCCCCTAACCAGGGACAGCCAAGGAAAACTGAGCCCCCACTGCTCACTGCTCACGGCAGAAGGTCTCTGGTTTTCACCCCCACCCTGCTGCTGCGGCCCCTCCTTCTCCAAGCAGCCCCTCCCCTCCGCAGCGTCAAGTGCACGCTCACTGCTGGAGCCACCATCGTGGGAATCTGCAGCCTTGTGCTGACCAGGTATGCCCGGCAGCATCACGGCACACACACCCCTCAGGGGGACGCAACACGGGGAAGACTGGGGACAGTGGGAAGGAAGCACAGTGGTGGCCACGAGGGTTGCTCCATCCTCCTAACACAACCAGGCGTCTGCACCGAAGCCAGCACTCCACCTCCCAGCAGTGCACCCGCTGGGCTCAGCCAGGCTCTAGGTTACAGCCGCCTGTGACCGAGGTGCCTTCCGAGTCCCGGGGGCCACCTCCCACCGCAGAGCTCGTGACATGACCACCGTGAACTCACGTCATCACTGGCCACCACTGTGGAGTCTCATTGAACGCGGGCCCAGAGACAGTACCTAGTACCCTGTATCATCGCCACGATGCTTGTGATTGGTGCAATCTGTTCCAAAAAGTGCTGCCGTCCACAGCCAACAGCAGCCAACCCTACGGGATTGCAGATAGCATCGGCGCTCCTAAGAATCCCCAGGGTGAACCCTGCCAGCCGTGTGAGCCCTTGTACTGGCCGCTTTCCCTAGCGGTCATCACGTGCTCTCTCCCCCGCACCACAAACCCCACTTGCTGAGACAAGCTGCACTCACCCTGTGCCCAGGGCTCCTTTCCGTGGGCCTCCTCCCAGGCCACTCATTCCATCCAAGCAAAGCTGTGCAGGCTACATCACGTCATCTGGACCCAGGCTTGTCTAAAATACAGGGGCTACACCCAGCTTGGGAAACCTCCCCTACCCTGAGCCCACACACGGCCAGGACACCTGATGGAAGCAGGTTCTACAAGGATTGCAAGGCTGGCTGCCCAGTAAACCACTGACGTCCCTTGAGGGTACTGCAAAGACAAATCTCCCCCAAAACATTGCTGATCCCCTGGAGAAACCTGACCGCTCTCTACATGGGAGTTTCTCCATCCTCACCGACAACTTCTTGGGCATAGCTATGCCAACATCTGCCAGGCCTACCTACCCAGGCCACCATCCATAAGGACCTGGGACATCCTGGAGGGGTGCTGCTGCCCAGTGTTACTCTCCTGGGGTACCTTAAAGGACGTGCACTTCCCAGCTTACAGGTAGAGGAATGAAAGGGGTGGAGCCACGCCAGCCTGGGAGGAAACGTGTTGGCGTAGTCACACCACCTGCTTCCAAGGGGCCATCTCTGGGGCTACGGAAGCTGTGCACTGGCTGCCCTAGAACAGTTTCTCCCAGAGGGCGAGGGATGGAGCCGGTCACCCCCCACTGAGACAGCAGCATCCTGAGAAGCAGGGGCACAGATGGCTCTCGTGTGGAATACAGCGCATGTCTACTTTTGAGATGATTTGCATCCCCTCCTATAAGGGTCCCATACGTGTGTTCCCTATTGTTCAGAATTCACTTTGGTACGCAGCTAAATTGACAAGTTTTCTGAAAACCCACTGAGAGCACCCCAAAGCTTCTAGCCATGCACACACATCCACTCTATTTACTATTGGTCACCAGCAGGAAACTGAAACACCAATGCACATCTACCAGAACAAGGATGACCATACCTGCAGCTAGCTTTAGCCTTGAGATTACAAACATAACCAGCCATACACTGGTCTGCTTCTACCGACCTGATTTCAGTACACAGAGCAAAACAGCCCTCTCCTGGCCAAGCAGCCCCCACAAACCTCACCTACCAAGATAAGCCTACTCCCCTGATGTAGACATCCATCAACAAGATCCAGAAGGCAATTCATGTGAATACTCATATCCAGCCAATGGTGGACGGAGCCCATAATCAGTGAGTTGACCAATGTGCTAAATATAATATGGACAACATGCACTTTTGTTTGGCTGCAACATTATAAACTCTTATTAGCACAACCTGGAATTGCACTAAACCACATAAACTTACCTGCATAGGAATTCTTCACTAACCTAACCTCACAGCAGAGTGAGCCTGGAAGGCCTTTTAGGGAATCAAGGGGCTTATCATAAACTTCCCTTCATTCCACACTGGACAGTATTTCTTGAATTTGAATTTGGCTCAAAATGTTCACTCAGCAGCAGTATGCCCCAGGGAAGGGACCCTGACAATCATGCTCACCCAACTCTCTAATGTCACAAACTTTCCCAATAGTTGTGGTGGTACAAGTCACCTTAAAATCACTCATCTCAGGCCGGCGCTGCGGCTCACTAGGCTAATCCTCCGCCTTGCAGCGCCGGCACACTGGGTTCTAGTCCCGGTTGGGGCACCGATCTTGTCCCGGTTGCCCCTCTTCCAGGCCAGCTCTCTGCTGTGGCCAGGGAGTGCAGTGGAGGATGGCCCAAGTGCTTGGGCTCTGCACCCCATGGGAGACCTGGCTCCTGCCATCGGATCAGCGCGGTGCGCCGGCCGCAGTGGCCATTGGAGGGTGAACCAACGGCAAAAAGGAAGATCTTTCTCTCTGTCTCTCTCTCACTGTCCACTCTGCCTGTCAAAAATTTAAAAAAAAAATCACTCATCTGTGTGCTGGCATTGTGGTGCAGTGAGTTAAGCTTCCACTATTCAATGCCAGCATCCCATGTCAGAGGGCCAGTTCAAGTTCCAGCTGCTCTGCTTCCAATCTAGCTCCCTGCTAATGTGTCTGGGAAAGTGGCAGTAGATGGCTCAAGTGCTTGAACCCTACCACCCATATAAGACTTGGATAGAGTTCCAGGTTTCTTGCTTTGGCCTGGCCCAGCCTCAGCCATTGCTGCCATTTGGGGCGTGAACCAACCAATGGAATCTCTCTCTCTCTCTCTCTCTCTCTCTCTCTCTCTCTCCTCTCTTTTTGCTCACACTTTCACTCTGCCAAATATATAAATAAATCTTTTTTAAAAAAATCACTAATCTGAGAGGGGGCAGCAGGAACAGCAAGTGTGCAGGACATCACACAGTATTTCAAGTAAGAAATGCAGATAGCAGAGTGCAGTGAGCTATTCACGTGAATTAAACAAAAGCCTCAAGAACTGGAAACCTTGGGCAGATCTCACTGTATTTCAGCAGTCATGTTATTAGATAGCAGCACAGTCCTAGTTTACCTCCTGACTGTGATGGGGAGCTCTGCACACTTGTTAACACATCTTTTTGCATGTGAGTTGTCAAAAAAATATCAGGACTTAGGAGAAAGTTTGATTCAAAAGGATTATTACAAGAGAAGGGACTATTGCAATAGGGAGAATGTTGTGACCATAAAGAATGTAGAAGTCTCAAATCCAAACAGAAAAAAAATATTTTTCTTTAATAGGGTAAGGAGGCAGCAAGCAGAGATAAAAATCTGTGAAGAGGAAGCTGCAAAAATAAGGGAAAATGGCCAATGGGGTCTCAGAGGCAAATGTCCATTCCCAGGAGAGGCTGAGAACAGGGTCATGCTGTACTTTTTTGTGTTTGCTCAGGCTTAGGGGCAATCAGAGTTCAAGGGCCTGTAGGAAAGAGAGAAGCCTGACTCAAGTTAGGTCAAGACCAAGCAAAGGGTAGCAAAGGGCAACTGTGAGCACTTGCTGTGTTCCCCCTATTTTTAAAGCCACAAACTCTACACTGAAACACTGTTAGTGATGGAATGAAGAGTTACCACAAGGTTGAATTCGCTTCAAAGAGTTTTCCTGGGTGTGAAGGACTGACAGCTGTCAGAGAGTGAGAGACTGGGAATTTAATGAGAGATATACTTAGAAATACATTTTTCTAAATAGCAGCTATTAAAGGTAGACAAGGGCAAGATTTAAGATTTGCAGGGAGCCAGTCCAGAAGATTCCTGGACATCAGCCGGAAGTGTATTCAGATAGCAGAATAATGATGACAGTGACAACAAGGCAATGGGTCTCCTGGTTTGCAGGCCACGTGTTTTGGGTGGTAGCACAGACACCAGAGTGTTTGGGGGAACATATGCACGGCAATCACTTCTGACCAAGAAGCTAGGATCATACCCTGTGCCGGCCAATTGTGACAAGACAGCTCAATGGAGGCCCTGCAGTTTTCTGAGAACTCTGGGAGTGGTTTTGGTCAGACTGCTCACGGGACACAGTCATTTCCTGTAGCAAAGCATGTAAGACACAGAAGTTTAGTGAACTTCTGAGTGGCCTGCACGGCAGCAGCTCCAGGCATGAAGGCTGCCTATACACAATCTGCTGTCACAGTCAAGTTTAATAGGCCTACTATCCCCGATCTCCTGACCTCTTGCTCTAAGGCTTCTTGAGAATCTGATGAGAAAGGAAGGTCACAGCCTTCCATCTGGGGCCGGGATTCCACCTAAGCTTGTAGTCCTAACATATCACTATAGACCTTTTGGTACATCTAATGTCTAGAAAACTTAAACCAGAGGTAATACAGTGGTGACGGTGAGAAAGAAGGCAGCCTGATGAAACAGATCGCTGTTTTCAAGACATTTTGGAGCTGGAGGTTCCTTTTGATGTCTAGGTAGAAAAATCAAAGGGTTCCTGACTGATGGCAAAAGGGTGCCCCTAAATCTGAGGCAGGTGGGACTGGCACTGTGGCGGAGCAGGTAGAACTGCCACCTAGCATGCCAGCATCATATATAGGCACCAGTTTGGGTCCTGCCTGTTCCACTTCTGATCCAGCTCTCTGCTATGGCCTGGGAAAGCAGTAGAAGATGGCCCAAGTCCTTGGGCCCCTGCACCCATGTGGGAGACCTGGAAGAAGTTCCTGGCTCCTGGCTTCAGATTAGCGCAGTTCCGGTGGTTGTGGCCAATTGGGGAGTGAACCAGCAGATGAAGACCTCTCTCTCACTCCCTCTCTGCCTCTCCTTCTCACTCTGTGTAACTCTGACTTTCAAATAAATAAATAAATCTTTAAAAAAATAATTTAAAAAAATGAGAAATCTCTTCCATCCGCTAGTTCATTCCCCAAATGGCCACAATGGCTACAGCAAAATAAGGAGTCTGGAACTCCATCAGGGTCTCCCACATGGGTGGCAGGGATGCAAATACTTGAACCATCTTGCACTGCTTTCCCAGGAGCATTAGCAGGGAGCTGGATGGGAAGCAGAGCATCCAGGACTCGAACTGGTGCTCATATGGGATGCCGGTAATGCAGGTGGCAGCTTAATCCTCTGAGCCACAACACTGATCCCACTATTGGGTTTTTAAAAACTAAAATTTTGGGGGCTGGAGCTATGGCATAGCAGGTTGGGCCTCTGCCTGTGGGGCCAGCATCCCATATGGGCACCAGTTTCTGTCCTGGCTGCTCCACTTCCAATCCAGCTCTCTGCTATGGCCTAGGAAAGCAATGGAAGATGGCCCAAGTGCTTGGGTTTCTGAATCTGAGTGAGAGACCAAGAAGAGGCTCCTGGCTGCTGGCTTCACATGGGCCAGTTGGCCGGCGCCATGGCTCAATAGGCTAATCCTCTGCCTGCGGCGCCGGCACACAGGGTTCTAGTCTCGGTCAGGGCGCTGGATTCTGTCCCAGTTGCCCCTCTTCCAGGCCAGCTCTCTGCTATGGTCCGGGAGTGCAGTGGAGGATGGCCCAAGTGCTTGGGCCCTGCACCCCATGGGAGACCAAGAGAAGCACCTGGCTCCTGGCTTCGGATCAGCGCGGTGCGCCAGCCGCAGCGCGCCGGCTGCGGCGGCCATTGGAGGGTGAACCAATGGCAAAGGAAGACCTTTCTCTCTGTCTCTCTCTCTCTCACTGTCCACTCTGCCTGTCAAAAAAAAAAAAAAAAAGAATGGGCCAGCTACAGCCATTGCAACCATTTGGGGAGTGAACCAGCAGATGGAAGTTGTCTCTCCCTCTCCCTGTAACTCTGCCTCTCAAAGAAACAAATAAATCTTAAAAAAAAAAACCTAAAATTGTGACCATGTTAAGAGTTTTTAAATAATTGAAATTATGTCTGATAACATTGTACTGTTGTCTAATATAAAGAAAACAATACTAGAATTCTAATAAATATATCATGAACAGTGAGCGCAATGATAAATCTCTAGGGATTTTACAAAATTTTTGAAATATTTATATTGATGCTATTTTACCCAAACAACTTTAATCTAGGGAAAGGTAAGTATTTTTTACAATGCTTTTTATACAATTTATAAAATATCAAATAAATCTAATTATTCTAACACCTCTTTTTTACAAGGTGAAAGAACAAATTTTTCTGTCATTTTTCTGGGAAATCTCTCTTTCTTAAAAAAAGGTTTATTTATTTATTTCAAAGGCAGAATTACAGAGAGGCAGAGGGAAAGAGAGAAGGATCTTCCATCTGCTCGTTCACTCTCCAAGTGGCTGCAACGGCCAGAGCTGGGCCAATCTGAAGCCAGGAGCCAGGAGCTTCTTCTGGGTCCCCAACATGGGTATAAGACTTGGACCATCTTCTACTGCTTTCCCAGGCACATTAGCAGGGAGCTGGATCAGAAGTGGAACAGCTGGGACTTGAACCAGTACCCATATGGGATGCCGGCACTGCAGGTTGGGGCTTTACCCACTATGCCACTGTGCCGGCCCTGGGAAATCTCTTTTTAAAGATTTATTAATTTATTTGAAAGGCAGAGTAGTGGTGGGATGGAGAAAGAGAGAGAGAGAGAGAGAGAGAGAGAGAGAGAGAGAGAGAGAATCTTCCATCCTGTGGGTTCACTCCCAAAATGGTTTCAATAGCTGGGGCTAGGCCAGGCCAAAGTCAGGTGCCCAGAACTCCATCCCCATCTTCCACATGGGTGCCAAGGGCTGCCTGCTACTGATCTAGAGAGCTGGATCAGAAGTGGAGGAGACAGGATTTGAACCAGCACTCTGATATTGGATGCTGGTATTGCAAGCAACAGCTTAACCTATGCACCACAATGCCAGCCCCACAGAGAAATCTGAAAGTCAGTTTTAGATATAAAAGGTAAAATATAGGATTAGATCTGAGGAAGACAAAATGTCAAAAGCTGTCAAGATATTTGAAAACTTGCTTAACAGGATTGTGCATAGGTTATCGGAAAATAATACTTGGCAGGGTCGGCGCTGTGGTGCAGTAGGTTAAAGCTCTGGCCTGCTTGCGGCGCCGGCATCCCATATGGGTGCGGGAAGGGCACAGTGTTGCCATGACCTCTTGGAGCACGGCACCTTTCAGGAACTGACACGTGTTCAGCTCTGTCCTTTGGGGCTTAGTGGAAGCTTCATTACTAGGTGCTGTGGTTTGGAGGTTGGTTCCAGTGTGCCCCCAAAGGCCCTAAAATGCTTGGTTCTCAGGAAGGCAGTAGAACCTTTAGGAAGTGGGCCTAGTGGGAGGTCCTTAGGTATGCATACTGGAGGTATGCCCTTAGAAGGTAGCTTTCCTAAGAAGGTTGTGTCTTAACATTTATTTATTTGAAAGGCAGAATTATAGAGCTAGAGGCAGAGAGAGAAAGCAGGGAGAGAGATCCTTCATCTGCTGGTTCACTCCCCAAATGGCCCCAACAGACGAAGCTGGGCTGATCTGAAGCCAGGAGCCAGGAACTTCTTCCAGGTATCCCACGTGGGTGCAGGGGCCCAAGGACTTGCGCCATCCTCCACTGCTTTCCCAGGCCATAGCAGAGAGCTGGATCGGAAGTGAAGCAGCCAGGACTAGAATCAGTGCCCATATGGGAAGCCAGCACTGCAAGCAGAGGCTTTGCCTGCTATGCCACAGAGACTAGAGAGAAAGAGTTCTCTCCCCTCTCCCTCTGTGTGTGTGTGCGTGTGTGTGTGTCCCTCTGTGTAACTTGACTTTCAAACAAATAAATAAATGTTTTTTAAAAAAAAAATTTAAAAAGCTACCTTTTTCCTTAACAAAAACACACTTGGCTGTAGCAAGAGGAGGTATCCACCACTGCCAGGGTAGGCTTCAGGTTGTGTTCTCATAGGAAAGGCAGCCTGCAGAGGCGGCAAGGCTCAGGCAAATAGCAGTGGAGGGCAAGAAGGGCCCTGGCAGCCAAGGACTTGAAGGATTACATGAGACAGTGAGGCAGAAGTCAGGGCAGACAGGTCCTGAGGAGGGAGGTGGGACTGCAGGCAGCCATGAAGGTCAACAGTCAACTCCGCTCACGTTTCCCAAGGCTCTATACCTGCAAAGAAGAGTTTGATGTGCCAGTGGGAGGCTTAATACAGTGGCCATAGACTAGCACGGAAGCTGCATATAGGGCTCAGATCCTGATTTGGATGGTTATTCATTAGCAAGTGACCTGACCTCTCCAGCCTTTTCCTTCCCTGTCTAAAATGGAGCTGGCGCAGGGGCTGGCACTGTGGCATAGCAAGTAAAGACGCCGCCTGCAGTGCTGGCATCCCATGTGGGTGCCGGTTCAAGTCCCGGCTGTTCCACTGCCAATCCAGCTCTCCGCTATGGCCTGGGAAAGCAGTGGAGGATGGCCCAAGTCCTTGGGCCCCTGCACCCACATGGGAAGACCCTGAGGAGGCTCCTGGCTCCTGGCTATGGATCAGCGCAGCTCTGGGTGTTGTAGCCAATTGGGGAGTGAACCAGCAGATGGAGGACCTCTCTCTATCTGTCTCTCTCTCTCTCTCTCTGCTTCTCCTTCTCTCTGTGTGTGACTCTTTCAAATAAATAAATAATCTTTTTTAATGGGGCTGGTGCTTCCTCCTCCTGGGATTGCTCCGAGGATCATGTGTGATAGTGCTGGAAGCCTCTGGCACAATGGCTTCCTGTCTGTCAGCAGAAATGTATCAGTCTTGAGACAAAAATCCTCATTTGCAATCAGTGTTGTGTTGGTACACATGTAACAGCTGGCCCTTGCACACTCTTACAAGCCAGTATGAAGATCCTAGAACAAGCTAAACTAACCTATGGCAAGAAAATGTAGGATGATGCTTGCCTCTTGAAGGGTAGCAGCAGGAATTGACAAGGAAGGGGCATGAGGGGACCATCTGTGGAGATGGCCATACTTGGTGCCTTGATATGGGTCTCTATTGATCAAAACTCTTTGAGGGGTAGGCACTTAGCCTAGTGGTTAAGATGTTCACTTCCCATATCAGAGTGGCTGGGTTCTAATCCTGGCTCCTGATTCCAGCTTCCTGATCATGCAGACGCTGGGAGGCGGCTGTGATGGGTCAACTAGTTGGATCCCTGCTACCTACTTGGGAGACCTGGATTGAGTTCCAGGCTCCTGGCTTCGACCTAGCCCCAGCCACTGTGGACAGCTGGGGAGTGAACCAGCAGTCTCTGTCCTTCTTTCTCCCAAGTAAACTTTTTGAAAGTTGTATTTCATGATATGCTTGAGATTTGTACATCTATCAATTTTATTTAAACTAAATAAACATTGAATGCTAGCTAATGATACATATGCTGAATTAGAAGTGAATTTCACTGAAGTTAGCAACTTACTTTAAATTACATCCAAAAATAAGATAGACTGAGGGACAGCTAGAGAGATGGATAAATGAACAGACATGGGATAAAGCAAGGTTAGCATCATGTGAGTCTTGATAGGTGATACATGAGTCCTCACTAAACAATTCTTTTCATTGTTCTCTATGCTTGAGAATTTAATAAAATCTTGGGAAAAACATATCTGGCATACCTTAATATTCAAAGTTCTTTTCCTTTTGCAATCATTGCTACCAAAGGTTTCATTTATAAATAATGATTATAGTTTTTAACCACTATTTTTTCTTTTACAGAGACAACAAGAAGTAGATAACTGTGAACTATCTGTCATATACTAACATGTTGTAGCAGGATAGCAAAGCTCAATTTTTTATAGGTACAGTTATCCTTCAGTATCCACAGGAGCTTGGTTCTAGGATACTACCAATCACTCTAGTGCAGATACCAAAATCCATGGATGCTCAAGTTCCTTAGATACGGGCTGGCACTGTTGCACAGTGGGTTAAGCCATGGCCTGCAGTGCCGCATTCCATATGGGTTCCGGCTCGAGTCCTGGCTGCTCCACTTCCACTCCACCTTCCTGCTAATGTGCTTGGGAAAGCAGCAGAGTATGGCCCAAGTCCTTGGGCCCCTGCATCCACATGAAGAAGACCAGGAAGAAGCTCCTGGCTTCTGGCTTCAGCCTGGCCAGCCCTGGTCATTGCAGCCATTTGGGGAATGAACTAGCAAATAGAAAATATCTCTGTGTGTGTGTGTCTCACTCCTCTCTCTCAGTAATTCTGCCTTTCAAATAAATAATAAATCTTTAAAAGTTCCTTACATAAAATGGCATAGTCTTTCCACAGGATCTAAGAATATACTCAAGTATCCTTTAAATGACCTCTAGATTACTTATAATACCTAATACAATGTAAGTGCTATTGTAACTCGTTGGTATACCATATCTTTTAGGGAATAACAGCAAGAAAAATGTGCACATGTACAGATGCAATTTTATTGTCCAATATTTTTGGTCCAAGATTCGCTGCAGAATACAGATGCAGAGGGCCAACTGTATACACCTCCTTATATACAGTGCAACTTCTCTGTGTGGCAAAACAAGCTAAGAAAAACATGTTTATTAACAGACACAAATCTTTTTAGTCTGTCTGGAACAGATAAAAATAAGAAACTTATGCTTAGTAATTAATGCTTTGATATTTTATTTAACTTAGAAATTACCTAAATGTTTGATGACTACTAATTAAATCTTTAAAAAACAGATGTATTTTAAAATTATTTATTTATTTATTTGAAAGGCAGAGTTACACAGAGAGGTAGACACACACACACACAGAAAGAGAGAGGGAGAGGGAGAGGGAGAGGGAGAGGGGTCTTCAATCCACTGGTTTACTCGCCAAATGGATGCAACGGCCAGAGCTGAGCCAATCCGAAGTCAAGAGCCTGGAGCTTCTTGCAGGTCTCTTACATGGGTGCAGGGGCAGGTGCCTGGGCCATCTTCTACTGCTTTCCCAGGCCATATCAGAGCTGGATGGGAAGAGAAGCAGCCAGGAGTTGAACCAGTGCCCATATGGGATGCCGGCACTTCAGGCCAGGGCTTTAACCCACTGTGCCACAGTGCCAGCCCCTAAACCTTTTTTTTAAAAAAAGGTTTTTTTAAAAAAATCTGATTGTAAAGTTTGAGGTACCTCATTTGAGTTGACAGAACTTAAAAAAAAAAAGAAAAAAGAAAGAAATGGAGCATCCAAGAGTCAAACCAGCACTCATATGGGCTGTTGGTGTTAAAATTGGCAGCTTGCAGGTACCAATGCCAGTGCACTTGGTAAAGTGATAAGTAAAAATACACAACCGATCAAAAAGATAGGGTATGTGTTGAAGAGATTTCACAAATAAGACCAGTGTAAGCAAATAATGAAGGATAGAATTAAAAGGGAGAGAATGATCCTGCGGGGGAAGCAGGACACACAGCAGACTCAGAATGGCAAACGCCCAAAACAGCACTCCGGCCTCAGAATCAACCCTTGGGACATTCGGATCTGGCTAAAAGGTCCATGAGAGTCTCACAGGCATGGAAAGCCACGACACGGTGGCAAAACACAATCTAAATAAAAGACCCTGGTGAACGAGACCCCAGCAGAAGGAACAGGCCATCAAGGAGAGAGGCGCCTTTCTCTGAAGGGAGGAAGAAACCTCCACTGTGATACGGCCTTGACTAAACAAGTTCAGAGTCGGTGAACTCAAGGGACTTCCATAGCCTAGACAGCTCATAGCAAGAGTCTCAGGTGATTGCTGACGTCATAAATAAGAGTGCCAATTGTTAAATCAACAACGGGAGTCACTGGGTACATGCTCCCCACGTAGGATCTCTGTCCTTAATGTGTTTTACTATGAAACTTAAAAACACTACTAGTCGAACAGTACCCTATACCTTGTGCGGTTGTGTGAATGCAGCCTGTTGAAATCCTTGCTTAGTATATACTAAGTTGATCTTCAGTATATGAAGGTAATTGAAAATGAAACTTGATAAAGGGTGGGATGGGAGAGGGAGAGGGGAGGGCCACGGGAGGGAGGGAGGTTGGGGGGGAAGCCACAACAATACAAAAGTTGCACTTTGTAAATTCACATTTATGAAATAAAAAATTAAAAAAAATTTTAAAAAATTGGCAGCTTAACCCACGGAGCTACAGCATAGGCCCCTATGTTAGGTTTTAGAGACTATTTTATAACCTCCACATGGGAAATTCAGAAGTTCAGGTGTTGATTTTTTTCCGAGAGCTTTAGGAGTTTTTAATTTATATGCTTACTTATTCCTCTCTAAGACAACTAAAATGGAGTCCCTTTGAGGAATTTCATAAATTGAGTTGGTAATATCATCCAGAGGTAGAAAAATATCACATATACGTGACAGACCTACATAAACATACAGATACAGATACAAAGCTTATACCACTGACTCTAAAATCTTAGCTACAAGTCAGGCACAACACAGAAATCCATAACTCACCAGTTTATATAAAACAGCATTAGCTCTTGTCTTTGCCCAACTTTGTATTTGTTTCAGTATTGTGCTTCCGGTAGGTGGGAGAAATTGAGGTTACCTCTTCAATATGAGGGCGAAAGTTTCCCACCAACATTTGTGAAGGAGAATTTCAAGATTTTTTTTTTGTCTTGATGTGTAATCTTGTCGAGGCTGTACACTAAATTTTTGATACGCGACCAAAGAGACACCAAGCAACCACCTAGGTATCTTCAAAGACTACCTGAGTGGATAAACTATACAGCCTGCTTCCAGTTAGCAATTCCAGTCTCTGGTAGCTACTTTTGGGGTCCTTCAAGAATGGTGGCAAGTGGACTAATGCTCCAATGACCATGAGGAATCAAGGGACTGCAGTGAGAAGAAAAAGGACTAGCAGGGGCGGATAGAGGGTGGATAAGGGGGACTTACCATATGACCCAGAAATCCCACTTCTGGGAGTATATCCAAAGGAAATGAAATCTGCATATGAAAGAGACACTTGCATTCCCATGGTGATTTGGTTTTGTTTTGTTTTGTTTTGTTTTTGTTTTTTGCAGCACTATTCACAACAGCCAAGATCCGGAATCAACCTAGGTGTCCGTCAATGAATGAAGAAAATATGGTGTATACATACAATGTAATATATTCAGCCATTAAAAAAAAAAAACATGAATGTAATCCTGACATCTGCAGCAAAATGAATGGAACCCAAGGTCATTATGTCAAATGAAATAACTCAGACACAGAAAGACTAATACACATTCTTCTCTCTTATATGTAGAAGTTTTAAGAAGTTGATCTGAGCTTGGAATAGTAATTACTAGAGGCTGGAAAGGGGAGATAGGGGACAGAGGAAGGTTGGATAGCAGGTACCAAAACACAGTCAAAAAAAGTAGGAAGAAGCTGGCGCTGTGGCTCAACAGGCTAATCCTCCACCTGAGGCGCCAGCACACTGGGTTCTAGTCCCAGTGGGGGCACCAGATTCTGTCCCGGTTGCTCCTCTTCCAGTCCAGCTCTCTGCCGTGGCCCGGGAGTGCAGTAGAGGATGGCCCAAGTGCTTGGGCCCTGCACCTGCATGGGAGACCAGGAGAAGCACCTGGCTCCTGGCTTCGGCGCAGCGGCCATTGGAGGGTGAACCAACGGAAAAAGGAAGACCTTTCTCTCTGTCCCTCTCTCACTGTCCACTCTGTCTGTCAAAAAAAAAAAGTAGGAAGAGCACATGTTCGACAGCACAGCGGGACAATTACAGTTCACAATAATGTATTATATGTTGCATGAAGAATAGGAAGAGAGGAGTTGATAGGCTCCAAACATAAAGGACAAGAAAATGGAGAAACTAACTTCCTGATCTGATGTGAACAGTTTAGCTGTATACAGTTGTTGAAATAGTGTACTTTACCACATGAAAATGTACAAGTGTTACATGCTAAACAAAAAAATTTTGGGGCCGGCGCTGTGGTGCAGGAGGTTAATACTCCGCCTGCAGCGCTGGCATCCTATATGGGCGCTGGTTCAAGTCCCGGCTGCTCCTCTTCCGGTCCAGCTCTCTGCTGTGGCCTGGGAAAGCAGTAGAAGATGGCCCAAGTCCTTGGGCTCCTGCACCCTCGTAGGAGACCTGGAGGAAGCTCCTGGCTCCTGGCTTCAGATCAGCCCAGCTCCGGCCGTCGCCGCCATTTGGGGAGTGAACCAGCGGATGGAAGACCTTTCTCTCTGTCTTTCCCTCTCACTGTCTACAACTCTACCTCTCAAATAAATTAAAAAAAAAAACTTCAATGAAAAAATTAGAAAAGAATTATGGAGAATTTAAGGGTTTTGAAGAGGGACCCAGCCAAGGATTCAAGGGAGCTGAAGGAAGATCAAAGGTAGGAGGATCAAAAGCAATGGGAAGTTAGGGCAAGCATACAGCGCTGTAGCTGAGCTGCTGCTTGGGATGTCCACACGCCGTACCGGAGTGCCTAGGTTTGAATCCCGGATATTCCACTTCTGATCCAGCTTCCTGTTAACGGGCATCCTGGGAAGCAGCAGATGTTGGCTGAACTACATGGATCAGTGTCATCCACATGGAAGATTCACATTGAGTTTGGGGATCCTGGCTTCTGTCTGGCCCAGCTGTGACTGTTGTGGGGAGTGAACCAGCAGATGGAAGATCACTCTCCATCTGTCTGTCTGTCTGTCTCTCTCTCTCTCTCTGACTTTGAAATACAACGAAAATGATTTGGGGCCCAGGCTGTGGAGTAGTAGGTTGGGCCTCCGCCTGCGGTGCTGGCATCTCATGTGGGCACCAGTTCATTTCCCTTCTGCTCCTCTTCTGATCCAGCTCCCTGATAATGGCCTGGGAAGGCAACAGAGGAAAGCTCAGATGCTTGGACCCCTGCACCCACGTAAGAGACCCAGAAGAAACTCCTGGCTCCTGGCTTCAGATAGGTGCAGCGCACCAGCCATAGCAACCATTTGGGGAGTGAACCAACGGAAGGAAGACTTTTCTGTCTGTCTCTCTCTCGCTGTCTATAACTCTACCTCTCAAAAAAATAAAAAGACTCAAAAGATCCAGCAAGCCAGCATGAATACCTGAGTGAAGACAGCCAGGTCCGAGGGCACTCAGCACTGTATGTGAGTCATAATGCTATTAACATTCAAAGAAAAACAAATCAGACTTATTTTTTTAAGATTTATTTTATTAAGTTGAAAGGCAGAGCGTACAGAGAGAGAGAGAGAGAGAGAGAGAGAGAGAATTTTCCATCTACTGGTTCACTTCCCAGATGGCTCCAATGGCTGGCGCTAGGCCAGGTCAGAGCCAGGAGCTTCTTCCAGGTCTCTCACGTGGGTGCAGGGGCCCAAGCACTTGGGCCAACTTCTGCTGCTTTTCCTGATGCATTAGCAAGGAGCTATTCCAGAAGTGGAGTAGCTGGGACTGGAACCAGCACCCACATGGGATGCCAGTGCCACAGATGGCGGCTTTACTGGCTATGCCACAGCGCTGCCCCAAATCAGAACTTATAAAGGAGAGATTCCTCTGAGGGTACTTCAAAAAGTTTATGGGAAAATGGAACTAAAAGATATGTTTATTTTGGTGCAAAAAAGCTGAAATCCATACATAGCTTTTTTAAAAAGATTTATTTATTTACTTGAAAGTCAGAGCTACAGAGAGAGAGAGAGAGACAGAGAGAAAGAGAGAGAGAAAGGTCTTCCATCCACTTGTCCACTCCCCAGATGGTCGCAACGACCGGAGCTGTGCCAATCCAAAGCCAGGAGCCAGGAGCTTCTTCCGGGTCTCCCATGCAGGTGCAGGGGCCCAAGAACTGGGGATATCTTCTACTGCTTTCCCAGGCCATAGCAGAGAGCTGGATGGGAAGTGGAGCAGCTGGGACTCGAACCGGCATCCATATGGGATGCCAGCACTGCAGGCAGCGGCTTTACCCACTCACTACGCCACAGTGCCGGCCCCCATAGTTTTTCATAATATGTATTTTTCATGAAGTTTTTGAAGATTCCCTGTTTTTAAAAGGATGACTTCAAGGGAAGGAAAGTGACCATTACAACAGGGGGACAATTGCTATTGGGACTGCTGCGACCACACACCTTGCAAGAGTCTCAAAACCAAACAGGAAAAAAAAAGGCTTTTCTTTTATAGGCTGAGGAGGAGGCAAGCAGAGATAAACAGACTCTGGAAAGGAAGCTGGACAGGCGAGAGGAAATGACTAGTAAGTTCTGATAGGAAAGTGTTTCACTGTGGTCAGTTGATTCCCAGGAGAGGCTGAGAACAGGGTCATCCCGCACATTTTTGTGTGTTTGCTCAGGCTTGGGGCAAGCAGAGTTCAATGGCCTGCAGGAGAGAGAAGTCTGACTCAAGTTCAGTCAAGACCAAGCAGAGGGTATATAATGGTCAGGATATAGCACACTCTCCATGTTTTACAGAGATACCCAATGACATGCGCCAAAAGGACCATACTATCATTCTACTGATTAAACAAATAAAACAACTCAAAGCTTTCTCTCTTTCTGATCTGTTCTCCTGGCCTCCCCCACTAACCAGGCAGACTGCCTGCAAATGGGCTTTGAAATCCTAGTTTGTGCCCTTCCAGAATTCTGGATTCCAAACTCCATTTTAAAATAACATGCAACTAACAGTATAAAACCACCCAGGGACAGGGATGGACTGTTTGTTGATGTACAAATAAGCCAACGATGGCCTCTACATACTAGCCAACAGATTATTTCTTTGCTGCTGCAGCCTGGGACCCATTAGCTCAAACACTGAACTGGTGCCAAACGGGTGGCAAATACAGATGGCCCCAGACTCAACAGTGGTTCAACTTAATGATTTTTTTTTTGACTTCACAATGGTCTGAGATTGTACCCCTATACTCATTCTGTTTTTTACTCTCCATATATTATGCAATAAATTGCATGAGATATCCAACATTTCATTATAAAACAGGCTTTGTGTGAGTGGATTTTGCCCAACTGTAGGCTAATCTAAGAGTTGTGAGCATGTAGGCTATGCTAAGCTGTGATGTTTGGTAGGTTAAGTGGAGTAAATTCATTTTCACTTTATAATATGTTCAACCTACAATGGATTTATAAAGATATAACCCTGTAAGTCGAGAAATCTGTATTTTCACATCCTTTATTTATTTACTTACTTATTTATTTTCATTTCTTTGAAAAGTAGAGACAGACAGGTTTACTCCCCAGATGACTGCAACAGCCAATGTTAGGCCAAGCTGAAACCTGGAGGCTGGCGTCCAATCCAAGTCTTCCACGTGGGTGGCAGGGACCCATCTACTTGGGCCATGATCTGCTGCTTCCCAGGGAGCGCACTAGCAGGAAGCTGGAATTGAGAACAAAGCCAGGACTCAAAGCAGGGCTTCTATGGGATATGGGCATCCCAAGCGGTATCTTAACGACTGCACCAAACACCTGCTCCCAGTTACTTTTAAAGTAGCCCAAACAATCAGATTTTTAGCTGTTTAGAGCCTTCTGCTTTGCATACCCTAGGAAACCTCACCAGGAATCTGCTGACAATACATAAGATATGCTTGGAAAGACCCCAAGCCTCTGCTGCCCTTGTGAGCTCTCTGACCCAGAGACTCCACTTTGTGCTGCTAAGCAACATCACCTAGACAATTAAGTCCCTCCTCCAGCCCCTCTGGCCCCAAGAGTTCCCTTGCCCTCCTCCTCTTCTGAGAGATGACTCAAGCTGCTAGGAGGGACTTCCAGCACATGCAAACTTTCACTGCATCACAAATAAAGCTTGTGTATTCACCAATAAAGCTCATGTATGCTACTCCACCTCATGGTCTTATTTTTCCCTTGATTGGCCTCCAAATCCCTCAAACCTCCTACATCAGGCTAGCTGATAAAACTGGAGCTGGCATGAAAATAGCTGTATTACCTGGTACTAAAAGAGCCCATGAGATCCATACCTTCAGGCCCCCAATAGATGCCTGAAGTGGCAGATAATGCTGAACCATATATATGTGTATATACACACATATATATTATATATATACAGTTTTGTTCCTATACACATGTGCATATGAGAAATTTTCATAAATTATGCACAGGAGGAAATAAGCTACAATAACTAATAAGATAGAACAATTAAAACCGTATACTGTTATCAAATTGCCAGAATCACCACTCCTGTGCTTTGGGACCATCAATAAGTAAAATAAGAGTTACTTTAGCACAAGCATCATGGTGCTTCAACAGTTGATCTGATAACTGAGATGACTCCTAACTGACTAACAGGCAGATAAACCTGTGTGGGTAAGTGTGGGTCTCTGGACAGAAGGGAGAATCATGTCCTTGTCAAGACAGAGTGGAGGGGGCTGGCGCTGTAGCACAGCGAGTAAAGCTGCCACCTACACTGCCAGCATCCCTTATGGGCGCCAGTTCAAGTCTTGGCTGCTACACTTCCGATACAGCTCTCTGCTCTGGCCTGGGAAAGCAGTAGAAGATGGCCAAGGTCCTTGGGCCCCCGCACCTGGGTGAGAGACCCAGAAGAAGCTCCTGGCACCTGGCTCAGATTGGCGCAGCTTTGGCTGTTGTGGCCATCTGAAGAGTGAACCAGTGGATGGAAGATCTCTCTCTCTCTCTCTCTCTCTCTCTGCCTCTGTTCTCTGTAACTCTGCCTTTTAAATTAATAAATAAATCTTTTTTAAAAAGACAGAGTGGAATGTCATTAGATTTATTACACTACTGAGAGCAGTGAGAAATTTAAAATGTATGACTTATTTATTTCCAGAATTTCCCACTCAATGCTGTCAGACTGTGGTTGACCATGGGTAACTGAAATCATGGAAAGGAAAACCACAGGTAGAGGGTAATGTTGTATGTAACTTTATCCTATACAGCAATAGGAGTGGGAATGGATTGAGTGGGAGGCACTTTTGCTAGACTGGGATTGCTGCCAGAAATCTGGATCAGCACAGTTACTAAGCCAAACATCCTTTCCAAAGGTGGAAAAGTTTGGGGAGAATAATGGCAAAGAAGGAAAAATAGCAGCTGAGGGAAAAAGAATGAGTAAGTTATGCAATGGGGGGAAATCCAATATTACGTTGGTGCCTCAAGAGAAGCTCAGAGCAAGAAATTCATTTTGTCTCAGCACAATCATACCAGATGCCTGAAAGGTAAAACCCTAAGTTCTTTTTTAAAAAAATATTATTTATTTATTTGAAAAGCAGAGTTACAGAGAAGGAGAGGCAGAGAGAGAGAGAGAGAGAGGTCTTCCATCCACTGGTTCACTCCTCAATTGGCTGCAATGACTGGAGCTGTGCCAATCCGAAGCCAGGAGCCAGGAGCTTCTTCTGGGCCTCTCATGAGGGTGCAGGGGCCCAAGCACTTGGACCATTTTCTACTGCTTTCCCAGGCCATAGCAGAGCTGTACCTAAAGTGGAGCAGTTGGGACTCGAAACAGCACCCATATGGGATGCCAGCACTACAGGCAGTGGCTTTACCCACTATGCCACAGTGCTGGCCCCTGAAACCTTAAGTTCTGAGACTCCCTTTGCTTTTGGAACCTAATAGAGACAAACAGAAGCCTGTAAACCTGCATGTCATCACTCTGGGATACATTTTGGCCATATCGCTTGGTGATGAACTTGACCAAATATAGATGATTAAGTGGAACTCAAAGGGCCAGGACCATCTGACTTTTCCTTTTACGATAGATCTACTACCAACTACACAATTTGGGAAAGAATGACCCTGGGGGCCATCAGACTATCTGGTGTAGTTTCCAGCAGACTGATTACTATGTTACCAGAGACCTAAATGATAGAATGCTTAGACATTTCCCTGGCTATGTAATGGCTGAAATATAGCAGCAGCATGCCTGAAATGCCACAGTGAGCTATGTACATAAAAGGCTATGAAACAGAATAGAAAAAAAGAAATGGGTTTAGTATGGAATTAAAACAGTATGGGGCCAGAGCTGTGGTGTAGCGGGTAAAACCACTGCCTGCAGTGCTAGCATCCCATACGGGTGCAGGTTTGAATCCCAGCAGCTCCACTTCCGATCCAGCTCTCTGCTATGGCCTGGGAAAGCAGTGGAAGATGGCCCAAGTCCTTGGGCCCCTGCACCTGCATGATCAGCACAGCTCTGGGTGTTGCAGTCATCTGAGGAGTGAACAAGCAGACGGAAGACTTCTTTCTCTCTCTTTCTCTCTCTCTCTCTCTCTCTCTCTCTCTCTCTCTCTGCCCCTGTCTCTCTGTAACTCTGTCTTTTAAATAAATAAATAAATCTTTAAAAAAAAAAACAGTGAACATCACATGGTGGGCTCCAGTTCCCAGGATAAAAGCCCTACTCTGAGACAAGAAAGGCTCTGGGAGATATTATGTCACACTCAGACTTCATTACATCTAAGTGTGACTGCTAACCATTAGCTAATTAATGCCAAAAAATTTCTGTAGAAGTTTAATATAAGATAAAAACAGAAGTAGATAAAAAGGGTAAATGAGTAATGAAATTATTATAAAAATATAAAAGTTTGATAGGATGGATTAATTTTTTTTAAGTTTTTCTTTAAAGTCTACTCCTAATCCACATTAGAGTCTCCAAATTTTAGGAATGTGTATATTGATAATATCACTGAATCTTATTTATGCTTTATTAAATACTCCACTAAGTGTATGGGGCTAGCATGTGGCACAGTTGATTAAAATGCCTCTTGCGACACCAACATTTCGAGTCCTGGCTGCTCCACTTCCAGTCCAGCTGGGAGCACCTGGGAAGGCAGCAGATGTTGGCCCAAGTACTTGGACACCTGAACGTGGGAGATTAGGATGGAGTTCTGGGCTCCTGGCTTCCACCTGGCCCAGCCCTGGCCATCATGGACATTTGGGGAGTGAACCAGTGGATGGAAGATCTCCTTCATTCTCTCTCTCTCTCTGTCTCTGCCTTTCAAATAAATACTTAAATACATAAGAAATGCATATTTAAAATAAATAAGTACTGCACTAAATGTGGATGTTCAAAAAACAATCATCATTTTTTAGAAGGGAGCCTTGGCCATGGGCCAACGGGGTGTACTATGCCATAAAGGGTTAACTCAGCAGGCTTAGGCTGCTGTATACAGTCAGGAAAGTGAAGAGGCAACCAACAGAATGGGAAAAAATATTCGCAAACTATACTACAGATAAAGGATTGATAACCAGAATCTACAAAGAAATCAAGAAAATCCACAACAACAAAACAAACAACCCACTTAAGAGATGGGCCAAGGACCTCAATAGACATTTTTCGAAAGAGGAAATCCAAATGGCCAACAGACACATGAAAAAAATGTTCAAGATCACTAGCAATCAGAGAAATGCAAATCAAAACCACAATGAGGTTCCATCTCACCCCGGTGAGAATGGCTCACATTCAGAAATCTACCAACAACAGATGCTGGAGAGGATGTGGGGAAAAAGGGACACTAACCCACTGTTGGTGGGAATGCAAACTGGTTAAGCCACTATGGAAGTCTGTCTGGAGATTCCTCAGAAACCTGAACATAACCCTACCATACAACCCAGCCATCCCACTCCTTGGAATTTACCCAAAGGAAATTAATTTGGCAAATAAAAAAGCCATCTGCAAAAAAAAAAAAAAAAAAAAAAAAGAAGGGAGCCTTGGCCATGGGCCAAAGGGGTGTACTATGCCATAAAGGGTTAACTCAGCAGGCTTAGGCTGCCCAAACCCTGCACATTACAATATCTGAGGACTGGCCTTTGACTAGCTCCCAGAAGATAGCCTCGGAGCCTATGGAATAGACTGATAAAGAGTGTCTTTGTATACCTCAGACTTCAGTACACATCAGATGGTATTAGTTATTATGGTATTCTGTATGTTTGAGACTTTGACCTCCGGGGAGCTGGGGATGGAATAGCTAAGGTAAGTCATCCAGATATTCCTTGACTACATGCTTAACTACCAGTAAAAATCTCAGACACCAAGACTCAAGCAAGCTTCCCTATTTGGCCATACTTCTTGTATGTTGTCACACATTGCTGGGATAATTAAGTACTATCCACATGACTCTATTCAGAGATGATAACTAGAAACTTCTGCCTAGTTTCTCCTAAAATTCGTTTTCTACATACATTTTCCTTTGCTCATTTTACTCTGTAACTGCATTAAAAGTTGATAATCATGGGGAGGGCACTGTGGCATAGCAGGAAAAGCCACCACCTGCAGTGCTGGCATCCCATATAGGTGCTGGTTTGAGTTCCAGCTGTTCTACTTCCAATTCAGATCCCTGCTAATGTACCTGAGAAAGCAGCGGAATATAGTCCAAGTCCTTGGGCCCCTGCACCCATGTAGGAGACCTGGAAGAAGCTCCTGGCTCCTGGCTTCAAATCAGCCCGGCTCCAGCCATTGAAGGCATTTGGGGAATGAACCAGCAGATGGAAGATCTCTCTCTCTCTCTCTCTCTCTCTCTCTCTCTCTTTCTGCCTCTGCCTCTCTGTAACTCTGCCTTTCAAATAAATATATAAATCTTTAAAAATGATAATGATGAGTAAAACAGCTTTTTCTGAGTTTTGCTAGTCTTTCCAATGAATTATCAAGTCTGAGAGTGGTCTTGGGGAACCCAGATACACAATTCCCCACTTGTTTTTCCACATGACAAAATAGAGGAAGGCAAATAATAGTGGAAAAACATGATAAGAGAAGTTCAGAGGGAATAAAGATATGAATAGTTCATATGACCTTACTTCTATATAGACTACACATTTGTCTGTGAACTTCCTGGCAACTACAGTGAAAAGGGTATGGGGCCGGCACTGTGGCATAGAGGGTAAAGCCACCACCTGCAGTGCTGGCATCCCATATGGGTGCCAGTTCGACTCCCGGCTGCTCCTCTTCCAATCCAGCTCTCTGCTACGGCCTGGGAAAACAGTGAAAGATGGCCCAGGTCTTTGGGCCCCTGCACCCATGTGGGAGACCTGGAAGAAGTTCCTGGCTCCTGGCTTCGGATTGGCTCAGCTCCAGCCATTGTGGTCATTTGGGGAGTGAACCAGCAGATGGAAGACTTTTGTCTCTGTCTCTCCCTCTCATTATCTGCAACTCTACCTTTCAAGATAAATAAAGAAAATCTTTTTAAAAAGAAAAGGGTAAACATGATCATCTACATAATTTTCATTCTCCACAAATAGAAAACTCAGGACTAAGAAAATTTATTGTTGGTTCTTTCTAAAGGTCAGTGGTTTTCAGCCCAGAATTCTAATGAACCCATTTTTAGCTACAATCTTCTGCCAGATGCTTTCAGGGTAGTGGCTGGGCTTTCCTGGTTTTCCATGGCTTCTGTGCTATTGTCTGTGTTTGGGAGTTCATTTCCCAGCTCAATACAAATTCCTTCTCCTATGCTCTTCCATGTGAGAAATATTATTTTTTCTGCTCAAAAATATAAGCTACACAGATAGCAAAAAAAGTAAATAACATAAATAGATAAACATTAGGAAAAGCAAAGATCTCCATAAAAGGAAAAGAAAAATGCTCCACAATCACCTCCCACACCTCATCTCCTAATACCATCATCTTGGTGATTAGGCTTAATCATATGGATTGGGTGGCAAGGGGACACAAACATTAAGACCACTGCATCCACTATTGCTTCCTCTTCACTTTGAGGGCACCTGCTAAACCAAGATTACTCAAGCTGCAGTTTTCAAGAACACAGCCTGCTCAAACATGCTGACTTCAATCTGGGAATCAGAAAGGCCTCACAGAAGGGGCCAGCACACACCAGCTTCCCCTATCAGAGCACTGGTTTGAGTCATGGCTGCTCCACTTCAATTCAGCTCCATAATAATGTGCCTGGAAAAAAAGGGTGGATACTAAGAGTACTTGGAGCCCTGCCACCCACATGGGAGACCCGGGTGGAGTTCCAGGCTCCTGGCTTTGGTCTTGCCCAGCCCCAGCTGTTGTGGCAACTTGAAGAATGAATCAGCAGGTGGATGATCTCTCTCTCTCTTCTCCTTCCCTCCCTCTCTCCCTATTTCTGTCATTCTGCCTGCCAAATAAATAAATATTTTTTTAAAAAAGATAAAACTTGGATGTCTCAGAATAAATTCCTAAAAATAAAAAAGAGAGGCTCCATATAGCAGTTAGCTTGCTAGCTCATTAGCCTGTCCTTCTGCCTCTTACTGTACAAGGGCACCTAAGGCCCTAATAAGACCAAATGTCAGCACCTTGATCCAGGACAACTCAGCCTCCAGAATTTTAAGAAATAAATTCATTTCTTTCATAAATTTTTCAATTTCAGGTATTCTGCTTTATCAGCTCAAAAACAACAGGCCACGTCCTCAAATATCACACTCCTGTAATAGGATATTCAGGTACAATCTGCTCACTTTTTTTTTTTAACCTCAGCAATACCTCCCAGACTGTGGGATTTCTGGGCATAAGCTGAGGAACGGAGAAGGGCATGGGTGTGGTAGGGTTCCTGGACAGTCACCTGGTCCAACTCTGGAAGTCTGGAGCTCCCTGAGTGCTGGGGATGGACCTTGCAGAGGGTTCAGGGCTCACACTATGGAGCTCATCAGTGCTCTGTGCAGTTTGTGTTCCTGAGTGGGTGGTCTGTACAGACAACGTGAGCTCACTCCAGGCAATGAATCAGCTGGTTCACCTTGGTAGAGACGGGCTCATGATGTGAACACAACCAGCCAGTGTCAACATCCCCTCCCCCTAATGACTAGAATCAGAGGAGATCTGCCATGCCTCTTGCCCCACTTGCAAACTGTAGTCAGAGCTCCCTGGCCCCACCCAGCACACACTTCTGGATCTCCGGTGTAAGCTGGAGGCATTCCTCAAGTCACAGAGGCATATTTCCAAGAACAAAGTCTTCAGAAGAGATAATAGCAAGTGATTCCCCAGATAGGTTAAAAAAATCAATGTAAAAGTACAGGATACATGAATAAGAAAGTATGATTCCACAAAAGGAAGACAATAATACATTAATATTGGACTTTGAAGACAGGTAGATTAATGAAATGCCATTAAAAGGAATTCAGAAGGATGATGATTGTAAGATCACTCAAAAACACAAAGAAACAATTACATAGAATAAGGAAATCTATATATGATGAGGATGAGCAATTTTGCAAAGAAATAAAGATCTTGAAGAAAATCCAAACCAAAATATTAAGAATGAAGAATTCAATATGTCAAATAAAAAATACTGTGGAAAGCCTTAACAACGGACTTGATGATATAGAAGAAAGAATGTCTGAGCTAGAAGACAAGTCTTTTGAATTATCTTAGTGAGACAAACAAGAAAGAAAAAAAAACAGAAAAACCAAAAACAGTGTTCAGAAGTATGAAACAAGAACCCCAGGGCTGGCGCTGTGACGCACTGGGTTGATCCTCTGCCTGAGGCACTGGCATCCCATATGGGTGCCAGTTCCAGTCCTCGTTGCTCCTCTTCCAGTCCAGCTCTCTGCTGTAGCCTGGGAAAGCGGTGGAGGATGGCTCAGGTGCTTGGGCATCTATACTTGCATGGGAAACCAGGAAGAAGCACCTGGCTCCTGGCTTCAGATCGGCGCAGCTCCATCTGTTGTGGCCATTTGGGGAGTGAACCAATGGAGGGAGGACCTTTCTCTCTCTCTCTCTCTCTCTCTCTCTCTCACTGTCTTTAATTCTACCTGTCAAATAAATAAATAAAAATCTTTAAAAAAAAGAACCCCATATTGCCATATTACACACTATATAAAAATGATTTCACAATGGATTAAGGATATAAATCTAAAGCCTGATAACATAAAATTACTAGAGGAAAACATATTGGAAACCTTGTAAGACATTGGCATAAGTCAAGACTTCTTGAAAAAGACCCCAGAAGCACAGGCAATAAAAGAAAAAAATAGATAAATGGGATTATATCAACCTAAGAAGCTTCTGTACAATAATACACTCAACAAAGTGAGTAGTTAACCAAGAGAATGTGAGAAAATATTTGCAAACTATGTTATCTGATATATCTAGAATATATAAAGAGGTCAAGAAACTCAACAACAAAACACACAATCCAGTTAAAAAATGGGCAAAGGACATGAACAGGTGTTTTTCAAAGGATGAAACACAATGGCCAACAGACACATGAAAAGATTGTCAGGATCACTAGCCATCAGGGAAATGCAAATAAAAACCACAATGCAGTGTCACCCCACCCCAGTTAGAATGGCTATCATCCAAAAATAAAAAAATAACAAATGGTGGCAAGAATGTGGATTAAAATGGTACCCTGCTGACAGGAATGAAAACTGGTACAACCATTATGGATATGGAGATTCCTCAGAAATCTGAAAATATGGGACCACTGCTGTGATGCAACAGGGTTAAGCCACCTCCTGCAGCACCAGCATCCCATATGGACACCAGTTCAATTCCTGGGTAGTCTACTTCCAATCCAGCTCCCTTCTAATGTGCCTGGGAAAGCAGCACAGGATCGCCCAAGTCCTTGGGCCTCTGCATCCTCCTGGGGACCCAGATGAAGCTCCTGGCTCCTGACTCCAGCCTGGCCCAGCCCCAGCCATCGTGGTCATTTGGGTAATGAACCAGTGGACAGAAGATTTCTCTCTCTCTCCCTCTCCTTCTCCCTCTTTCCCTCTTTCTTCCCCCTTTCCCCCTCTCTCTCTCTGTCTCTCTTTCCTCCCTCACCCTCTTCCTCTCTCCCTCTCTTTCTCCCTCTCTCTTCCTCTCTCTCCCCCCCCTCCTTCTCTCCTTTTTCGCATTTCTCCTCTCTCTCTCTCTCTCTCTAACTCTTCCTACTGTATGACACAGCCATCCCACGCCTGGAAATAGACCCAAAGGAAATGAAATCAGCATATGGAAGCATTACCAGTACTCCCAAGTTTACAGCAGCTCAATTCACAATAGCTAAAATATGGAAACATCCTAGATGTCCATCAACTGATGACTGGATAAAAAAAAGTGGCATATATACATGATGAAATACTACAGAGCCAAAAAAAGAATGAAATTCTGATTTTTGCAACAAAATGGATGTAACCAGAGATCATTATGCTTAGTTAAATATACCATACCCAAAAAGACAAATAACACACATTTTCTCATATTTGTGGTAGTTAATATAGAGAGTATTAAAAAATGTAATGTACATGAATAGAAATGACATCTTTGAATCTGATTGTTTGTAGCCCTTGTCTATGTTCCTGCTGAACACTGTTCTTTCTACTTTTCTACTTTTCACTTGCTGAACTCTGTATTTAGTGGAGCACTGATCCTTTGAATATAAAATAAACTAAATATATGCTACTGCAAAAATTTAAAAAGAGAGAAATAAAGGAAGGGGAATGGAGGAGGGGAGAAAGGAAGTATCAGGGCCGGTGCTGTGGCATAGTGGGTAAAGCTGACACCTTCAGTGCTGGCATCCCATTTGGGTGCCAGTTCGAGTCCCAGCTGGTCCACTTCTTATCCATCTCTCTATTGTGCCCTGGGAAAGCAGCAGAAGGCGGCCCAAGTCCTTGGGCCCCTGCACCCACATGGGAGACCTGGAGGAAACTCCCGGCTCCTGGCTTCAGATTGACACAGCTCAAGCCATTGCAGCCATCTGGGGAGCAAACCAAGCAGATGGAAGCCCTTTCTCTCTCTCTCTCTCTCTCTCTCTGTCTCTCTGCCTCTGCCTCTCTGTAACTCTGCCTTTCAAATAAATAATTATTTTTTAAAAAGTTCCTTTTAAAAAAGGAAATATCATTATATTCTTAGAATTGTATCAATGAACTACATTAAATCTGTTCTCTTTATATTAATCTAAAAATGTAAAAAAACAAAAACAAAAACAAAAACAAAACAAAACAAAACTTCCCTCTAGTGAGGGGAAACAGATAGTAAGGTTGAAAGACAAATCAACCTACCAATAAAAAAAGTTTGCAGTGTGCATTTCAAAATTCCTACTACTCATAAAAAGCTTCTAGAAAGCAGTAAGTAAAAGATGAAAAGGAAAGGGAGATTTACAGAGAAACACAAAATGGAAAATAAATGTTGAGAGAGGCTGGATCTCATTTAAACATTAAAGAAAAGCAAATAGAAATAAGATATAATGCTCAATCACAAAACAACGAGAATTAAAAACACTGATGATGTCTAGGCGGGGTTAAGACATTGGGAACTAGGCCTTCTTGTAAACAATCTGTGGCCACATGTCTAAGCTGATTGCACGATATCAAAACACAATTTGAAAAATGCCCTTTACATTTATACACAGATGTGTTGTCGCTTTGCACACTCATGTTGAAGAGTCTGACCTACACAGATACTTGAAAAGTAAAAAAAAAAAATCTATTTATAAGGTTGTTTCCTTATTTATGGCTTCACTGCTTCGGAGTCCTTGCTAGACTGTACTAGCTGAGTGAACTCTGTGCCTCAGTTTCTTCATCTGATCAATGGGAGCAACAAGAGTGCCTAGCACAAAGGGTTCCTGGGTAAGTTCAATGAGTTAATTACACTATAAGGTATTATAACAGTTCCTGGTGTTAGGAAAAGAGTTGCAGATTGGTGCCTCCTCACACGGGACACCAAAATGTTAGGAAAAGAGGCGAAAAAAGAGAGGAGGCAGTGTTCGAATTTACAGCCAGACCGAAGTTATTCAGAGAAAATAAATTCGCAGACGTAGGTGACCAATTGCCCACATGTACATCCATGAAACACGTGGTAGAAGGCCCCAACCCCCAGGGGCCAGGCCTTTTTATATTTTAGGAGGGATGGGGATGGGGGTGGGGTAGGGGGCAGCAGGCAGAAGGGAATTCCTGGAACTTGTCTTTCAGGTGTTCAGAGCAACTGGTCTTTCAGGTGGCTGTGAGGGGTAGGGTATGAAGGCAACACAGTGTGAGATATTGAGATTCAAGGGCAAGGAATACATTCCAAAGTTTACCTCTTTTGGGCAATGAGGGAGAATGGTTGAGGCTTATATCCTTATTCCATAACCTGGCATAAAAGTAAACATTGTAAATAGTAACTATGACTCTTATTATTATCACCATTATATAAGGGAGAAAAAACTAGAAACAATAAAAATGCTCATAAACAACAGGTTGGTATTCTAAAGACACCAAAAATGATGACGGTATTATAAACAATTCTCCGCCAATAAATTTGATAAATGTACGCCAGGTAACTGCATAATATGGCTTGAAGGGCAAATTTAGCCTATTATCTGTTTTTGAAACTCCCATAAGCTAAGAAATAGTTTTCATTTTTGTAAGATTTATCTTATTTATTTGAAAGGCAGAGTAACAGAGAGAGAGAGAGAGAGAGAGAGAGAGAGAGAATGAATTATCTTCCATCTGCTGGTTCACTCTCCAAATGGCCACAGTGACCAAGGCTGGGCCAGGCTGAAGCCAGGTGCCAGGAGCTTCTTCAGGGTTTCCCACGTGGGTGCAGGGGTCCAAACCCTTGGGCCATCTTCTACTGCTTTCCCAGGTGCTTAAGCAGGGAGCTAGATCAGAAGCAGAGCAGCCAGGACTCAAACTGGTGCCCATATGGGATACCGGCATTGCAGGGGGTGACAACCCATTACACCACAATGCTGGCCCCGATTTTCATATTTTTAATGGTTGAGTAAAAGAAAAAAGTTGAATAATATTTTGTGACACATGAAATCCAACTTTCACTGTCCATAAATTGTTGTACTGGATCAGAGCCATGCTCGTTGGTTTACATATGGTCTACATCTGCTTTCAACCTAAAACAGCAGATTTGAGTAGTTACAATAGAAACCATAAGGCTCACAAAGCCTGAAATACTTCTATCTGGATCTCTACAGGAAAAATTTGTTGACTCCTGATTAGACAAACTGGGCAAATTACTTGAAAAATCACTATTTACCAAACCCAACATAAAAATAAATAGAAAATGGTGACAGGCATTTGGCAAAGTGGTCAATGTGATGCATCTCCTATCAGAGTGCCTGGGTTCAAGTTCTGGCTCTGTTCCCTATCCAGCTTCCTGCTCGCACTTGTGAAGCAGCAAGTTGATGGCTCAAACAGTTGGGTCCTTCCCACCTACAATGGGAGACCCCAGTTGAGTTCTGGGATCCTGGCTTTGGCCTGGCCCAATCCTGGTTGTTGTGGGTATCTGGGAAGTGAACCACAGTATGGAACAGTGCTCATTCTCTGTCCCTCTCTCTCTGTCTTTCAAATAAATAAAATCTTAAGTAAATAAAACTTTTTAAAAAGTGACTATTTAAAAAAAAGAAAATGCAAATGGTACTATATATTTTAATTAAATTGAATTCATAATTTAAAAGGTCCCCATAGGGGCCAGAACTGTGGAGTAGTGGGTAAAGCTGCCACCAGCAGTGCCAGCATCCCACATGGGCGCCAGTTCGATTCCCAGCTGCTCTACTTCTAATCCAGCTCTCTGCTATGGCCTGGAAAGCAGTAGAAGATGGTTCAGGTCCTTGGGCCCCTGCACCTACGTGAAAGACCCAGAAGAAGTTCCTGGCTCCTGGCTTTAGATGACCCAGCTCTGGCCATTGTGGCTATCTGGGGAGTGAACCAGTGAATGGAAGACCGATATCTATCTATCTATCTATCTATCTATCTCTCACTCTCTCTCTCCCCTTCTCTCTCTCTCTCTCCTTCTCTCTCTGTGTAACTCTTTCAAATAAATTAAATAAATCTTTTTTTAAAAAACTTTCCCATAAAAAACTACATCCTGATGGCTTCCCTTGAGAATTCTTCTAAATATTTAAGGAAATAACAATAATAGCAATCTTACCCAAAATCTACCAAACCACACTTTTCCAACTTGTTTATGAGGCCCATATAACCTAATGCCAAAACGTGACAAGGAACAATAAAAGAAAATTAGATACCAATATGTCTCATGAATATAACAGTATAAATCCTAAACCAAATATCCATAAAGAATTGACTAGATTATGATGATGTTGTTGACCATGACAGGAGTGGGTGAAAATAAACAACAAATAAAACAAAACTTGCCACCAGTTGACAATGTTTGCAGCTGGGAAAGTACAAAAGTGTTCACTAAAATCTCTACATCTGTATGCCAAACTGAAAATATTCATAATAAGATATATAAAAACCACACTTATTGAGTGCATTTTATCTATAGGTTAAAAAATGATGTGGCAGAACCAAAGATACCGTGTGTGCATTTTGTGTGTTTGGTAAAGAAAAATACACAATAATCAGATCACTTACACTCATTCACCCATATAAACCTACATCATAGATGGAGTTACACACATGAAGAGTCTGGAAAGGTCATTCTCAAACTAGAGAATCTTAGTCATGTCAGGGAAGTAGGCAGAAGTTGGATCACGGAGATATTCCACATCCTA
This sequence comes from Lepus europaeus, assembly GCF_033115175.1. Taxonomy (NCBI): domain Eukaryota; kingdom Metazoa; phylum Chordata; class Mammalia; order Lagomorpha; family Leporidae; genus Lepus; species Lepus europaeus. The sequence continues at coordinate 101,418,892 of NC_084850.1, read as the reverse complement.
AATTTTTCTTTGCTGTCCAAGTATTATTTACATTCTTCATCCTGGGTATCGCATCTCTCTGTTGGGAGGAAAAAAATGAACACTGAAAATAGAAGAGCACAGGAGAAGGAAGTGCCCTTGAATTGGATCGTGACTCCACAAACTCTGACATGACAACAAAGGAGCCACAGAAAACCAGGAAACCATCCCACTCTCCACAGCTCTGCCAGAGAATTTTAACTAAAAACAGCTCATTTAGAAGAACTCTTGATGGTGCTACCCTGAGCTGAAAACAAGTGGCCTCTAGGAAAACCCAATAATAAAATGGCTTAGGCTGCAGTCCTGGACTTATTGAGGAACTGGAACGATTTCTCTTTATGGAGAACACATATCTCATGTTGTCCTCTTCACTGTAGCCACTAGGAAGCTTGTGGTCAAAATAACTTATTAGCTGAGTTTATATGAAGTAAGGCCAGATGATCTATGTATCTTCATGGCAATTTTGCCTATTTTGATCTGTTCTCTCCAAATTTTTCTTACTTCCCACTAATTACCCTTGCCCATTTTATTGTGGAAAACCAAGTGGGAATGAAACAAACAACTGGGTCTCAATCATTTTCTGTTTCTTTGGAAGGAAATTGGGAGCAGGGTTGGGTACAGAAGAGTCTTCGGAGAACAAACTGAGTTAACCACTCTTCAATGCCTGGATGTGAAAATGTGTTGCTTAATTCACTGATGATTTGTGTTTCTTGGCTAATCTAGTAATTTCACTTTTGGAAGTTTGTTCTGAAATAATAATCATTGATGTATATATACAGATTTCACTACAGGAATCTTTAAAACAGCTTTGTCTTTAACACCATAGTATTGAAAATAACCTAAATGCCCAGCACTAAAAACTGGGGGTTGGGGAATATGGAACTTCTAAAAGGTGGAAAAGCAGGTGACCATTCAAAATAACACTGTAGATTATATAAAAGAGGTTCAAGGGATACAACCAGCAAATATAAAATGTAGACTTTGTCTGGGTCTTAATTTGAAGAGACAAAAACTCAAGAAAATAATGCAAGACTGAGTCCTGACAAGATATTTGATATCTTAACTACTGATGCTCTAAAGATATTATTGTTAATCACTGTACCTTGGGTAACAGTACTACCCCTTGAGTTCTTATCGTTACAGATATACAATGAGGTATTTATGGATGATATGCTATGTCTTGGATTTGTTTCAAAGTAATGAGGACTATACATGCAAAAATTTATTGAGCCAAACACTTAACATTTGTGCTCTTGAACCTCAATTTAAAAAAAGAAAACAACAATCTTGGAAGAGGAAATGAGTGGGTAGTTTAGATCAGGAGTTGGCAAACTTTTACTGTGAAGCAGGGATGGGGACCCTCTTTTTTCTGTCAAGGATCATTTGTATATTTATAACATCATTCACAAGCCATACAAAATTGTCGATTTAAAAATTAACCTGCTATACATTTACTGCATTTTGAGTTCTGCCTGCAGTTGCCTTAGCAGGGCCAGACCAAGTAGTTATATGGCCCATGGGCCAGATGTTCCCCACCCCTGCTGTAATGGGTCAGATACCAAATGCTTTAGACTATGTGAGTCTGTGGTCTCTGTTGCAACTTCAGGTTGAATATCCCTTACCTGAAATACTTGGGACCAGGAGTGTTTGAGATTTTGACATTTTGAGGATTTGAGAATATTAGCATAGACTTTACCAGCTGAGCCTCTCTAACCTGAAAATCCCAAATCCAAGATGCTCCAGATGATGGTGGGCACAATGGGAGCCCCTTATATGATTCCCTGTATTTGTATGAATGTTCAAAATTTTTCATAAAAGGTTTTTAAGTATTATCATATAAATAAATAGTACTATGGAAATAAAACTAATGGCATTGAAATACAGTTGCAAAATGAGGAAGAGGTAGATCACAATTGTTTAATGACAAATAACCATATAAATCATGCATTCTCAATGAAAATCATATTGCTCCAAAGGAGACAAGAATTGGTTCTTGGAGATTTAAAAAAAAAAAAAAAGCTCTTAAATATTACAATGGTTTGCGGTCCTCCAAAGCTCAACCCTACCTAAAAGAATAATCTTATTCCTTGGCATTTAATTCCTTGAATTGGTTGGATTTTCTTGGGTATCACATGAGCATCAGTAACCTTGAATTCATGTTAGAGCCAAGATCAATGCTACAAAACTACAGCAGATAGGGGCCGGCATGGTGGTGCAGTGGTTAAGCAGCCACTTGGGATGCCAGCATCCCACATCAGAGTGCCGGTTTGTGTCCTGGCTACTCCACTTCTGATCCAACTTCCTGCTAATGTGCCTGGGAAGATGACTCAAGTGCTTAAGACTCTGCAACCCACGTAGGAGACCAGGATGAAGGTTCTGGTTCCTGGTTTTGGCCTGGCCCAGACCTGGCTTTTGGAGCCATTTGGGGAGTGAACCAGCAGATGAAAGATAGCTCTTTCTCTCTCTTGCCCTCTCTCTCTCATTCTTCCTTTCAAGTAAATAGATCACTTTTAAAATCTACAGCAAATAGATAATAATCAGGTATGAAATCACTTAATTCTCAGCCCAAGCCTCACAGGGCGGGCTCTGATATTATCTTCATTTCAAAGTAAGGAAACTGAAGGCCTAGAAAGATTAAACAACATGCCCAAGATCACAGAGCCAACGTGATTAGAGGGTGAAACGGGAGAACAAGAAGCAGAGAACGCCTCCCTAGCTGTGGCAGCTGCAGGATTTTCTGAGATTCCACTGTGCTTGCTCTGGATACCTTAAAATACCAATTCCCTGAAACTACAGAAGATATTGTCTGTTAGTCAACTCGGGAATAACGAAACATTCCGTTAACACCGTGCTCTGCAGTTTAAATTTAACAAAATCTTCATCTTCAAGGCCATGAGAAGGAAAACAACAACGCAAAAACTAAAACGAGCTTTGTGTAGAACACATACCATTGGTAAAGCAGTGGTATTAGAATATATAAAAAAAATTCTACAAAGCACTAAGGAAAAGACATAGAGGCTAACAAGCAAAAAGGATCTCCAAGTCATATATATATATATGAAATATTTATATTAATATAAATATATAAAAATTGTTCAATCCCAGCATCATCAGGGAAATACAAATCAAAACCACGGCATCTGGCTCCTCCATTGGAATGTTGACAGCACAGGGGCAGAAGCAGTTTCTTCACAGATGTATCATTAACCTCAACGAGCCACCCATCATGGACCCCAACAGTATCCCAACACTGATGCCACGCATTCCCATTCCTGTCCTCATGTACCCTTATCCTTCACACCACAAAGTCCGCTATTATTTAGGTATGGACCACTGTCACTCAGCCTGCAGACCACCTGTCACTCACTCCAGTTTCCCTGCACCCATCCAATGGAAGCCCCATCACTCCTCTGAAAACTCTCCACAGCATAGTGGATATACCGTTATCCCTAGTCCCACAGACTCCCCTATCACTGTTCTCTACATCACTCAGTCCAAAGGATCCCTCCTTAGTCCTATCATGTGTTACCATACATCACTGACAACAGAGACCGGCATCACTCAGCCAGGACCCTCACCCCAGCTCTGCTCTCACAAGGACTTGACGCCCCTGTTGCTCAAATGCATCCAGCACTCCCTCAAAAAGCCCCCTCCCTTCCAGCCTTCTTGGGTGAGTCTGCATGACTCAGTGTCTTACCTTTCCCACGCTCACACACAACTGCGAAGTCGAGCTTTACCGGTAACAAGTGATGTCATCCCGTCGGCGTCCTGCTACGTAGCTCACACGTCTTCCTGAGAGTTCCATTCCACGAAGAGAAGTAGCGTGTTCCGGGAGGTCCCCATTATATCTTGGAGGCAGCATATTCAGAATTAGTCCTACAGAAGCCTCGTTAGCTCGGACGTTCCGGCTAACTCGCGGCTGGACGAGTGGGCGTTCCTGGCCCTCAGGAGAGGCATGGCCTGAGCTAAGGTGTGGAGATGTGCGGGCAGGAGCGGGGCGGAAGTGGTGGGGTTAGAATGTAGGAACACGGCCTGGGAAGTCCTCTGCAGAAGTCTCATTTCTAAGACTTCTTGAGACAGTGAAAAGGCCTTTGCCATGATCTGTTCACTTTAACGGCTCATACACACACAACCTGCCTGCCACTCACAACGTGGCGTCGATGTTCTCAAAGCACCAGGGCCCGCCCTCCTCTGTCACTCAGCGCCTGCAGGGCCTTCCATTGGCTCCTTCTAACACGGAAAAGCCCGCCTTCACTCAGCCTGGTCTTTCTTCCTGCCTTCCTTAAAGTGGTCAGGTGCGTGTAGCACTTTGCAGCTCTTACCAACGGAAAAGAATTAAAAAGTTAGAGGTTTGGGGCCGGCGCTGTGGCGCAGTGGGTTAACGCCCTGGCCTGAGGTGCTGGCATCCCATATGGGCGCTGGTTCTAGTCCCAGCTGCTCCACTTCTGATCCAGCACTCTGCTATGGCCTGGGAAAGTAGTAGAAGATGGCCCAAGTCTCTCTCTGCCTCTCCTCTCTCTGTGTAACTCTTTCAAATAAATAAATAAATCTTTGAAAAAAAAAAGTCAGAGGTTCAAGGCAAAACCTAAGGAACCCTGACTTTGGAAGAGTTAACACAGAACAGGATTGCAAAGTTAACAAAAGCTCAGTTATATGTACACACACACACATAGAGAGAGAGAGAGGGAGAGAAGAGAGAGACAACAACAAGAACTCTGATGATGTGATACTTAAGATAGTCCAAGGGCTCATAGACCTATAGACGAGGATAGGGTATGTGGATGGAGAAAGCATTTAACAAAAACCCCCACTTCAAGGTTAAACCAGAGGGGGAAAGGTGGAATAATGGCCCAGTTCCAAAGTCATTCTAGAGAGACTTTGAATAAAATGTTAACTTAGATCCAAATTGAGCTATATATCAGATAAGTACTAATACTGGTGTGGTTAATAAAGGCTCATGATTCGCAGCCTATACCAAAGGTGCAGTGTTGAGGAAAAAGTTAACGAAGACCTGGCTTCAAGGTCAAACCAAATGGATGGGTGTTACTGATAAAAGCATTAACTGGGGACTGGAGTTGATGCACATAGGAGAAGAGAGAAGGTGTAAAATGACAAAAGAACACAAGTTTGATTTTCTGCCAGATTCAAAATCAAAAAAGAGGAACTAAAATCTATAACTGAGTGCTAAAATGTATAACTGAGATCTGAGTATAACATAGATTAGAATAGGAAAGTAATAGTGTCAAGAAACATGGATTTGATTCACAGATCAAAGGCACTGATGGAAGAAGAAATGGAGACCAGGTTTGGTTTTCATGCCTGCAGGGTCTTAGTCCACCCGAATGAGGATGGACTGGGTCCAAGGAAAGGTAAGTGCACCACTTGCATATTCCCCAGTCTCCCTTGATCCCGGAGACAATCAGACGCTGCTGGGAGTTGAATCAAGCAGGAACTCGTTTATTATTGCGCAGTAAGCCTCTTAAAGCAAAAAACCGCAAAGCTATAGGGGAGGGAAAGAGAAGCCAGCCAATCGTTTCAAAGGTGACCCTATCATGCGCTTGGTTTCCATAGAGTCTACGTGCTGACGTCATCTCTCCTGATGCCTGTGCCCAATCAAGTTTCCTTGTAAACAACTCGGACTCCGCCCATCTAACTTTCCTCTCAGCGCTATCCTGGGGGAGCCCGCACGGCTGCGCCAGCATCTTACGCAGACACCTGTGCACCCCGGAAGCAGAGCGCACCATCTTTGCCACCCTCATGCCCCGCACATGCCATAATTTAATTGATGATGAAATAGTATGCCCTAACTTAAACTGAAACCCAAGTTAAATGTGCCAAGTGAGGTATTAGTGGCAGAAGCATTAACAAAAGCCTACACAGAGGCACTGGCACTGTGGCACAGCAGGTAAAGCAGCCACCAGCAGTGCTGGTATCCCATATGGGCACCAGTTCAAGTCCTGGCTGTTCCATTTCTGATCCAGCGCCCTGATAAAGTGCTGTGGAAAGCAATGGAGGATGGTCCAAGTCCTTGGGCTTATGCACCCACGTGGGAAACCCAGAGGAAGTTCCTGGCTCCTAGCTTCAGCAGCCCAGCCCTGGCCATTTTGACCATTTGGGGAGTGAACCAGTGGATGGAAGATCTCTTCTCTCTCTCTCTCTCTCTCTCTCTCTCTCTCTCTCTCCCCCTCTCCCTCTGGTGTGTGTGTGTGTGTGTGTATCTTTCTCTGCCTCTGCCTCTCCCTCTCTGTAACTCTGCCTTTCAAATAAATAAATAAATCTTTTACTTGAAATAACCCTATATTGAGACTGAACAGAGAACAAGGTGTAAGGTCAGACCTGAATGGCACTGAGGGTGGATGAATTAACAGAGGACCAGAATCAAACCTCAGATCCGAAGGCCATATTGGTAGGAATGTGACTCCAGACTCAGATTCAATGTGGAGAAGAAAGGACACATCGTTTTCTGAATGGTCCTGACTAAAGCAATAATCATATCTATACCCCATTGTGGTCAGATGGAGTGGCTATTTCTTATTTTTTTTACATATGTGAAACATTAATATTCATGAAAAAATCAAAACGCTACAAAAAGGAATTACTCAGAAGCACTATTCCCTGCTCATCCCTAGTTCCCATCTGTGATATAGCCTGCCTCTTATCCTGGAGGAAGAAATGCTACATGCAGGGGCCAAGAAAAATCTGAATAGGCTTTGCTGGGTTTCTCCACCCAATCTAGCAACAATCATACATATATAATGTACTCTCCGGGGACAGGGTTTGGAGGGCTCCCTGATAGCTGAGCATGTGGAGGGCCTGGGAGGGCGGTATGACCAGAGAGGGCATGCAAGCTCCACATCCCTTTTCTTATACTGGATCCTATACAACTCTTCTTCTGTATCTTTTGTAATAGTCTTTATAATTAAAGAGCAGGGGCCAGCATGGGGGTACAGTGGGTTAAGCTGCTCTTTGCAATGCCAGCATCCCATAGCAGAGTGCCAGTTCCAGTCCTGGCTGCTCTACTTCCCAACCAATATTAAGAAGTGGAACCTTTAAGAGGCAATTAGGGGCCACCTGCAGTGTCAGCATCCCATATGGGCCCCAGTTCAAGTCCTGGCTGCTCCACTTCTGATCCAGCTCTCCGCTGTGGCCTGGGAAAACAGCAGAAGATGTTCCAAGTCCTTGGGCCCCTGCACCCACATGGGGGACCCGGAAGAAGCTCCAGGCTCCTGGCTTCGGATCAGCAAATCTCTGGCTGTTGCAGCTATTTGGGGAGTGAACTAGCAGATGAAAGAGCTTTCTCTCTCTCTCTCTCTCTCTCTCTCTCTCTCTCTCTCTCTCTCTCTCTGCCTCTGCCTCTCTGTAACTCTGCCTTTCAAATAAATGGATAAATCTTTAAAAAAAAAAAAAGAGGCAATTAGGTCATGAGGGTACTGGCCTCACAAATGGGTTAATGCCATTACCATATGGGTTAGTTTTCTCAGATTGGATTCCTGATAAAAAAAAAAAAGATAAGTTCTCAGCCCCTTCCACTCTCTTTCTTGCTTTTGCTCTCTCATGTGCTCTCTTCCCATAGGATGGCTTCCATCATATGGAGACACAGCAAGAGGCCCTCACCAGATTCAGCCCCTCCACCTTGGACTTCCCAGCCTCCAGAATTGTAAGCCAAATAAACTTTTACTGTTCATAATTTTCCCCGTCTGTGTATTCTGTAATAGCAGCAGAAAATGGACTAAGATAGGGGTGTATGGCAGGCAGGCAGGATAGAGGCAACCTTGGAGCAACACATGGAAGACACAATGAAGAATTCATCCATCGTTGGAGTTCCGTGTGCAGATTCACAAGGACTTAATCTGGGCCGCCTTGGGCTACTGTCAGATGAGCATGCTGGAGTGATATCTGTTCTAGCCGGCAAGCAGCTAAGCTAACCTCTGACCCCACAGACACTCCTGTGGTGTGTCTAGAATCAGATAATGGGAACATTATGATCCAGAAACACGATGGCATCACGGTGGCAGTGCACAAAATGGCCTCTTGCCATCTCTCATCAGTTCTCCAGCAGCCTGTCACAGGGGCTTGATCCTACAGGTTACCTTCTGGAACTTTTAAAGTTCCGGTCGTGAGGCCATTCATTCAATGTACAACGGGCACTATTCTATTTATTTAAAGTCAGTTGCTTTTTAAGGATTATGTTGTGTGTTGTAGATTTTGTTATGCCCAATAAATCTGTTTGGAGGAAAGCTTGTATCTTTTATGGTTTCTTTAAACTCTTATGAAATGTTCATTATTTAAGGGAAAAAAAAAAGAAGTGGACTAAGACTATCCTATACACCAGTGTGGCCAAGTCACAAGTTACAGTCATTGGCTCTAGGGTAATTGCTACAAGAGTAGGAAATAAACACCATGGGAAGTTATTTTTCTAACTAAAAAACATGAATTAAAAATTTTATACAAATAAAATCTATTCAACTATGCAAAAAAAAACCTTTTAAGATATATATTTTAAGATATTTTTGCAAAAGCCAGCAGCTCATAGGTATCAAAAGAGGAAAAACATAGTTCTGAAAATCTGTAGTCTGGGTAGAAGAGAGGACTAAACAGATGGGCCCTTTCCAGTTGAAAAGACTTGGTGTGAAGCGGAAAGATGATGCTGGGAGTTCCTCATCTTTCCCTCATGGCCTCTCTGGGGGCTAATGCCATGTCACCAGAGATGGTTTGTTGGGAATTGTTTCATTCAAGGCTGGAATTGAATGATGCGCAAGTGACTTCAGCAGCACCCCCTAATGTGTGACAGTGACAAGTGCTTAGAGACAGATGTTTGCACCTCTAGATATTAGGATTTGGACAGTGGCTACCCCTGTGGGGCTGCCAACGCCTTAATCAAAACATAAGGAAGGAGGCTGGCGTTGTGGTACAGAGGGTTTAGCTACCAGTGGTGACACCTGCATCCCATATCAGAGTACTGGTTTTAGTCTCGGCTGCTCCACTTCAATCCAGATTCCTGCTAATGTACCTGAGAAAACAGCGGAAGGTGGCCCAAGTATTTGGGCTCCTGCAACCCACATGTTAGATGTAAATGGAGTTACAGGCTCCTGGCTTTGGCCTGGTGCAGCCCTGGCTGTTGCACCCATTTGGAGAGTGAGCCAGTGGATAGAATTTCTTTTCTCTCTACTTTCCCTCTCTCTGTTGCTCTGCCTTTCAAATGCATAAATAAATCCTTTTCTAAAATAAATAATAATAAATCATTTTAATAAACAATAAATAAAAATCCTTTTTAAAAGAATGAAAAAAGCAAGGCACAGACCATGGGGAAAACTGTAAAACATGTATCTGTTAAACAATTTGTATACAGAACACAAAAGAACTCAGAATTCAATAATGGGGCTAGCGCTATGGCATAGCAAGTAAAGCCACCACCTGTGATGCCAGCATCCCATATGGGCGCCAGTCCAAATCCCAGCTGCTCCGCTTCCAATCCAGCTCCCTGCTAATGTGCCTGGGAAAGCGGTGAAAAATGGCTCAAGTGCTTGGGCCCCTACGCCCATGTAGGAGACCCAAATGGAATTACAGGCTCCTGGCTTCAGTCTGGCCCAGCCCCCGGGTCATTGCAGCCATCTGGGGATGGAAGTTTCTCTCTCTCCCTCTCCCTCTCCCTCTCCCTCTCCCTCTCCCTCTCCCTCTCCCTCTCCCTCTCCCTCTCCCTCTCCCTCTCCCTCTCCCTCTCCCTCTATTGTGTCTCTGTGTAACTCTGCTTTTCAAATAAATAAAATAAATATTTTTTTAAAATTCTGTGTTGAACCTGGAACATATCAGAATGAGAAGCAGAATGAATACATGGTGTTGCTATTACCATGTTCGTGGTTTAATCCTAACAACTAATCTTTTTTTTTTTTTTTTTGACAGGCAGAGTTAGACAGTGAGAGAGAGAGAGAAACAGAGAGAAAGGTCTTCCTTTTCCGTTCGTTCACCCCCCATATGGCCCCTATGGCCAGTGCGCTGTGGCTGGCGCCCTGCGCCAATCTGAAGCAAGGAGCCAGGTGCTTCCTCCTGGTCTCCCATGCGGGTGCAGGGCCCAAGAACTTGGGCCATCCTCCACTGCCTTCCTGGGCCACAGCAGAGAGCTGGACTGGAAGAGGAGCAACCGGGACAGAATCCGGCGCCCCAACCGGGACTAGAACCCGGGGTACCGGCATCGCAGGTGGAGGATTAGCCAAGTGAGCCTTGGCGCTGGCCAACAACAACTAATCTTATAGCACAACATACCTAGCTATATGCTAAAGTACATTATCCCTGTGAAAGAGGTATAGTCACAAGTTACATAACCCTGTGAGAAAGGTATAGAGTTTTTTTAAATGATTGATTGATTGATTGATTTGAAAGGCAGAACATTAGAGAGGAAGAGATAGAGAGATCTTCCATCTACTGATTCACTCCCCAAATGAGTGAATCAGCCACGGCTAGGCCAAGCCAAAGCCAAGAGCCAGGAACTTCTTCCAGTCTCATGTGGGTGGCAAGGACCCAAGCACTTGAGCCATCTTCCACTGCCCCATCAGGTGTGTTAACAGGGATCTGGATCAGAAGCAGAGCATCTGGGACTCAAACAAGCACTCTGATGTGGGATGCTGGCTTCACAAGTGTCTCTCCTTCTCTGTGTTGTTTTGCCTTTCAAATGAATAAACTATTTTAAAAAGCAAAGAACAGAAGATGGAAGAGAGAAATCTGAGGGTGCTGGCCTCCAAGGTTGGAGGAGCACTGCCAGAGATCAAGCAATGGCACCAGCCCTTGGAGGCTGGAAAAGCAAAGGAGGGGCTGGCACTGTGGCATAGTGGGTTAAGCTCCAGTCTGCAGCACCAGCACCCAATATGGGCACCAGTTCTAGTCCCGGCTTCTTCATTTCTGATCCAGCTCCCTGCTGGTGTACCTGGGAAAACAGCAAAAGACAGCCCAAGTGCTTGGGCCCCTGCACTGGCATGGGAGACCTGGATGAAGTTCCTGGCTCCTGGCTTTGGACCAGTCCAGCCATTGTAGCCATTTAGGGAGTGAACAAGTGAATGGAAGATCTCTCTCTCTCTCTCTCTCTCTCTCTCTCTCTCTCTCTCCCTCCCTCCCTCTCAAATAAAATAAATAGATCATTTATTTAAAAAAATGAAGGAGAGGAGTCTTTCTAGAGCCTCTGATTTCAGTCCAGCAATACTGATTTCAAAGTTCTCGCCTCCAGGACAGTGAGAGAATAAATTTTTATTATTTCATGGAAGAAGTTTTGTGGTAATTTATAGCAGCCACAGGAAATTTTGGGTGACTGTAGGGAGTTATGTAAAGGTTAAAGGTATCTTATTGTTTGGGTTTTTAAAATGTTTTTCCGAAGATTTATTTATTTAGAAAGCAGGGGTAGAGAGGGAGAAGAGAGAGAAAGAGAGAGAGAAGAAAGAGAGGATCTTCCACCTGCTGGTTCACTCCCCAAATGGGTGCAAAAGTCAGGAATGGACCATAGTGAAGCCAGGAACCAGGAACTCCATCCAGGTCTCCCACATGGGTAGCAGGGACCCAAGTACTTGGGCCATCAACTACTTGTTTTCCCGGGCACATTAGCCTGGAGCTGAACCAGAAGTGGAGCAGCCAGGACTCAACCCAGCACTCTGATGCAGGACAAGGCATCACAATTGGCAGCTTAACCCGCTCTGCCAGAGTGTCAGCCCCCTCAGAGAAGCATTTTAAAGATAAAATGAGGTCAGGATGAGAAAGAAGAAGAAAAGATAGCTGCTGTGTTTGGAGAAAAGAAGGACTGCAGGATGCCCTTGGAGAGAAGCTCTCCCGTGGAGCTGCTGTGTCTTTCTTTTCCCCTGCACACAGCCCTCCCGTGGGTGGGGAAGGCATTGCAGGAAACACAACCAGGGACTTCAAAAACGCTATGAGCCCCAAAACCCGTCCTTTTCAATGACAGGACAGAAGCCCTGCTGACAGGGGAAGAACTGCGGGCAGCTTCCTGGGAAAAGGTCCTGAGTGTGGGTATCACCACATCTTGTTTCAATAAGATACCGACATGGAGCAGAAAGCTCACCTCCCTTTGCCTCTGCAATCAGGACGTGTCCAAAGCAGAGGCACGGAACACGTCAACAACTTTCTCAAAGTGACACCGCCAGAAAGTGATAGATAGAGCCTGGGTTTCCAGTCTCACGGTAAAGGGCCATGCTCTTATCCAGCAGGTGTAGCTAGGACAGCTCTCAGTGTCTGCAAAGGTGAGGAAGGGATTTGGCTCCAAATAGATTTGCAGCAAGGCAGTGGACTGAATCTGCATCTCGAGAATTCTGGATCCTGCTTCTATCACCATAATAAAGAGATTTAAACCAGCTCCAAATGTATTGAAAAGACCTAGGCTCTGAGGGTCGCCACGACCTCCACCCCAATAACCTAGGGACCCTAGGAGGAGGCTGCCTTCCTAAAGCAACCAATCCTCATGGATGCCTAAGCTGAACTGAGCCCCCAACACGTCTCAAAAAACAAACCAACCAAACGTTGCTCCGACACGTGGTCCTAGCCCATCCCCCCCAACCCAATCGCGAACGTGTGCTGGGAGCGCGCGGGTGCGCACACACACACTCGCATAAGATTGTCCCAGGTCGAGCCTGCCCCAATCCCAGAGCCGTGGCCCTCACCCAAAATTACGGAGCCAGGTTTGTCTCCTGATCCCACCTCCCACAACCAAATCTGCGGCATCAGACCTCCAGGAGAGCTGAATTGTGCTCAGCCCCCGAATGTCAGGGACGCAGACCTCTCCCCATCATGACCTAGATTTGCTGTCGGCCAAGTCCATCCCCACTTCCAGCCAAAAGAACCCCCTCAGATCTACGGGACCACCTGCCCCACCCTCACCAGAAGAGCAGCAAATCCCACACACTGAGGACCTAGGTACCTCGGTAACCCCATAAAATCGTGGCTGTTTACTGCGCGAATGTCTCCCCTCATCCCGGACTCATCCCACGGCCCTCCCAGAGGAACCACTGCACTCTCTTCCCCGAGCGCGGAGACTCCGGGCGTGAAGTCTCCGGATGCTTCGGGCCCCTGGAAACATCTGCCATCACCCACAGGCCCGGCCTTCCCCAGCCCTACTCTCCAGGCGGGAGGAGCACGCTGGAGAGACCGACAAGACAGGGCGGTGAAATAATCAGTGGTTGGACATGAGCGGCTCAGGAGCCCTTACTTTGTTATTTTAAGATGCATCCCTTCCTTGCTTCATTCATGAAACCAATCAACAAACAGTTGAGGCAATATAGAAAAAGAATTGAAAGCACAGACTTGGGAGCCAGCCTTCTGGTGCAGCAAGTTAAGCCGCTGCCTGCAATGCAGGCATTCCAGATCCGAGTGCTGGTTCAAGTCCTGGCTGCTCCACTTCCCAACTAGCTCCCTGCTAATGTGCCTGGGAAGGCGGCAGAACATGATCCAAGTGCTTGAGCCCCTGACACCTGCATCCTCCCCGCCCCAACTCTGCCGCCGCCGCTGCCTCTGCTGCTGCCAGCAGAACACAGGAGGCCTAATTTAAACTTTTATACACTTGATCTTAGCCAAAAGGCCGAGAAGTGATCATAGATATTTTTAAAACACTGTTGCTATAAATATTTTTAATATCAAGGCACGACACATATATCTGATGCTTGTACCGTCAATAAAAAGCACATATGAATATATGTTGTTTACAATTTTTCTACATTTCTTTGTATGAAGTTTTTTTTTCAATGTAAGTTACTATGGAGGTCCTAGAAAAGATCCCGGATGTAAGGAAGTTAGGAGCTGCGAGGATGGACTTAAGATGGCAACATGCCCCATACACACCCTTTTAAGTGAAAAGGAAAATCAGAGCATGCGTGTTGACATGCATTGAACCGGACCTACGCATCGCGCATTAGTTTTTCCTCATAGTGCACAACATCCGTTCAGGCGGGAAAATCAGAGCCTCCGCCCCTTTGAGATTTCCGGGCATTTGAAGCCTAGATTGTTACGTCATTTTTCTGTCTCTTTTCCCGCCCATTTTCCGGGCATCTGATTGGCGAGACTGAGTTCACGCACTGCCCTGATTGGTTGATGGTAACTACAACAGTAAAGAAACTTCATTGCGCCCCTAGTGGAGCCGCAGTTGGCTGCCAGACCGCCAAAACGGAGGTAGGTTCAATTTGGGGGAAGCCTTCGTGCAGGTTAACAGGGGCAGGTAGAAAATCGGGGAACCTCTAGAGAGTACACAAGTGCTTAGGCCTTTCTTGTGTATCCCAAGATCTTTACAATCATGATTTTAGCTTTGCATGCTGGTCCCATCGAGCAGAGAGAAAACTCTTAAGTCTGCGAAAACTCCTTACTTGCTGATTATAAAACTTCCCCCCTCCTGAGGAACCCCCAAATAATATTTCTGTACTCACAAATAATACCAAATAGCCTCTGCCTGCCTATGGAACTACTTTACTATGTTTTCTGGGAGAAAGCTGCAATCCTGTTGGCCCCCAGAAACCCCTAAGTGTCCTTTCCATAATACACACTTCAGTTTGGGAGCGGGGCGGGGGGGGGGGGGGGGGAGCTCCAGATTGTCGTGTGTTAAAACGACTCCCATTCCTTCGGTCTGAGGTCTGAGTGACCGTTACCCGGTGTTTGGTCTCGAGACTTCCGCCCTCTGCGCTTTAATGGCTCCCAGATAGCCCAGTAATACTTAGAAATTCGCTTGTATTAGTGATCCCTGTTTCTCTTCAAAACAACGGAACCCCACACATAGCCCTCCGCCGGAAAATCAATACCGATAGACCGAAAGCTCCCTGGGACTCACCTCCCCACTCCACGACGTCTTCAGGTCAGAAACACCGCCCCCCCCCAAACCCCACTCAGCGAAGGGTGTGTCGGTTGCTATGGTCTGAACAGTACAAGACCCCTACAAATACTCAGAGATCAGTGTTCCCCATAAACATGTACAATTGTTAATTAGAAGTTTAAGATAAAACAAAAGGTTAACAAGTGATAAAAGGGTCTAGCGTTATGGGGGGGGGGGGGGGTTAGTTGCTGGTGGAGTGCAGGCTGCTGCTACTTCTGATCCAGCTCCCTAGTAATGCGCCTTGGAAGGGAAGGCAGCCGACAATGGCCCAAGTACTTGTGCCTCTGTCCTCCACGTGGAAGACCAGGATGGTGTTCCTGGCTTCTAGCTTCCGCAGGGGGTTGCAGCCATTTGGGGAATGAACCAGCAGATGCAAGATTCTCTCTTTATGTCTCTCCCTCTCCCTTTCTATTTTGTGTAACTCTGCCTTTCAAACAATAGAAAAAGTAAATATTTAAAAATAAGGTCCTGCATTATGGAGTAGCAGGGCATGGGGTAGAGTCCCAGCTGCCCTACTTCTTCTACAGTTCCCTGCTAACATGCCTGGGAAAGCAGCAGAGGATGGCCCAAGTCTGCACCCTTATAGATGACCTGAATAGAGCTCCTGGCTCTAGGCTTCCACCTAGCCTATCCCTGGCTGTTGGCAGCCATTTGGGGAATGAACCTGCAGACAAAAGATTCTCTCTCTCTCTCTCTCTCTCTCTCTCTCTGGCTCTCCTTCTTGCTGTAACTCTGCCTTTCAAATAAATAAATATTTTTGTAAAAAAGTTGTAAAAGGGACAAAAAACTAATTTCATGGAATGAAACATTTTTGTTTTTTAATTGTAAAAATTCATTGTGATTCTTCCTGGTGTTTTTTTTTTTCTTTTCCCTTTAGAAAAATAATCTTAACCTCCCCCCTCTTAAAACAAAAAAGCTAATTACACATTCACTTCACTGCTTCCCCAACAAGGGTCTTTTCTTTTCCAGACTTTTTTTTTCTTTTTAATTAACACATAATTCTACATAGTTATGGGGTACAGTGTGATAATTCAAGACATGTATACAGTGTGTGTAATGAACAAATTGGATAATTAGCATTTCCATATGATTAAATATTGATCATTTCTTTGTGTTGGGAGGCTTTGAACTCCCTTCTTTTAGTTCTTTGTAAAATATGTACTGGGGCCGGTGCTGTGGCGCAGCAGGTTAAAGCCCTGGCCAGAAGCGCCAGCATCCCATATGGGCGCTGGTTCGAATCTTGGTGATTCAGCTTTCTGCCATGGCCTGGGAAAGCTGTAGAAGATGGCCCAAGTCCTTAGGCCCCTGCACCTGCGTGGGAGATCCAGAGGAAGCTCCTGGCTCCTGGCTTCAAATATGTGCAGCTCCAACCGTTGTGGCATCTGGAGAATGAACCAGCGGACGGAAGACCTCTCTCTGTCTCTACCTCTCTCTTAACTCTGTCATTCAAATAAATAAAATAATTTAAAAAGTACTAAATCGATGTAAAATGTGTTACCCTGAGCTGCAGAACAGAACTCATTCCTCCTATCTAAATGTATTCCACACCTGTTACCCAACCTCCCTCTAGCCCTTCCTCCTCCATCCTTCTAATCCCTACTTCCCCTATGCGTCTAGCCTCTAATAACCACTGTCCTATACTCTACTTCTAGGAAATCAATTTCTTTAGCTTCCACATATGAATATAATCATGCAGAATTTGTCTTTTGTGCCTCATTTACCTAACAAGTGTCTCTCCATTTTTCCTTCAGACTAAAACGGATACCAGGGAAAGTACGGCAGTACTTCAAGAACTTCTTGAAAGAATGAAAATAAATGGTGAGTTTATTTTGGTGCAAAAAATATTTTGAATTCTATTTGGTATTTAGTTACAAATATTGCTTCACTGAATCATACCATGTAAACGGTGATACACTTTTCTCTCCCACGTTAAAAAAAATGAAGAATGGGGAATAATAAAGATGCTTGGGGTACTAATAATGTGTTCTTAATTTGGCTGTTGGTTATGAGTGTGCTCAGAGGACCAAAAGAAGCCCTCATTTATTTGTACACTTACGTGCATTTCTTGGTATGTATACTTGTATCTCAATAAAATGCTTTTTAAAATTGAAATCTGGGGCTGGCATTACGGCACACTAGGTTAAGCTCCCACCTATGATGTCGGCATCCCATATCGGAGCACAGGTTCCAGTCCCAGCTGCTCCACTTCTCATCCAGCTCCCTGCTAATGTGCCTGGAAAAGCAGTAGAAGATGGCCCCTGCCACCCATGTGGGAGACTTGGATTGGAGTTCTAGGCTCCTGGCTGCTGCCTGGTTCAGTCCCAGCCATTGTGACTGTTGGGGAATGAACCAGCAGATGGAAAAATCTCTCTCTTGCTGCCCCCACCCCATAACTCTGCCTTTCAAATAAGTAAAATAATTTTTTTAAAAATTGAAATATACACATATGAAGGATCTTTTAAAAGTTACTGGAAATGCATATTATGAAAAAACTATGCATGGATTTTTTTAAATAATTTTTAAAGATTTACTTATTTGTTTGAAAGGCAGAGCTACACAGAGAGATGTACAGATACAGAGATCTTCCTTCCTCTGATTTACTCCCCAGTTGCTTGTAACACCTAGGGCTGGACCAAACCAAAGCCAGGAACCAGGAATTCAGTCTATGTTATTTATGCAATTTTTGTTTCATGCATGGATTTCAAAAATTTTTTGCACTGGGGCCCGTGCTGTGGCATAAGGTGGTAAAGCTGCCACCTGCAGTGCCGGCATCCCATATGGGTGCCAGTTCAAGTCCTGGCTGCTCCACTTCTGATCCAGCTCCCTGCTAATGCACCTGAGAAAGCAGAGAAAGATTGCTCAAGTCCTTGGGCTCCTGCACCCACGTAGGAGACCTGGAAGAAGCTCCTGGATCCTGGCTCCTGGCTTCAGTCTGGCCCAGCTTTGGAACCAGCAGATGGAGGATATCTCTCTCTCTCCCTCTCCCTCTCCCTCTCCATCTCCCTCTCCCTCTCCCTCTCCCTTTCCCTAACTCTGCCTTTCAAATAAGTAAAATAAATCATTTGAAAACATTTTTTTTCCATCAACACTAACTCCACAAACTTTTTGAAGTTTGCCCCCACTAACAGTAGCTAACCCTTCTGAAAGACTCCAGGCTGGCTGCTTTGCTCATGTCCACAGCAAACCTGTCATGTAATTAATACTTTCCTCAGAGACTCCCATCCTTCATTCTCATCTGGCTCCTCCACTGCCCTCTGTCCTTACCCAGGGACAGATAAGCCCAGTAGGAAGAAAAGTAGAACCTAAATTGCACTGGCTGGCCGAGAGTGGCCATCCCCCGGTGCTTTCTTCCTCCTCTGTACTTTTGGTCTTGTGCCTGCAGATACTGAGGCTACATCTCTTCAAGATCAAACTGTTCCGGATGCCATGAGCACAAACGGATCCCTTGCAATGAGCCACAGTGCTGATTCTCAGAAATCAGAGAAGACATGCAAGGTGAGATGACCTGGAGGGGGCAGAGGAGTGAGCCAAGGGAGAGTATAGGTGACTACATTTCTGAGGATAGAGGCACCAGGGACAAGAGTGAGGTCCAGGGCTTTGGGGGTTTCTCACTCACACTCTGCCCTCATCCCACAAGCTTGGAAAAACAGGTCCTTGACTTTGTACTACACTTGATGACTCCCAGTCTGGTCGGGAAGGTGGGAGGGGAAGCAAGCTAGCAGCAATAAGTACCTACTGTGTGTCAAGGGAGAAGCCAGGAAATGTCACCCCTGTTGACTCGGTTTGCCATAACACTGAGTCCGCCAACATTTCTTTTTCCTTCTCTTCTAGGCCTTCAAGGATATATCCCAGTACTTTTCTAAAAAGGAATGGGAAAAGCTGAAATACTCTGAGAAGATAACTTACGTGTACATGAAGAGAAACTATACCACCATGACTAAACTAGGTATCAGGAAGGGCTGGGCACACACAACACCTGTCTCCTCTTCAGCTGCAGCAGGTGCCTCACACTTCCCTTTGGTGCAGGAAGAACTCCCAAGGCAGCCTCTAGGCATCCTTCTCTTTTCTGTCCTGTACGGGGCTAAGGGCAAGGAGCATCATCAGTGGAGCGTGCACCTGCCCTTTTCTCTCCCGTCAGCCTCTCTATGAACTCTGCTGTCTGCAGCATGGCAGCGCCCTCCCCTTCCTTCTTTTTGTCAGCTTGTCCCTTTAGCAACAGATGTTTTGCTTCTTTCTAGGTTTCAAAACTGTCGTCCCAGCTTTCATGTGTTCTGGTAGAAATGCTGAAAGATCCCAGGAGGACGGTCCTGATGAAGGTCAGGGCGTCAGCACTGCAGGTCGTGGTGAGTGGATGGGAATTGGGCCTGATTGCTTTTCGTCCAGTCACCTGGGAAGTTGCTGCTTCACACACATCATGGCTAAGTGAAAACAGGCTGATGCCCAAGGTTGGGTACAGTAGCCATTTACATAAAATTCTTTTTATTTTTTAAAGCTTTATTTATTTATTTGAAAGGTAGAGTTAGAGAGAGAAAGAGAGAGCAAGCGATCTTCCATCAGTTGGTTTACTCCCCAAATGCCTGCAAAGGCCAGGGCTGAACAAGGTCAAAGCCAGGAACTCCATCTAACATGGGTGCCAGGGCCCAAGTACTTGGGCCATCCTCCACTGCCTTCCCACATGCATTAGCAGGGAGCTGGATTGGAAGTGAAGCAGCCAGGACTCGAATCAGTGCCCATATGGGATACGGGCCCTGCAGGCGTAGGCTAAACCTTCTACACCACAGCACCAGCCCTCACATAAAATTCTCAAAGATGCAAAACAAGAATATGCGTTCCTATGGAAAATAAGTAGATGGTTAATGTACCCAAATCTGAATTGGAATAAAACCCATCAAATTCAGGGGAGTGGCTATAAGTGGAGAAGAGGGAGTGTGAGAATTGGAGCCAGCTGCACAGTTTAAGCCATGATTGTTGGCAGTATTTTATATACTTTTTATGTTTATTTAATTTTTATTTATCCAAAAGGCAGAGAGAGAGAGAGAGAGATCTTCCATTTGCCAATTCTTTCTCCCAAATGCCTGCAATAGCTGAAGCTGAGCCAGGCCCAAGCCAGGAGCCTGGAACTTCATCCGGGTCTCCCACATGGGTGGCAGGGACACAAGTACTTGAGGCATCACCTGTTGCCTCCCATGATGTGCATTAGCAGGAAGCTATATCAGAAGCAGAGATAGAACTGGATTTCAGGTGCCTTGATACAGGATTAGGGTGTCCCAAGTGGCAGGTTAACCTGTGCCACAACTCCTGCCCTGTTTTAGAGCTGAAGTAGTTATGGGAGAGTGTTGAGATCCAACTGGACTCAATATTACTCCTCATGGTTTCCTGTGTGTTTGAAATATTTATTCTTTAAAGAATTGTTTGTCTTACTGAACATAGTGAATGAATCGAAGTGTAAAGCCACCAAAAATTTCCAGTCAGTTTCACAACAGCACATAAGTATGGATAGACAGTGATGAACACATTATGTTATGAAAATTCCAATTTCGTCTTACTATCAATCAAACTTGAGCCTGTGTGTTAAACTTGGAAGAGTTTGAGAGATCAGTACCTCCTATACACACACATTGAGCTTTCCCACGTGTCAGAGAACAGAGAAAACAGAGGGTTAAAAAAAGAGGGGCAGACAGACTCTGGGGCAGAGAGCTTTGTGCTTTTGAGTAATGTGTGTAACCATCATAAAGGGGGCAAAATGTGCATTTGCTCTTCTGCTCTGACAGCACACTTGTGGGAAGATAGGGTCAGAATGTGCAAACCTCTCCCCCACAGACCTGTGACTCCCTAGGTAAGCAAACCAGACTGTCCACACCCCCACAGTCAGTGGGAGAGCTCAGAAAGTCCAGTGCTTGAGTATCTGCCAAGTTTGTTGATATTAAAGGAGTGTCTTTATACTAGAAACATTTCAGAACCACTGAACTAAATCGGCCATGCTTCATCACGCATTCAGCAGGTTAATTGAAGTATAATGGACATCGTAAGACTCAAGTGTACGGTGATTTCTGGCTCTCACATATCTTTAAGTAGATACAGTTCAGATTCTCAGGCAATCAATTTGATTTGAGGAGCAAAAGAGAGATATGTAACAGAATAGAATGAGGTAGTGATGAAGTTTAATCCCCATTTTATAACTCACCACAAGGAAAATTCCAAATTGATGTCACAAATAAATTCATAAGCCATAACTACAGATCATTCAGAATCCAGTCTCAGATAAGTCTTTGACAATGAAAGAGTGGACAAATAACCCTCTGCCTCAGAATCCTCTGATACCACAGGTGTCTCTTGAATTTGGAAATCTTTACCAACAAAGAAAAATTCTGATTGCTTGCCTAATTTCAGATGCTCCTGTGCCGGAGCCTTCTGGCATGCATCAGAGAAAACACCTGAAGGTGAGTATCTGCCCAATCTAAAGAACCAGAGAACTTTTGCCCCCCCCCCCAACACACACACACTGTGGATATGAATATTGATTGCTCAGAGTGGGAGAACATCCACTCCCCTTTCCTGATGGCTTCATCCCAGTGCACGATGCAGCACCAATGGCTTTACAACATCTAATAACAACAACTGTGATAGCTAATACTTTTGTTTTCATAGTAATGCCAGGTTTTAAGTCGTTCCCACAGATAAATCTATTTAACCCTTAAGAAAATCTCTCTAACATTGTTTCTATTATTATCTTCAAACAACAGCAGTGTGATTGTACGTTAAATAACAATAAAGATGAGAACATCGTGGTGCTAATTTTACCTGATCTGCGGCAGCAGTGGTAGTCTGATCCAGAGCTACAAAGCATCTCCAGGCTCTTTCACCATTTCATGTATGAAATTCAAGCAATGCCCCCGACAGAGCCTGCTGATGCTTCCATTTAGACACCCATGCTCGCACCAGGATGTACCTGCTGGCCTCTGCTCTGTCCCAGGGCCACTTGGACGGCAGAGGAATTAATTTGCTTGTTGTCCCTCTCTCCTGTGAGTTCCTTGAGGGCCTTGTACCTCTGAAGCCTGAGTCCCAGCCCAGAGGAGCCCTCAGAGGCACCTGAATGTGTATTGAATGACTGTGATTCTACAATCACAGATTCAACTCTAGCTCACAGGGTAAAGGGATCTGCCAGTTGGATTGCCAATGTGGAGATGGATGGAGAGCAAATTCTAAGAAGGCTTGTGAAAAGAAGTATTAATGTTGATTATTGCCACATTTAAAATGTTTGTGAGCTTAGAAAGCAACTTCTCTTAGTTCGTTTTACATGCAGTGTTCACATTCTTGGTCCCACCTTGCCCAATTTCACATTGTCTTCTTGCCAAGGTAGGGCACTATGCCACATGTGGCACTGTTATCTTTGTTGTCTGGATTAATTTGTCAACCATTTCTTCCCTCTCCCTGACACCAACCTTTTCCAGCAATGCTCTGTCCCACTGTATATTTTTGCATTTATACATGATCCCTGATAATTTTATAGAAGCCTTTCCTTTTATAGACCTTGTAGATTCTTTGACTGCTTTATCTTGTCAAATCTTCCATATACCATACTCCCAATTACACAGAGACTCTTGCTGTTTGTGAGAATGCCTGAGTAGAGTGTGAGGACAAGCATTGTAGTCTTGGGAACACCATTCATTTAGGCCATTACTTTTCATTCAAATCTCCCAGAGTCCTCATGATTTAAGTATGAATAATGTAATGATATCCCAGTTATTGAGAACACTAATTAAAATAATGCATATAAGGACACTTTATAATAAAGCTCTAAAGCACTGGAGAAACGCCACTGACACTGTTTATGTGTGACCTTCATACTTAAAAGGTGACCAAGAAGCCCACAAAGAGAACAAATAATTCACGTGGAATGCCAAGAACATCTTACTCAGGACAGGCTAAGAAGAAGCGAAATCTGGAACACCCAAGTACCTCTGGGGAGCATGATGTGGTGTCAGGTAAGAGAAAACCACTTGGGAACAACCCCTGTGGTCTTCCTGGCTATATTTGTGTGTGGTCTAGGTGTATGGCATGGACCTAGGACAGCCCTGGCTCCAACCTGGGCTGAGGCGCTTGCCCAGCACCTGCTGAGGTGTTAGACTATGACTTCTGAAATCACAGACTTGAGTTGTCATCCATATAAAATCCATGCGACTTTGGACAAGTCTTCCAAACTCTGACAGTTTCAGATCCCTCATCTATAAAATAGAAATGAAGATTTCATGGTTCATAAATTGTGTGGAGGTGTTGAATTAAATCTAGAAGGCTTCATGACACGAAAGGTTCTCAGATCATTCTATCTGTGATGAGCTGAGAACACAGCTTACTCTGGGTTATCTTTGCAGCCCTTAGCTCAATGCTGGATGCACACTCTGCCTTTAACAGATAGAGGCTGAGTGAAAGAAGATGGAATGTTCTGGTAATTGAAGAGGTTGAGAGTCTAAAACCTGGCATAAAGTCAAAAGCTAAAACTTGACCTGACACTTGGTTTGTGTCGGTGCAGGTCTTGACAGCTCAGCCTGTCTGAGGTGGATGTGAACAACAGCAGAGGCTGTGGAAGACCAATGCACACTTGGGAGGGAAAAGGCATCTCCTTTTCTGGCAAAACAGGGCCCACCCACCCCTCATGTACTAACTCTTCTCCATCGTAGAACCCAGAAAGAAGGAGATTAACATCTGGAGCCACCGCCTGCGGGAGAGAAAGTATGTGGTGGCCTATGAAGAGATCAGCGACCCCGAGGAAGAGGACTAATTGTGTAAGTGACCCTTTGGCCCACCCCGCACCCCCCTGCACAGTGCTGTTCTGCGATGCCACTGGGATCCTCTCTTGTCCCCAAATCCTTCCCTTTGCCTCATCCCTTGGCGGAGTGGCGGGGGAGCACTGAAGCTCCACAAGGTTTCCCCATGCTCTGTTATGAGGGGTTTTCAAAAAGTTCATGGAGAACTGTACATTATGGAAAAAACTGTGCATGGATTTCAAAAAAAAAGTGTTTGCACCAAAATAAACCTGACCTTTTAATTCCATTTTCCATGGAAGTTTTTGCAATCCCTTATATATCCAGGAATCTCCCCTGCCCAGGATGCTGTGGGCTCCCAAACCCCATGCCAGCTCCTAATGTACAGACTATACCTTCCAGTAGCCTAGCAATTCCTAAGCCAGGTGAGGAAGTCACTGTGGCCAAAGCAGAAGGTTCACTTGGAGGAGCAGTGGGAGATGCGCATGGGTCCTGAGGCTGGGCAGGGTCAGAGCACGGGTCCTCTCTGCAGGTCGGGGGCAGAGTTGGGGGGCCCAAGTGAGCAGGCACCGGGAGCTCAATGCCACCTGTTTTCCTTTCTGTCCTTGCCTCAGCCTCTGGAATGTGCCTTGCCCATGATGATAAGCAGAACCTGGTGGCATTTGAAGAACACGGGCATGGCTATGAATCCCTGGCCATCAGCAACTGAAGTTAAGAACTGCTAATAGTGAAAATTGAAGCATCGGTTTTGCTGCTGTGTACTGAACGCATTCTTTTAGTGTTTTTCTATGTGGCAAAGCACTCTGTTAGATATAAATGTAGCATTATCTCTGTTAGAATAGCACATCCTTGCTTCCCAGTTGTGACTACTGAGGGCAATTCTAAGTATTCAATTCCAGACATTTTTCTGTGCATTTGCATAGGCACACATGGAGTACCAACGGCAAACATCTCTCACCTGATTTTTCCCACTATTATTTGTGTCCTGGACCAGTCCCTCCAATTGCTGTTTGCACATGATCTATACTGCAAACTCACATCATCATTTACTCTGTACTTGTTACTGGGAATAAATATTTGTAAGCATTCTCCTGTTGTTTGCTCCTGTCATTCCCAGGCACACAGCTCTGTGCACTCATTGGAGTGCTTCTTTAGGACAGATTTTTAGAAGTGGAATTGTGGCATCAAAGGAGTCATTCACTTAATAGACACCTAGTGAGTACAGAGCCTGTGCCAAGTGCAGTCGTAGGTGCTCTGTGAAAGATCTTCAAGTTCAGCAACTGAGATGGTCCATTTCCATCTGGGAGTGTGTGAGGGGGGCCGAGATGAAACTGCTAACTGGGGCAGGGGTAGGGAATGTCTGGCTTGTGTGCTGTGTAAGGCCTGCAAAATCATCTTGTCTGTCCCCGCCAACTGGAAATTCAGTATATCTTTAGCAGGCTAATTTTTAAGTTGATAATTTTCTATGGCCCACAAATGATACAAAGATCCAAATGGCCCTTGGCAGATAAAAGGTTCCCCACCTGTGAACTAGGGTAATGTGGAAGAATCAGAGAGGAGCTGCCCACTGTGGTCAACTGGGTAGACAGTGACAAAAGAGCCCACTTGGTGCAAGTGAGCAACAGTGGAAAAACCCACTGAGGGGCTGCCGGCTGTGGCCCCCAGCCTGCAGTGCCAGCATCCCATAGGGGCGCCAGTTTGAGTCCCAGCTGCTCCACTTTTGATCCAGCTCTCTGCTGTGGCTTGGTAAGGCAGTGGAAGATGTTGAGCCTTTGGCACCTACGTGAGAGGCCCAGAAGAAGCGCCTGACTCCTGGCTTCAGATTGGCCCAGCTCTGGCCATGCAGCCGTCTGGGGAGTGAGCCAGTGGATGGAAAAACCTCTCTCTTTCTCTGCCTCTCTGTAATTCTACCTTTCAAATAAGTCTTTAGGGAAAAAAAAAAACACTGGACAGAGGCATGACACTGCCCATCAAGTGTCTTACAACCAAGGGCTCGGTTGCTGGGGTGCGGATGAAGACTTGAGAATGGGAGAGTCCTCTCCCAGATATACCATTGCAGAGTGCAGAGGGAACAGTCAGCTCTGGGGAAGCGAGGGGAGTCTGATTTGAAATAAACTTGTGTGTGTTGGGAGACATAAAGGCCACCAACAATGTGAAACACGAGCCCCAGATCACCCGCAGCCCATCACCTTAGCCTCCAGGTTCCCACCCAGCCTTGGAAGATGGGCACTGTCATTATTACGGTCACATTATAGATAAGACAAGATCAGGTGCGTTCAGGGTGGTATGGCCGTAGACACATTATAGATAAGAGACAGAGTCCATGGGGCAGGCATTTAGCCTAGTGGTGAAGATGCCAGTTAAAGGGACTGGTATTGTGGCACAGCAAATTAAGCTGCCCTTTGTGATGAGCCCATAGCAGAGCACCAGTTCAAGTCTCAGTTGCTCTGCTTCTGACCCAGCTCCCTACTAATGCACCTGGGAAAGCAGCAGAAGATGGCCCAAGCACTTAGGTCCCTGCACCCACGTGGGAGACCTGGATAGAGTTCCAGGCTCCCAGCTTCAGCCTGGCCCAGCCCTGGACATGACAGCCATTTGGAGAAGAATCTAAAAGATTCTAAATCTGAAAGATACAAGGTATTTTTCTCTCTCTCTCTCTCTCTCTCTCCCTCCCTCCCTCCCTTTCTCGCTGTCTCCCCATCTCTGCCTTTCAATAAATGAAATAAATCTTCAAAAAATGATACCAGTTAAGATACCCACATCCATCATCAGAGTCCCTGGATTCTCCAGCTCCTGATTCCAGCTTTCTGCTAACACAGACCATAGCACACAGCACTGATTGCTCAGGTGATTGGGTTCTTATCATCCACAACAAAAAACCTGATTGAGTTCTCAGCTCCTGGCTTCAGCACCTCCCTCCCCGCCCCCCCCCCCCACCAATGTGCACATTTGAGAAGTGAACCAACAGTTGAAAGCATGTTTTCTCTCTCTCTTCCTCTCCCAGCCTCTGGTTCACTCCCCAGATGCCTACAATGGCTGGGGCTGGGCCAGGCCAAAGCCAGGAACTCAATCCAGGTCTCCCAGATAGGTAGTAGGAACTCAATTTGAGCCATCACTAGTGCCTCCCAGGGTCTATGAGCAGGAATGCTGGAATTGGGAACCAGAACCAGGCATGAAACCCAGGTACTCTAATATGGCACGTGGGTGTCTCAACCAGCATTTCAACACCTAGGCCAAACACTCACCCCCTAGATCATTTTTGAAAATGAAAGAGATGTGAGCCAGCATTGTGGGGCAACAGGTTAAGCCAGTGTCACAGGTGGCTGAGTCATTCCTTAAATGGTTTCCATATCAGACCAGTTCCAGTCCCAGCTGCTCTGCTTCTGATCCAGCTCCCTGCGAATGTACCTGGGAAAGTAGCAGAAGATGGCCCGAGTACTTGGGTCCCTGCCACCCATGTGGGAAACCAGGATGGAGTTCTGGGCTCCTGGCTGCAGCCTGGCCCAGCTCCTGCCATTGCAGTCTTATGGGGAGTGTACCAAAAAATGGGAAATTTATCTGTGAGTGTGAGTGTCTGTCTGTCTGTCTCTCTGTTACTATTTTTTTTTTTGACAGGCAGAGTTAGAGAGTGAGAGAGAGAGAGACAGAGAGAAAGGTCTTCCTTCCGTTGGTTCACCCCCAAAATGACTGCTACAGCCAGCATGCTGAGCTGATCTGAAGCCAGGAGCCAGGTGCTTCTTCCTGGTCTCCCATGCGGGTGCAGGGCCCAAGCACTCGGGCCATCCTCCACTGCCTTCCCAGGCCACAGCAGAGAGCTGGGCTGGAAGAGGAGCAACCGGGACTAGACCCCGGGGGTGCCGGCACCACAGGCAGAAGATTAGCCTAGTGAGCCACAGCGCCGGCCTCTCTGTTACTTTTTCAAATAAATAAATAAATAAATCTTGAATTAAAAAAAGAGAGACAGAGCCCCAGACAGATGATGGGCATCGGGCCAGAGCTCCTGGCTGGTATGTGTAGGCGGGGCAGGTCTGGAACTAATTGTGATTTCAAAGACATTCTGGAGGACAGGTGTGTGTAATGAGGGGAGGGGGGATTGAATGAGCCCTGCGTTCTGTTCCCAACCTCAGGGCAGAATACATGAGGTCATTTTCCTGAGACAAGGAGTCCCCATCAAGGGAGGAGGTGCAGGGAGGGAGAAGCAGGAATCCTGGAGGCAGGGAGGGCAGCAGAAGGCAAAGACCAGCAGGGTGGGCAGGAGAGGGACAGGCAGAGAAGCAAGGCAGAGCCAGGGCCAAGCGTGAGTTGTCACAGCTCCTGAGGCTAGTGGAGTAGACAAGAGTTTTCTGCCCCTATTCCTTCTATTTCTCTTTCTTCTCCTCCTCCTCTTCCTCGTCCTCTCATGTGAAAGATCCAAATTCTGAGATGCAGGGAGTCTCTGGCTTGGCCTGTCCTAGAACCAGCCCTCTCCCACCAAGCCCACTGTGGGACCCAGTGTGAATGAATGTGCTCTTCTGATAAGGGTCCAAACTGTGTGGGTTTTTTTTTTATTTATTTATTTGAAAAGTAAAGTGAAAGAAAGGGAGAAACACACAGAGAGAGAGAATCTTCCATCAGCTGTTTCACTCCCCAAATGCCCACAGTTGCCAAGGTTGAGCCAGGCCAAAGCCAGGAGCCTGAAACTCCATCCAGGTCTCTCATCTGGGTACAGGGGCCCAATTGCTTAGGCCATCTTCCACTATTTTCCCAGGCACATTAGCAGGGAACCGGATGGAAAGTGGAACAGTCAGGACACAAACTTGTGCTCATATGGGATGCCGACATTGCAGGAGGCTATTTATTTAACCCGATGTGCCATAGCGCCAGCCCCCAAAGTGGCTTTTTTTTTCCTGACTTTGCAGTCTTAGTTTTGTTTTTCTTTCAACAATTTGTAAAGATTTATTTATTTGAAAGGCAGAGTTACTTAGGGAGAGACGAGAGAGAGAGAGAGAGAGAGAGAGAGAGAGAGAGAGAGAGGTCTTCCATCCACTGGTTCACTTCCCAAATGGCCACAACAGCCTGGGCTAGGCCAGACCGAAGCCAGGAGCTTCCTCTAGGTCTCCCATGCGGGTGCAGGGGCCCAAGGACGTGGGCCATCTTCCACTACTTTCCCAGGTGCATTAGCAGGGAGCTAGACTGGAAGTGGAGTAATTGGAACTCTAACTGGCACCCATATGGGATGCCAGTGCTGCAGGTGGCAGCTTAACCCACTAGGCCAGTGCCATCCCCTCATTTTTTAATCGTCTCTAAAATGAATCGCATGAGCCCAGTACAAAACCGGGGAAATGTGGAGTCATCTGAGAGAGAAGAGCAGAGCCAGCACCAGCAGAGTTGTGAGCTTTGTTCACCAACATCCACAGGAAAGGCTACATTTTGCAGGCAACCTACAAATAAACCTGCACAAAACAGTACAGCCCCTTTCACAGATGCTATGCACTTGGGTACTTTCCATTCTGTTCTGTGATGTATTACTTTATTTCATTCTAATTCATGAATAACAGGAAAGTGTGTCTCAGGGCTCACAGTTCTATTGATCAGTTTCAGGCTTGCACCAGTGCACTTTGGAAAGTTCCTCTCCAGGGTGCCAGTGTGTACCCCCTCCACTCACCACTCCAGGTCCTGCAACCAGGGTTCAGAGAAGCAGAGCCAGTGTCCCCTGCGGGATGGTGACTGGGAGGCTTCATGAACACTTGATCCAGGACTTGTCCTGGCAGGGGTATATATGTGGGATTTGTGAGGGCTAAGCTGTCTCAGGCTTAACCCTCCTGAGAGAGCAGGATCTGTGATCAAAGCAGCAGATGGGGTTATGCTGAGATGACAGGGACCACAGTTTGTTTCTCACTCCTGCTACTTGTCCATCCCACATTACCAACACCCTCACTCCAGATCATAGAGCTGCCACACCGGTGGCCTGGCAGAGAGAAAAGAGGGTAGATAAGCATGAACTACTCTTAGCTCATCCACTGGCCGAGTATGACCTTGGCAAGGGCAGCTGTCCTAGAAGAGTGGGAGAACGACATTTGTGAACATTCCAAAGTTGGTCACAAGGAGGATGTAACATTCTAAAAGACAAACTGGGGAGGGGTAACTACCTCAGCCAGCGCTTCTCACCAGGACAGGGGCCAGGGAGTGTACCCACATGGGTGGCAACACCATCTTCCACTGCTTTCCCAGGTACATTAACAGGGAGCTGGATGGGAAGTGGAGGAACCAGGATTCAAACCGGCACCCCTAGGGGATGCGGGTGCTGCAGGTGGCAGCTTAACCTGCTGTACTGCGGTGCCGGCCGCAAGTTCTTGCTCTTCCTATCTGTGGGCCCTACACTTGGAGTTTCTTTGGATCTATTCTTACTTTCCTAGTTGCTTTTTCCATCTTGTTTTGGCTTATGGTTCCCTTCACCCCTGTAATCTGATCTAAGCTATATTTTTCAGTGTTTTAAAGACTTCTTAACAATTTTTGGTCCCTAAATGTCATCCTTCCTTGCTCCTAGTATTTTATGAATTATTTTGTTATTTCGGCAGATACGTGTGGAAGTAGACAAGTTTACCCAAACAGGATCTTCAGGTAGTCTTTAAGGATATTCTGAAAAGTTCACAGTGGGGTCAGTGTTGTAGCACAGAGAGCTAAGCTGCCACGTGAAACACCAGCATCCTATATCAGAGTGCTGGTTCAAGTCCCAGCTGCTCTGCTTCCAATCCTGTTCCCTGATAATGTTCCTGAGAATACAGCAGAAGATGGGCTAAGTCCTTACCACCCACATAGGAGATCTGGATGGAGTTCAGGGCTCCTGACTTCAGCCTGGTCCACCCCTAGCCATTGAAGCCATTTGAGAAGTTAACCTGCAGAAGGAAGATTCTCTCTCTCTCTCTCTCTCTCTCTCTCTCTCTCTCTCTCTCTCTCTCTCCCTTCTCAAATAAATCCTTTTTATAAGTTCCTAGTATATAGGGGCAGGCATTTGGGGCAGTGGTTAAGATGCCACTTGGGTCACCCTCATCCTATATTAGAGTGCAGCTTTGAGTCCTGGCTGCTCTAGCTCCCTACTAATTCACCTTGGACAGCAGCGGAAGATGGCCCGAGTGCTTGGGCTTCAGCCATGTATGTGGGAGACCTGGATGGAATTCCAGGCTCTTGGCTCCAGCCCTGGCTGTTGCAGCCATTTGGGGAGTGAACTAGCAGACAGAGGATCTCTCTCTCTCTCTCTCTCTCTCTCTCTCTCTCTCTCTTTCTCTCCCTCTCTCACACACACAAATTTTTAAAAAATATTTCTAAGTTTCTAGTATGTAAAGGTGTTATAGTGTTATTATATTGTATTCAGAGAATGTTATTTATTTCTCTATATTGGGAGCAACATTATCAAGATTGTATTTGTTGCCTAAAACATGGTCAAGCTGTTCATGTATATTAGAGAAAAGGTATGGACGGATTGTTCACTTTCTCTAATGAGCAACTCTTGGGATTCCATCCTAGAGGTCAAAGTACTGCTGCCAGCCAACCTATATGTGCTGTTGGAGGAGAATCTGATTTAGATATTGCAAAGCAACTTTTAGGTTAACTTACCTCATGATTTTTTTAAAGATTTATTTGTTTATTTTAAATTCAGAGTTACAGAGAAGGAGAGGCAGAGAGAGAGAGAGGTCTTCCATCTGCTGGTTCACTCCCCAGATGACTACAATGGCTGGAGCTGTGCCAATCCGAAGCCAGGAGCCAGGAGCTTCCTCCAGGTGTCCCATGCATGTGAAGGGGCCCAAGGAGTTGGGCCATCTTCTACTGCTTTCCCAGGCCATAGCAGAAAGCTGGATAGGAAGTGGAGCAACCGGGACTCGAACTGGCGCCTATATGGGATGCCGGCGCTACAGGCGACAGCTTTACCCGCTATGCCACAGCACCGGCCCCTACCTCATGATTGCCCTAAAGATTCACTCCTACTCTTTGCATTTTGGGATTCTGTGTTTGGAGTTTTTCAGTTATGTTACCAAGAATAACTCTTGCCTGTGGTGATTTGAGCTGTAGTCTTATTTTTCTATCAATCTGACCCCATGTAGTGTCTATCTTCCAGGAATGTCTCAGCATCTCTGGTGGTCCACAAGCACCTACTCTTGTTTTCCTGTGTACTGATAAGAATTTATTCTTGGGAGCTGGCGCTGTGGCATAGTGGGTAAAATTACCGCCTGCAGCACCAGCATCCCATATGGAGACTGGTACCAGTCCTTGGCTGCTCCACTTCCATTCCAGTTCCCTGCTAACGTGCCTGGGGAAGCAGCAGAAAATGGTCCAAGTGCTTGGACCTCTGCACTCACATGAGAGAACCAAATGGAGTTACAAGCTCCTGGCTTTGGCCTGGCCCTGCCCTGGCTGTTGCAGCCATTTGGGGAGTGAGCCAGCAGATGGAATCTCTCTTTATCTTTCCCTCTCTGTGTAACACTGCCTTTCAAATAACTAAATATTTTACTTTTATTTTTTTGGCAGGCAGAGTTAGACAGTGAGAGAGAGAGAGAGAGAGAGAGAGTTCTTCCTTCCATTGGTTCACTCCCCTAATGGCCGCTACGGCCAGCGCTGTGCCGATCCGAAGCCAGGAGCTGGGTACTTCCTCCCGGTCTCCCATGTGGGTGCAGGGCCCAAGGACTTGGGCCATCCTCCGCTGCCCTCCCGGGCCACAGCAGAGAGCTGGACTGGAAGAGGAGCAACCAGGATTAGTACCCGGCACCCCAACTGGGACTAGAACCCGGAGTGCCGGCACCGTAGGCGGAGGATTAGCCAAGTGAGCATGGCACCGGTCCCAAATAACTAAATCTTTAAAAAAAATTATTCTTGAAAACATTTTTCTTCCCAGTTCATGGGATACTGAGTACAACGTGGGCTATATCTACCAATTTGCTCCAATCATCCTTTTTTTTTTTTTTTTAGATATTTTCGGTATTATTTTCACCAAGTAAATGTAATTTTCCCCCCTTTGGCTTTCTAAATGGTCATTGCTGGTATGTCGAAAAACCTATCAATAATTTTGTAGAATACTTTGTAATCTAACTGTGTACAGCTGCCCCTTTGTTTTGGCATGGGATTCCATCTGTTTTATTGACCAAAAGAAAAATCACTCCACAGGAAAGTTATAAAAGAATCATTTATGGAAGATGTCATACGAGAAACTGATGGAAAGGAGAGAAGATACACATTTTGCAGAGCTGAACGGCTCACTGCAAAAATTACCAGAACTGCCTCAAACCCCCACCCCCAAAACAAAATCATCCTCAAGTGATTCTACCATGGATTCTTCCACATATTTCTTCCCTCTATCCTCAATCCTCAAATTTTCCATGTTTTTTATGAGGACAATGGGTCATGCACAGCATTTAACAGTTCAACTGTTTGAATGCCCATTGTTTTAGCCCAGGATCCCAAGGAAACAGGCTTTGGGCCATGACAGGACGTCTCTAGACAGACTATACAAAGAAGTCCCACTTGGAAGAGTGTGTAGGAGGCAGAACAGAGAGGGTTCCCATGCGCTTGGCTCTCACTCTCAGTTCTTGTTCTTTTTGGTTGACGTTTACCCCACAGGCATCATTAAGTCCCCCGCACTTGTAGTTTATGGCAGCAAAAGTGGTGGGAGTAAGCAGCAAGGCCTGTGTGTGGCTCATTGTCTCTAGCTGTACAGTAGCATCCAAGGGTGAAGACCAAATACTCCCAGGCGAGTTCCAAGTTCACCTGGGAATTGGAGTAGACATCTGTGCGGGCTAATGGCCTCTCTCTGAAGGAAAAATAAAACTCATATCTCCATGACAAGCAGGTGGTTCCAGCTAGAAGGCAGGCACCTACGCAGTACTCACCTGGAGACAAAGAGACAGGGTCAGTGTCTTCTTTGATGTTCACATTTCAAAGAGATGGCTCCAAGGCCCCCTAAGAAAGACAGACATTCCTGGGTTTTCTGCTGGTGAAAAAGCTTACATGCTGGCCAGCGCCTCAGCTCACTAGGCTAATCCTCCACCTGCGGCGCCAGCACCCCAGGTTCTAGTCCCGGTCGGGGCGCCAGATTCTGTCCCGGTTGCTCCTCTTCCAGTCCAGCTCTCTGCTGGGGCCTGGGAAGGCAGTGGAGGATGGCCCAGGTGCTTGGGCCCTGCATCCGCATGGGAGACCGGGAGGAAACACCTGGCTCCTGGCTTCGGATCAGCGCAGGAAGGAAGACCTTTCTCTCTGTCTCTCTCTTTCTGTCTAACACTGCCTGTCAAAAAAAAAAAAAAAAAAAGCTTACATGCAAGTTTTCTCAAGGAAATACACTTTAAAAAAAAGTGAAGAAGGAAGATCCTTTTCCCTTCTGTCAACAAGGAAAATTCAATTTTATGCTTATTTGCTTGTGCAATTTCCTCCCTTTCTTACCCTTTTTTATAATAACATTACAGTTTTCTTTTTAAAAAGATTTCATTATTTATTTAAAAGGCAGAGCTTTGGGGGGGGAGCAAGAGAGAGAGAGAGGGAGAGAGAGAGAATCTTCCACCCACTGGCTCATTCTCCAAATGACCACAATGGCTGGGACTGGGCCAGACCAAAGCCAGGAATCTAGAGGTCCATCCGGGTCTCCCACGTGGGTACAGGATCCGAAACACTTGTACCACCTTCTGCTGCTTTCCTAGGCACATAAGCAAGGAGCTGGATTGGGAATGGAGCAGCCGGGATTCAAACCAGCACTCATATGGGATACCCATGTCTCGGGTGGTAGCTGAACCACAATGCCAGTTTTCTAGTTATATCTGTTTCTGTTTCTTCCTCTGGGTAGTTTGCAGCTGCCCAACTATCCAGCAAGTCCATAGTGAGATGCAAAGAAAAGCAATTATCAGAATGACAATGGAATGAATTTCAAAATTCAGTATACAGTAGTTCCCCTTTCTCCACAGAAGATATATTTCAAGATCCCCAGTGGATGCCTAATCCTGAAATCAAACCCTGTAGAGTTGTCCTTTAGCATTGTCAGGGGATTGGTTCCAGGGCCTCTGCAGATACCAAAATCTGTAGTCGCTCAAGTCCTTACATAAACTGGCCTAGTAGCTGCATCAAACCTATGTATATCTTCTTGTGTCTTATAAAGGACCTCAAGATCACTCGCAACACATAATGAAATATAAATGCTTTGTACATCATTGTTATACTGCATTGGTAGGAAATAATAGAAAGAAAAATGGTTTTACATACTCAGCACAGGCACAATTTTTTCAAGTATTTTTGTTCCAGGGTTGGTTGAATCCCCATATGAAGAACCCATGGATACAGAAGGCCTCTTGTTACTGAATGCCTTTTCCATCTTTAAGCACTGGCCATGCGCAGTGGCTGTAACTTTTGCCGTATAAGGCACAACAGTATAACGAGCATAAATTTCATTTCCCTTCTTCAGATTTCACAGATGAAAGAGCCATTCATACTGTAGATCTTAGCAATGTCAATATAAATGTTTCATTTCTTTTTATGTCAAGACCTTTCACCTTTTCACTTAAAGGAAACATATTATAGCTTCTCTTTAGCATATCTGAATTGCCAGCATCATTACCCTTGCTCTTCAGGGCCATTAGTAATTAAAACAAGGGTTACTTGAACACAAGCACTGTGATAGCACCACAGTTGATCTGATCATCCAGATGGCTAATAAGAAAATAATGAGCAGGCAGCATATACAGCATGGATATGCTGATAAAGGGATGATTCAAGCGCCAGGATGGATGGTAGAGGATGACACAAGATTTCATCAGGGGCTGGCATTGTGGTGCACCGGGTTAAGCTGCCACTTGCAACACTGATATCCCATATCAGAGTGCTGGTTCAAGTCTAAGCTGCTCAGCTTCCAATCCACCTTCCTGTTAATGTGCTTGAGAAGATAGTGCATGATGGCTCAAGTACTTGGGCCCCTGCCATCCATGTGGGAGACCTGGGTGGAGTTCCTGGTTCCTGATTTCAGTTTGGCCCAGCTCTGACTGGTGTGGACATTTGGGGAATGAATCAGTGGAGGGAAGAACCCTCTTGTTCTTCCTCTGCCTCTGTCTCTTTTTCTCTGTTCTTCTGCCTTTCAAATAAATAAATCTTTTTAAAAAATATTTCATCGGCCGGCGCCGTGGCTCAACAGGCTAATCCTCCGCCTTGCGGCGCCGGCACACCGGGTTCTAGTCCCGGTCGGGGCACCGATCCTGTCCCGGTTGCCCCTCTTCCAGGCCAGCTCTCTGCTGTGGCCAGGGAGTGCAGTGGAGGATAGCCCAAGTGTTTGGGCTCTGCACCCCATGGGAGACCAGGATAAGCCCCTGGCTCCTGCCATCGGAACAGCGCGGTGCGCCGGCCGCAGCGCGCTACCGCGGCGGCCATTGGAGGGTGAACCAACGGCAAAAGGAAGACCTTTCTCTCTGTTTCTCTCTCTCACTGTCCACTCTGCCTGTCAAAAATAAAAAAAAAAAAAAATTTCATCAAGGTGCTCAGAATGGCATACAGTGTAGAACTTACAAGCTATTTATTTCTAGAATTTTCCATTTAGTATTTCAGATAATGGTTGACCAGCACTGTGGTGTAGAAGGTTAAGCCTCCATCTGCAGTACCAACATCCCATATGGGCACCAGTTCAAGTCGCAGCTGGTCCTCTTCCAATCCAGCTCTCCGCTATGGCCTGGGAAAGCAGTGGAAGATGATCCAAGTGCTTGGGCCCCTGCACCCGCGTGAGAGACCCAGAGAAAGCTCCTGGCTCCTGGTTTCGGATCAGCACAGTTCCAGCCATTGCGGTGAATTGGGGAGTGAACTAGCAGATGAGAGACACCTCTCTCTCTCTCTCTCTCTCTCGCTCTCGCTCTCTCTCTCTTTAAATAAACATCTTTGCAATTTTTTAAAAATTTATTTGACAGCTAGAGTTAGACAGTGAGAGAGAGAGACAGAGAGAGAGGTCTTCCTTCTGTTGGTTCACCCCCTACATGGCCACCATGGCCGGAGCTACACTGATCTGAAGCCAGGAGCCAGGGGCTTCTTCCTGGTCTCCCACGTGGGTGCAGGTGCCCAAGCACTTGGGCCATCCTCCACTGCCTTCCCGGGCCCCAGCAGAGAGCTGGCCTGGAAGAGGAGCAACCGGGACAGAATCCGGCACTCATATGGGATGCTGGAGCCTCAGGATTAACCAAGTGAGCCACAGCACCACCACCACCACCACCCCGCCTCTCTGTAACTCTGCCTTTTAAATAAATATTTCAAAAGAAAATAAAGTTTATTGGGCTCGTAGTCCTGGAGGCTGTGAAGTCCAAGGGCATGGCCACTTCAATCAAGGTAGAAAACAGAAGGGCAAGTGGGCACACGCAGAAGAGAGCAAACACAAGGGGCAGCCTCACTTTACAACAACCCACTCTAATGAATCCAATTCCAGAAGAGCAAGAACTCACTACCTGGAGAACTAACCCAGTCCCTCGAGAGAGGCAATAACCCCTTTTTACTAATCATCTCTTAGAGGTCCCACCTTTCACCACCACCACAATGGCAGTCAAATTCCAACATGAGGGGCCGGCGCTGTGGTGTAGCGGGTAAAGTCACCACCTGCAGTGTCGGCATCCCATATGGGCACCGGTTCAAGTCCTGGCTGCTCCACTTCCAATCCAGCTCTCTGTTGTGGCCTGGGAAAGCAGTAAAAGACAGCCCAAGTCCTTAGACCCCTGCACCCACGTGGGAGACCCAGAAGAAGCTCCTGGTTCCTGGCTTTGGATCAGCTCTGTGCCAGCTTTTGTGGCCATCTGGGGAGTGAACCAGCAGATGGAAGACCTCTCTCTCTCTCTCTCTCCCCCTCCCTCTCTGTAAGTCTGCCTTTCAAATAAACAAATCTTTAAAAAATTCCAACATGAATTGGGGCAGAGATAAACTACATCCAAACCATAGCAGAACCATGCTTTTTCTATGAGCTGTCCAGCCCTGCTGTGCCTTGATGCTATCATGTCATCTTAGACTGGCCCGAGGCCAGTCCTGCCAAGTTTCTGCCCTGTGGTGTTTACAGGACAGGCAATGAGCCTTCCAGGAAAAGATACCATCTAGAAAGTCCCACCTCAGCCGATCCCCTGTCTTCGATCTCTGACCTTTGTCCTCTCAAGGCTATCCCATTCCCCTTTCGAGGTCCCAAAAAGTTGTGCTGTTGGGAACTACTCGGAAATTCATCTACCTGCTCACCTCTTCTGTGGCATCTGCAGGGATGGACTAGGGAAGAATGCTAATAGCTATTGCTGGTTCACCATCTTTTTAAAAAAGATTTATTTATTTATTTGAAAGTCAGAGTTACACAGAGAGAGAAGGGCAGGCAGAGAGGTCTTCAATCCTCTGGTTCACTCCCCAACTGGCCGCAGCAGCCAGAGCTGCACCGATCTGAAGCCAGGAGTCAGGAGTCAAGAGCTTTCTCCGGGTCTCCCACATGAGTTCAGGAGCCCAAGGACTTGGGCCATCTTCCACTGCTTTCCCAGGCCATAGCAGAGAGCTGGATTGGAAGTGGAGCAGCCGGGTCTCAAACCGGCACCTATATGAGATGCCGGCACTGCAGGTGGTGGCTTTACCTGCTACACCACAGCACTAGCCCCCACCATCTTTTTTAAAAATATTTATTTTTATTTATTTGAAAGAGTTGCAAAGACAGGTAGAGACAGAGAGAGAAAGGTCATCCATCCACTAGTTCACTCCCCAAATGGCTGCAATGGCTCCAAAGCCAGGAGCTTCTTCCAGGTCTCCCACATGGGTGTCGGGGCCCAAGGACTCAAGACATTCTCTGCTGCTTTCCCAGACATATTAGCAGGGAGCTGGATTGGAAGTGGAGCAATTGGGACTCAAACCTAAGTCTATATAGCATGCCAGTGCTGCAGGCCAGGGCTTTAACATGCTGCACCACAGCACCGGCCCTTGGTCTACCATCTTCATTTGGAGAGTGAACAACAGATGGAAGATATTCCTTCCCCTTCTTCTATAGTTCTGCTGTTTGAATAAATAAATGTTTATTGGGGAGCAGATGTTGTGACCCTGAAAACTAGGCTGTCACTTGGCATTTGGGATGCCCACATTTCTTATCAGAGTACTAATTTGGACTTCTCAGCTTCCGATCCAGCTCCCTGCTAATGCACCTTGGAAGACAGGGGAAGATAACCCAAGTGCTTGGGTTCCTGCCACCCATATCTGGTTCCTGGTTCCTGGCTTCAGTCTGGCCCAACCTCCGCCATTGCGGCCATTCAGGGAGGAATCCAGTGGGCGTAAAATCTCTGCCTCTCCCTCTCTCTGTCACTCAGCCTTCCAAATAAACAGATAAATTGTTTTAAAATATATCAGATTTGGGGCAGGTGTTTAGCACAGCAGTTAATCCACTGTATCTCATATGTAGAATACATGATTCAAGTCCCAAGCTCGGCTTCTGATTCTAGCTTCTTGCAAATATGCACCCTGGAAGGCAGCAGGTGATGGCTCAAATACTTGAGTCCCTGAGATCCACGTGGGAGACCTAGATTGACTTGCAGGCACCTATTTGGGGCATGAACAAGCAGATGGAAGATTCTCTCTCTCTCTCTCTCTCTCTCTCTCTCTCTCTCTTTGTGTCACTCTTTCAAATAAATAAAATAAATCTCTTTTTTAAAAAAAAGAGGGGTAGGCATTGTGGTGTAGTGGGTAAAGCCACTGCCTAGGATGCCAGCATCCCATATGGGCACTGGTTCATGTCCCAGCTGCTCCATTTCCCATCCACTTCCCTGCTAATGCACCTGTGAAAGCATCAGGAGATGGCCCAAGTGTTTAGCCCCCTGCACCCATGTGGGAGATCCAGCTGAAGCTCCTGGCTCCTGCCTTCGGTTTGGCCCAGTCCTGGCTGTTACAATCATCTGGGATGGAAGATCCCTTTTTGTGTCTCCCTCTCTCTTTGTAACTCTGCCTTTCAAATAAATAAACAAATAAATATTTTTTAAAAAGAAAGATTTGTTATATCTTCATAAATTTTCATCTAGGTCTTTATGACTTCACATTTTCACATTTAAACCTCTAATTTTTCATGAATTTATTATGCGGCATTAGGGAAGAATTTAATCTGGATTTTTTTTTAACTGGATAGACACTTGTCAAGCAATAATTAATTATACAATCCACCTTTTGCTGTCTGTTGGGAAATGCATGCTGAAGTTTTGGATATAGTTTAGTGCATTCCTTGACTTTCTATTGTGTTTCATGTATTCATTTGTTTCAGAAAATAGAATTAAAAGGTAAGTTTATTTGGGAAAATAAAATTAAGGAATAAGAATAGGTATTTGGCCTAGCAGTTAAGACACCCGCATCCCATATCAGAATGTCTGGGTTCATTTCCCAGCTCCAACTTGCAATTCCAGCTTCCTGCCAATGCAGACCCTGGGAGGCAACAAGTGATGATTCAAGTTCACTTGCATTGAGTTCCTTTGCTCCTGGCTTCAGAACCCCTGACATCGTGGGCATTTGGGGAGTGAAACTGCAGTTGAGAGTGCTCTCTCCTCTTTCTAATAAATAAAAGGTAAATTAATAAATTAAATAATGAATCATTCTTTTTTTTAAAAAATGGAGTAATTAAGACAGTCCCAGATAAACAAAAACTGAGAGTTCATTGCTAGCAGACTTGCCCTACAAAAAAGACTGAAGGGAGTATTTCAGGCTAAAATGAAGACACTGAGCAGTAACCCAAATTCACATGAAGAAAGACAGTGTTGACGGTAATTACTCAAGGAAACCTAAAATTCAGTATTCACATAGTTTTTTTGTTTATACTTCCTCTGTTTTGCTATAACCCACACTGATGGGCATATAATATATAAAGATGCAACATATGGCAACAACGACATAAAGAAGCAAAACTTTTTTGCATTATCAAAATTAAACATATATTAATCTGAATTAGATTGTTGTTATCAATTAAGATGTTAATTTTGGGGCCAGCATTGTGGCATAGCGAGTTAAGCCACCACCTGCAATGCCAGCATCCCATATGGGCACTGGTTTGAGTCCTGGCTGCTCCACTTGCCAACCAGCTCCCTGCTAATGTTCCTGGAAGAGTAGTAGAAGATGACCCAAGTCCTTGGGCCCCTGCCACCCATGTGGACCCCTGCCACCCGGGAGAAGCTCCTGGCTCCTGGCTTTGGTCTGGTCCAGCCCCGGCAGTTGAGTGAACCAGTGGATAGATCTCTTCCTCTGTCTTTCCTTCTCTTCCTCTATAACTCAGCATTTCAAATAAATAAATAAATTTTTTAAAAGATGTTAATTTTAATCCCTGTATGGTTTGAGTGCATCCACTTCAAAATCCACATTGCCAATGCAACAGAAGAGGAGCCTGTAATTGGCTCCTGACTGGGATTAAATACCTTTATAAACGGACTTGATGGAGGCATCTGGTTCCCTCTTGCCCCTCTGCCTTCTGCCATAGGAAGACACAGCAAGAAGGCCTCACCACATGCTGTTACCTTGAATGACAGCATCGGTCTTGGACTTCCCAGCCTCCAGGTTGTGAGAAAATAAATTTCTGGATCTTTATTAATTACCCCGTCTGTGGTATACATAGCAGGAAAAAAAAAAAAAAAACAGACTAAGGCATTCACTCCTACATGACACTTGCACTTCGAAGAGTCTAAGACTTCTACATTGGAAACTACAACATTGCTGAGAGATTAAAGATTTAACTAAAGGGGCTGGTGCTGTGGCGTAGTGGGTAAAGCCACTACCTGCAGTGCCGGCATCCCATATGGCCGCCGGTTCGAGTCCTGGATGCTCCACTTCCGATCCAGCCCTCTGGTATAGCCTGGGAAAGCAGTAGAAGATGGCCCAAGTCCTTGGGCCCCTGCACCTGAGTGGGAGACCCGGAAGAATCTCCTGGCTCTTGGCTTCGGATTGGTGCAGTTCCAGCCATTGCAGCTCCAGCCGTTGCGGCCAATTGGGGAGTGAACCAGAAGATGGAAGACCTCTCTATCTGCCTCTCTTTCTCTCTCTGTATAACTCTTTCAAATAAATAAATAAATCTTTTTAAAAATCTAAGCAAAAAGAAAGATATACCATTTTCATTGCTTGGAAGATTGCATGATGTACTGATCCATGCTATGACATGAAAAAAACCTTGGAAATTATATTAAGTGAAAGATGGCAGACAGACAAGGCCACACAGTGTATGCTTTCACTTATATAAATGTCCAGAAAAGGCAAATCCATAGAGACTGAAAGTAGATTAGTGGTTTCCAGAGGTTGGAAGGAGGGGAGAATTACTGGAAATGGATATGAGGTTACTTTATGAAAATGTTCTGGGGCCCATGCTGTAGGTTAAGTCTCCACCTACGGCACTGACGTGACATTTGGGCACCGGTTAGTGTCCTGGCTGCTCCTCTTCTGATTCAGTTCTCTGCTGATGGCCTGGGAAAGCAGTAGAAGATGGCCCAAGTGCTTGGGCCCCTGCACCCACGTGGGCGACTTGGAAGAAGCTCCTAGCTCCTGGCTTCGGATCAGCCCAGTTCTGGCCATTCCAGCCATTTGAGGAGTGAACCAGCAGGTGGAAGACCCCTCTCTCTCTTTCTCTGCCTCTCTTTGTCTGTAACTCTACCTCTCAAATAAATAAATAAATAAAATCTTTTTTTTAAAAAAGAGAAAATGTTCTGGAATTAGATAGTGGTAATGGTTGCACATTATGAATATGCTAGAAATCATGGAGTTGTATACTCTTACATGGTAAATTTTATGGTATGAGAATTATATCTCAAAAAATAAATATCAAAAAAGATGAAGGCAGGCTGGCATTTTGACATAATGAATAAAGGTGCCACCTGCAACAGCAGTATCCCATATGGGTGTCAGTTTGAGTTCCAGATTCTCTACTTCTGATCCAGCTCCCTGCTAATACTCCTGGGAAAGCAGTAGAACATGGCCCAAGTATTTTGGGCCCCTGCCATCCATGTGGGAAACCTAAATGAAGCTCCTGGTTTTGGTCTGGCCCAGCCTCAGCCATTGTGGCCGTTTGGGTAGTGAACCAGAAGATAGAAGTGCTCTCTCTCTCTCTCTGTGTGTGTGTGTGTGTGTGTGTCCCTCTCTTTGTAACTCTGCCTCTCAAATAAATAAATAAATCTTTTTTAAAAAAAATATGATTGGGGGTGGACATTTAGCCCAGTGCTTAAGAAACTGGTTAAGACATTCACGTCCCCTTATCAGAGTACCTAGGCTTAATTCCCAGCCCTGCTTTATTGATTCCAGCTTGCTGGGAAGCAACAGTGCTGACTCAAGTAATTGGTCCTTGTTACCCATCAGGAGACCTGAATTGAGTTCTTAGCTTCAAGCTTGAGCCCAGCCCAGCCCCAACCATTGCAGATATTTGGAGAGTAAACCAGTGAATGGGAGCATATTTCTCTCTCTCTCTCTCTCTCTCTCTCTCTCTCTCTCTCCCTCTCTCTCTTTCTCTCTCTCTTCCCTTCTACCTCCTCTGCTCTCAAATAAAAATAAATAAGAAGCT
Organism: Lepus europaeus; assembly: GCF_033115175.1. NCBI lineage: Eukaryota > Metazoa > Chordata > Mammalia > Lagomorpha > Leporidae > Lepus > Lepus europaeus. The sequence continues at coordinate 101,375,778 of NC_084850.1, read as the reverse complement.
TTTTTAATTATAAAAACTTTTTTGAAATAATGACAGAGTTCTTTATGTGATATACTCACAGTAGTACTAAAGCGTCAGGATAATACTCTAAGTGAAATTCAACATTATTTTTCTGCATGGCATGAATTCCTAAAACCTTCAGAATCCCCCAAGACAGATTTGCCTTAACAGAGGATAGGGTAAGTCATAACCCTTTCCCCAGATCTCCAAGCTTCTTGGGAAAGTAGGCTTTAAAATGTGGTGAATACGTTCACTTTAGCATCCAAGTGTTAACAGGTTCTTCCATCAAGTTCACCTAACAAGATTATCTGCCAGGAGTGCAGGGGGCAGGGGCGCGGGGCATGTACCATCTTCATCTCCTTGCAGTGCTTTTTGATAAATATGAAGACTTGTGTTTTTTAAGGCCAGGCACTGAAATTTCAGGTTGTCATTATTAATAAGAAGCAGGCTTGTTGAGTTTCAGTAGAGTGGCAATAAGGAATGAAGAAGGATGAGACAAGGATCCTATAGTATTAACCAGCTACAGTCAACTGCCGTACAAAGGACCTTCACAAAGTGCACGGAAGGGGCTGGCATGGTGGCAATAGAGGGTGAAGGCGCCACCTGCAATGCTGCCATCCCATAAGGGTGCTGGTTTGAGTCCTGGCTGCTCCACTTCCAATCCAGCTCACTGTTAAAGCACCTGGGAAAGCAGCAGAGGATGGCCCAAGTCCTTGGGCCCCTGCACCCATGGGGAGACCTGGAAGATGCACCTGGCTCCTGGCTTCAGCCTTCATTTGGATTTCATACAATTTCCAAGGATCACAAAATAATCTTTTTTCATCTCAAAATATGATAATTCTTAGCTCGAGCACCATAGGAAGATTGGCAGCAGGCCATAGCTTGCCTATTCCTGTGCTCCAGTGCCAAGTTCAGGGCACTCCTGTCTGCCTCACTCACAGCCGTATCCCTAGCACCTACAACGTTCTCTGCTATCTCCCCAGCCACTGACACCCAGGAGGTTCTCATAAATGGTTACTGAATCCAGTTATTGAAGAAGTGGAGAAGTGAGTGAACACAGGAGAGTGGGCATTTCTACTCCCAGAGCCTCAGCTGACCCCTGCCTGCACCGAGACAGGCTTCCCCAAGAAATCTTCAGAAAAGATCAAAAGTCTGAGTCCAGGATGGTGTTTCAGCATCTTTATTCTCCTCTTTAGCCCGAGGTTAATCCTGATGAAAAGCTTTAGACAAGAGGAGGTGGAGAGGACTGGGCTTGGGCTTCCCAAGGACCCAGCCTTCTCTCCCCCTGTGAGGTTAGGGATCGGGGTGGGGTTAGAGCCGTGATCCAAGCTCAGCTCCTTGGGGAGGAGGGACACCTCTGCTGTCTCTCACCTCAGACAGCCACACTAATGGGAACCAGCCACCTCTACATACCAGGCTGGAGGGTCCCTGGAGAGTACCCCCGCCCCACCACATACACTTGCACACGTGCACAGGGACCCAAGCCATGCATGGTCAGTGTCCAGACATGTGGTTGTGGCCTGTCGCCCAGTTGGTAAACATAAAGCCTAGACTGATGGCCATGAAGAGGACCCCCAGGATGCCAAAGCACAGAGCCTGCAGGCAAAAGAGAGAGTGAAGATGAGGCTGCCTGGGACTCCCTACTCAAGCTCCTCCTGAGAATGTGCCTCAAGCCCTCCACCCCTTCCAGGGGAGCCCATCTGTCCCTGACCTTGGCCCTCTTCTCCTTCCTTAAAGTAGCCCTTTCCTGTGAACCCAGAACCCCCTACCCCCTGGAGTCTCCCTTCCATCCTCCCTCCTAGATGGGTTCAGGCTCTTCCCAACAGCGCTTCTTCCCTCCGTCTGGAGAATGCTCCCTTCTGGAATGTTCTCTCTGTCTTCCAAGACCCTGGTGGTGCTGACTATTCTGCTCCTCCCTAGGACAACCACCTTCATTCTTCCAGACCATAGGTCCCTCTTCCTGGCCATTCCTTCTCCCCTCACCCCCACTCCGCATCCCCCACCAAGAACATTCCTCCCATCCCCAGGTATCCTGCAGCAAGCACTCTCTCCTCCAAATGTGGAGTCTTTCCCTAACCCCCTCTGGAATGCTCACTTGGATCTTGGGCCAGGAGAAGAGGGGCTCCGTGTCAGAGGGTACAATGCGGAGGTAGAAAATGCTGGGAAGGATGAAGATGAGGCTGGGAGCTGAGGTTGACCCTGGAGGACCAGAACAATGTGCAGGAGACAATGTGAGCTTGGGTACAAGGCCATGTTAGTTGGGATCTGGGACTGGGGTGGGGACACTGACCAATAACTCCAAAGATATCCCGGATGGTTGGCACACAGATGACAAGGACGTTGACCAACACCAGCAGGATCAGAGCTATGGCCACATGCCGTAACCAGCTGAAGGCTTTGCTTGGGAAGAGCAGCTGCTGCAGGGCCCGGCGGATCTGTGGCCAGAGTGGGGTATAGCAGGGGTCAGGGCTCAAGTGTTGCCCCCTTCAATGTGATCACCTGCCTTTAATTCCACCCTCTATGTGAGATCCCTACCCCCCACTGACTCCCACCAGATCCACCATGTCAAAACACTCAACTGTGCTTCCACCGTCTGAAGGAGCTTCCTGCCTCCATCCTTCAACAATTCCTGTCTCTTCCTTCTGTTTGTCCATCTGTGCCTCCACCCATTGTCTGAAAGCCTCACCTCCTCTCTCTCACCATCTTCACTTCCCGCTGTGCCTGACCATCCACCCAGCCTGCCATTCATTTTGAGTCCACCCCGTAGCTGCCTACCATCTGTCTACCTCTGCATCTTTTCTCTGCCTAATCATTCCTGCCTCCCCTCTGAGAGCCTTGTCCCTTCTACATCTCACCACTTCCACCTCTACCCTTTTTCTGTCCCATCCCTGTTTCTTTGTTGCAACTGACCACCTAGCTATGCTTCTGCCCTCTGGCTGAGCATCCCTGCCTTGTTCTTCTGTTTACCCATCCATTTGGGCTTCCTCCCTCCAACAGTCCACCTGTCCCCCTGACCCACTCTGTCTGGAGATATCTCCACTTTAGTCTTCTCTGTCTACCTGGCAGCTCTGCCTTCCCTGTCTGTCCATCTCTGCTTCCATCCATCCATCCACTTGTAGCTCTACTCCCCATCCAAACATGCACACCCACGCCTTCCACCCATCACGTATGTCCCCCACTCCGTGGGCTTGCCCTCGCCCCCACACACAGGGAACAGAACAACTGGCACGGTGAGGGTCACAGCAACCAGCACAGCCAGGCGCACGCAGAGGATGAGCAGGTCCCTCTGGCTGTACATGTGTAGCAACTCTGCCTCCACGCTGCCTGAACCAGGACACAGGGGAGACACACATTGCAGGTTTTGGAGGGAGTGCCGGGACTAATGTCCCAGAAACCCAAAGATACATACACAGTGACAAAATCTACACAGTGACTAAATCTAGACACATGACGTGCATCCTCCCTTAAGAAACTGATGAGTCCAAGGTCATGGAAGGAGAAAGCTCGGAGGCTCCTACCCTAACCTTCTGCCTAATCCCCACCCCAGCACCACTCCCCAACCCCTGCCACCAGCCTTGGCACTGGCCCCACTCACTGTAGAAGGTGAGGTATCCAAAGGTCGCTGTGAGTGCATACATGAAAAACATGGCCCCAATGGACACATTGGCCACGGCTTGCATCCTGCGCTGGGTGGGCCTGAGGTATATAGAGGTCATGGAAGTGTCATGCCCAGACCCCTTAACTTGGCCTAGATCCCACAAAACCAGCTCCCACCCTCTACCTCCCCTATGTGACTAGCCAAGCCACCTCCCTCTATCCATCCATATCTCACCCTATTTGATCACCATTTTTTCTCCTTTGCATCTGACCACCCACACTGTACCTCTCTGTCTAGTCATCCATACCACCCCCCCCTAATTTTTATCCCTGCTTCCCCTTTCCCATCCATCCCTCCTTGTCCATTAGTCCATGCCTGTCTCCCCATCCTCACCATACATACTGCCCCCTCCATCACATTATCTGCACTCTACCTCCCAACTCTGCTCATTGACACTCATACTGAATGTTAAAATGATAGGCCACTTGGGGCTGGTGCTGTGGCATAGCAAATAAAGCCACTGCCTGCAGTGCTGGCATCCCATATGGGTGCCGGTTCAAGTCCCAGCTGCTCCACTTCCGATCCAGCTCTCTGCTATGGCCTGGGAAAGTAATGGAAGATGGCCCAAGTCCTTAGGTCCCTGAACCCATGAACCCATGGGGGAGACCCAGAAGTAGCTCCTGGCTCCTGGCTTTGGATGGGCCCAGCTCTGGCCATTGGGGCTATTTGGGGAGTGAACCAGCAGATAGAAGACTTCTGCCTCTCTCTCTCTCTGCCTATCTGTAACTCTGTCTTTCAAATAAATAAATAAATCTTTAAATAAATGATAGACCACTTCAGTTCCAATCAGTAAACACTCACTATGGTGAGTCCCCTGAAAGCCCAAAGTCCCCAAAGCCCAAAGCCCTCCCTTGGTACAACATAGTCACCATCAAGCTGACAGCCCCCAGATGACTGTAAGGATTGTCAGACACCATGACTGTCCACCCTGCCCCTGGCTGGCCCAGTATGCATGGCCACTTGCCTGCCCACTCACCGGCAGAGTTCCGTGTAGATGGGCAGCACCTCAGGGTGGCAGACAAAGGCGAAAGCCATGATGGGAATCGTGTAGGACATCTGCACATAGGATCAGAATCCATGGTGGGTTAGAGAAGCCACTCCTCATCCTCCTGGCCCTCCCCTTGCCCTCCATATCAGACACATGGCAGTGCCTGTTGGCCAATACCTGACCACACTCTGATGGGGATGCACTAGGGGCCAGGCCCATTGAGTCTGGGAGTGGTGTAAGCTCCTTCAGGCCTGCCCACCCACCTGAGAGTCAACTGTGAACATGTGGGCCTCACAGCTGGTGTTGAATCCCTGCTTGGGGACGTCTGGGGAGTCTTCACTCGTCACTGCTGTCTCATTGCGGCCTATGGCACAGCCAATCTGGAATTTCTTATAGATGACCTGAGGGTAGGGAAGTGGGAAAGTGAGGTCACAGGGCTCCACCCCAGTGTCCCAAACTCTATCTGCACTTTAGCACAACCTTTTCTCTGACTCACCGAAACAAGAAAAAACAGCATACAGGTCAGAGAGAGACCACTGGTATATCCCAGATAACCTACAAGGAGTAACACACAGAGCCTCAGAAATCAAAGAACCCCCACCATAGCAAACCCCAAACCCCTGCAACGTCCCCTCACCCCCACTACCTTTGCAAAAACTTCTACTTCCACTTGAACTAGCCTCCCCTCCACAGCAAACATCTACTAATCTTTTAAATCTCACACCAAATAAGCTCTCCTCTGCTGCTTTGCAGCCCTCAACAATGGGGATTTTCTCAGTGCACTCCCCTCTGTCTAAGATCACTCTCCAATGACCACCCCAGGAAATCTCTTACCCAAGTGTTTCATGAGGGCCAGGGGCAGGATGATTATCACACTGACAATGATGATGAGAAAGTTGCCCTTCAAGTACCAGTCCCTGAGAAGAGAGGAAGACACAGTGACCGGCTGTGGCCAAAGAAAACTACTGGGTACTCATTCACAAAACAACAGTCAGCCAACCACCCAGATTCCCGTTCACAAAGAGATGAGCTAATACTGCAACTAGAAGCCATTCAGGGGTGTACAGTGACACATGGCACAGCAGCACAGATAGCAACATTCAGACCGATTGAGCAACACCACCAGTAGGATGCAGAGGAAAACACGTGCACAGGGAGATAAAAGTCACCGCCAGATTTGCAAGAGGACACACAATCAGATGAGCAAACACCTCTAAGCAGTCAGACTCGATGTTAAAATCAGCCCAACACAAGATGCCAGACACAAAGATAGCGTGAGTCAAGATCCTGGTATGTCAGACAAGTAGAACAACAATGAGATAATTTGTTATGGAACAGGCAATGATGCAGTCAGTCAAAAAAGTCAGAAACACACATTTGAACAGCTCAAAGTTTGCAGGACACCTGAAAGTAGCTAGGCTGATTTGGCCACACAGACAAAGACAGACTGAAATAGAAACAGAATGAGATGGCTGACCACACTGCTGAAACCAAGCTCAAAGAAACAGTGGGGAGATAAGCATTGTGGTGCAGCAGGTTAAGCTGCTGGTTGCAACACTGGCATCCCATATTGGAGTGCTGGTTCAAGTCCTAGCTGTTCCACTTCCACTCCAGCTCCCTGCTAATGCATCCTGGGAGGCAGCAGATGATTAATCAAGTGCTTGGGCCTCTGCCAATGTTGCAGGCATTTGGGGAGTGAACCAGTGAATGGAAAATCTCTCTCTCTCTCTCTCTCTCTCTCTCTCTCTTTCTCTCTCTCCCTCTCTCTCCCTCCCTCACTTTCACATATACGAAAACAAAGTAGATAAATATTTCAAAAAAGAAACAGTGGGATTCTGTACAGATACTGGAGGGAAATACATAGGCAAGACACTCAGTTAATACAGAATCAGCTGAATAACAGTTCATTCATTCAAAAGAATTTTACTGAATGCTTGCTATGTTCCATGCTTTCACATGTTCTCTTTCTATCTCATACACATAGCTACTAAGAAATAGACCAATGAAGTACCATTAGCCCTATATACAGTAGGAAGTAATGATAATAGTTAGACATACTAAGTCACATGTCAGCTACCTGGATGGTCTCAGAATCAGGACAAAGATCTAACAAGACACACACATAGATGACAAAAAGAAAGGTCTCTGTTACTATTACGGGGGGGAGGGGTATTGGGCCTAGGAGATAAGACACCTGTGTCCCATATCAGAGTACTTGAGTTCAATACTCAGCTCTACTCCTGACTCCAGCTTCCTGCTAACATGAATCCTGGGAGACAGCAGTGATGGCTCAAGTTGTTGGGCCCCTGCCACCCATGTGGGAGACCTGGATTGAGTTCCAGGCTCCCATCTTTGTCCCCTGGCCCAGGGCCGTGGCAGGCATTTAGGAATTGAACCCATGAATGACAGCTTTCTCTGTAGAGCTTTCTCTCTCTCTCTCTCATAAATAAATAAGCTTTAAAATGATGACAAATGGGGGGTGGCACATACACACCGTGCAAAGTCTATGAGACCAGAGTCAGGCTCAGCCTCTGGACAACCACAGGTATGGATTAACCACACAAAGGCAACTAGATATTTGCAGTTGGAGCAAAAGCACCACAGTATACTGTGCATGCACACATACACACACACACATACACACATACACAGCTGGAGTCCCATCATACACAAGTAAGCATACAGACCTAGCCAGCATGATGAATCCATTGTCAAACACAAAGCAGGATGCACAGAGCAGATCAACAACCAAACATCCATGGCTGCAACCATAAACAGAGGACATATATGTACAGGCACAGGAATCACATGTACAAAGCCAGAGAATTTTCTAGAACAAGTGTCACTGAACCAAATATAGAGATAGAGGTGGCTGGTCACATACAATCAGAGCAAGTTATAGGCACAGTCAGTACCACAGTCCACTGGCGTGCACACACATACACATACACATCACTGGAGTCAGCTATCATTCACAGAACTAGACAGGATCAACAAGGTTGATGGACCCAGAATCAGAGTCACAGAATCAGCTGGACAGGCAGGCAGAGTGACCAAGTGTCAGACACATACACTGGAATCACACTGAACAGAACACAGCTATAGTCAATCATACAGAGAGAATCAACTAGTGCAACAGTCACTAAATCAAGTCACTAAAGTCCCCATCTACTGAATATGTACTGCCACACACTCACAGCATCACTGAACACTGGACATGCAGAGCCAGCCAGAAGCGATTGGAATAGCAATCACAGAATCAGCACATGGTCTACTGGGCTGCTATAGTCAAAGCAACAGTCACACACACTGCTGGCATCACCATACACAGGAATCAGTCTGACCCAACTGGCCTGCCCAACAGCCTCAAAATAGAACGACTGGGTATCAGCTGGACACACAGAGTTGAAGATACCAGCTGCACCTCACAAGCAGACACAGGGTCTGTGCATCAGCCAAGGGGTATTGCTCACTCACCCCTCAGGGCTCATGGGCAGGAAGGAGCCAATAACCAGGGGGAGTTCGGATTTGATGATGAACAGGTAACTGGACATGGCTGGTGCGGATGGGGGAGGTGTAAGCAGAAGGATTCCCCTCACTCCCTTACCCCATCTTTGCCAGCCCAACCTGGGGAAGCCCACCTCACCCCAACTTCTTCCCCCAGCTGACCGCCACCTCCCAGAGTCCTCACCCCCAACATTGTGCAGACAGATGACGGCGGCCACCACTACCTTCCCTGCAGGCCCGAATGCCCTCTGTCCCAGCTGCTCATAGGCTCGGATGCCAGGAGGGGAAACAAGAAGCAACGGGTTGTGGGTGCAAAAGGCCAAGACAAGGGTGAGGAATGGGAGGAGGGTAGAAGGGCTGGGAGCTAGGAACTTGTGGTTTGGGAGAACTGGGGCAGGCTGATGGAGACTGGGAGTGATACTTAAGTAGATAGGGTGGAACTTGAGGTAGAGTCTGGGTGGTGGGATCTGACGCCAGGTAACAGAAGTTGGGGAGAAGGGTAGGGGTGGGAGGTAGGAAGTAGGGATCCTGGAGCCAGGATATGGACTAAAACCATGGTGGGCATGAAGCTTAGGATTAGGGAAGTCGGGAGCTGAGGAGTGGGTGTCTCAGGGTTGTGGGGCTGGCTTTCGGGGGGCAGAGGTAGAGTGGTCTGGGACCGGGGAGAGCCTGGACAATGGGGTCTCATAACCAGACTGAGGGGTGAAGTTGGGAATCCAGGATTCCAGATAAAGTCTGGGGGCCAGGGTTCAGTGTGGGGTTTGGAGTTCAAGAAACAAAGTGTGGGATCTGGGGTTGCCTGGTCTGGGATCTGGGGTCTGGGTGGTATACCCAGAATCTGGGTTTCGGGTGAGGTTTGGGGTGTGAGGTCCAGGATCTGGGTTGAGCTCTAGACCTGGGTCTAGAGTCTGGGGTCCAAAGGATGAGGGTGGGGACTGGGATCCAGGCTCTGGGTCTCACCTACAACACCGGCGCAGGTCAGCAGGAGGTGGATGGAGTATGAAGACAGAAGGGCAATGCACAGCAGCAGGGCTCTGAGGCAGAGGGCACAGCTCAGACCCGGCCCCAGGCCTTCCACTCACCCTCCCCAAACCCGCCCCCCCCCCCCCCGCAGGCCACCCATGGACTCACAGGAAGAAGATGACGCCTGTGTGGGACATGGCATAGGCCAGCCCCAGGATGCCGCTGCCCATGATGGCATTGCTGAGATTGAACACTGACATCCCGAATGATGTGTTCCCCTCAAACTGTAGGCAAGAGGCAAAGTCCGGACACACATGGAGAGGGGAGACTCAGGAAGGAGGCCAGTGCTGGGGCCGGGGAAAGACTGCACGGGGGAAGAAGCCCAGGCAGGGCCATGGGAGAGGGCAAGAGGCTAGAAGGGGAAAAAAGAGTTGTAGATAGTCAAAAGCTGAGAAACGGAGACTGGGAAAGGCAAAAGTTGGAAGAGAAACTTGGGAGCGAGCAGCTGGATGCGGAGAGGGGCAGGGGAGGGTAGAACAGCTACTGAAGGCAAAACCATCAGGGAAGAGAGTAACTGTGGACAGAGATCAGCTGAGGATGGGGAAGCACTGAGGAGGAAGAGCAGTTGGGGGGAGCTAGAGCCCAGCACGAACGGAGAGGAGCCACTGGGGAGGGCGGTCGTTCAGTTGGTCCGGGGAGCAACCAGGGCGGGAGGAAGCTAAGCAAGGGAGAGCGCTAAAGAGGGAGTACCTGGGAAAGGGGAGAATCTGAGAATAGCTGGGCAGGGGGCTAGCTGGGCAGGGGAACAGCTGGATTAGTCTGGGAGATGCGCTGGGGCAGGTGCGGCTGGGACACACCATGTGGGGATCACTCACATCCATGAATTGGACCGGCTTCCTCTCAGGGACAGGATCATCGCTGGGCAGAAAGTCCTCATGTTCCTGACTGGGGCTGGACAGGGCAGGAAAACACAAGTAGGGCTGATAAGAAGGTAACCCTCACCGCGGCCCCTGACTCCATGGATCCCTGACTCACCCCACAGCATCGGCAGGGAGGGCTCCTCCATTCATCTTTGGATCCTGCAGTTCCATCCTGTGGACAGAGACACGGGGTGGGCACGGGGATCGGACACGGAGCAGGAGGGCTACAAAATGAGAAGTGTTGCAGGAAGGAGAAAAAGGCCCCACAGAGACCAGCAGATATAAAAGCCCAGGAGCAGGTGGAAAGCCCGAGAAACAAGAACAGGGAGGGAAGAGAGAGAAAGGGAAATACATGGTGAGTGTTAAAGACAAGCCTAAGGGGCACCAGAGAAAGAGACTGGGGAGAGAGCAGAAAAGCAGAAGGGGAAAAAAAAAACCGCCAAGAGTTACTCAGACACAGAGCACAGAGGGCAGGGAGAGATCTTCAGAGAGAGAAAGAGAAAGAGAAAGAAAGACCCAGAGAGACCAACCCCACAGCAGATGAGATGTCCATTCAGAGCTGAGACAGCTTCTTGTCCCGGACCCTAGACTCACAGTGCCTCTCTGGCACTGTCCTTTTAGTTCCTGTCCCCCGCGCCCTCCCCTCCTCCCTCCCCCATCACTACGTGGCCAGCCGCTTACTCCTTGCAAGGACACGTGTCAGCGCGACTGCCCCACCTCTCCTAATGCTCCCCCCCTCCCGCCTCCCCGTCTGGCACCGCAGCCCAGAACTGATGCAACCTGTTGAAGGGGCTGGAGGTGGGAAGGGGGGCAGGCTCAGAGACTCCAGCAAACTGCTCTCAGCCACAGGGACAAAGGGACAGAGGGGCAAAAGACAGAAGGCAGAGAACATCAGATTCAGGCAGCAGGACAGATGGCGTGGATCGATAGGCCTGGGGATGGCAGTGGGGCAGGTGCAGGGGTAGATACTGCCAGGCCATTACAGGCAGACCTCAGTCAGCCCAGCCAGGAGAGGACCCTGAATCTTGGGGGCTCCCAGGGGGAGGCAAGAAGGTGGGTGTGGTGGGGTGGGGAGTGTGCACACTGCAAACTGGGTGCGTCCCAGAGTCCTGGTCTCCAGCCCAGGCATGGGGTGGGGCCTGTCCACACCCCAACTGAGGGGCCCCATGCTCTGTCTGTCTTATCTGGGGGTCTGCCTGTTCACTCCCATCCAGGCATTGGGCAGGCGTGTCTGTCCCAGGCAAGGTACATGTCCCCTACAGGGAATCACACAGGGTGGACTTGGGGTCTGGCCCCAACTTGACTGGGCTACTTGAAGGCCAGGTGGACAAGAGGCCTCTGTCCAGGCCCCTCTTCTGCCTGCCCACCCCCAACAGGGAGCACAGAATTCCCGGAAAAGCCAGAAGCTGGCTAGGGCTTCAAAGCGAGCCTAGATGCCCCTACCCCACATGCAGCTGGAGGAGGGTGAGGGATGGGGTGTTTACTTCCCCACAGCAGGAGAGAGAGGCTCCTGCACACTCAGGGATCACAGCTACAGCACTGGCCCCAGCACAGCCCCATCTAGGGGCTCAGAGGTGGGAGGCAGACTCACCGTCACTCACAGGGTTTGCACGTGAGTGAGAGCAAACGTGCAGGCAGACTCCCAGGCATATGTAGAGCTTGACAGGGGCACACCTGCACTCCTCACTGCCTATGGAGAGCCTAGGCTCACAGGACAGTCACACACCCAGCCGCAGAGTGCTGATCATGTCACAGGCCTTATCGTCCACAGACTGAGAGACAGCCAGACACTGTTGACTCACAGACACCCATGCATTCATAGCCAGGCTGAAGAGAACCAACAGGCAGCTCACACACAGACTCACCGGCCACCACACAGTCTTGTACACCCAACTCCCACCACACAGACTTCCGGGTGCAGATGGCTCCAGAGGCCAACTTCCAGAAACATACCCTAACGTGATAGCTTGGTGCGCGGTGGGCTCGCGTATGAACAGGTACAGCTCTGGTCACACAGACAGAGGTACTCCCAGGCAGATATGTCACTTGCACGCACAACTGCATTTAGGCGTCTGGTTGCAGCCCACCGTGTACACCCAGAGCTATTGACAAATCTAGTCAGAGAAGAAAACATCCAGGGCAAGTGTATACAGGCGCATACACAAGAAATGCAGGAAGATACAGCACACCTACTCTCCTTGCAAAGAGGAGATCTAGAAAATATACCGAAGGTTGCCTGGAGAGGAAATGGGGAACCAAATAGCATTCATAAGAGAGCGCTTCAAAAAGCTCGTGGGAAAGGCATCCTCTCCATTAATTCCATTTGCCATGAACTTTTTAAAAAAAAGTATTTATTTATTTATTTATTTATTTGAAAATCAGAATTACAGAGAGAGAGAGAGAGAGACATTCTATCGGCTGGTTTACTCCCCAGATGGCTGCAATGGCCAGGGCTGGGCCAGGCTGAAGCCAGGAGCCGGAAGCTTTATCTGGATCTCCCAGGTGAGTAGCAAGAGCTCAGACATGTGGGCCATCCTCTGCTAATTGTCCCAGGCACATTAGCAGCAGGGAGTTGGATCAGAAGTGGGACTCGTTCTGGCACTCATATGGGATGCTGGCCATGAACTTGTACAGTGGCACCAAAAGACAGTTCCACAGGGCACACACCTGCAGCCACTCATCAGGGAGACACAAACATGGTAGCAGACATGCAGGGAAGAAAGACACACACACGCCTAAGAGAGACAAACGCCCAAACACACGCATCAGCCACAAGCATTACAAAGGAGACACATAATAAACACCTGAGCAACACCCACACACAACCCCAGAGAGACACACAGTTGCCATACATAAGTTGGGTAGGAAGCCGTAGAGAGAAGACACCACCAGGCACGTTATACAGGCAGACACACAGGCAGCTCACATGCACATGGCCGCAGCTGAGAACATGCACAGGCGGATGAGAAACACTCAGGGTGCTCACAGGTACACAAACACCTCAGCAGCTGCCTCCCCCCCCCCGCCCCGCCCCGTCCCTGCCTCCTCTGTTTTCTCTCTCCTCTGGTGCCCTTCCCCCACTCAGACTCATGACACATCTGTGCTACAGGTTGGCCAGGGAAAAAGACACCTGTCAGCAAAGGCCTTGGCCCAGGTGGCTAAAAGAGGAGGAGGAGGGGCTAGGTAGGTACACACATTTCGAGAAAATTGGATCAGAAGTGGCCTGTCCAAACAACTAGACTACACTTAGTACGAAAAACAGATGCCTCCCTATCCCCTTCCACCACCTCCCAACTACAACCTCCTGCTCTAACTGCTTCCCTTCCCTCCCAGAACCTTCCCTGGCTCTCCAACACGGCCCAGCACATAGCAGATGCTTAATAAACGCCACCTACCGAGTGTCATACTACTATCATTATTATTTTTATTTCTGTCAAGGAAATTCTTCTAGAAGAGGAATGAGCATTCATTTAGCTCTATATGCTGTAGCTCTGTTATGTGGTTGGGGCAGGTGGTTGGTTTAGCAGTTAAGATACTGGTTAAGACTCCCACTTCCCATATCGCAGTACCTAAGTTCATGTCCTGGTTCCAGCTCCTGACTCCAGCTTCCTGCTAATGAGGACCCTGGGGGACAGCAGGGACAGCTCAAGTAAATGAGCTCCTGCCATTCCCATGGGAGACTCGGATTGAGTTCCCAGCTCCCAGGTCCTTGCTTTGGCCTGGACTGCTATGGGTATGCAGGGACAGAGCAAGCAGATAGGAGCTCATGCTGTCTCTCTGCCTCTCAAATAAATACATAGACAAATAACATAGCAAGTTCTCAGCTTATGCTGGTAGAAAGAGAAAGAAAGGGAAAGTGGGGTTTGGGTTGTGTGGGGCAGCTGGTTGTACAATGTCCACATGTGTGTGAGAGTGCCTGGGGCCAGAGGCTCTGCCCGGTGTTATAAAGCGGCTTGAGACGCCTGAGTGCCATTTGGGATTCCCATGCAGCTTATCAAACTTCATTTGGGGTTCTTATCAGCTCGTCCAGACAGACCCCGGTGTTTATGGAAGTCGGCCCACTGCTCAGGAGCGTTCCAGAGAGGGAATAACTTGACCAGAGCAGCCACAGCACAAGCTTTCTCAGCTGGGTTCCCCCCACACACACCCTCGGTAGCTCTGTGGCCACAGGCAAGTTCCTAAACCTCTGCTCCCTTAAGGGCAAAATAACGCCCAACTCCCAGGGCTACGGCAATGAGGCAGGACACGGAAAGCACTTGGGACAACAGCGCGTCTGTGACTTCAGCAACTGCTCTCCATCTGTGACAGCAAAGCCCCACTTGGCTGCCTTTGGCATCCGACTCAGCCCTCTGCTTTCATGTGGGCTCCCCACTGAATAACTGGTGAGTTTCTCTTCCAGCTCCCCCTCCTTGGCCTCTTGGGGTGGCTGCTGGGAGGACAACTTTTACACTCGGTGGGGTGCCGGGTGGGAGATACTGGGCTGACACCCTTCTTCAGGAAGAGCCTGGAGAGTTCAGAGCCTGGCTCTTGTCCCCCCAAACCCCCTGGGTCCCTCCGGAGGAAGCAGGTTTCTTTGCTAAAAATTAAACATCCTCTTTGTGAACGGGCAAGAAAACAGGACGTGGGAAGCATCCCACAGGGTGAACATTGTAAGCCCACCACAAAACACACCAAACGCCAGAGTAAGGGGAAGGGTTTTATTCACGGTGTGTGTGTGTGGGGGGGGGGGGCTGGGAAACAGGCCTTGTTATAAACAAGGGCATGGGGACAGCGAATCCGTTAGAGTGGGGGTGGGGTTACCGCTTATGGTGGGGCCTTTCGGTCACCTGACTCAGAAAACCAGGCTGCGTCCTGGAGAGGCTGAACCTAATGTACACGGTGGTGGCTGGAGCAGAGCCCAAGATGGCGCTTTAGATAAGACGGCACCATTTCACTAACAGACATGGCTTTTTCCCCCGCCCCCCCCCCCAAACCTGGCATGGTTGAACCCTTCCTGTCTCACACTCGCTCACCTCCGGGGCTGGGGGGGGGGGGGCGTTGGGCAGCAGGTTCCCAGCAGTCCACAGCCCTCCAAGCTCCACTGACAAAGCTCTGGCTCCTTCCCTGGTCTCGGGCAACTCCTTCCGGAGTCTCCGCCTCCCACGGCCCCCGCAAAACCACGAGAAGCAGCACGGAGGCAAGAAGGCAAGCAGAATGCCCACAAACACGGACTGAACATCAGTTGTGCGCCAGGCCCCGTACCCCGCGCCGGGAAGCCGCAGTGGCCGGAACAGCACGGGTGACGCTCAGGGGGCAAAGGAAGGCGGACTCAATGGTTCAGCTCCACTTCAGGCCTTCGAATTTGCCGCTCCTTCTGCCTGGAATGCACTACCCGCAAATATTCCTACGGGGCGCTCTCCTTCAGGTCTGGGCTCAAAAGTCCGCCCCTCTGGACAAGGCTTCCCGGACTATGTCCTCCAAAACAGCAACTGAACCCCCTCTGTATTCTCCACCCCTTCCAGCTTCCTTTATTATTCTTTATAGCTTTGATCACCACCTGAGACAACATTATGGATTTACATCGTGAATAGAGTATATTTCATAGTTATTTTAGTAAGGAAATGTATACAAATACTAGTATATCTGCTCATACAATATTAGCATACACCCGGGGCCAGCGCTGTGGCATAGCAGGTAAAGCTGCCGCCTGCAGTGCCGGCATCCCATATGGGCGCTGGTTCGAGACCCGGCTGTTCCACTTCTGATCCAGCTCTCTGCTATGGCCTGGGAAAGCAGTAGAAGATGGCCCAGGTCCTTGGGCCCCTGCACCCACATGGGAAACCCGGAAGAAGCTCCTGGCTCTTGGCTCCGGATGGGCGCAGCTCCGGCTGGCCGTTGCGGCTAATTGGGGAGTGAACCAGCAGATGGAAGAGCGCTCTCTCTCTCTCTCTCTTTCTCTCTCTGCCTCTCCTTCTCTCTGTGTAACTCTTACTTTCAAATAAATAAATAAATCTTAAAAGAAAGGACTTATTTATAAAAAAAAAAAAAAGAGTGAACGAAGTAAAGAATTGAACACTGTGCTGGGGCCAGGTTGTACAGGTGTTCAGGGACTGCTCGTTCAGTTTTCAAGAATGTTTGCAAACTGGTTGTTAGTTATTGTGAAAAATGAAATAATATCAACTTACAATTAAATGAATTAGATTTTTAAGTAATAAAGTCACCACTTCCTAGCTAACTGGATTTCACTACATCTCTATGCTCTTGAGGTCATTTAGCCCTGTTTTATCTGTCCAGTAGAAGTGCTATATAATGGTGCTTTTACTGCATTTTATCTGTCTGGTGGAAGTACTATATAATGGTGCTTTTCCTGTATCTCCGTGTTCTGTGACCGCAGTTGGTAACTGCTAAGTTGACAAGATGATCGTTATGTAAACCATGGGAAGTGGAAAATGTTAGAAACCAGAGCCTCCCTTCCCGAAAGCCGGTTAACCATTTACCAGCACTTAAGAGAGCACTTGATAGTGCCTAGCACATAGTAAATGCTATGATGTTTTCATTATTATTAATTCATTTATATCATTACCATGTTTATGTGCTGGGTCTAGATTTTTCATGTATGTGGGGGCAGCAGTCAAAAATGTGTAAAGAACGGAGAAATACAAAAAGCCAAACAGTGCGGTACGCTATAATTATTTCATCCTCCCAATAACGGCATCGAATGTGTACTATCGATTAGCCCCATTTTCCAGATGGGGAAACTAAAGCTCTGAGCTAGCAAACTTCAGGCAGTTCGGCTAATTAGCGAAATGGGATTCGAAAACGCGGCACAGTAGCTTCCGCGCGAAGGCGCACTTCGCCCACGCGCCATCCTTACTGTCGCGTGGATGCCCCCAGCGGTTATTTCGCTTCGCGCCAAGCGTAAAACCAATGGGTGTCATCGTGCTCGTTGCATCTTGGGAAATGTAGTCCTCGGGCTCGACGACCGACCACCACGATCCGAGAAGGGAGGGGCCAGGGAGGAAACCGAACTTGGCCTTGGAACAAAAGAACAAAGAATCAGCTCTCAAGCTTCGCGACGTTTCAGCCACGCCGTGCGTGAGTTAGGCCTTCTTTTGTCGTGCCCGTTGCATTCTGGGAACAGCAGTTTGCGTTTCTCCGATACGTCGACCCAAGATGACGGGACACACGTTGTACGTTCAGGTTGGGTCCAGGTCTCTCCGCTGTGCCGAGCTAGGCTGGTCGCGGTAACTTTTAGGCATGTGCGACCGGCGTTCAGGGCAGCTGCGAACACAAACTGAAGCTCTACGTTTTCTCACCTGTTTGCGCTCTTACCAGGGCTTGAGCTGCAGGCGGACAAGCCTCCTTCCTGCCCCTTCTCCCCACGCGGAAAGCTAAGGGAGGCCCCTGGGGTGCCGAGGACGGAGCTCCAAGCCGAGAGTGTGGAGGCACGTCTACGCGGTCCCGCCGGCCAGGGAAGGAGCGGGGACCGCCCTGAGCGCTGCAGCTGCACAATTCCGGCGGCTGCTACCTGGTGGACTTCAGACCCAAGGTTTGTCCGCATAGGGGACGAGCGTGCGGGGTGCGCGGCAGGGAGCATGGGAACTCAACAGTCCGGATACCCGCGGAGCTGCCTCGAGGAGGATCTCATGGTCCCACTGGAGTCAGGGGCTTTGTGGTCGTGAGAGTCTTAGAAGCCTGGTGGGAGGTTACCTGGGAATCAGCGGGGGCTGATAGGAGTGTGGTAGTCGACGTGCTCACCCCATTGATTGCTTAACGACGGAGTGGGAGAGTGGGCAACTAACTGAAAGGTAACGGGACATGGATGAGGATGTGATCCCCGAGGGGTGGGGGGGTAGGGATGGTCCACCTTCATGGAAAGGCTGTTGTCATGCGGGTGAGTCAGGTGAGCCCACTTTGTTGTGTGTGGTTCTCTCCGCCCTGCACAGGGAGGTGGTAGCAAAAGCCACCTGGTGACTGGTGTGAGATGGGACGGACCTCGAAAGACAAGCGGGATGTCTACTACCGCCTGGCCAAGGAGAATGGCTGGCGTGCCCGCAGCGCCTTCAAACTGCTACAGCTGGATGAGGAGTTCCAGCTCTTTAAAGGTCCCTAGCTGGTGACAACTCACAGGGGGCGGGGGGGGGGCAGTGAGGGGGAAGGACACGGGGGGGTGGGGACAGTGCTGTGGGCTAGGTCTCCAGAGCTCCCTGTGATAGGTGGTCTGACTTGGAAGGACTCTGGGACAGGGACATGGGCAGGAAAGGATGATGGACAGAGGACCCGGGCGGTTCAGAGATGTGAGTGCTCCCCAGAGAGAGGGGTGAACTTTGCAGGGACCCCAGGTTGGTGAGGTGGGTACAGCTTACCCATGCCCTTTGACTCTGTGTGTCTAGGTGTGACACGGGCGGTTGACCTGTGTGCAGCCCCAGGCAGCTGGAGCCAGGTGCTGAGCCAGAAGATTGGGTGAGTGTGGGGAGCCCAGATTGGGGGGCCCCAAGAGTGGGTGTTGGGGGAAGGGCAGCTAGGACTACACACTGGGCTAACATGGGCCCACTGTGTTGTCCTTAGGGGCCAAGGGTCTGGCCAAGTGGTGGCTGTGGACCTGCAAGCTATGGCTCCGCTACCAGGTGTGACCCAGATCCAAGGGGACATCACCCAGGTGAGAGCATGGCTGAGGGTGTTCGGGTGTGTTCTGGCTAAAGGCCCCCTCCCGGGTGCTATGAAAAATGGGAGACAGAATGGTAGAAATAAGATGGGGAGAAGGGCAGACAAACAGACTGAGAAAGTCAGCAGAGAGAGAGAAGCAGTGCATTGTATGCACAGTAACACTGATGAGACCAGATCCCCAGAGATCAAACTCAGTCTTAAAAACTACAGTCATATGTTGCTTAATTGTGGAGATTTGTTCTGAGAAATGTGTTCTGAGATTTCCTGGTTATGTAAATAGACTGTACTTACACTAAGATAGCTACAATGTTACTATGTGATATGATACTTTGAGACCATAATTGTATCCAAATATTATGCGGCATGTAACTATGTATTAAACTATTTCCCTACCAACACTGCATTTTACAAATGTTAAAAGAAAGAAGGAAAGAGAAGAAAGAAACCCAGTCTTAGTTGGACAAAGTCTGAGAATGTGGCTGACCCAGGGACTGGGAGCAGGACCGTGGGCAGGTGAAATTGAAGAGTGATGGCAGAAGTCCCTAAGGGCCACTTTCTCTCTCTCTCTCTCTCCCCCCCTCTCCGTAGCTGTCCACTGCCAAGGAGATCATCCAGCATTTTGAGGGCTGCCCTGCAGACCTAGTGGTGTGCGACGGGGCTCCTGATGGTAAGCACTGGGCCAGGGGGAGGGGTGGATGGAAGTCCAGGCAGGCTCCCAGCTGTGTCATCCTCTGTATCTCCTACTTCTTCAGGTACTCCAGGGCTCTCCCCACCCCTGCTGCCTGCTCTCTGCCTCTGCCCCCTCCCTACCCTTTCAAGTTTTGTGCCTGCTGTCCACCCTTCCCTCTGTTATCTCTGCACCTGTACAGTTCCATTTTCTGTTCATTCGTTCTTCCACTGAACACACATTTCCTGAGTGCCAGTTATGTAGTTAGATGGGCAACACCTCCCTGGCTTGCCAACAGAGACTGAAAGGAAGCAAGGGAGTGAGCCATGGGTGTGCCTGCAGAAAGAGCCCTGCAATCAAAGTTCTAGCCCATGCAAAGGCCCTGAGATGGGAGGGTGCTTGGTCTGTGTGAGGATCAGCAAGGAGTTCTGGTGTGGTTGGGACAGAGTGAGGGGGAGTGACAAGGGGACAGAGCCTCTAGGGCCTTGTGGGCCATGGTGAGAGCATTGGTGTTTTCATTGAGAGGAGAGCTCACAGAAAAGCATGAGAGGGTTGTGAGTGGAGGTACGACTGTGCCTGGCCCCAGTTATGCCGGGATCCCTCAGGCCACTGCTTTCCCAGGCCATAGCAGAGAGCTGGATCGGAAGTGGAGCAGCTGGGACTCGAACCAGCGCCTATATAGGATGCCGGCACTGCAGGCTGCAGCTTTACCTGCTATGCACAGCACTGGCCCCTCAGGAGATCTTTTGAGAGAAGACTTGATAGTGGCTGGGATGTGGGTGTGAGGAGAGGACCTGGGGGGGGGGGTCAAAGGCCATTGTCTGGGGCCTGCTCACCTGGAAGGAGCGGGTTTGGGAGGGAAGCTGAGGAGGTTGGTTTTTGATGTGTGGGAGATGGGGAATCCATTTGATGAGACTGGGGCTCGGGAGCAGTGGGGGCTGCAGAAGGAAGTGACGCTGCTTGCGTGTGAGGCAGCTGGGAGAAGTTAAAAGGAGCAGCTAAGGGTTGGGAGCTCAGCCTGTGTGCCCAGTGGCAGGCTGGGATTGCCTCGAGGACTTCAGTGGCAACGAGCCCAGAAGCTGCGGAGACGTGGACAGGCCCCCTAACACTGTCCCTCTCACCGCAGTAACTGGCCTCCATGACGTAGATGAGTACATGCAAGCCCAGCTCCTCCTAGCAGTGAGTAACCTTGACCCCCCACACACACACGCCCTCTTTGGCCCCCTGCTAGCTGTCTCCACCTCAGCCTCAGCGATCTGTCCTGCCCACAGGCTCTGAATATTGCCACACACGTCCTAAAGCCAGGGGGCTGCTTCGTGGCCAAGGTAAGTGTCGGGGATCCCAGCGGAGTGGAGCGCCAGGTCCCTGCGGGCCGCCCTCACCCCTGTACCCCTTGCCTCGGCCCGCTGCAGATATTCCGAGGCCGGGATGTGACGCTGCTCTACAGTCAGCTGCGCATCTTCTTCTCCAGCGTGCTCTGTGCCAAGCCCAAGAGCAGCCGGAACTCCAGCATTGGTCAGTGAGGGGCGGGGCAGGCAGGCGCAGGTGATCCTGGGGCTGTGGGGGTGGCAGCCAGTCACCACCCTCCCTCCACATTCCTCCCACAGAGGCCTTTGCTGTCTGCCAGGGTTACGACCCTCCTGAGGGCTTCAAGCCAGACCTGAGCAAGCCCCTGCTGGACCACTCGTACGGTGAGAGCCAGAGCCCCAGGCCCCAGCATGGGAGAAACGCTATCCCCCTAACGTAACCTGTTTCAGGAGAGCCCCTATTCTTACCCTTTCTGCGTATTTTGTCCCAGCGGGATCTTGAGCCCAGTTAAGTCCACTAAGGGCAACTAACTCTCAGAGCTGGTGACAGTTCTCTCCCTCCAGCCACACCCCAGATGGAAATCTCACCCCTCCGTGGAAGTGTGACCCACATAGGGTCTTCCACCTCACCCCTATGAGGATGAGACAAAGCACCCACCCTTATAGAGCTCATGTTACAATGAGACAAGCTCCTGGCAGCAAATAATAGAATGTCAGGTAGACATAGAGGCTGTGAGAAAACAGCAGGTGTTTTAGAAGGGGTGAAGGCTTTCTGGTGGGGTTTGGGTGCGTGCCAGAAAGAGGCCGGTAGATATGTGCAGAGGACCTGACACCCATGTCACAGCCTCAGTCATGCCTGGCCCCTGGCATCCCGGCCCTGTCTTGAGTTTCTTTCTGCCTGTTCCTAAGACCCAGATTTCAACCAGTTGGATGGACCCACCCGCATCATTGTGCCTTTTGTGACCTGTGGGGACCTGAGCGCCTATGATTCAGACCGCAGTTATCCACTGGACGTGAGTGCCCAGTTGACCGCTGGGTGGGCATGGAGGGAATGGGGGGAGGGGCTGTCAAAGGTTCCCAGGTCCTCACCTTCTCCCCATGTCTTGCATCCCTGCAGCTACAGGATGGCTCTGAGTACAAGTACACCCCACCCACCCAGCCCCCCATCGCACCCCCGTACCAAGAGGCCTGTGTGTTGAAGAAGACTGGCCGGCTAGCCAAGGAGATCCGCCCTCAGGACTGCCCCATCAGCAGAGCGGACGCATTGTCCCAGCCCCTGGCTGCCCCTCAGTGCCACACCCAGCTTGCCCCTGAGGTCTGGAAATGGGGTTCTGAGCCCACATCAACCCCTGCCCAGTGTGCCTCCATCTGCCCCCAGCCATGTGGTTTGGGGCCCAAGATTCTCTTCCCTGCCTCGCAGTAACTGGAAGACTCAGTAGATTAAGCCAAATATCTGAATCCCTTTTCTTTTTCTTGGGTAGATGGAAGAGAATGAAATTGAAATGAACTGTTCACATTAACGTGGGTAAGTTTGAGTGAGGGCCCCTTGAACTCTGTTAAAATTTCACCTTTGCGCTTTCTCTACCAACTGATAAGATTTTTAGTCAACCAACCTTTTTACTAAGGTGTGCCAGGGCCTACTTGAAGCATTGCACAAATTGAGGCATTTGGTAAATGTTGAGCATGTACCATGGGCCCCGGTGTGGTTCCAGGTTTGGAAATAGAGCCGAGAACAAAAGAGGCACAGGTCTTGGCCCTTGTGGAACTGCTGATTTGTGCCAGAGGCAGGAAAAATAAGGCAGCCTGTGAACACCTGAGCTTGCACAGACACTATACAGCTTGAGTTTATATATATATATATATATATATATATATATATATATATACACACACACACACACACACACACACATATATATATATATATCTCCTTTATTCCTTCTGATATAGGAGCATCTTTCAAAAAGCTCATGGGGAAATGGAATAACATCAGTTTACTTTGGTGCCTCCCAAATCTGTGAAATCTATGCCTCGTTTTTTCAGAAACCCACATTCACCATGAACGTTTTGAAGACCACTTATATGCAAGGATTTCATGAGTTTTTGTGCCAAAATAAACTTCCCTTCTAAAATCAATTTTTCTGTGAACTTCTTGAAGTACCCTGATATATAATAAGTAAAAAGAATATGGGATATGGAGAATAGAAAAAAAAGCAGGGTATAGAGAGTCAAGAATTCTAGGCACAATGTCTATAGTATTTCCATGGCTGTCATGGAAGACCTCTCTGGTTAATGTTTGGGCAAAGGAAGGAATCCACGTGTAGATGCCTTATTAAAAAAAAAACAACACTGAAGCAGCAAATCATACTGGGAAAAGGTGTTTACAAGCTCTGTTTATTGTATCAATATTAAAGAGGACTTATAAATCAGGAAGGAAAAAAATATGAAAATGAGGGGCAGGTGCTGTGGCACAACAGGTTAAGCCACCATTTGGGATGCTTACATCCCATATTGGGGCACCAGTTTGGGTCTTGGCTGCTCTGCAACCTATCCAGGTCCCTGCTAATGCACCTGGGAAGCAGCAGGTGATGGCTCGAGTGCTTAACCTGAGTTCTTGTCACCCACATGGGGGACCTGGATGGAGGAGTTCCTGGCTCCTGGCTTCAGTCTCAGCTGTTGTGGCCATTTGAGGAGTGAAGCAGTGGATGGAAGACCTCTCAGTCTCTGTCAATCTGCTTTTCAAATGAACAGATAAATATGAGAATGGCCAGTAAGCAGGTGAAAATCTGCTCCACAGGGAAATGCAAGCTAAAACTAACAAGATGGACAACGCTGAATGGTTGGAAGGATGTGTAGCAATTAGGATCCTCTGATACACTGCTGGAAGTGGAAAGACGTGGCCAATGTGGCAACTTAACTACTATCTATGGTAGCTGTGTGTATGCCTCGTCCACTCCTGAGAACTGAGTGCTAGAGTTCCTAGCAGCACTCTTTGTATCCCCAGGAAATCATGGTAAATGCCCTGGGAACAGTGCAAAGGAACACTCTACACAAAAGAATGCCTTAGAGCAGTCGCTCATGCAACTGAATTTATGTTTCATGCATTTTTGCTTTCTGTCTGCTACGGTTCACTGTAAAAGTAGGGGAAAGAGCCACCAAGATGTTAGCAGTTTAATGAACAATGATTATAGTAGAAGAAAGTGGGAACATACATCTTTATTTGACACTCTTTTTCTTTCACCCTCAGTGAGCTGGCAAGCTGATAGAAACACCAAAGCTGCTTGTGATCAGGAAAGCCAGAACTCGAACCTATTTTTAAAATGTCATCAGTGGAGCCCGAACAAGCAAGCCACATGTTGGAATCTGCAATGGTCACCACAAAGACACCAAGGAAAGAAACAACACGAGTCTGTCGAATTCCTGACTGAGGCTTCGCCTCGTGTCGATACCTCTCCAGGGGTGTCGTAATTATGTCCACAACTCCCTCCTAAAGCAAAGACTTTTAACTTGGATAGAAATGAGGGTATCCATGAATTTGATGGAGGAAAATGTCGCACCTTTTCATGAATGACTCAAATTTAGCTTGGTTCCCAGTTAGGAATGCTGGCAACAAGTCACAATAGGAAAAGCAATACGTGTGATTTTCTCACTGACACAAAATACCCTTTTTTAAGTTATGTTACAGTTGAAGGCATATGACAATATTTTTCATATTTGTCACTGCTATGAATGATGGCAGATTTTATAATTCGGTGTTCTAATTAAAAAAGAAGCCCCATATGTTACTGCACCCCAATTTTGTTTCAATTTCATACGTATTAATAATTAAATTTCAGTATAGTGGGTTCCCATTGTAATACAGTGTATAGGGTGCTTCAAAAAGTTCATGGAAAATGGAATTAGATATAAGTTTATTTTGGCATAAAAATGTTTGAGGTTCATGCATATGAGGAGTCTTCCCAAAAAGTTGTATAAAATGCATATTATAAGAAGACTGCATGAATTTCAATTTGTTTGCATCAAAATAAACTTTTTTTAAAAAATTTTTATTTGAGAGGCCAAGTTACAGAAGTCTTCCATCCACTGATTTACTCCCTAAATGGCTGTAATAGCCAGAGCTGAGCCAATCCAAAGCCAGGAGCCAGGAGCTTCTGGGTATCCCACATGGATACAGGGGCCCAAGCACTTGGGCCATCTTCCACTGCTTTCCCAGGCCATAAGCAGAGAGCTAACTTGGAAGAGGAGCAACCAGGACACAATCCAGCACCCACATGGGATGCTGGTGCCGCAGGCAGACTTAGCCTACTATGCCACAATGCCAGCCCCATGGTTCACTCTCCAAATGGCTGCAAAAGTCAGGGCTGGGCCAGGCTGAAGCCAGGAGTTTGGAGCTTCATTTAGATCCCCCATGTGGGCACAGGGGCCCAAGCACTTGGGTCATAGTTCACTACTTTCCCAGGTGCATTAACAGCTGGATCAGAAGAGGAGCAGCCATATGCGATACCAGCGCTGCAGGCAAAGGCTTAACCTACTATGCCACAGCACCAGCCCCAAAATAAACTTTCTTTTAGAAAAAGATGTATTTGTTTGAAAGGCAGAGTTAGAGAGAGGTTTTCCACCCACTGGTTCACTCTCCAATTGGCCGCGATGGCCAAAACTGTGCTGATCCAAAGCCAGGGGCCAGGAGCTTCTTCTGGATCTCCCACATGTTTGCAGGGACCCAAGGACTTGGGCCACCTTCCACTGCTTTCCCAGGCCATAGCAGAGAGCTGGATCAAAAGTAGAGCAGCCAGGACTTGAACCAGCACCCATATGGGATGCCGGCACTGCAGGTGGCAACGGCAGCTTTACCCACTATGCCACAGCACCAGCCCCCAAAATAAACTTCTGGTTCCATCTTTCCAGAAACTTTCTGAAGTACCATCATGCTTGTGTATGTGCACACACATGAAGACATGTGCACTTTTAAAAATATTCTGAGAGCAAGCATTTAGCCTAGAGGTTAATACACCCATATCCCATATCTGGGGTACCTGAGTTTGATTCCCAGCTCCTGATTCTAGCTTCCTGCCAATGCAGACCCTGGGTTGGCACAAATGATGATGTTCGAGGCATTGAGTTCCTGCCCCTTGTGTGGGAGACCTGGACTAAGTTCCTGGCTCCTGGCTTTGGCCCCAACCTTTGCAGATTTTTGGGTGAGCCAGTGAATGGGAGGTCTCCATCTCAAATAAATAATGAAAGGTAGAGTGGTTTTTTTAAAAATAATCTGTAAAGGGGTACACAGATTTAACCAGACACCAAACAGCTCCCCAGAATACATTTTGTAGGTTTATAAACTCTCTCTTGTAGAGTGTCAGAAAGCCCTGCTTACAGTCTTACATTCATACAGTTGAATGAGCAGGAGTGGACAGAAACTCCCCAGCTATGTAGGCAGAACCATTTTCTGCAGCTGAATTCTGTGTCTTCAAAAACATTCTCTGTGACTGACCCAGGAGTTGTCACACCACAGTCTAAGTGACCCCAGCAGAATGCACACATCTTTGACAATAGGTATTGAGTCCCCAGTCCAAAGTGATATTTAAACTCTAGAAGGGTGTGCAGTTAGAGGTGTGTTTATGCTCTAGTCTGACCACAAGAATAGCCACACCCAACTGTGTGGTCCCAGGACTATGCACGGCACAAGAATGTATGACCGAAGGCTACGTGACTGCTGACACTCCCAGGGTGTTTCTGCGCCATTAGGACGGAGTCGACAAGTGCCCACACTGAGTCTCTGGGAGCCTGGGGTGGCCATTCTACAATCTCTGTGGCTCGGGGATGTGATCCCCGGAAGTGTCCCTCAGTGATGCCCTCAGTGTACGTCACCCCTGGAAGCATCCACATCACACATGGTGTAACCACAGGGGTGGCCACAGCCAAGCTTGTGAGAATCCAGGGGTACCCCCCCTCATGTTTGACCACAGTTGTGTCTCTTCCCTATTGGTATCCTCAGTCCTGTCCTTGTCTCCATCTGTGCGACTCCCAGTGTTCACACCCCAAACTAGGTGTCCCCAGGAGTACACCGCCCCAGTCTGGGGTACTTCAGGAGTAACCACTCCAGATTACTTGTGACTATGCAGATGCCAAACCCCAGTGTCCACACTGCAATCAGCATGCCCCAGAATGCTTACCCCAAGTGTAGTGACGTCATCATGTGTGTACAAAGGATCTTCAAAAAGTTCACAGGAAATGTGTTACGCAAAACTGGATTGCAAGTATTTTTGTGCTGAAATAAACATCTTAAAAGATGTTTTCCACAACACCCTCCTCTGTTTGACTCTCAGGCATGTAGTGTGCACACCCCAGTCAGTGTGACCCTAATATTGCTCCCCCAAAATGTGACATCATATGTGTGTACACTCCCACCTGTGTGATCCCAGGAGTGTCCACATCCCAGACTGTGAGACCTGGAGGAGTCCACGCAACAGTCAGTGTGACCCAGGAGGAATATCAAGGGGGAAAGGGATCCAAGCAAAGGGAAAAGCCTGTGCAAAGGCCCTGAGGCAAGAGCCTGCCTGGTACAATTGAGGAACAAAGAGGAAACCAGTGGAGGCAGGAATAGAGTGAGTGAAGGGGCCAGTGGCAGGAGCTGAGGTCAGAGATGGTCTATGCCTCATGGGCCGCAGAGAGGACTTTAGCTCTTAATCTGAGTAAAGGGAGAGCCACAGCAGGGCCCCGAGCTGAGGAGGGCTGGGGCTAACTTGGGTTGTAACAGGATCCCTCTGGCTGCTGTGGCAGTGGTTATATAACCGCTTTTGTTGGTCCTAACTCACTGTACATCAAGAGGATGAATTTCATTGTGTGTTCATTATATCTTTTCAAATTATAATATGGCAAAAAAAAGTGCTGTACTTTGGATACAATAAATAACTCTATGTCAAAAAGAAAGGAAGGAAGGAAGGAAGGAAGGAAGGAAGGAAGGAAGGAAGGAAGGAAGGAAGGAAGGAAGGAAGGAAGAAAAAAGAGGTGGTGGGCATCCGACAGAGGATGGACACCTGCATCCCCTATCGGAATGCCTGGGTTCAAGTCTCAGCTCCACTTCGTTTTCCAGCCCTCTGCTAATGAACATCTGGAAAGCAGCAGTTGATGACTCAAGTACTTGGATCCCTGCCACCCATGTGGGAGACCCAGATGGAGTTCTGGGCTCCTGGCTTCCGCCTGGCCCAGCCCTGGCTGTTGTGGGCATGTGGGGAGTGAACCAGAGGCTAGAAGATCTTTCTCTGTGTCTTTGCCTATGAAATACATTTTTTGAAACAAGTTTTACAAAAAAGTGAGAAAGTGAGAGTTAGAGAGAGAGAGATGGAGAGAGAGAGAGAGAATCTTCTATCTGCTGGTTCACTTCCCCGGATGGCCACAACGCCTAGGACTGGGCCAGATGGAAGCCAGGAGCCAGGAACTTCATCAGGGTCTCCCACGTGGGTGGCAGTGGCCCAAACACTTTGGTCATTTTCCTCTGCTTTTCCCAGGCCATTAGCAGAGAGATGGATGGAAGAAGAGCAGCTGGGACACAAACTGGTGCCCTTATGAGATGTCAGCATCACAGGCGGCAGCTTTACCAGCTATGCTAAAATCCTGGCCCCCGTTTAAAAGAAGAATTTAAAGATGTTCTGGGAGCAACACTGTAGCACAGTGGGTTAGGCTGCAACTTGGGCTGCCTACGACCCCTATCAGAGTGCCTGAGATCAAGGCCTGCCTCCATTTCAGATCCAGAGCCCTGCTAATGCACATCCGGGGAGGCAGCAGATGATGGCCCAAGTATTTGGGTTTCTGCCACCCATGTGAGAGTCTCCCACTGAGTACCTGACTCCTGGCTTTGGCCTGGCCCAGTCCAGAGAGAGTCGTCTCAGGCACACACCTGAGCAAGAGGAGCTATACCATCCTGCCACTTCTCCGTGTAACTGTTCTTTGTTCCGGACCGAGTTGTGAATTTGTTTATATTCAAATGTTGGAGCCTTCACCTCCACTGTGACTCACAGCTGTCCCTTGGTGTCCTCAGGAGGTTGGCTCCAGGACCCCTCCCCCTTGGATGCCAAAATCCACAGATGTTCAAGTCCTTTCTATTACGTGGTGTCATATTTGCACAGAATCATGTATAGCCTCCCCTATACTTTAAAACCTGTCAATGAGGCCAGAACTGTGGCAATAATGTGTTAAGCCGCCGCCTGCAGTGCCAGCATCCCATATGGGCACAGGTTCAAGTCCTGGCTACTCCACTTCCGATCCAGCTCTCTGCTATGGCCTGGGAAAGCAGTGGAAGATGACCCAAGTCTTTGGGCCCCTGCACCCATGTGGGAGACCTGTAAGAAGCTCCTGGATCCTGGCTTTGAATTGGTACAGCTCCAGGCATAGCAGCCAACTGGGGAGTGAATCAGCAGATGAAAGACTCTCTCTCTCTCTCTCTCTCTCTCTCTCTCTCTCTCTCCCTCTCCCTCTCCCTCTCCCTCTCCCTCTCCCTCTCCCTCTCCCTCTCCTTCTCTCTCTGTGTAACTCTTTCAAATAAATAAATAAATCTTTAAAAAAACTGTCAAGATTACTTGTAATACCTAGTACCAGGTAAATGCTGTTTAAATAGTAGTCATACTGCATAGTTTAGAGGAAAAGACAAGGCGGGGTAGGGAGGAGGGGAAGCTGCCTGTAACATATTCGGTACAGGTGCAATTTTCTTTTTCTATTTTTGAAATATTTGTAGTCTTGGGGCCAGCACTGTGGCATAGTAGGTTAAGCCTCCGCCTTTGGTGCTGACATCCCATATGGCTACTTGTTCGAGTCCTGGCAGCTCCACTTCCAATCCAGCTCTCTGCTAATGACCTGGGAAAGCAGTGGAATATGGCCCAGGTGCTTGGGCCCCTGCACCCAAGTAGGAGACTCAAACGAAGTTTGCAGCTCCTGGCTTCGGATTGGCCCAGCTCCGGCCATTGCGGCCATTTGGGGAGTGAACCAAAGCATGAAAGACCTCTCCCTCTGTCTCTCCTTCTCTGTCTGTAATTCTGCCTCACAAATAAATAAACAAATCTTTTAAAAGAAAAAATATTTACAGTCTGTGGCTGGTTGAATCCACAGACATGGGACCAGCCAATAAAGAGGGCTGGCTATTGGATATAGGGCCTTTAGGGAGATAATTAAGGTTAAATGAGATCATAAGGGTAGGATCCTAACATGATAGGACTAGTGTCCTTATAAGAAGAGAAAGGGACACCTGAGCTTGCTTTCTCCACACACATGCACAGAGAAAAGACCATGTGAGGACACAACAAGAAGGCCACCATCACAAGTCACAAAAAGAGCCCTTACCAGAAACCAACCCTGTAGGCACCTTGACCTTGAACTTCCAACCTCCAGACCATGAGAAAATACGTGTCTGTTGTTGAGGGCACCCAGTCTGTGGTATTTAGTGACAGGAGCATGAGCAACTAATACTTGTATGCATAGATTTCACGATTATGTTTGGTGCCAAAAGAAGCATCCTTTAATTCCATTTGCCATGAACTTTTTGAAGCACCCTTATTCATTGCCTCTGTGTTTCGGGGTTGATTTCAGCAGGCTCATGTTGACCATGTGTGAGGGGAGACGGCGCATGCACAGTGAAAGAAGGCCAATTTAGCACACACCCCTTTTCAAGTTGAAGGTGGCTCTGGAACTAAGGCAGGGCATAAGTATCCCAGGGAAAGCCAGAGATGAAATCTACCAAGCAGCCACTGCTTGGTATGCCAGCATCCCATATTGGGTTTGAGTCATGGCTGCTCTGCTTCCGAGCAGGCTTCTGGCTAATGCATCCTGGAAAGCAGCAGAGGATGGCTCAAGTCCTTGGGCCCCTGCTATCAACGTGGGAGACCTGGATGGAGTTCCTGGCTCCCTGCTTCAGCATGGTCCAGACCTGGCTGTTTGGGGCATTTGGGAAGTGAATCAGCAGATGGAAGATCTTTCAAGAGATGAAAATAATAAACAAATAAACATGAAAGAAAGAAAGAAAGAAAGAAAGAAAGAAAGAAAGAAAGAAAGAAAGAAAGAAAGAAAGACAGACCATGGAGCTGTGCCCATGGATCATGCTTAGCCACGTTGCAGGATGAGTAATACTGGCTTGGGGAGCTTCCAGAACTGCCCTGACTCTCCCTCTAATGCTTCACCCCACCCTGGTTTTCAGGCCAGGCTCTTCGCCCACAGAACACATGTGCAGGAAGAGCCATAGAGGCCTTTGTTCAGAAGAGTGGGTGGGGTGGGGTGATCTCAAGCCCAGGGGCAGCCCCAGGTTTTGAAAGGGGGAGTGCCTGACTCTCTCTAGATGACACAGGGGCTGGGGGAAGCTCAGATGAATCATGGGTCACAGCCTGTGCCACAAAATTTCCACCAGATGCAGGAGAAAGGAGTCATTACCAGCCAGGCAAGGCTGGTGGATGGGAACCTCAAAGGATGATGAAAGGTGGGGCCAGTGTTGTGGTACAGCAGGTTAAGCCGCCGCCTAAGATGCTGGCATCTCATATGAACACCAGTTCAAGCCCTGGCTGCTCCACTTCCCATCCAGCTCCCTGCTAATGCACCTGGGAAGGCAGCTGAAGATGGCCCAAGTACTTGGACCCCTGTACCCCCTACCCACGTAGGGGACCAGATGGCGTTCCAGGTTCATGGCTTCTGCACGGCCCAGCCCTGATCATTGCAGCCATTTGGGGAGTGAACCAGTGGATGGAAGCGCTCTCTCTCTCTCTCTCTCTCAAATAAAATAAATCTTTTTTAAAAAGATGATGGGTACACACAGAGGTGTGTGCACAAACACGTGCATCCCAGCATATGTGTGTTACATGCGTTCATTCGCGGTATGCTGATGCCTGTGTGTGTGCAACACTGACGATGTTTTTGCACATGCATACATGGTGCAATTGTGTATGTTCAGATTTTGCTGTTTGAGATGCAGGCAGGATCGAATGTGCAAGTGTGTTACACAAGCACAAGTATGAGATGCCGGAGTGCAGATGTGCCCAGCAGGCACGTGGGGGCTCTTTATGAGACTCTTTATGAATCTGCATGAGGGTGTGCTGATGTGTGGGATTCCATGTGCAAATCCCTATGGCCATGGAAGCTAGCCTGTTTGTGGCTGTGTGTGTACATGTGTGTACCAGGGTGCACACACAAGGTTGTGTACGTGTGCATAGGTGCAGGGAAGCCCATTGGCCTGGGCTGATGTGTCTGCTGTCTATGCATGCATGTTCTTGGGCACCCGTGCCTGTGCAAGTGTGAGTGATTTCCATCAACCTGGGCCTGTGTGCCTGTGCATTTGGACCCTGAGGTGCCCATAAATATATGTGTGTGTGTGCGCGTGTGCCCCCAAGAGTCTGGCCTGTGGTGTCCTGGCGTGTGTGCCTCTGGGCACCATGCATATATGTACACATGAGTGCAGATGCACCCATGGATTCAGGTCTAGGTGTCTGGATACATGTATCCCATGGTACCCATAAGCGTGAGTCAGTGTGTGTGCATGGGTGCATATTTGTCTATAGGCCTGGGTCTGGGTGGGTGTGCACACACACCCTGTGTGAATGTGCATATGTGTGGGAATGTCAGCAGGTGTGCCATGGACCCTTGGGGTCTGTACACAGGTACTTCTGGGTGCTTATGCGTGTGTGTGTACACTAATGCAGATGTACCCAGAGGTCTAGGCCTGTGTGTGTCTGCATGTGTAACTCTAGGGGCCATGCATGTGTGTGCGTATAGTTTCACATATGGCCCTGGGCCTGGGTCTGTACATATGTGTTCGTGTACCCCTAGGGACCCATGCATGGGTACACTTTGTGTGTTCAGCTATGCCCATAGCTTGGATCTTGATATCTGAACATGTGCACCCTGGGGGGCCCACACATGGTACTTGTGCATGCATGTGTGGCCTAAACCTGGCTTGGGATCATAAAGGAAACCAAGGAGTGAGCTTCCTCTAGGAATTGAGGTGTCAGCAGAGCCTAGGGGGGTAAAATTCAGAACCGTTTGGCTTTTCTCAAACCTTGTTACTTAGGACAAAGCTGGTGCTCAGAAAATACCATTTCACTCTCTTCCCCTTGAGTTGGGCACTAGCTGAGCTCTCTGGCAACCCAGGGACAATGTGGCTGGACTCCAGAGGGCTAGGAAGACGTCAAAGGCCTGAGATGGGGATAGCAGCTATAATCTGGCTCTCTCATCCCTTGCAGCATCTGGGCCTGGGAGGAGCCTAGAGATGGACGGGAGTTTGTAGGAAGGGCTTCTATCTGCCCCTGGAACCACTTAGGCGTAAAGAGCTGCCCAGGATTCCACATGCTGCTGGGTCCTAGGATCAGCAGCCTGCCTTTCTGGGCCTCAGTATTGCCCACTGTCAAATGCCCTGTCTGTCTGCAGCCCCAGCCCAGCCTGCAAGAGCAGCCCACGTGCAGGGAGCAGGTGAGATTGGGCCCAGCATCTGCTCCTCTGTCACGTCCAAGTCCTTACACCCTGCCCCAGCAACAAAGCTTGGAATTGGGCTAAGGGGGCCAAGCCCCCAGGCCTGTCAGAATGGAGGAAGCCAGGACTGGTGGGGCTGCAACCCTTGGTGGACAGGGCCACCTCCACCGCCAGCCCTGGTCCCTCATCCACCCACCTGGGCATGGCAGAGGACACACAGGGACCCCTAGCCCTCCTCCTGGCCCTGGCTGGGGAAGGGCGACTGTTGTTGAAATCCACACCTGGCTCAGATGTAGAGCAAGTTTAGAGAAGGCAGAGGACTCTCCCCTTCTAGTCTCAGCACCCCAGCCCTAGCCAGCTTCCCCCCAAAACAGCTGTCAAGTGTAATGTCAAGAATTTCCAGGGGCTGACACTGTGGCATAGTGGGTAAAGCCATCATCTGTGACGCCAGCATCCCATATGGATTTGAGTCCTGGCTGCTCTACTTCAGATCCAGCTCCCTGCTGGTGGCCTGGGAAAGCAGAAGAGGATGACCCAAATGTTTAGGCCCCTGTACCCACTTGGGAGACCAGGATGAAGCTTCTGGGTCCTGGCTTTGGCCCTGGCCACTGCAGCCATTTGGGGAATAAACCAGTGGATAGAAGATTCTCATATTCTCTCTCTCTCTCTCCCTCTCTCCCTCTCTCCCTCTCTCCCTCTCTCCCTCTCTTCCTCCCTCTGTAACTCAGCCTTTCAATAAATTTTTAAAAAATAATTTCCTGTGTCCCCACCTCAACCTCAGCCACTGGCTTTCCTCTGGCTCTTCCAGGGGGTCGGACAGCAGCCAGCCAGTGTGCACAGTTGGGCAGGCTCTGCCCCCACCAAGGACCCCTAGGCAAGCAAGAATGTGGGGATGGAAATGTAGCCCAGACTCCTCTAGCACTCCTGGGTCCTGGCTTGGAGCAGACTCCATCAGGAGGAAGGGACGTCCTTTGCTAAAGTTCCCAAAGGCACTCCATGAGCTAGTGGTGTCCTTCAGCATCCAGATCCTTAAAGACAAAGGAAGTGTGGAAATGAGGCCGATGTGGACACAGCCAGAGGGCAGAGTCGTCCTCAGCCCGGAGGGTGTCTGGAAATCAGAACGATGCTCAGCCGTTGCCTGCCGCAGCCCTGTGTGCCGTCAGAAGAAAACATGCAAAGCTTTTCAATGGGGAAAATCACCACCAAGTGTCCTTTCAATGGAACACAGAGGGTTGGCCAGCAGATCCCTGGTGCTTATCTGATTTTATAGGGGCTACACCTTTGTCCGTGGC
The DNA here is from genome assembly GCF_033115175.1 of Lepus europaeus. Taxonomy (NCBI): domain Eukaryota; kingdom Metazoa; phylum Chordata; class Mammalia; order Lagomorpha; family Leporidae; genus Lepus; species Lepus europaeus. The sequence goes on along the minus strand of NC_084850.1, from coordinate 101,341,395 downwards.
CAGTTCTAAACCACCTGCCCAGGAGCAAGGTGAGTTGTGTGTGGGTGTTGGTCAGATGTTCCACACTGTAGCAAAGTAGCCATGACAAGCTATTTGGGGGAAGAAAGGAGGTTTAATTTTGGCTCCTGGGTTTGGAAGTTTGCAGTCCAAGATTGGGTAGGATGCAGTGTTTCAGCCCTCTAGTGAGGCCAGAGGATGGCAATGGTGGGAAGTGTGTGGAGGAGCCCAGCAAAAAGAGATGGTAGCCAGCCTGATTCAGGCTTACTTGACCAATTCTGTCGTGAGAGCTACCCCCACTGACCTAAGGACCTCCTGCTAGGCCCATCTCCCAGATGCCATGACTGGATCAAGTCTCCATTCTCAATCTATTAACCATTAACATAGGACATTGGGTACTGAGCCTTTAACACGTGGGCCTTTGGAGGCACCTGAATGTATATAAACCATAGCAGTGTCATCAAGAGAAAATGCAAGTACGTGGTGCAGCAGTGTGGTGCAGCAGGTTAAGTCACTGCCTACGACTCTGGCATCCTATATGAGCGCTGGTTTGAGACCTGGCTGCTCCACTTCCCAGTGTCCACTTCCGAGTGCCTTCACTTCCGAGTGCTAGTTTGAGTCCCAGCTACTCTGAGACTTCCTATTAATGCATTCTGGAAGGTAGTACATGATGACCTAAGTGCTTGGGCCCCTGCAACCCATGATGGAGACTCTGATCGAGTTCCTGGCTCTTTGCTCCAGCCTGGCCCACCCTGACTGTTGCAGGCATTTGGGGAGTGAAATAGTAGATGGAAGATATTCTCTCTCTCTCTCTCTCTCTCTCTCTCTCTCTCTCTCTGAAACTCTGCTTTTCAAAAATAAATAGATAAATATTTTTAAAAAGAAAAAAAGGGGGTCAGTGCTGTGGCATAGCAGGTAAAGCTGCTGCCTGCAGTGCCAGCATCCCATATGTCTACTCACTCCAGTCCCGGCTGCTCCACTTCTAATCCAGCTCTCTGCTATGGCCTGGGATAGCAGTAGAAGATGGCCCAAGTCCTTGGGCCCCTGCACCCATGTGGGAGACCCAGAAGAAGCTCCTGGCTCCTGGCTTCGGATCGGCTCAGCTCCAGTCATTGCAGCCATTTAGGGAGTGAACCAAAGATGGAAGACTTTTCTCTCTCTACTTGCCTCTGCCTCTCTGTAACTCTGCCTTTCAAATAAATACATAGGGTCCGGCACTCTGGCGTAGCAGGTAAAGTCACCGCCTGCAGTGCCGGCATTCCATATGGGTGCTGGTTTGAGACCTGGCTGCTCCACTTCCGATCCAGTTCTCTGTTATGGCCTGGGAAAGCAGTGGAAGATGGCCCAAGTCCTTGGGCCCCTGCACCAGCATGAGAGACCTGGAGGAAGCTCCTGGCTCCTGGCTTCAGATCACCACAGCTCTGGCCGTTGTGGCCATTTGGGGGAGTGAACCAGTGGATGGAAGAATCTCTCTCTCTCTCTCTCTCTCTCTCTCTCTCTCTCTCTCTCTCTCTGCCTCTCCTTCTCTCTGTGTGTAACTCTGACTTTCAAATAAATAAATATTTTAAAAAATAAATAAATACATAAATCTTAAGAAGAAGGAGGGGTCGGCGCCTTGGCTCACTTCGTTAATCCTCCGCCTGCAGCGCCAGCATACCATATGGGTGCCGGTTCTGCCCCAGTTGCTCCTCTTCCAGTCCAGCTCTCTGCTGTGGCCCGGGAAGGCAGTGGAGGATGGCCCAAGTCCTTGAGCGCCTGCACCCGCATGGGAGACCAGGAGGAAGCACCTGGTTCCTGGCTTCAGATCAGCGCAGCTCTGGCCATGGCGGCCATTTGGGGAGTGAACCCACGGAAGGAAGACCTTTCTCTGTCTCTCTCTCTCTCTTCCTGTCTATAACTTTACCTGTCAAATAAATTTAAAAAATAAAAAATAGAAAGAAGAAGAAGAAGAAGAAGGAGAAGGAGAAGGAGAAGGAGAAGAGGAAGAAGAAAATGGAGAGTGGGTATTTGGGGCAGTGGTTCAGATTTGGCTTGGGGTGCCCACATCCCATTTGGAATCAGTGGGTTTCAGTTCTGGCTCCATCCCAGAACTGCTACTGCACACCCTGGGAGGCAGCAGATGACGGCTCAAGTACTTGGATCTCTGAGACCCACACTGGAAACTTGATTGGAGTTCCAGGCTCCTGGCTTCCACCTGTCCCAGTCCTGGCTATTGCAGGCATTTGGTGAGTAAAGCAGTAGATGGAGAATGTTTCTCTCTCTCTCTCTCTCTCTCTCTCTCTCTCTCTCTCTCTCTCTCTCTCTCCTAAATAAAAATTTTGAAAAAGAAAATGGAAGGTGGCATTTAATAGAAGAGGGAAGGAGTATAGAGTTACTAAAAAGAAAGGTAGGCGAACCCTGAGTCCTGGGGTAAAACCACAGACAGCCTTAGTCCCTCTCTGTTCACCATTTGGAGGTCCTCTGGTTTATGGAGTAGAGTTACCTCATCTCTCTTAGCCACCAGAAATTCCGCACCACCCCCGCCACCATGGCGTATTGAACGGTCACTTATCCTCAGATTTCTATGACTCCCAGAGGCTGTCGAACATGTTGGTGGCAGAGGCTGTCTGGAGAAGGAGAAGCCTCACTGGAAATGACTTAGTCTTCTGGTGGAATTGTGGGCATGGTGGCGAAAGGAAGGGGGAAGGACACTTGCTTCCCTTATCAGAACGCCAAGTCCAAGTCCCGGTTCCACTCCTGACCCCAGCTTCCTGCTAATGCACACCCTGGGGGGTAGCAGGTGATGGCTCAAGTATTTGGGTCCCTGCCATCCACATACATGGGAGACCCAGATGGAGTTCTTGACCCCTGACCTTGGCCTGGCTCAGCCCTAGTCATTGTGGGCATTTGGGAGATCTCTTTCTGCCTCTCTGCCTCTCAAATAAATGGAATAAATAAAGCGTTTTTTTTTTTTTTCAGGATGCAGGAAATCTCTGGGGAGGCTTCCAAGTACTCAACAGATCCAGCAGCTCAGAGGGGAGAGCCCAAGAGGGGCGAGCAGCCTCCTTCCTGTCCTGCGTCTCCACTCGCAGCAGATGGCCCTCCTTCCTCTGAGGGATCTCTCTGTCCCCCGTCAGCCGCTCAGTTCCGCTCAGCTCCCAAGCTGTTGTGTAGGTGTGTGCTCATCAAACATCAGCTTCTAACATTGCTTTTTTTCTTTGGAAGGGAGGGCGGGTCTGTTCTTTTGGCCCATTAAAGATGTGTGAGAGAGTTGGAGGGAAGGGTGGGGAAGCAGATGGCACAGCCAAGAACATTGGAAGAGTCATTAGCCCCCTCGCCCTCTCTTCCTTCCATCCACAATCCATGTACGCAACCATTCACTTAACCTTGCACCCACTCCTCCACCCATCATTCACTCATCTACCCACCATTCATTCATTGCCCTATCAACCCAGCCACACACAGGTGCACCCCCATAACTCATGACTACCAGGGAGCCAGCCTTAGGCTGGGCATGGGGAGCAGCGAGGTGAGTCATTGCCTCTCCCTACCCTTGTAGTCCTCACTCTAGCTGGATAAACAGCCACAGGCACACCTCACCACAGGATCCCATGATGGATGCTGTAAATAGCCCCAAGGAGGACTTGATGATGACAGCGACATCTTAACTGAGTGCTGACGGATATGTTGGTGTTTGCTGGGAGATGGGGCAGGGAAAGAAGGGCATTCCTGGAAGCGGAACAGCATGAGTAAGCCCTGGGAGATGTAAGAAAGCACGTGTGGGGTAAAAGCATAGGATGCACAGAGGAATAGAATGGAAGACACTGGGAAGCTCAGCAGTTGTCTTTAATTCCTGGCCCTGGGGAGCCATGGGTGGTTTTTCAACAACAGAATCAGCATCCAGAGAGTGTGACCAGAGACCCAGGATGGCCAGCCACTCTTGCTCCAGGCCCCAAGGAGACACAGGAAACAACCTGGAAAGGCAACAGATGGTGGACTGGGTACTTGGGCCCCTGCCACCCATTTAGCAGACCTGGGTGGAGTTCCTGGTCCCTGGCTTCTGCCTGGCCCAGCCCTAGCTCTTGGTGGAAATTTTGGGGACTGAACCAGTGGATGGAACTTACCTCTCTCTTGCTCTCTCTCTTTCTGTCTCTTCCTCTCTCTCTGTCACTCCACCCTACAAATAAATACATAGATGCAACTTTTTATTTAAAAGAATTTCCTTGAGGGCAGTGACTTCCAAATTTTGCTGAGTTTTTATTCTAGGAAACCATCCTAGGCCTGTGTCAGGAGCGCCGGGCACCATTAGCACTGTTGCAAGGAGTTCTTTCCCAGGGAGCAGGAGTTGGGAGGACAGTTGCTGCAGTCAGATTTGGAGAGTCAGAGGGACCCGGGACAGGAGACAGTGCTGCCAGAGGTCCTGGCATGCCAGGTCCTGCGGAGAGGGACCAGCTGGCTGTGGAGGGAAGGGGAATAGCAGCCTGCTGGTGAGGTGAGACAGAAAGCCAAGGGCAGGGGCTGGCGCTGTGGTGCAGCGGGTTAAAGCCCCAGCCTGCCGCGCCAGCATCCTATATGGGCACCAGTTCGAGTCTCGGCTGCTCCTCTTCCGATCCAGCTCTCTGCTATGGCCTGGGAAAGCAATGGAAGATGGCCCAAGTCCTTGGGCCCCTGCACCCATGTGGGAGACTGGGAAGAAGCTCCTGGCTCCTGGCTTCGGATCAGTGCAGCTCCGGCCACTGCGGCCATCTGGGGAGTGAACCATCAGAGGGAAGACCTCTCTCTCTCTCTGTCTCTGCCTCTCTGTAACTCTGTCCTTCAAATAAATCAAAATAAATTGTATGAAAAGAAATGAAAAGAAAGCTAAGGGCAATAAGCTGCAGGGTGAGGAGGGGCCTCAGTGCCCACCTCCAAAGCCAGGGAGTTCCGTAGCAGCCCCATTGCAAGCACTTGCCAAGGATGGGGAGGCCAGTAGCACCCACCCAGGCCCCACCCCTGCCGGTCAGCTGATTGATGGAGTCCTGTGATCAACAGTTGCCCGACATCACCTGGACGCCCAGTCCAGAGGTGGTTACTGCCTAGTGGGGAGACAGACACACTGCTATGTGATAAAGTCTGCAAGCCATGTCTGGGGCAAGGGGGTGGGGACTTGGAAGAAGTCAAAGAATCTGTCTAGATTTCACTTTGTCCATCTGTTTAGTGGCCCCTCTGATTGCTGTAAGTGCCAGACCACTTCATTAGGAGTCTGGGGACTAGGGAAATTCATATATGGGGTTCCAAAGAGCCCTTGAACTTGCCTGTGCCGTGAAAGCCCACAAGGCATAAAACACACCTGTGGTTGAATCACACTGTGAAAGGCGGACGTTTGGCATAGCAGTTAAGCTGCCTGCTGGAGCACCCACATGACAGATCAGAGTGCCTGGGTTCGAATCCCAGCTCCGCTCTCCATTCTGTCTTCCTGCTAAGGTACATCCTGCAAGGCACTTGTGATGGTTGAAGTGGTTGGTTCCCTGTCACCCACATGGGAGACCCAGGCAGAGTTCCTGGCTCCCAACTTTGTCCTGGAAAGCATTTGGGGAGTGAACTAGGGATGGGAGATCTCTCTGCATCTGTCTCTGTCTTTCATATTAAACAAATATATATATATATATATATATTCTTTTTTTACAAAGGGTGCTAGAAAGAACTATAGGGGGCCAGCAACGTGGCACAGTAGGTTAATCCTCCACAAGCAGTGTCGGCATCCCATATGGGTGCCGGTTCTAGTCCCAGCTGTCCCTCTTCCAATCCAGCTTTCTGCTATGGCCTGAGAAAAGCAGTAGAAGATGGCCCAAGTCCTTAGACCCCTGCACCTGCATGGGAGACCAGGAGGAAGCACCTGGCTCCTGGCTTCAGATTGGCACAGCTCTGACTGTTGTGGCCATCTGGGGAGTGAACCAATGGATGGAAGATCTCTCTCTCTCTCTCTGTCTCTCCCTCTCGCTGTCTGTAATTCAACCTCTCAAATAAATAAAATCTTAAAAAGAAAGAAAGAACGAACGAACTATAGGATTTTGGACCTCTGTTGTACATTGGAGGAGGATTTAAGGAAGCAGAGCATGACTCTGGAGAGGAAGTTGGAGGTAAGTGCAGCCCTGGGTGTCTCAATAAATCTTATCTAAAAGGATGGCATTTCAGAGTGGAGGTTAAAGCTGCAGTTGCTGAATCAGCAGCATTTTAGCCAGGTTATGGGGAAGATTTGGTCATTTTTGTGGCTTGGACAATGGTCATGTGCTTGGGCACAGAGAAGATTACAGACTGATCTTGGTTTTGTGTTGATCCATGTTGGTCACTGAGTGGCCATATCTGGTGTTCAAGTTCAACAGGACACCAAGGCCTTGCTGGTATGTGCCAGGCCAGCCTCCCGACGTCAGGGGTTACGGTTCTCTTTCTCGGTGACTGTTCCTAAGGAGAGGGCTCTAGTCTTGCATCGCATTTTTCTAGGAGATCTAGGACTCCCACAGGGAAACAAATGTGTCATCTCTAAAACTTCCCAGGCAGGCTATGGGGTCAGATGTCTGTCCGCAGATGCCCCGCTTGGGTTGCTTAGGACATCTTAGTCTCAGTTGCTGCCTCTGTAAAATGGGCAGCTCCCACAGCAGCTTGCAGTCCAATGTGAGAGGGTGTAGCTACCAGCAGAGACTCCAGTGATGGTGAAACGAAATCCCTCTGTAAAAACCAGTCTTTGTGAAATTAAATCCCTCAATCTTAAAACCAACACAGACTATCGGGTGGCAGCAAGAAAGACTGTTTGGTTTCTTTTATGAAAAGGAGCTTTTCTTTCTTCTTTGTGCTTTTTGAAAAGTCCTTTGTACAATCCCGATGGAGAGGGATTTTGCATCTAACAAAAATGCCATGTTTCTCTTTTGTCCTATCAATCCCACTTCCAGCAATTTACCCTGAAGATACACTTCCAAGGATATGAAAACACATATCCACAGGTTATTATTGTCTGGTTCATCTTTGGAAAATATTGGAAACCATATCAATTCCTAAAGCTAGGCAGAGACTGAGTAAACTGGTATATTCTCATGATGGAGTGCTGTGCAGCTATAAAATGATTGAGGACGCGCTCTATAGACTGCTGAGGAGTGATTTCCAGGACACCCTGTTGAGTGAACAAGGCAAAGCACCAAAAAGGATGTATACTACGGAAGCCTTTATGTAAGAAGTAAGATGATAGAAGAAAGCACTCGAAGAGCGCTCCCAAGTGTCATGCCAAGTGTGCATTAGGAAAAAAATCATGCATGCATTTCAAATATTTTGGCACTAAAATAAAACCAATCTTTTCAGCCTATTTCCCCCCCAATAACTGGGTAAAGCCCCCTCATGCACATTTTTGCTTAGCTTTACAACAAGAAACAGAGGAAAGCAAAATCAAAAGCTATTGAGATTAGTTGTCTAGAAGGAGCTGGTGGGTGCAGGGATAGAGAGAAGAAGAAAGGGATAGAGAAAAGTGACAAATTTCTGAAAATTCTTTCTGGTCTAGTTCTGACTTTTGAAGCTATCTTAATCTTGCACACACTTTTTTTTAAAGATTTATTTATTTATTTGAAAGTCAGAGTTACACAGAGGGAGGAGAGGCAGAGAGAGAGAGAGAGGTCTTCCATCTGATGGTTCACTCCCCAATTAACCGCAACAGCTGGAGCTGCGCTGATCTGAAGCCAGGAGCTTCTTCCGGGTCTCCCACGCAGGTGCAGTGGCCCAAGGACTTGGACCATTTTCCACTGCTTTCCCAGGCCACAGCAGGGAGCTGGATCAGAAGTGGAGCAGCTGAGTCTTGAACAGGCGTCTGTATGGGATGCCAGCGCTTCAGGCCAGGGCATTAACCCGCTGCGCCACAGCACTGGCCCCTTGCACATACTTATGAAGCAAATATAATTAACAAGGATGGGAGAAAGTCACTATTAAGGGGGATAGAATATGGTACAACAGTTGTGGGAAACAGTACGGACCTTCCTCCCAAAATTAAAAAACAGAGAGACCATATGATCCAGCCAACCCCCACTGGGTAAACATCCAAAAGAATTGAAAAAGCAGGGTCTCAAAGAGGTATTTGCAAAGCCACATTCATAGCAGCATGGTTCACAACAGCCAAAAGATGTAAGCAACCACTTGTGTCCCTGATGGATGAATGGAAAAGCAAAATGCAGCTTATACATACAGCGCAATGTTATTCAGCCTTGAAAAGAAAAAACAGGGGGAAGTGCTGTGGCATAGTGGGTAAAGCTGCCTGTGGTGCCAGCATCCCATATGGGTGCCGGTTCGAGACCTGGCTGCTCCTCTTCCGACCCAGCTCTCTGCTGTGGCCTGGGATAGCAGTAGAAGATGGCCCAAGTCCTTGGGCCCCTGCACCCATGTGGGAGACCTGGAAGAAACTCCTGGCTCCTGGTTTTGGATTGGCACAGCTCCAGCTGTTTTGGCCACCTGAGGAGTGAACCAGAGGATGGAAGACCTCTCTCCCTCTCTTCCTCTTTCTCTCTGTAGCTCTGCCTTTCAAATAAATAAATCTTGAAAGAGAGAGAGAAAGAGAGGGAGGGAGGGAGGAAAAGACAACACTGCAAGATAGACGAGCCTTCCATCACACTATAGAAAATACACCAATCTCCAAAGTACAAATACAAGATGATTCCAACTTATTCGGGGGTACTCAGAATAGTCAGATTCTTCGAGACAGAAAGTAGAATTGGGATTGCCAGGAGTTAGGGGGAGGTGGAAAAGCGGTATTAATGTTTAACGGATGTGGCGTTTCAGTAGGGGAAGATGAAAAGCAGTTCCAGAGATGGATGCTGGTGTTGGTTGCACAACAATGTAATTGTGCTTAATACCACTGAACTAGGTCCTTAAAAATGGCTAAGATGGCAATTTCACAGTACGTGTATTGCACTACAATTGAAAAAAAATTCTGGGCTGGCGCCGCGGCTCACTAGGCTAATCCTCCGCCTTGCGGCACCGGCACACCGGGTTCTAGTCCCGGTCGGGGCACCGATCCTGTCCCGGTTGCCCCTCTTCCAGGCCAGCTCTCTGCTGTGGCCAGGGAGTGCAGTGGAGGATGGCCCAAGTCATTGGGCCCTGCACCCCATGGGAGACCAGGAGAAGCACCCGGCTCCTGCCATCGGATCAGCGCGGTGCGCCGGCCGCAGCGCGCCTACCGCGGCGGCCATTGGAGGGTGAACCAACGGCAAAAGGAAGACCTTTCTCTCTGTCTCTCTCTCACTGTCCACTCTGCCTGTCAAAAAAAAATTCTGCTCAGTGAGAGAAAAAAAGACACAAAAGATCACATATTGTGTGATTCCATTTATAGGAAATGTCCAGAATAAGTAAATCTCTAGAGACACAAAGCCATTAGTGGTTGCTGGGAGCTACCACAGGGAAATGGGACTGACTGCTCAAGGGCATGAGTTTTCCTTTGTGGGTGATAGGAATGTCCTTTTGAGGTTGTGCTGAATTTTACAAGAGTCTGTAAATACACTAGCTACCATTGCATTGTGCGCCTAGCATGGATTTTAATCTGTAAATCAAAATCCGCGAGTCCCATACAGAAGGAGGAAGGAAGGAAGGGATGAAGGAAGGAGGGAGGGAGACAGAGGATAGAAGAAAAGAAAGAAACAGGGAAAGCTCTTCTTCACAGTAAAATCCCAGCTCTATGTGTAAAGTAAAATCATCATTTAGGGGTGGACATTTGGCCTAATGGTTAAGACCCCGTCTCCCATATCATGATGCCTAGTTTGTTTGTTTGTTTTTTTAAAAGATTTATTTGTTTATTTGAAAGAGTTACACAGAGAGAGAAGGAGGGGCAGATAAAGAGAGAAAGAGAGAGAGAGAGAGAGAGAGAGAGAGAGGTCTTCCATCTGCTGGTTCACTCCCCAGTTGGCTGCAATGGCCAGAGCTGGGCTGATCTGAAGCCAGGAGCTTCTTCCAAGTCTCCCACGTGGGTGCAGGGGCCCAAGGACTTGGGCCATCTTCTTACTGCTTCCCCAGGCCATAGCAGAGAGCTGGATTGGAAGTGAAGCAGCTGGGACTCAAATCGGCGCCCTTATGGGATGCCAGCACTGCAGGTGGCAGCTTTACCCGCTCCGCCACAGCGCTGTCCCCGAGTGCCTAGGTTTGATACTCAGCTCTGACTCCTGATTCTAGGTTCCTGCTAATGTAGACCATGGGAGGCAGTAGTGATGGCTCCCGTAGTTGGGCTCCTGCCACTCCCATGGGAGACCTGGGTTGAGTTCCCAGCTTCTGACTCTGGCCAGGCCCAGCTCCAGCCATCATGGACATTTGAGGAATAAATCAACTGTGCAAATGGGTATATGTGTGTGTGTGTGTCTGCCTCTCAAATAAAAATCAGAGCAAAAAAGTTTTTAAACAAGTAATATTAAAAATATGTACTGTTATTTGATTTCAAGAAGAGTAGTAATTGCTTCAGACAAGAATCACCAATGGAGGGGACAGCATTGTGGTACAGGGTATTAAGCCGCTACCCGTGACACCAGCATCGTATGTGGGCACCAGTTTGACACATGGCTGCTCCACTCCCTATGTGGCTCCCTGCTAATGGGCCTGGGAAAGCAACAGAAGATGGTCCAAGTCCTTGGATGCCTGCTACCCATGTGGGAGACCCGTATGGAGTTCCAGACTCCTAGCTTTGGTCTGGTCCACTCTGGCTGTTGCAACCATTTGAGGAGTGAAACAGCAGATGAAAGCGCTCTCTCTCTCTCTCTCTCTCTCTCTCTCTGTAACTCTGCATTTCAAATAAATAAATATTTTTTAAAAAAATCACCGGGGCACTGCACTGTGGTGCAGCAGGTTAAAGCCCTGGCCTGAAGTGCCGGCATCCCATATGGGCACCGGTTCTAGTCCTGGCTGCTCCTCTTCCCATCCAGCTCTTTGCTATGGCCTGGGAAAGCAGTGGAAGATGGCCCAAGTCCTTGGGCCCCTGCACCCACGTGGGAGACCCGGAAGAAGCTCCTGGCTTCGGATTGGTGCAGCTCCGGCCGTTGCGGCCATCTGGGGAGTGAATCAGTAAATGAAAGACCCCTCTATTTGTCTCTATCTCTCTCTCTGTAACTCTGTCTTTCAAATAAATAAATCTTTAAAAATAAATAAAGAAAGAATTACCATTGCATGCTAACTTGTGAGTGAAAGTTTGAAAAGAAAACAGAGTTGCATAGTCTCAAAGTATGGAAATAGTTCAAAAAGTTCATAGACAGATGCAAATAAAATGTTTATTTTGGTGCAAAAATTTGAAATCCATACAAAGTTGTTTCATAGTTTGCCTTTTCCATGGGCATTTTGAAGACCAATAATGTACATGGATTTCAAAATTTTTATTTTTTAATTTTTAAAATATTTATTTATTACTTATTTGAAAGGCATAGTTAAAGAGAGAGAGAGAGAGAGACAGAGAGACAGAGAGAGAGAGAGAGAGAGATTATCCACCTACCTGCTGGCTCACTCCCCAAAAGGCCACAACAGCCAGCACTGTGCCAGGCCAAAGCCAGGAGCTTGGAGCTTCTTCTGGATCTCCCACGTGGGTGGCAAGGGTCCAGGCTCTTGCACCATCTTCCATTGGTTTCCCAAGTGCATTAGCAGAGAGCTGGATCGGAAGTGGAGCAGCTGGCACCACAAACAGTAGCTTAACCTACTATGCCACAGCACCAGCCCCTCGAATTTTTTTTTTTTTTGCACCAAAGTAAACTTCTCTTTTAATTCCATGTTTCCACAAACTTTGCAAAATACCCTCCTATCTCTCTACAAGATACATATGATTTAAAAGGGGAAAATAGTCAACGTGGAGGTCCAAGCAATCCCTTTGCCTCTGGATACGTGAGAAATGCACAGCATCACTTCTGTGGAATTCCTGCCAAGAATGCACAATACAATCCTAATCATGAGGAGACATCAGACAAGCCCAAAGTGAAGGGCATTCTTCCAAAGAACAGGCCTGTGCTTTTAAATAAAAATCAAGATCATGAAAGTTAAGGGAAAACTGAGACTTTGTTTCAGATGGAAAGAGATGGAAAAGAACTGATAGCACAGGGTACCTCCCGACCTAGGCTTTCCTCTACCTGCAGAAGGGCACCGCTGATACGCACACAGGGTTGACACGCACACAGGGCTGGCTGCGGTGAAGAAGTGGCTAACACACACGAGGGAGGAAGTGGAGAAATTGGAACCCTCATGCTGTGCCGGTAGGACTGTAAGAAAATGTCTGTGTTCTTAGGAAATCCACAGCCCAGGGCTTAGCTCAAAGTGTGTCATGTCTGTAGCCACCATCAAGTCATTCAAAAGAAAAAAATTCGTATGTATGTGAAACTGTATGCTGGAGAGGATTCAAAGAACTCGTGGGAAATTTGCATTATCTTTTAATTGCATTTTGAAAGCTTTGTGTATGTGTGTGTGTGTGTGTGTGAGAGAGAGAGAGAGAGAGAGAGAGAGAGAGAGAGAGAGAGAGAGAGAGAGAGAGAGAGAGGCTCAGCACTTTTTGTTGCCAGTCCCATAAGTAACATATGATATCTCATTGCTTTAATTTGCATTTAGGAGAGACAGGGGCCGACACTGTGGTGCAGCAGGTTAAAGTCCTGGCCTGGAGCGCCAGCATCCCATATGGGCACCGGTTCTAGTCCTGGCTGCTCCTCTTCCCATCCAGCTCTTTGCTATGGCCTGGGAAAGCAGTGGAAGATGGTGCAAGTGCTTGGGCCCCTGCACCCGTGTGGGAGACCCAGAAGAAGCACCTGGCTCCTGGCTTCAGATCGGCTCAGCATTGGCCATTGTGGCCATTTGGGGAGTGAACCATCGGATGGAAGACCTCTCTCTCTGTATCTACCTCTCTCTGTAACTCTTTCAAATAAATAAAATAAATCTTTTTAAAAAAAGAGAGAGAGAGAGAGACAAAAATGCTCCCAGAAACCATAACCCAGAATGATCATAATGGCTATAAAATTTGACATTTATTGAGTGCCCATTCTCTATTAAGCTCCAGGTATAAAAATATGAAACACCACATCTGGGAGATGTGAAACAGTGTCTCACTGTTGTCTTAATTTTGCATTTCCCTGTTAACTAAAGAGACTGGATACCTTTTCATATATTACACACATTGGCCATTTCAGACACCTTCAGCTGTGATTATCTATTTGTATACCTGCTGTCCATGGCTAGTGTATTGTTTGTCTGTTTCTTCTTAACTCATAAATGTTCTGTTTATGTCCTACAATCTAAATACTAGTCCTATGTCACACACAGCAAAAGCTTAGATAAAAACAATCAAATTCATAAGGCTAAGAGCACACATAGTGAAGATCTTCTAGTTGGTTTTTTTTTTAAGGATTTATTTATTTGGAAGAGTTACAGAGACAGGGAGAGACAGAGAGAGGTCTTCCATCTGCTGGCTCACTCCCCAAGTGGCTGCAACAGCCAGGGCTCAGCCAAGGGGAAGCCAGGAGCTTTATCTGGGTCTCCCACACGGGTGCAGGGGCCCAAGCACTTGCACCATCTTCCATTGCTTTCCCCAGGCCATTAGTAGGGAGCTGGATTGGAAGTGTAGCAGCAGGGACATGAACCAGTGCCCATAAAGAATGCCGGTGACGCAGGTGGCGACTTTAGCCACAATGCCAGCCTCTAGTTGTTTATTTGTTTTTTTTGTTTTGTTTTTTTTTAAGTTTCGTCAGATAACTCTTTCGTTTTTGGAGGGAGAGACTAGGGGAGGCAGAAAGACAGATCCAGCTCCCACGTCCTGGTTCACTCCCAAAAGGTCCACAAAGATAAAGATTGGGGCAGGTCAAAGGTGAGAGCCAGGAACTCAATCTAGGTCTCCTATGCAGGTGGCAGGGACCCAACTACTTGAGCCATCATCTGCCCCTCCCAGCATATATTAGCAGGAAGCTGGAATCTGAAATGGAGCCCGGACTGGGACCCAGGCATTCTGACATGGAACACAGGTGTCCCAACTGGCAGCTTCACCACTGGATCAAATACCCAACTCTGAATCACCCACTTTTAAATGCCTGGTGGTGCAGCTAAGGGAACTCCTTCTGGTCGAGGTCGATTCTACTTGAGTGTGTTTGAAAACTGCACGAAGAATTAAAATGAAATCTAATTCATAAAGCCTGTGACCTGTACTGGGCTGTTACGGAAGGGAACGAGGATTTGTGTATCTAGCCTGTGTAATTACATTTTCTAAGATCGGTATTTTTCATATGTAACACACGCATATTAAACTAAAACTCCGATTAACTTCACGTTAACAATTGGTCTTAAAAAAGCGAGGTCTGCCTTTCAAATAAACATATAAATCTTTAAATAAAAAAAAAAAAGCGAGGCCAAGGTACATTTCCCTTGCATTGCATTGCACAGAGCCGCTAATCCCATTCTTTTGTTTAGCAGCCCAGGCCACGAAGGCAGGTGTTTATCTGATCAGAACCCCGTTTTCCTTTGCTCCCTAGGTCAGGGTGTAAGTCCACCTCCATCTGGGTTTGCGTCTGCCTTCCACGTCTTAGCTAAGCGTGCAGTAAGCGTCTAATAAGCGTACCTTTGGAAAAAAACAAGCCGTTTACCAGGCTAGGAACAAAGTAGAGTTGCCCTGAAGCTGCAGGGTTGGGTGAGACAGTAGGTGCTGCGTAAATCGTTAGTGTTGGTGCAGATCCAGCTCAACGAAACACTGCATTGGGGCCACGGGAAGTGCTTTATAAACGCTCCGTCTTTAAATGTTCCTTACAAACCTCCTCCTGGCTCACTGCAACACTTCACTAATTGTCGGGGTCACCTTCATTGCAGGGTCGAGTCCGTTGGGGGATTAAGCCGGTAAATCAGTTCAAGATAAGCCAAGTGCTCAGAGCTATCCCCCAGGGGAAGCGTAGGCGCCTAATTTTGGTCCTAGGTGACACATCATTGCCTATACATGTTCCTGGCCCCTCCCTGGGGTGTGGAGGGTTGAAAATTCCTTCAGTTCCCTGAAAGGATGGCAAAGGAGAGACCTCCGTTTATTTTCCGATCTGTGAAACGGAGACACAACCGTGTGGAAGGGGACGTGCTCGGGGGAGCCTTTGGAGGCTCCGAGGCTTGCCCCTATCCTCCCCATCCCGGCGTCCGAGGAGTAACAATTTGGGCATTCGGAAGTTTGTTCTGGAGCAGACAGCAAACCTCCCGACACCGACGTTCGGGGGCACTGGAAGGGTAACAGGCCGGAAAAGTGCGGGCGCGAGCGCTGCGCGCGCCGACGTCCTCCCGCGCCCCGCGCCCCTCAACCCGGCCGCTCCTCCTCCCCTCGTTCCTCACGCTCCCCTCCTCCCGGACCCCGCCCAGCTCCCGCTTTCCCATTGGCAGAGCCTGCTGCCCGGCCGCCCCGGGATTTAAAGGGCCCGCTCGCCGCGCCGCCCTGGGAGCCGCTGCTGGTCCCGGCCTTGCGGCCTGCGGGGGAGGCTGCCCGGAGGAGGCGGCGACGGTGGCAGCGGCGGCGCATCCCAGGCCCCCAAGAGCACGACTGCCTTTCTGCCAGGTAAGGCGCCAGGAGTGTGCGCACACGACTCCCTGGCTCCCGTCCCTTAGCCGGCCTCCCCGCGCGGACCTGAAGCGAGTGTCCTGGGACCCCGTCCCCATCACCTTTCTGACTCTCCCATGCTGTGTCCCCTGCCACCACCTCCACTTCCCTGCAGTCCCCCGGCCTGGGCCGGGCTTTGTTGGCGGCTTTTCGCCGGGTGGGGGTGTGATGGGGAGCGCGGGGGATACAGGACACCCCCCATATCCATACAAGGAGAGATGCACACGGCCCCCAAGTGTCACAGAATCCCTCTGTGTGCCCTCCTCACAGAGCTACTCTACCTTGGAAACCAGGAAGGCCCCCCCCTCGTATCCCACCCCCAGCCCCATCTGCTCTAGGGGCCTAGAATGTACACCATGGGATCATCATCGGACTGGACTGTTCACAGCATTCCCGAGACACAGGTCCCGCATTCACTGCAAGTCACAGCTGTGTGTGTGCGCGCGCGCGTGTGTGTGTGTGCATCCAGAGCCACCCCCCACCCCCACACACACCCACGCACAGCTGGTGGCTCCGTCTGATGCACCTGACGCTCACATCTTCCCCCAGACCCCCCAGCACCATCTGTGGGTTCCGCACCCGCAAACTGAAATCTTAAGCGCTCAAGTTCAGCCCTTGAGCAGGATCCTCGTGGACATCCTGTTCCCTCCGTGTTCCATCTTTGGCAGATCTATCCATCTGGCCATCCAGCCGCGGGGGTCCGCAATGGCTACCTTCAGCCGCCAGGAATTTTTCCAGCAGCTACTGCAGGGCTGTCTCCTGCCTACCGCCCAGCAGGGCCTTGATCAGATCTGGCTGCTCCTTGCCATCTGCCTCGCCTGCCGCCTCCTCTGGAGGCTTGGTAAGTGCCAGCCACCCCATGTGCCACCAGGCTAGACCATGCCACACCTGCCACATTCATCCATACCAAGCCACACCTTACCCTGCCACGTCCAACCATACCAAATGAGGTCCCAACATGTCTGGCCCTACCACATCCCACCAAGCCCTGTTCCAACACTCCACATCCTACTCTCTGCAGCCACCCCATTGCCACAGCACGCCAAGCCACATCCTGCCATAGCAGGCCATGCCCTTCAGTGTTCCTGGGGTCTTGGATTCTGAGAAGTTGAAGTCCTTGGATCTTGGGATCCTGAAATACCTCCATCTCCCATGGTGTAAGATTCCATAACAGGGTGATGGAGTCCCAAGGTACCCTGACCGTGTTGGGAGTTTCTGACAAACTGCAATTCTCACATTTTTGGCTTCCAGGATGTTGGCAATCTAGATTTCTGTAATCAGGGCATGATGAAATTTCTAGATTCTCGGATGTTTCGGCAATCATAAGCAGGCCTGTATCCAAATAAGATTTCAAGTCCCTGAGGTTCCTTCAGGATGCTGCAATTTCTGGAAATCTGAGATTCAAAGGTTCTATAGTTTGTTTTTATTTCATTTTAAATGGATGTTTTATTTTTTCCCAGGTCTATTATTTTGAAATATTTCAAAGCTACTGAAAAGTTGAAAAGTAGTATACTGACTACCCATATATGCATGACCAGATTCTCCAACTGTCAACATCTTGTCACAATAGCTCGTTCTTTCTGTCTGTCTGTCTGTCTAGCTATCTGTCTTCTTCCCGAATCACTTGAATAACCTGCTGACATCAACACTGCACCCCAAATCCTTCAGTGTGTGGCTCCCAAGACCAAGGACACCCTCCCCCACGACCACAGCCCCAGCTGTCACCCCCTAAGAAACGTCCTCTGAATGCAATAATGCTATCTGATGAAACTGACAGTTGTCTTTTTCCCATGGTTCCCTCAAATGTCTTTTAGAGAAGCCCAGACGCCCTCTGCAGCTCCCCACCCGCACTGCTCTGGGCCCCCCACCAGCCGCACCACGTCCGCACCACTAGGGCTTTGCCCCGGCTGTGCCCTATGCCCAGGCCATCCTCCCCTTCCTACCAGCCCACCAACCTTCCCTTTCTTGTTCTCTCTCTCGCCCTCTCTCTCTCTTTCCCTCTTTCCCTCTCTTCTCTCTTTCTCTTTCTCTCTCCCTCTCACCCGAAGGGCTGCCATCCTACCTGAAGCATGCAAGCACCGTGGCAGGCGGGTTCTTCAGCCTCTACCACTTCTTCCAGCTGCACATGGTTTGGGTCGTGCTGCTCAGCCTCCTGTGCTACCTCGTGCTGTTCCTCTGCCGGCATTCCTCTCACCGTGGCGTCTTCCTCTCCGTCACCATCCTCATCTACCTACTCATGGGGTACGGGCATTTTGTTGGCGGGTGGGTCCCCAAGGGTCCTGATGCGGTTGCCCAAGATGGTCGGGGGGGGGGGGGAGTGGGCATGAAGGGGTCCCAGGAGAAGGAAGGGAGTCTGGGAGGACCATTTTCCTATGGAGAGGTACGGAGTGGGGAGTGTGGTGTGGAACATTCCCGAAGAAGAGACAATGAAAGAGTTGCCTTTCACAAGTCTGCACGAGTCAAGGAGGGCGTGGGCTCCCCCTGGAGATGGGAACCTGTGAGCATTATTGCTCATGAACTTGTGCAGGGCCCTGGAAGGTAGAATCCTCTAAGCACCTGGGTCTCCCCAGGTGGTCTCAGTGGCCACGGGGGTCCTGGAGCCAAGAACCTGTTTTTTTCTCCCCTCCCCCTCAGTGAGATGCACATGGTAGATACCGTGACATGGCACAAGATGAGAGGTAGGTGGGCCAGCCCCTTCGCTGCCCCAGCCCTCCTGCCCCTTTCTCAGCTCCCTGCCGCCCCCACCCTGTGTCTTTCCTCCGCTTCTCTTCACCCACCCCTCTGGACATGGAGGCCTCACATTGCCCTAGCATCTGTGTCTCTCTCTACCATGCTTTCTCCCCCTGAGTCTGTCTGGCCCATCTCACATATGGGCCTGAGCTCTTGGCTAAGGGCGCCTGCCTGTCCTGGGTCCACTTCCCCACCTGCCTCTCTGACCTGTGCCCATCTAGCCATCATTGTACCCCCTTCCCCCTAACCGCCCCTCACCTGCTGCTTACCTGCTCTCTGCCCTTCTACTTGACCATGGATCCCACACATAGGGGCCCAGATGATCGTGGCCATGAAGGCGGTGTCTCTGGGCTTCGACCTGGACCGGGGCGAGGTGGGTGCGGTGCCCTCGCCTGTGGAGTTCATGGGCTACCTCTACTTCGTGGGCACCATCGTCTTTGGGCCCTGGATATCCTTCCACAGCTACCTACAGGCTGTCCAAGGCCGCCCACTGGTGAGGTCCTGGGTGGACAGGTGGGCAGGGATCGTGGGAGCTGCCAGGGGGCAATGCTCACAGAGTCTTGATCTCCCCCCAACCCCACAGAGCCGCCGATGGCTGCAAAAGGTGGCCCGGAGCCTGGCGCTGGCCCTGCTGTGCCTTGTGCTGTCCACTTGCGTGGGCCCCTACCTCTTCCCATACTTCATTCCCCTCGATGGTGACCGTCTCCTTCGCAAGTGAGCACAGCCTTTGAGGCCCCTGCCCGGCAGTCAGGGGGTTGGGTAGCGATCTGGGATCTCCCCAACTCTGAGCCTGTCTCTTAATGCTTCTGTCTGTCTTCTATTACTACAGCAAGAAACGCAAAGCCAGGTAAATGAGGGCAGATGCTGAGGGCAAGTGGAGCTGCCTGGGGGAAGGGGACCAGAGCCTATGACCAATGGCTTCTGGACGTCTGAGTCTGTCCATCTGTCTACCCCTGCCCCATGACTAAAAGGACACTGAGTGTCTCTCGGTGGCTGCCTGTTTGGCTCTGTGACTCCGTGTGTGACTGACATTCTGACACATTTTGTGTGGCTGGCTGTCCATCTGTTCAGCTGTTTCACCATGGAAACAGTGACGTGACCGTAATGGGGGAGGGACAAGTGACTAACCTGTCTGTGACTCTGGCTAGAGGGAGAGATTGCGGGTTGGCCCCCTGTTGGCCCCTGATGCCCTGAATGTGGGACCCTGAGTTCTGGTGGGTTGGCTGTGCCATTGTCAATGAAGGGATATGTGGCTATCCCTGGGTAACATACATCTGCATGGCCAAAGCTGGTGTGCCTAGAACTCTGGCCAGGAATGGGTCTGACCGTGGCTTCTCGAATAGCTGTCTGTGATAGACCCTGCTGTGTGTGTGTGTGCCTTCTCTGACTGCCTGGTGATGTCCTGCTCTGGGGCCACAACTGACTAAGTCCCTGTACCTATCGGCAGAACCGACTGTCTGCTTCTGCTTTGATTCCCTACTCACGGCTGCCAGTTATATGCGAGGCTGAATGAGTCTCCCAAAGGTCAAGGGACTTGACCGGTGTCACCCAGCCAAACAGCCCGGCACGAATCCCAGGACTAATTTCTGAACCGATGCTTTTCCCAGGGCGAGATGCTGCCTGTTTTTCACCATGTCTGATTGTGTGTGTGTGTGTGTGTACTGGTGTTTCATGATCTCGGTGCTCACGACAGGCTTTTTCGACTGTCTTATGGTCCCTGAGGCAGGTCAGAGAGCTGCGAGGTCTTTGTGTCTGGCTGTGTGGTTGTTCGAGGGTGCAGGGCTGCGAGACTGGGCCTGGCCCGAGCCGGGGCTGGCTGGCCGTACAAGGCTGCAGGACCATGCTGTATTATAGGACCGAGCAGGCATCTGTTTGAGCCGCATGGGACTAACAGCCGGGTGATGCGTGTCTGTGTGTGACCCTCATGGTCTACCCATTTGTGCCTCCGCATTTCTGTCTGTCTTGTCTGTGGCTAACTCAGGCCAGCCTCCATGGCCTCTCTCTGACTCTCTGTTCTTTCTTCTCTGCTGCCTTCCTGACCCCTGGGGACCCTAGGGGCACCATGGTAAGGTGAGTCTACAGGGGCAGAGCTGGGGATGCTGCCATGTGGTGGGGGGGGGGTCACTCCAGGGCCTGGGCATCATGCCCCCTCTCTCTTGCCCCTTCCTCCCCAGGTGGCTGCGAGCCTATGAGAGCGCCGTCTCCTTCCACTTCAGCAACTATTTTGTGGGCTTTCTGTCCGAGGCCACGGCCACGTTGGCAGGGGCTGGCTTCACCGAGGAGAAGGATCATCTGGAATGGTGGGGAAGGCTTGGGGGTCCCCTTTCCCCCCAGGGTACTGCCTACAGGAGGTGCAGGGAGGAGGGGGGTGCTCCCGTCAGGGGAAGGAATGGCCCAGACAAAAGTGTGGCAGTGAGATGGGTTGAGATGCCAACTCGGTTGGTATCTCTTTTGCCCACAGGGACCTGACAGTGTCCAAGCCAATAAATGTGGAGCTGCCACGGTCAATGGTGGAGGTTGTCACGAGCTGGAACCTGCCTATGTCTTATTGGCTGAATAACTGTGAGTCACCAAGTCACCACTCCAGGGCAGCTGGTAACCTAGGCCCTTTCCAACACTGACTGGGCACCTACTATATACTGGCCACTGGAGATGCAGCAGGGACCAAACACATCTCTGTCCTGGTGGAGCTTGCATTTTGGGCAGTGGAGGCATGGGGAGAGCAGATCATAAATGAGAGAACAAATGCACACTCGTTCAGGTGGTGATTGGTGGTGATGGTAAAAAAAAAAAAACAACTAATAATAGAACAGGTAAAAGTGATCTAGGAGTGTTGGCAGGAGTGGGGGCAATGGTGGCAAATTTAAGTGAATTTAGTTAGGGCAAGTCTCACTGAGGACGTGACATCTGAGCAAAGAGCTGAGGCAGGTGAGGGAGCAAGGAATGCAGCTAGGATGGAGAGAAGAGCGACAGATGGAGGGAACAGCAGGTGCGAAGGCCCCGAAGTAGGAGCTTGCTTGCTGTGCGTAACAGCAAGGTCAGTAGGGCAGGCATAGAGTGAGCAAAGGGACCAGGGATAGGCGGGAAGGTAAGTGAGGTCGTGTAGAGCCTTGTGGACTACAAACAGGACATTGACTTTTTTTTTTTTCTGAGATGGGAGCCACAGCTAGGCTCCGAGCAGAGGAGGGTCGTTGGGCTGATGTGGGTTGTAACAGGATCCCGCTGGCTGCTCTGAGGACAGAAGCAGCAAGGAGGCCTCTGCAGGAATTGAGGCCAGTGACGATGCTGGCCACAGTGCACATGGAGAGGAGAGGTCAGATCCTGCATAAATTCTACAGCAGGTGGAACTGACTTGATTGCTTCAGAGTCTGGATATGGGAGTGTGTGTGTGGGGGGGGGGGGTGACTCCAAGATTTTTGCCCTGAGGAAGTGGAAGAGTAGAGTTAACATTGAACTTGGGAGGAGCAGGTCGGGAGGGAAGCCACCTCAGGGCATGTGAGGCTGGGAGCGGCATAAGGGCTTTATCCTGGGGGTTCCCTAGCCCCGCCTGAGGCCCTCTGGGAGTGGCAGGGAAATCTTCATCGACATCTTCCTCTCCAGATGTTTTCAAGAATGCTCTCCGCCTAGGGACCTTCTCAGCAGTGCTGGTCACCTACGCAGCCAGTGCCCTCCTGCACGTGAGCCGGGCCGAGGGGGATCAGGGTGAAAGCTGGGAGGGGGTGGCCTCCTCTTCACTCGCCTCACTGCCCCTCCCCTGGACCTCCCTCCTGCCCCCTCCCCAACCAGGGCTTCAGCTTCCACCTGGCCGCAGTACTGCTGTCCCTGGCCTTTATCACCTACGTGGAACACGGTGAGTGAGCATGAGTGCAGGGATGGTGGGGTGGGTGGAGGGGGGCTGGAGGGTGTGTGGCTGGAGTCACCACTCTCTGAGGCTAACCTGAGGCCCTTCCCTCCCCATCCCACCGCCCACCATAGTCCTCCGGAAGCGCCTAGCTCGGATCCTCAGTGCCTGCGTCTTGTCTAAGCGGTGCCCGCCTGACTGTTCACACCGGCATCGCTTGGTGAGGGCTCAGCCCGGGGCCACTTTGTGCCCCACATGGCCCCTCAATAACATTAGGTAGCTTCCATTCATTGGGCACCTGCTGTCATCCACGTACTGGGCATTCACTCCTCCAGGGAGCACGCGTTGAGCACCTGCTGGTTCCAGGCACCTTTCTAGGTGCTGGAGACACAGTTGTGAACAAAACAGGCTCAAGTCCCAGCCCTGTGAGACAAACATCTTAACAGGAAAGACAGTGAACATAGGAAGTTCATAAATTCTTTTTAAAAAAAAAAAAAGATTTATTTATTTACTTGAAAGTCAGAGTTACACAAAGAAGGAGAGGCAGAGGGAGAGAGAGAGGTCTTCCCTCCGCTGGCTCACTCCCCAGATGGCCGCAACAGCCGGAGCTGTGCCAAGAGCCAGGAGCTTCTTCCGGGTCTCCCACGTGGGTGCAGGGGCCCAAGGATTTGGACCATCTTCCATGGCTTTCCCAGGCCATAGCAGAGAGCTGGATCAGAAGTGGAGCAGCCGAGATTTGAACTGGCGCCCATATGGGATGCCAGCACTGCAGGTGGTGGCTTTACCCGTTAGGCCACAGCGCCGCCCCTCCCGTAAACTCTAATACTAGTTTGTTCTATGGAGGAGAGCTACGAGAAAGTACATGGAAGAAAGGGGAGGATGGATAGGAGGGCTTCTGTTTTGAACAGGAAGGTCAGGGCTGGAGGTTTGGCTCAGTGGCTAAGACGAGATGGCCACGTCTCCTAAGTGGAGTCCCTGAGTTCCATACCCTGCTCTGCCCTTGACTCTAGCTGGAGGCGGCAGCGGCAGTTCAAGTGCTTGGGCCCCTATCACCCACATGGGAGACTTGGATTGACTTCTGGCTCCTGGTTTCAGCCCAGCCAGCTCAGCCCAGCCCTAGCTGTTGCAGGCGTTTGGGGAGTTAACTAGCAAGATATGATCTGCTATCTCTCTGTCTCCCTTTCCTCCTCCCTCTTCCCCCTCCCCTCCCCCTGTCCAGTGAGTAAGTAAATAAGTTCACTAGGGAGGTCAGTCTGGGAAGCCTTCCTGCTGACTTCTGAGTTGTTTTATTGAGGGGAGCACCCCAGGCAACAGGAACACCCAGTATAACACTGGCCTCCAAGTTTGGGCCCCTGTGGCATGAGAAGAGTGAGCGTAGTGGGAGGCATGAGCCCTCTAGGTCATTTGGGGATGGGTTTTTGTTTTGTTTTGTTCTTCCTGTTTGCCATAAAAAAAATAAAGACCACTTCGCATTTGTGTCCCACCTGACAATCAGAGGTCATCCCCATCCCCCCCAGCTGCCAGCCCCCACGGCTCTTGCTCCTCTGCCTGAACACGTGCCTCTCCCCCGAACCTGACCCTGACACCCTCATTGGTAACAGCACCCTCACTCTTGGGGACCTCTGAGCATCCCTAACAGGTTTCCTGAATCATCCTTTCCCCCTGGGTACCTGCATTCCTGGAACTCACTCTCACCTTGTGTGTGTGTGTGCGCACGCACTCGTGTGTGCTCCCTGTGCAGCTGGAGGGAGGGGCAGTCTATCATTCAGCCACCAAGTGTATCCAATCTGTCCCCCACAGGGTCTGGGGGTTCGAGGCCTAAACTTGCTCTTCGGGGCCCTGGCCATCTTCCACCTGGCCTACCTTGGCTCTCTGTTTGATGTCGATGTGGATGACACCACAGAGGAGCAGGTGAGGTGGGGCCCTGGACAGGGGGACATATCAGGGACATGCTACCGGCTCTTGGGGACCATGAAGACCAAGGTGGGGATAGGGAGGCCAGAGCTCCTGGGATCCTGGGATCGGGTCTCTCAGCCAGTGCACAAGGCTCCTCCCTTCCTGTTGTCCCTCTGGTTGAGCCACACTGCTAGGGTATTCTATTTGGGAGAAGTAAGCAAAATCTGTTTACTCGTTCTCCTTATATAATTCATCCAATAGAGAGGGAGTGCAAAATCCAGGCTTTCCTTCTTGTAAATTAAGTATGAGGGGACTTCAGAAAGTTCGTGGAAAATGCATATTATGAAAAAAAAACTGTACATGGATTGCACAACGTTTTTGCACCAAAATAAAATGCATTTTTAATCCCATTTCTCCACGCACTTTTTTAAATATCCTCATATTTTATTTCATTTTCACTTAGGGAGAATTGGCAAAATTTCTTTTTTAAAAAAGTTTTATTTGACTGAGGTTGAGGGTGCAAACTCTGGATTCTGCTACTTTAAATTTGTACATTAAAATCTCTACGCTATTTTTGCTCATCAAGTGTGCAAATTCCAGATCGTCCTCCTTTTTAGACTAAGAATACTTTTTTTTAAAGATTTTATTTATTTATTTGAGAGGCAGAGTTACAGACAGTGAGAGGGAGACACAGAGAAAAGGTCTTCTGTCCGTTGGTTCACTCCCCAGTGGCCGCAATGACCAGAGCTGCACCAATCCGAAGCCAGGAGCCAGGAGCTTCTTCCCGGTCTCACATGTGGGTGCAGGGGCCCAAGCGCTTGGCCCATCCTCTACTGCTTTCCCAAGCCACAGCAGAGAGCTGGATTGGAAGAGGAGCAGCCGGGATTAGAACCGGCACCCATATGGGATGCCGGCGGCACAGGCGGAGGATTAACCTGCTGCACCACAGCGCTGGCCCCTAACAATACTTTTTTTTTAAGAGTCAGAGTTACACATAGAGAGGAGAGACAGAGAGAGAGAGAGAGAGAGAGAGAGAGAGAGAGAGAGGTCTTCCATCCGATGGTTCACTCCCCAGTTGGCCACAATGGCTGGAACTGCACCGATCCGAAGCCAGGAGCCATGAGCCTCCTCTGGGTCTCCCACGAAGGTGCAGGGGCCCAAGGACTCAGGCCATTGTCCACTGCTATCCCAGGCCATAGCAGAGAGCTGGATCGGAAGTGGAGCAGCCGGGACTAGAACCGGCGCCCATATGGGATGCCAGCGCTTCAGGCCAGGGCGTCAACTCGCTGCACCACAGAGCCGGCCCCCCTAACAATACTTTTAAAAGTACAGTTTATGGCCGGTGCCGTGGCTCAACAGGCTAACCCTCCGCCTTGCGGCACCGGCACACTGGGTTCTAGTCCTGGTCGGGGCGCCGGATTCTGTCCCGGTTGCCCCTCTTCCAGGCCAGCTCTCTGCTATGGCCCGGGAGTGCAGTGGAGGATGGCTCAAGTGCTTGGGCCCTGCACCCCATGGGAGACCAGGAGAAGCACCTGGCTCCTGGCTTTGGATCAGCGCAGTGCGCTGGCCGCAGCACGCCAGCCGCGGCGGCCATTGGAGGGTGAACCAACGGCAAAGGAAGACCTTCCTCTTTGTCTCTCTCTCTCACTGTCCACTCTGCCTGTCAAAAATAAAAAAAAAATTTTTAAAAAGTACAGTTTATTCATGTGACTCTTGCAGAATCCATGGTTTGCTTCACCTCTGGTTAAGTTTTTCATTTTTAATTGAAAATTAAAACTTTATTTTAGCTTAATTCTATTCAGGTTGAGTGTGCAAAATCCGAGTGTTGCTTCTCTTAAAATAAAGTTTGGGTCCATTTTTATTAAAATATTTAAAATAGTTAATGCATGTCACATGATTAAAAAACCAAACAATATTCCAGATACTCAGAAAACAATGTTGTCCCCATGCGCTACCCCCTGCCTTTTTACGGGTAATCACTTTTATTCATTTTATAAAAATATCTTTCCAAAATTTAAGCATATCAAGCAAATATAAATTAATTAATTTATATTAATTAATTCCTCTCGTCCTGTGTTGACCTCAAAGGTAACACATGTGTGATAATTGTCCTGCAGTTCTTGGAAATCTTCCATTTCAGCTTGAAGAGCATCCTTGTTCTTTTTTTTTTTTTTCACTGTGAGGCTGTAGCACACCTTAAGTTGTCCCTTAGGGTGCATGCTCAGGTGATTGCCAGTCCTCACCTATTGCAAATTCCTTTGCAAAACGTGTGAACAGGCTTGTGCAATCACCAACACAACATGCCTTTCAAACCTCCTGGATATGTTCGCTCTTCTGTAGGCGGGAGATTATGAGTGAGGCTGAGCATTTTGTTGATGAGCTATTTGTTTTCCCATTAGTGGGATGGATGCCCTACTACGCCTTTGGTAATTTTTGCCCTTAAAAAAAAAAAACGATTTCTAGGAGCTCTTTATATATTAGGGAGATGACAGGTCAGAGAGTAGGATTGCCTTGTCTTCTTTTGAAAATGATTTTTAAAGAAGAAAGCAAAAACTATGTCTGATCACATTTCAGATGCACCCAGGTCCTTCTAGGGGGCCTTACCTAGGCTACTATGGAGTCACAAAAATGTCCCTGGGCAAAGGATGGGTTTTCCTGAGACCCTGTCTGTTCTTGCTGAGTGGAACCATGACCTCTTTCTTTCCCACAGGGCTACGGCATGGCATACACTGTCCACAAGTGGTCAGAGCTCAGCTGGGCCAGTCACTGGGTCACTTTTGGATGCTGGATCTTCTACCGTCTCATAGGCTAAGGCATACAATCCTCTTAGCACCCTCAAGACCCCTCCTTGGGGTGCCAGCTCTGATGGAGGATGCGGGAAGGCCCTCTCTACTCCCTTGACCCCACTCCACCCATGATCCCAAACACCCCTACACACACATCCACACACACACACACCATTCCCATGCCTGTCAATCCCCACTACACCATAAGGCGGGCAGGGGGCTGGCCCCTGCTGGGGCCTAGGGGTGGGGGATACTTGGGAAAGCAAAGAGGGGGAGATCCAGGGCCTCCCCGCCTACCTTCTCCTTTTTTATATTCAGTTTGTTATTGTCAAATAAAAGTAGGCAACATCAACAGGCTCTTTGTTCACTGCTCAGAGGGGAATAGCAGTAAGGAAGGGGTGGGGTGGGAGGGGAGCAGCATGGATAAAAGGCTGGGAACCGGAAGCCATGAAGAAGGAGCAGACTGTAATTGGTTCGTGGTTAATTTGTGATTTTTCATGGTTGGATGATGAGCCTGAGGATGGACAAGTCCTGATCCTGTTTGATTTGAGTGGCGTGGGAACAGATGGCGTCAGTGGATATCAGAGAGGCTTGGTACTAACTGGTGTGAAAAACAGAGATCCTCATTCAGACTGGGACAGGGAGGAGGGAAAGTAAGATATTGGTCCTGAGTCTTGTCGGCTGTAACTGGATGCCAGGGCTAGGATGGGGTTGGATTCTGATTGATTGTTCAGTCTGGGTGCCCACTGGTTTAGGGTTATGGCATTCTGATTGTTTCTTTAGAATTAGCACATTTGAGTCTCCATGCCGATTGGCCAGCGGGGCTGAAGGGCCTGGGATCTGATTGGTTTTCTGACTTCAAGTCGGGAGAGGTGAGGATGACTGCTGGTATTCGGACAGAGTTCTGAGTGCTGAACGACTTGGCGGGCTGCAGTGTACAGGATGTATGTGATCTGCCTGTAATATTAAGTTTCCTTGCATTAATCTGGGAACTGATGGGTTGCTCAGTGTAGAAAACAAAGGCAGAGTTGAAAGGACTGCGCCCGGCGAATTGACCAGCCCACCAGGTCCTGTCCCCGCCTCCATCCCGCTCCTGACTCGGTCTCAGCCAAAGGCGAAAATGGCACCACGCGCGAGGACGGGGCCGGCCGCTCCCATTGGTTAGGAGACGCACTGGCCGCCTTCCCCGCCTCTCCATTGGCCCGCTCCGTTGGGTGGGGGAGCCCAGGAGGGGACGGCCCGGAGAAGCAACGCCGCGGAACCTGCGAGCGAGCTCGCCGAGAGGGAGCCCAGAGCCCGCAGAAGCAGCCGCTGCCGTCGCCGGGCTGGGTGAGTGCCCTCCGCCAGGCTCGCTTCTCCATTTCCTAGCTCCTGACTGCCAGACCCTTTCCCCAGCGCCACCCCTTGCGCCTGCGCGGGATCCAGCTGCTGCGCGGTTTTCTGGACGACAGCGGGTCCCCCTTCTCATTGAGCCGCTGGACCAAAGGGTTCTAGCTCTGATTGGTGCGCTCCCTAATTGGCCCTCCTTTTTCTCCTTGGCGCCCTTGCGAGACCCCAGACTTTGGTGCTCGCAGGTGCAGGTTGGCGGCCTTGTTTGCTTTGTGGGAGAGACTCAGGCTTTCTGAGCTCTGGGCCTGAGAACTGTGGTCCCAATTGGTAATCTCGCTGACGCCCCCCAGCTGCACTTCCCAGGACTAAAGGCGAGGGAGTAGCTTTGCAAGAAAAGGTGCTAGACGCTGATCCTTGCCATGGGATCTGGCCTACTTCCTGTGTCGCCCACCAAACCGGGACCAGAGGGTTAGGAGGTGGCCTTGATCTTTGGACCTCTGAGGCCTGGGACCAGCTCTGGGTTCCAAGGCTGCCTCCTGAAGCCTGGGACTAGGCCTCCTGTTTCCTGTTTTAATTCTTTCACTGAAACTTTTTAAAATTATGTGTTTTTATTTTATCCAAAAGGCGGAGAGACAGAAATATTTTCTAAACACTGGGTCACTCCCCGAATCCCAGCAACAGTCAGGGCTGGGTCAGGCTGAAGCCAGGAGCTA
This sequence comes from Lepus europaeus, assembly GCF_033115175.1. Classification (NCBI taxonomy): domain Eukaryota; kingdom Metazoa; phylum Chordata; class Mammalia; order Lagomorpha; family Leporidae; genus Lepus; species Lepus europaeus. The sequence goes on along the minus strand of NC_084850.1, from coordinate 101,312,556 downwards.
GGAACTCAATCCAGCTTTTTAATGTGGGTGGCAGGGACCCAAGTCCTTGGGCCATCACCTGCTGCCTCCCAGGGTGTGCATTAGCATGAAGCTGGATCAGAAGCAGGAGTGGGGACTCTGATATGGAATTCAGGTGTCTTAACTGCTGAACCAAATGTCTGTCCTCTGCTACATCTTAATAGGACTGCCAAAGGGCTGGAACAAGTTTTCGGTCTTTCTCTGGCCTTTCATTTTAGTCGTGTTCTTAAAACAGTATATGTTTAGGTTATTTTTAATCCAGACTCACAGTCTGTTCAGGGATAAATCCGGTCTATTTGCATTTCTATGGTAATAAGCTATTTTGGCTTTGATTTTATTTCATTCTATGTTTTCTATTTGTCCAGGTTTTTCTGTTCTGCTTTTCTCCTCCCTGATTATCTGCACACAGCCATCAGCCCCCAAAGCATGATGACCACCAACGCCGGCCCCTTGCATCCGTATTGGCCTCGACACCTGAGGCTGGACAGCTTTGTACCTAATGACCGTCCCACCTGGCATATCCTGGCTGGCCTCTTCTCCGTCTCTGGGGTCCTGGTTGTGATCACGTGGCTGTTGTCGGCCCGTGCTGCCATTGTCCCACTGGGGACTTGGCGGCGACTGTCCCTGTGCTGGTTTGCAGTGTGTGCGTTCATTCACCTGGTGATTGAGGGCTGGTTCAGTCTCTACCATGAGGTCCTTCTTGGAGATCAAGCCTTCTTATCACAACTATGTGAGTCCTGAGTTCTTTCTTGTGCTTTCTGGGTGCGGGGTGGGGGGGGAGGCTTTTCTAGACGGGAGTTGACTTGGATTTTTAACCACCCACCAGATGGCCTACCACTAATTTATTTTGAAAACTTTAACATTGCTGCATGTAATGGTCCCATGGCTCAAAAACCAAACTACTTGGGTACTTAACGATACATTTACATTATATGAGAGTGTTTTCATCCACAATTCCTGGTTATAACTCCCCAAGATCAGAGAGCAGGTCATGAGCCTCTCTCACACCAGAGGGGTCCTGCCCCATGCCCTCAAAGAAAGAGTGCTGAAGAGCCTGGGCAGGCCAGGCTGGGTTTCCCCACCAAGTCTATTAGCAAGCGTGCATGTATAACGAAACCTCCATAAAAACCCCAGAAGACCGGGTTCAGAGCTTCCAAATAACATCCATACCCTTCTCTCATCGCTCGCCCTATACAACTCTTCCTCTGTGTGCTTGGTAATGAACTGGGAACTTCAAGAGTGTGTTTCCCTGAGTTTTGTGAGCCATTCAAGCACATTCATCAAGCCTAAGAAAGAGACTGGGGAGACCCCAGTTTATGACGAATGGGGCCAGACACACAGGTCAAGCTACTTGGGTCTTGTGATTGGCACCTCAAGGGGCAGGGAGTGCAGTGTTGGAGACTGAGCCCTCTACCTGTCTGAGGGCTCTGACAGGGTCTGAATTGAATGGGGATAGAGGAAACCCAGTCGTCGTCCCTTGCTACAGCTTTGCTTGCTGGCTGGCAGGGAGAAATCTCCACACATCTGGGGGTGGGGGCTGCGGTCACAGAAGCCTTCTGTGTTGATTGTTATGGTGTGAGAGCAAAGGAGACACAGCCTGGTTTTCCAAGTTTCCCCAAACTCTATTAGCTACGCCAAATCCTGGCTTAAGTCTCCTTCCAAGACCATTTACATATAAATTCATTTTAGTTTCATTCATTCTTATTTCATAAAGAGCTTTCAAAGTGTAGATGTTCATTTGTTTTTTTTTTTTTATTTGAAAGTCAGAGTTACACAGAAGAGAGGAGAGGCAGAGAGAAGTCTTCCGTCTGCTGGTTCACTCCCCAAATAGCCACAACGGCCAGAGCTGCACCAATCCAAAGCCAGGAGCCAGGTGCTTCTTCCTGGTCTCCCATGTGGGTGCAGGGGCCCAAGCACTTGGGCCATCTTCTACTACTTTCCCAGGCCACAGCAGAGAGCTGGATTGGAAGAGGGGCAGCCAGGACTAGAACCGGTGCCCATATGGGATGCCGGTGCCACAGGCAGAGGATTAGCCTACTGCACCACGGTGCCGGCCCCAGATGTTCATTTGACTCCGCAGGCACTGATGGGGATTTGATTTTCCCTGTCATATGCTGTTACAAACAGTACTCCTTCTTGGCCTCCTGAGTGGAGCTGCTGTGTGAGTGGACATCTGCTTTCATTCCTCTTGGTTCAATATGAAAGTCCTTCCAAAAGTTCATGGAAAACACAATGAAGAGATAAGTAATTTGGGGTGCAAATTTTTTTTTTTTTTGGAAATCCATGCATAGTTGTTTTCATAACATGCATTTTTCCATGAATATTTTGAGGTTCTCTTGTATGTAGGAGTTGAATGGCTGGGTCCTAGGGTAAATGTCTGTATAATTTTATGAAGATGAAAAATGACCATACAGGTTATACTGTTTTCCATTCCCACCAGCAGCCTAGAAGAGTTTTATTTCCTTTGTATTCTCACCAGGTATTTCTTAAATCTCAGTGGATATGAGTGATATCTCATCACGGTTTGAACTTGCTTTTCCCTTAATGACTAATGATCATTTGAGTGTTTTTCATGTATGTATTGGCCATTTGGAAACCCTCTTTTGTGAAGTCTTCTGCCTAATTTTATTTGGAGTGGGTTTTTTTTTTCTTCTCCATTCTCTGGTCACTCTTTGATTTACTCATCTGTTCACCTGCTTCCTCCCTCTCTCTCTCTCTCTCTCTCTCTCTCTCTCTCTCGTTGGCTATTTAACTCACTCCATCACCCCCACCTTCTGTTACACCACGAACATTTCTTGAGTAGCAAACAATCACAGCACCACTGTTCTGTGTCAGGCTTGGCACACATTCTCCCATTTTATATATACATGAGCTCACTTTGAAAAATTCATGGAAAGACAGAATGAAAAGTTCATTTTGGTGCACATTTTCTATAGACAAGAGACATTCAAGAGTTACAGAAAATGCATATTGTGACAGAACACATAGATTTCAAAATTCGTTTACACCAAAATGAACTTATCTTTTAATTCCATTTTCCCACAAACCTTTGCACATTACCTTCACATTCATGCCTAGAATCCAAATTGCTGTACCATTCACAGATGAGGAAACTGAGGCACAGAGAGTTATGAAGTCCGTCTTCTTAGAGGGGTCCCCAGCTCCCACAAACATGAGCTCCTTTTTTACTGTTTTTATCCTTCATGTTTCCACCTTGTTTGCTTCAGGGAAAGAATATGCCAAAGGAGACAGCCGATATATCCTGTAAGTGTTTGTCTCTGTCCTTGGAGACCTGCATTGGTGGGGTTGGGGGTAGGGGTGGGGGTGGCGGTCCTGGGGCACTCATGGCCTACCCTGATGCCAATGTCCACCGTCCTTTCTCCTGCAGGGATGACAACTTCACAGTGTGCATGGAGACCATCACAGCTTTCCTGTGGGGACCACTCAGCCTGTGGGTGGTGATCGCCTTTCTCCGCCAGCACCCCCTCCGCTTTGTCCTCCAGCTCGTGCTGTCTGTGGGTGAGGAGATGGCCTTCATGGGGCATGAGAAGGGTGGATGGGGGTGGGGGGAGGCCTGAGAGACACAGGTGCATCCCTGCAGGTGGGATGTCGCAATTGTGCCCATCCATAGGGGAGCCAGATTGAAGGACAAACTCCCTGAGGCCCTGGAATAGCCATGTGCCTGCCTCTCTGAGCCTACGCTCCCCAGCAAGGCGACTTCTATCTCTTCTTGCTCCGTTGCAGTCTCTTGTGAAGGTTCCATAGGAGGCCCTGCATCCTCCAGGGTCCGCACTCTGAGCTTCCTTCAGCTGAGATGCAGTCTTGTGTTCTTAAGTGGGTCGCTGTCTTTGGTCCTGGAAATATGAGTTCTTGTTAGTCCTGGAATCCTGGACTGTCTTGCATTCTGGGATTTTGAACTTCCTTCAATTCCAGAGATGTAAGATCTCCTGAATTCAGAAATGCTCACCTCCCTGATGTCTGGAATCCCCGCTTTTCCCAGTTTGCTCAGATTTCCAGCTCTATCCCTTCAGAATTCTCAGCTCTTTGAATTGGGGGTCCTGAGCGCCGAGGCTCTGAATGATAATTTGGAAAATGCCCTGGAATAGAGAGTCGGGGATAGCTTCCTCTTCCTCACAGGGGCTTCCTCTCCTCCTGCCTCCCACAGGCCAGATCTACGGGGATGTGCTGTACTTCCTGACGGAGCAACGGGACGGATTCCAGCATGGGGAGCTGGGCCACCCCCTCTACTTCTGGTTTTACTTTGTCTTCATGAATGCCCTGTGGCTGGTGCTGCCCGGAGTCCTTGTGCTTGACGCTGTGAAGCATCTTGCTCATGCTCAGAGCACGCTGGACGCCAAAGCCACAACAGCCAAGAGCAAGCGGAACTAATGAGCAGTGGCCTAGGGTGGAACTTGGGCTGGTGAGGCGCTCAGCAGAAGCATCCTGCCCTGCTCCCACAGGTTGGAGGGCCAAAGCTAATTAATCTATCACACTTGGGCTGATGGATGGGCACAGAAATGGCCAGAGACATGGAGGGTACAGGCTCTGTGGAGCTACTCCCAGGAGCCTTTGGAACAAAAGGTTAAAGAAAAGACAGAAAGGCCTGTGATGGTAGCAAATTTAAAATCAGGAAATAAACTATCTTGACTCTAACACTGAGAGACCTTGAATTACTAACCCCAGAGATGCCCCATAACTAACCACACAGACCCTCCATCACTCACTCATTGCCCAGACTCCCATCATCCTCAAATAGGCCTCCATCCACCTCTGACCTCAAATTCCCATCATTTACCACACTGACACCACAGGCTCCCAGGCTTCACCCTGGAGACCCTGTAACTCACCACATAGACTCCCCCTTCAAGGCCACCCCATCACTCTACCCACAGACCCCCACCACTGACCCTACAGTATCAGTGAGCTCAGGCTGCCATAACAAAATGCCACTGACTGGCTGGCTTAAGCCACAAGTGACTTCTTTTGTCGCAGTTCTAGGCAGTGGTCAAGATATTGGCAGGTTGACAAGTTTGGTTGCTTCTAAGAGCCCTCTTGGCTTGTAGGTGGCTGTGTTCTCACACTATCCTCATATGATCTTTTCTTTGTGCACTTACACTTCTGGTGTCTCTGTATCCAAAGTTCCTCTTACAAGGGCACCAGTCAGATTGGGTTAAGGCCCACCCTACTAGCCTCATTTTAACATAATCACTCTCCTAAGTAAGGCCCCAGCTCTAAATATAGTCAAATTCTGTGGTACTGGGGGGTTAGGGCTTCAACATGTGAATGTAGGCAGGACACAATTCAGTCCGTAGCATTCTTTTTTTTTTTTTTAAGATTTATTTCATTTATTTGAAAGGCAGTTACAGAGAAAGAGAGGGAGAGGTTGGTGCTGTGGCACAGCGGGTTAAAGCCCTGACCTCAAGCACTGGCATCCCATATGGGCGCCTGTTCTAGTCTCGGCTGCTCCTCTTCCCATCCTGCTTTCTGCTATGGCCTGGGAAAGCAGTAGAAGATGGCCCAAGTCCTTGGGCCCCTGTGTCCATTTGGAAGACCTGGAAGAAACTCCTGGCCTCTGGCTTCAGATCAGCATAGCTCTGGCCATAGCAGCCATCTGCGGAGTGAACCAGCGGATGGAAGACGTCTCTCTCTGTCTCTACCTCTCTCTGTAACTCTGTCTTTCAAATAAATAAATAAAACAAATCTTTTAAAAAGAGAGAGAGAGGGAGATATAGAGATATCTTCCATCACTGGTTCATTCCCCTAAATGGCTGCAAATGCCAGGGCTGTGTCAGGTCAAAGCCAGGATCCAGGGTGCCCTTATGGGATGCTGGAGTTACAGGTCGTGGCTTAACCCATTATGTCACAACGCCAGCCCCATAACATTCTTTTTGCAAGCAAAATACACCCACTTGCATCCTAACAGCCCAAAACTCTTATTCCACTCCAGCATTAGCTTTAAATCCCAATTCTCATCTAAATATCATCAAAATCAAGCGTGGGTGAGACTTGAGATGTGATTCATTCTAAGTCAAAAATTCCTCTCTAGCTGTGAAGCCATGAAATGAGATGAGTTATCTGTTACCAAAACGCAGTGGTAAGACAGGCACAAGATTGATATTCCCATTCTGGAAAGGAAAAATTGGGGAAAGAAGAAAGGGATCACAGGTCCCAAGTAAGTCAGAAACCTAACAGGGTCAGTCTCATTATTTTAGAGCTACAGAAAGATGCTCTTTGATTGAATGACCTGTTCTCTGGGCTCACCGAGTTGGAAGGCCCCATGTTCTGGACCCATTGGGATGGCAGTGTTGCTCCCTGAGCTGTGGGTGGCAGCCTGGCCCACTGATGCTGAGAAGGGGACAGCCTCACCTTTAGGATCACTCTTCCATTTTCTTGAAGGATCATGCATGTTCATAGCCAGAAAGCTCTATTGTCCTGTCCTGTAAAATCTCATACATTCAATAGCTTTTCTTCATTTTGGCCCATCTCTATCCCCTTTAGTCCCAGTCAGCATTGTTTCTGCTGGTATTATCCCACCTCTATTCCTGGCTTGTGCTGAAATTGCTGATTAGGTCAACATGTCATGCCCAAGATTTTTTATAGCATCTGTCCAGCCACACCCCAAGTAGTCTCTCCAGAACACATTTTCTCAGTGTTTGCAATATTGACTAGGCCAGCATTTTTCTGTATCTTCACATTCTAGTTACTTCTTGCCTATCAATTTCTTTTTCAATGCATCTGTCTCCTCTCACATTGTTCTATACCAGCAATGAGAAACCAGGCCATATCTTCAACACTTTGCTCAGCAAGCTCCTCAGGTTCCACAGAACACTAGAACACAACCAAGGTTTTTTGCCTTCTCTCTAGTTTCCACTAACATGATCCTCATTTCAATCAGGCCTCACCAGAAGCACTTTTAATGTCTATATTTCTACCAACAGTCTCTTCAAAGCAACTGTTTTAGTCTATTCAGGCTACTATAAAAAAAAAAACACCATGAATTGGGTAGCTTATAAGCAATTTATTTCTGACAGTTCTGGAGTCTGTGAAGTCCCAAGTCAAAGCACTGGAAGATTTGGTTTCTGGCGAGGGCCTGTTTCCCCATAGATGGTACCTTGCTATATGCACACATGGTGGAGGAGTTGAACTTTGGTCTCATCATCCCCTTGTGAGACCACTAATCCTATTCAAGAGGGCTCTACCCTCACTATCTAATCACTTCCCAAAGGTTGATACCACCACATTGGGTAGTAGTTTCACAGAGGAATTTTAATGATACAAACATTCAGACCATGGTAGCAATATGGGCTTTTTCTAACATGCACTTCAAAAGTCTTCCACATTCTACCTATTACCCAGTTCCAAAGCCATTTCCACATATTTAGTTATCTGTTTCAGCAGCACCTGTCTTCCTAGTTGCAAATCTGCATTAGTTTAGTGAGGATGCCGTAATAGAGATTTATTTTCTCAGTTCTAGAGTCTGAAAGTCCAAGTTCAAAGTGCCAACAGGTTTGGTTTCTCCCCATGGCTGCACATGGTCTTCCCTCTGTTCATGAACATGTTTGTGTCCTAATTTCTTATAAGGACATCAGACAATTTGGATTAGAGTAGCCTCATTTTAACTTGATTACCTCTTGAAAAACCCTAATCACCACATATAGTCACATTCTGAAGTACTGAGAGTTAGTGCTTCAACAGAATTTAGGGGGATGCAATTCAGTCCATAACACTCCTCTACACTCATCCTACTCAACACCCCAGTGCTTATCTTGCAGTCCTTCCACCCCTCAACCCTTAGCCTCCAATCACACCCCCAAAGATGCCCATCATGTATCATCCCTGCAAGTCCCTCATCACTAGTCCTGCAGACACATCTCTTACCCCACAAGCCCCAGCATTAGCCCTACATACTTCTGCCACTCCGTGGACCACACATCATTCATCTCACAGGCCCACGTTCTTCTCCCAGCAGGCTCCACCCCTCCATCATTCAGCTGTCACTCCACGATCACCCATCACTGACTCGACAGAGCTCTGCCACTCACCACACTGACCTGACCACTCACTTCACAGATGCCTCATCTCTTACACCACAAAGTCCCCATGACCCACCTTATAGAATAGTGTACCCGCGCCTCTAGAGATCCCCTATCCCTACTCTGCTGACCCATATCATTCACCCCATGACCACCCATAACTCAAGCCACAGAGCCTCATCAGTCACCTACAGATTCCCTCATCATTAATCCTACAGAATCCTGTCACCCCTCAATACCCTTTCATTTACCCAACACACTCCTCAACACTCAGCTTACTTAACTCAGAGCTCCATCATCCTGTGGACTCCATCACTAGCCTGCAGAGCCCATCACACCTAACAGAGACCCCATCACTAACCCCACATACCTCATCCTCCCCTGCATTAGCCAGCTGGGGCTTCAGTAATAAAATGCCACAGAGCAGGTAGCTTCAGAGGAATTTATGTTCTCAAAGTTCTGGAGGCTGGAAGCCCAAGCTCAAGGTGTCAACAGATTTGGTTTCTCCTAAGGCCTCTCTCCTTGGCTTGTAGATGGCTGCCTTCCCACTGTGTCTTCACATGGTTTGCAGCCCTTGTATCTCTTTCTCTTCATATAAGGACATTAGTGTCACTGGATTAGGGTCCCACCCTTCTGACTTCATTTTACCTGAATTACCTCCTTAAAGACCCTACCTCAAATAAGTCACATTGGATGGTAGTGCTTTAATATATGAATTGGTAGGGGGGCACAATTCAGTCTATAAAATTCCTTATCACCCATCATTGACTACACAGCCCCCATCAATCACCTCAGACTGCACATCCCACATTTCACAGAGCCTCCAACACTCAGGCCACACGCACACACATACACCCCTCATCACTCAACCTCTTGGCTCCTGATAAGTTTCCCCACAGACACTCCATCACTCATCCAACATACCCCATCATTAACCCCTAAGACACTCATCACTCTCCCTGCAAACTCTCTCACTTGCTCTATAGACTGCCTTTTATTCACCCCATGGAAACTCCAGAACTGACCCCACAGACCTCCATGATTGACAACACAGATCCCTATCACTTGTCCTACTAACCCCCCACTACTCACCTTCAAAATCTCCTTCATTCACCCTAAAAGCCCCATACTCACCCCACATCCCCCCCATCACTCATCGTACCAGTTCCTATCACTGACTACACAGACCCACCAATCACTCATCCTACAGATCCCTCATCATTCATCAGTAACCCTATAAACTCCCTCTAACTTACCTTACAGAATCCATCACTTATGCCACCAAGCCCGCCACCAGTCAATCCAAGGATTCGATCTCTTACCCCATAAACCCTTTCATTCCATCTCTCAACTCACAGCCATCCACCGTTCACCATATACACCCATTGCCCATCCAGAGACACCATCATTCACACTGACCACTGATCAGTCACTCCACAGACCTCTACTCACTTCCAATTCCCATCACTTTCCCTACAGACTTCCTATCACTCACCTCACAGATCCCCTCTCACAAGACATACCCTTATCACTGACCCTGAAGACCCCATCACTCAGCCCAGCTTCTGACATTACTTAACTTTATAGGCCCTCAGTCATTAAAAAAAAAAAAAAAATTGGCTACTTGAATTTTGAACACATGGCAAAGAATGAGTGAAACTACAGATACCCATGGACTGGCTTCAGGTGACCTGTGTAGAGCAGGCCTTCAATTCAAATTCTTTATTTATTTGAAAGGTGGAAAGCCAGAGTTACCAGCCACTAGTTGACACCACAAGTGTCTGCAATGGGCTGGGTCAGGGCCAAAGCCAGGAGCCAGGAACTCAATCCAGGTCTATGTGGGTGACAGGAACCCAATTACCTGAGCCATCACTGCTTCCTCCCAGGGTCTGCATTAGCAGGAAGCTGGAACCAGGCACTGAACCCAGATACTCCGACAGGGGATGCAGGCATCTTAACCGTTTTGAAGCCTACCTCCAGTTTAAATTATGAGTCTGCTCAGGGACATGGTATAGCTTTGGAGAGATGCCTCACTGTTAAGACCAAAGTCCTGCATGATCTCACCCTAATTACTTTCTCATCTGATACGTTATAACTCACTTCATTGCTTATTCTACTTAAAGACATACTGACCTACTTGCTCTTCCTCAAACACACCAGATTAAGCCTCACTTTCTGCTCACTGAACTGCCTAATTCCTCTGCCACTTATGACCCCTTTGCCTTTGAGCTTGTTTTCCCCTGGTCTTCCATGCTCTCATCTGTAAAAAGCTAATAATAATGACACCTACCTCACAGGGTTTTTATGCAGATTAAATGAATTAATATATGTAGACTGTCTAGCATATGCTTTATATTTGTTAAATGGAAGAATGAATAAACAAATGAAAGAAAAAGTTCTCCCCTGGACTATGGCAAAGATCTCCTTTTTGAACTTCTTCCTCCCAGTATCTTTCCATCCAAGGCTCTCTCCACAACCAAGGCAGAGGCATCTGACCACATCATGCCCCTGTCTAAAACCTGCACCCCACTACCACCAGGATAAACTGTAAGCACCAGGCTACTGGTTTGCTCATCTCATCCTATGATACCTTAAAAGAGAAGCCAGTTCTTAAACTTAGGAAATCCAGCAGGGCCACAGTTGCTTTTGACTCCATGCATATGGGACAAAGAGAGACATGCCAATAATCCTCTTCTGACTTTCTCTTTTTATCCCTATTGTGACTTTCAAAGAAAATTCCTTATTATTTATATTTTCCAAAAACTAGAGATGTGTATTTAATATTAATACCCAGGCAACAAATCATTTTAAAAGATATTGAAATGGAATTTCAGACTTGTCGACAAAGTCAACCACAAGGGCAGCATTCACAGAGCACTGCAACTTGTGGGAAAGAACAATTATGATGGCTGCAGTTTGGTCAATACAGACAGCAAAGTTTCTCTGTGAGCCTCAGATTATACTTTGACAGGCTACAAATTTACCTCACAGACATGAGTTCCTCCATTTTGAACAGATAAAGGATACTGTTTGGAAAGAATATGTTTATAAACCCCCAGATTGCTAGAATTTCCAATCCAGGGACTTCTGCTGATTTAGGAACTGTCTCAAAAGACTTATTGGGACCTGCACTGTGGCATAGGAGGTGGAGCCACCGCCTGCAGTTCCGGCATCCTATATGGGTGCCGGTTCAAGTCCCGGCTGCTCCAATTCTGATCCAGCTCCCTGCTATGTCCTGGGAAAGCAGTAGAAGATGGCCCAAGTCCTTGGGCCCCTGCACCCACGTGGGAGATCTGGAGGAAACTCCTGGCTCCTGGCTTTGGATCGGCATAGCTGTGGCTATTTTGGGAGAGAACCAGCGGATGGAAGACCTCTCTACCTCTCCTCTCTCTCTCTGTGTAACTGACTTTCAAATAAATAAATAAATCTTTAAAAAAAGACTTATTGCCTACTGATAACTCCCTCAAAATAGCACCACCACCTCAGCAACCAGTTATGTATAGCTAATGCATGGGCAGATCCTCAGCACCAATCTACATGCATTCAAAACAATTTGATTAACAGGGTCAGTCAAAAACTGTTCAAAACAAGTTACTACACCTCACCTTATTGTACTCCTTTTCCCCTTTAAAAATTCAGTCCTTTTGACCCTTGACAGAATACTTGTTTGGTTTCTAACTGAACCTTTGACTCCTGATTTGCCAATCTATTCTGCACTTGAATGAAACCTATCTTTGCTTGCATTTGAACCTAATCTATGATTCTTAAGCTACAAAGTCCAGGCATATTACAATTTCTTTTTTAGAAACAATATTTGTAAGGTCAAACTGTATTTTGTTCAAATCATATTGATGTTGTGCAATGAAATGGGAGGAATGCCTTTTTTACATTTTGCAATAAAAAGTTTCTCCAGAGTCTAAGATATGTCCAATCATTCAGCAGATTTTTAAAAAAAGTAGTATTTATTTATTTGAAAGGCAGGATGAAAGAGAGGGAGAGACAGAGAGATCTTCCATCTGCTGGTTCACTCCCCAGATGCTGGCATGGTCAAGTCTGAGCCAGGAACTCCATCCAGGTATTCTTCGTGGGTGGCAGGAACCCAAGTACTTGGATCATCATCTACTGCCTCCCAGCCACATTAAGCTGGAGCAGCTGGGACTTGAACCAGGCTCTTCCATACAGGATGCAGGTGTATCAAGCTGTACCACAATGCCAGCCGCCATTCAGCAAATATTTGGTGGATGCACACAGTTTAATAATAGGACCGACTTCAGCTTCAATGTGTTGAGAGGATTAAATAAAACAAAGACCCTCCAGACAGCATAAAAGTTACTTTTCGGAGTAAATTATTTAAGTATAACACGCATACAGAAAGTGCAAAAATCATAACCGTACAAGTCTATGAATTTTCATAATGTGTAAATTATTTTTTAAAAGACTGGAAAAATGATTTTTTCCCGTTCACCAGATTCACTTGAAACAAGGGACACAGGTATTTGAAATAGATGACATCATCTGTCAGCAGGGGATCGAGGCAGCCGGGGGTGGGGTGTAGAACGAACCTTGACATCATCACGCAGCGGCTTATTTTCCCCGCCCACTTCGATCTCCGGAATGTCCAGTTTAACACTTCACCTAGGTGAATCGGAACTAGACTGCCAAAACAACCAAACCGCGGAACGAGGGCAGGCGGGGCTTCGTTTGACGCCTGCGCATTGGCAGAAGTGAGGCAAAAATACCCGGATTTGGGGGCGGGACACCTGGCAACGGCATTCTAGGCGCATGAGCAGAGCTGACCTCCAGCCTGGGCCAGATGGGAGGGGCTGTGGTGGGCAGAATTGTGTGGCGCCCTCTGCGCCTGCGCCCCGGCACAAGGTGGGGCAGCGGGTGCCCGCACTGTAGGGTGCGCGCAGAGGTGGGGGGCAACGGCCAGCTGTCACACTAAGGGGCAGCGGCGGGATGGCAGCAACCTCCGGGTCCTCGGACTTGGCCGGCTCTGGAGCGCCCCCGCCTGGCGGGGGAGCCCAGGCGGCAGCGGCGGCGGAGGAGGAGGAGCGAGAGGTGGTACGGGTCCGAGTCAAGGTGAGGCTAGTGGCCGGTCGGCCGACGGGTTCGGACATCCCAGGGGAGGGGAAGGTGGTGGTATCCTTAGGATGGAGAGAAGAATGATGGGGGGTGGGGAGGGAGGGCTTGAAAACCCGGAGCCTTAGAGAAATATCCTATGGCCTGGGACTGATAATGGAATGATAGGGGCCTATGGAATAGAGGGGTGGGGCTTATGAGTAGAGGGGCGGGGCTGTAGAGTGGAGGGAGGGGCCGCAGTAGTTGAGGGGTGGGGCCCTGAGCCAGGAGGAATGTGCTGTTGCCCTCTGCCAGGAGAGCTCTGAAGTCAGTCAACACGTGTGTGTTTAGAGTGCACTTTTGTGCAGATCTCCACCCTTGATGAGCTGGCATACTCGTGGGGAGGGACGAACAGCTGGATAAATGGGAGGCTTTGGAGCCTGGTGACTGCCATGAGGAAATAATGCAAAAGGTTGTGAGCTAAGAAGTTACCTTGGCCAAGGTTGTACAGGGAAATCTCCAGAGAAGGTATTGAAGGAGCAGAGGTCAGAACACAAAGGGGTCAGCCGTGTGCATATCAGGCGGGGAAAAGTGTTGCAAGCACAGGGACCAGCAAGGGCAAAGGCGAAGAGGGGCAGGGGGACTGAGCTTGGCATGTTCTGTGGGTCCCCATGTCGCTGGGGTGGAGAGAGTGAGGAGAAAGGTAGGAGGTGAATTCAGGCTATAAAGGGAGGAACATGGTGGAGGCCTTTGGTGTATACTCTGAGGAAAAAAACTGTTGCAATGGTTCCAGCGAGCAGCAGTGATTGCTTGGACTCCTGTGGTGGCAATGGCAGTGGCAGTGGCCAGAAAAAGGTCAACAGATCCCTTCAGCATAACAGAGTTCCAAGGCAGGGGTTTGGGAATTCAGCAAGAGCTGATGCCTGAGCTGTAAAGGTGGTGCCTGAAGCTAGTGGGAAGGATGTTCCGGACAGGAGGATCAGCACGCACCAAAGGCTTGGGGCTAGGATGTGTTCAAGGTAACTTCCAACAGTCTGGAACTACGTTAATGTAAATAGAAAAACTGGAGCAAGACCACCCAGGGCCCTTGAGGCCCACCTGCTGGGGACCTAGGGTTGCCATCAAAGAGATTTTTTTTTTTTAAGATTTATTCATTTATTTGAAACTCAGAGTTACAGAGAGCTGGAGAGAGCGAACTTCCATCTGCTAGTTCACTCCCCAGATGGCCAAAATGGCCAGGGCTAGGTCAGGCCAAAGTCAGGAGTCAGCAGCTTCTTCCGGGTCTCTCACGTGGGTGGCAGGGGCCCAAGCCCTTGGGCCACTTTCCACTGCTTTTTCCCAGGCACATTAGCAGGGAGCTGACTTGGAAGTGGAGAAGCCAGGACTTGAACCAGCACGTGTATGGGATGCTGGTGGCACAGGCGGCGTCTTTACCCACTACGCCACAACGCCAGCCCCCATGGAAGAGATTGAAGCAGGGCAGGGTTGTAATAGATGAGCTGGATTGGTTGCAGCATGGAGGGCTGATTTAGTATGGGCCAGACTGCATGTGGGGATTCTGACAAGATAATTGGGGGGGATACCAAGAAGGATCTTGCCTGGACTATTGAAAGACCTCCCTCACTTGGACCCATCGCTTCCCTCCTCCCCCTTCCCCCAGCCCCCACAGTCTCTTTGCAGAGCAGCCAGAAAGATCCTGTTAAATCCTAAGTCACGCCGGTGCCATGGCTCAATAGGCTAATCCTCCGCCTTGCAGTGCCGGCACACCAGGTTCTAGTCCTGGTTGGGGCGCCGGATTCTGTCCTGGTTACCCCTCTTCCAGTCCAGCTCTCTGCTGTGGCCCGGGAAGGCAGTGGAGGATGGCCCAAGTGCTTGGGCCCTGCACCCGCATGGGAGACCAGGAGAAGTACCTGGCTCCTGGCTTCGGATCAGCGAGATGCACCGTCCACAGCGGCCATTGGAGGGTGAACCAAGGCAAAAAGGAAGACCTTTCTCTCTGTCTCTCTCTCTCTCACTGTCCACTCTGCCTGTCAAAAAAAAAAAAATCCTAAGTCACACCACATCCCTCCTCGCTCAGAAGCCTCCCAAAGCTGCCCCTCACTCAGAGCCAAAAGCCGGAGTCCTCACTACAGTCCAGATGGCCCGCCTCGATCTGGCCCCCCATGTCCTTGACCTTGCTTCTACCGCTCTGCACTTGCCACGCTCTTCAGCTTGCTGAACATGGCCCTGATGGTCTCGTCCTGTCTTCTCTCTCCAGAAACACGAGAATTTCCTGGCCCCTGAATTCCGCTCTTTCGCTGTCGACCCCCAGATCACCTCGCTGGACGTGTTACAACACATCCTCATTCGGGCCTTTGACTTGAACGGGTAAGTAGGAAGATGCCAGAGACTGGCCGCAGTGGCGAGTGCGGCTGGCTCACTGTTTGGTCACTGTTGTTTGTTTTGTATTATAAATAAGGCCACAGGGAACAGCCACGTGT
This sequence comes from Lepus europaeus, assembly GCF_033115175.1. NCBI lineage: Eukaryota > Metazoa > Chordata > Mammalia > Lagomorpha > Leporidae > Lepus > Lepus europaeus. Next base: position 101,296,964 of record NC_084850.1, on the reverse strand, counting down.
GCGTATCTTAGCGTTTTGGGGGAAGTCTAAGGTTAGGATAAATTCCTAGCAGGGCTGTTGCTAGATTAAATGGATACTGCCAAAGTGCTCTCTGGGCATATCTTCCCAGTTGACAACTATACCAGCAGCATATAAAATGCCTATTTCTTTCTCCCCTCACAAACAGTGATTACCAGAAAACATTGTAAAATTTGCCAACCCAATAGGGGGAAAGTGTTGTCTCTTGGGAGCAAGTGTTATGGTTATATTTTGTTATGGTGGTGGTTTTAGAGGAATACAGACCCATGGTAACCCATTGAAACAGGACAGAATTGATGAATGTTTAGGATGTTTCCATGGTTAAGATTATTGCATAACATACCTCTTTGCACAGTTGCACAAGTATATCTGAAAAGAATTCCTTACATGTTGTTTGACTTTTTGGCATAAACTTTTGTTGCAAAAAATAAAAGTCATACAGATTGCTTTTTTAAAAAAAAGTTTTTATTTATTTGAGAGGTAGAGTTACAGACAGAGAGAGGGACAAAGAGAGCAAGAAAGTTCTTCCATCCACTGGTTCTGGCTGTAATGGCCAGACCTGAGCTGATCTGAAGCCAGGAGCTAGGAGCTTCTTCCAGGTCTCCCATGTGGGTGCAGGGACCCAAGCGCTTGGGCCATCCTCCACTGCTTTCCCAGGTCAGAGCAGAGAGCTGGATCGGAAGAGGAGTAGCCAGGACACAAATTGGTGCCCATAGGGGATGCTGGAGCTGCAGGTGGAGGCTTAGCCTACTATGCCACAGCACCGGTCCCCAGATTACTTTTTCTTTAAAAAAAAAAAAAGGTTTTTCAATGGGGAGGAGGAGCTAATATGATGGCTAATTTTTATCAAGAAAAAGAAGTCTTATAGCACATTTTAATTAAGTTAGTGCAGGGACTCAGCCACCGGGTGAGGCACCAGCTTATAATGGGTTCCACATTGTAAGTTAGGTCCATAGTTAGAGCATCGCTGGGTCACCTTTGTGCAGCCAGAACCAGATGACAGCACCATTGTGCTTTCGCAGATGCAGCCCACTCTTTGCTTGCTGGTGATGGAAGGAAGTAAATTACGGTCTTCCTTGGTGCCTAAAGCTGCCTTTGGGGGTAACATATTGTAGCTTTATTTATTATTATTATTTTTTTTACATCGTAAGAAGGCCCTGTGTCCTTCAACTACCTTATTACCGTTCCCAGGAGGGAGCAGCATTCCCCAGGTTCCAGTGTGCCCTCCAGACCTCAGCAGGTGTATATCTGTTTCTGTGTTGGTGTAGCATGGGGGCTGTAAACAGTGTGAGGTCCGACAGCCCACAGTCCCTGGCACAGTGCTCGGGACACAGTTGGATGTTGTTTCAGCACCTGCGATGTTATTCCTTTTGTTGTGCAAACTGATTCCCCCTCCCTTGAGGCTTCCAGGGCACTGGGGGCCCTGAGAGCTCCCTCACATCCTCTGTCCAGGAAGAAGAACTTTGGCATCAGCTACCTGGGCCGGGACCGGCTCGGACAGGAAGCTTACCTCTCCCTGCTGTCTGATTGGGACCTCAGCACAGCCTTCGCCACTGCCTCCAAACCTTACCTGCAGTTGCGGGTAGACATTCGGCCCTCAGAGGACAGTGAGTACCCCGTGCCCTGGGGCACAGCTCTGGAACCCACCTTTTCCCCTGTAGGATGACTCCATGCTCACGATAAACTTCTTTGTGGTGGGTAGGCAGCAAGGTGTCCTCAGTGTGCATGCTGGCATGGCCATGAATCTCAGTTTCTTCACCTGTAAAGTAGAGCTAATGGCATCTTAAGGCCACTGTGAGGTTTAATTAGGGAAATTCATATCAGATGCCCAGAACAGTGTGTGGCTACACAGCGAATGCTGGAAAAGTGGTAACTCTAATAATAATTAGTGTGCTATATTTGTCTTTTTAAAAAATATTTATTCATTTATTTGAAAGGCCGAGCTACAGAGAGGCAGAGGCAGAGAGAGAGAGAGAGAAGTCTGCCATCTTCCACTGCTTTCCAAGGCCACAGCAGAGAGATGGCTCAAAAGTGGAACAGTCAGGACTTGAACCAGCACTGGCACTGCGAGCGGCAGCTTTACCTGCTATGCCACAGCGCCAGCCCCATGTGCTATATTTTTCTAGCATACAGACTAATAATACAGGTTATCACTATATCATGCAATTTAACCATATAGCTGTAGTATTATATATTTCAATGATATTATTATCGGAACAATGCTTATCAAAATGTAGTTGTTTTCATTCATTCACTCATCCTGCACCCACATTCATTTGTGCTCTCGTTCACTCGTTTATTTTTGCCCTTGATCTTGTAGCCACTTTTTCTCATATGTGTTCTCCCACTTTTACCTATTCTGGTTCCTGTGAGCATGCAGATAAATTGATTATGGACCACACATTCAATCATATTTTCAATCGTATTTTATTGTTGTTAATTTTCTTGAGTGTGTGTCTTAGTCCTTTTGTGCTGCTACCAATCGAATACCCCAACTTGGGTAATATACAAAAACCAGAATGTTATTCCTTACAGGTCTCAAGGCTGGTAAGTCCAAGATCAAGGTACCAACACATTATGTGTCTGGTGAGGGCCCTCCTGCTACATCCTCACACGGCAGAGGGCGAGAAGGGCAGTGAAAAGAGGATGAACACTGCTCAGAAGAGAGCAAAGCCACTCCTTCAAGCCCTGTTTATAAGGACCCTAATCCCAGTCATGAAACTCTGCCTTTGTGACTTAACCACCTCCTCAAGGCCCTGCTTTTTAAAAATTTCCTTATTCAAATGGAAGACTGACAGAGAGAGAGAGAGAGAAGAGGAGAGAGATCTTCCATCTGCTGGTTCACTCCTCAAATACCCACAGTAGCCAGGGCTGAGCCAGGCAAAAGCCAGAAGCCAGGTAATCCATCCAGGTCTCTGTGCCACATGGGTGGCAGGAACCCAGACACTTGGGCCATCATCTGCTATCTGCCAGGCACATTGGCAGGAAGTTGGATCAGAAGCAGAATAGCTATGATTCAAACTGGCCCTCTGATACGAGATGTGGGCTTCTCAAGGACCTGCTTAAATCACTACACTACAACACCTTCCCCAAGGTTCTACTTCTTTTTTTTAAGATTTATTTATTTGTTTGAGAGGCAGAGAAAGAGAGAGAGAGAGAGAGAGGTCTTCCATTCACTGGTTCACCCCCAGATGACAGCAACAGACAGAGCTACACCGACCCAAAACCAGGAGCCAGGAGCTCAGTCCATCTTCCACTGCTTTCCCAGGCCATAGCAGAGAGCTGGATCAGAAGTGGAGCACGGGGCCAACGCTGTGGCTCAGCGGGTTAAAGCCCTGGCCTGAAGTGCCGACATCCCATATGGGCACTGATTCTAGTCCCAGCTGCTCCTCTTCCATCCAGCTCTCTGCTATGGCCAGTGGAAGATGGCCCAAGTCCTTGGGTCCCTGCACCCACGTGGGAGACCTGGAAGAAGCTCCTGGCTCCTGGCTTCAGATTGGCACAACTCCAGCAGTTGTGGTCATCTGGGGAGTGAACCAGTGGATGGAAGACCTCTCTGTCTCTACCTCTCTCTGTAACACTGTCTTTCAAATAAATTAAATAAATCTTTAAAAAAAAAAAGAAGTGGAGCCAGCTGGGACTCGAACTGATGCCCATATGGGATGCGGGCACCGCAGGCGGCAGCTTGACCTGCTACACCACAGGCGCCTGCCCCAAGGTCCTACTTCTTAAAACAGGTTGAGAATTCCTTATCTGAAATTCTTGGGACCAGAAATGTTGCAAATTTCAGAGTTTTTCAGATTTTAGAATATTTGCATAGACTCTATTAGTTGAGCATGTCTTACCCAAAATGCTCAAAATCCAAAATGCTCCAAATGTTGGGGCCAGCAATGTGGCGTGGTGCATTAAGCCTCGGCCTGCAGTGCTGCCATCCCATATGAGCACCGATTCGAATCCTGGCCACTCCACTTCCATGCTGGCTCCCTGCTAATGCACGTGGAGAAGCTGCAGAAGATGATCCAGGCGTTTGGGCCCTTACACCATGTGGAAAAACTCAGATGAAGCTCCTGGCTCTCCTGGCTCTCCTGGCTTCGGCCTGGCCCAGCCCTGGCCATGGCTGCCATTTGGAGAGTGAGCCAATGAATGGAAGATGTCTCTCTCTGCCTCTGCCTCTGCTTCTCCTCTCTGTAACTCTGCCTTTCAAATAAATAAATAAATCTTTAAAAGAAAAAGAAAGCTCTAAATCCAAAACTTTTTGAGTGTCACATCAACACTCACTCAAAAAGTCTTAGATTTCGGAGCATTCCGTGTTTCTGGTTTTGTTAGATTAAGGATGCTCGAGCTATACTATCACACTGGCTGAGTTTCAAGGAATGAATTTTGGAGGACATGTCGAAACCATAGCGGTGTGGCAATGTTATCCTGGTTGTTGAAGGAAAATGTCTTTGTCCTTGAGAAAAGCACAGTAAAGTATGAAAAGGTAAAATGTTGTGATGTTTGCAAACAATTTGATAAAAGGACTATCTTTATATACAGAGAAAGTAAGATGAGGCACACGTGGCAAAATCTGTTAATGGGGATCTAGCTGAAGGATGTGTGGGGTGTTCGGTATATTCTTCTTTTGACTCTGTTGTAGGTTTGAAACTTTTTGTTTAAAGATTTATTTATTTGTTTATTTATTTATTTGAAAGAGGGGCCGGCGCTGTGGCATAGCGAGTAAGGCCGCTGCCTGCAGTGCCAGCATCCCATATGGGGGCCGGTTCAAGACCTGGCTGCTCTGCTTCCAATCCAGCTCTCTGCTATGGCCTGGGAAAGCAGAGGAAGATGGCCCAAGTCCTTAGCCCCTGCACCCACATGGGAGACCTGGAAGAAGCTCCTGGCTGCTGGCTTCAGATCGGCACAGCTCCAGCTGTTGTGGCCAACTGGGGAGTGAACCAGCGGATGGAAGACCTCTCTCTTTCTCTCTCTCTGTGTGTGTGTGCATGTGTAACTCTGACTTTCAAAATAAATAAATAAATCTTAAAAAAAAGAAAGTTAGAGTTACACAGAGAGAAAAGGAGAGGCAGAGAGAGAGGTCTTCCATCCACTGGTTCACTCCCCAAGTGGCCACAGCAGCCAGAGGTGGCCCGATCCAAAGCCAGGACCCAAGAGCTTCTTCTAGGTCTCCCACGTGGGTGCAGGGCCCAAGGACTTGGACCATCTCCTTTTTTTTTTTTTAAAGATTTCTTTATTTATTTGAAAGTTAGAGTTACACAGATAGAGAAGAAGAGACAGAGAGACAGAGAGGTCTTCCATCTGCTGGTTCACTCCCCAGATGGCTGCAACGGCCTAAGCTACACTGATCCGAAGCCAGGAGCCAGGAGCTTCTTCTGGGTCTCCCACGCAGGTGCAGGGGCCCAAGGAGCTGGGCCATCTTCTACTGCTTTCCCGGGCCATAGCAGAGAGCTGGATCAGAAGAAGAGCAGCCAGGACACAAACTGGCACCCATATGGGATGCTGGCACTGCAGGTGGCTGCTTTACCTGTTATACCACAGTGCCGGCCCCTGAAATTTTTTAAAATAAAAAGTTTCAGAGTAGAAGACATGGTTCCTGGCTCCAGGTGCCCACATGCCCATTTGAGATGAGTGAAGCCTTCCATTGGCATAGTAATAACATATAAACAGCTATCATATATTGAAAATCAGGGACCATTTTGTGCATATAATATTCTGTTGAGTTATAAAAATAATGGCACAGGGTAGAGAATATTATGTTCGCCATGTCATAGATGAGAAAACCGAGGGTCAAAGAGGTGACAAGACCTATACAAGTAGCACAGACAGTAAGTGGAAGAGTAGAATTTGAAGCCGGGCAGTGACTGAATGGGCTCAAGAGTCCTTGTGCTTTACCATTGGACGATATTCTGGGCTTGGTAACATTGGCCGCCTTGGAACAGAGAGACAAAGAGAGAAACATGAGTCAGCGGGAAAGACAGAGACAGGTATGGAGACACACAGAAAAAGATAGGTAGCCAGCGACACAGGGACCTGGGCCACTGATTGGCCCTCCGAGAGGTCTTCCAGAAGTTCATGGCAAATGTGCATTCTGAACACACTGTGCATGGATTTCAAAACTGTTTTGTCTCAAAACAAACTTACATTTTAATTCCATTTTCCATGAACTTTGCGAAGTCTACTCGAGTACTCTTAGGTCAGTCAGTTAACTAATTCCCCAGGCCTCAGTTTTCTCGTCTGTAAAATAGACACAGTAGCACTATTTCAGGAGAGGAATCAAATCTGGGGTTGAGTGTTTTGTTTCGGTGGGCTAGGCCTCTGCTTGAGATGCAGCCATTTGGGGAATGAGTTGCTGGATGGAAGACCTCTTCCCCTCCAATAAGTAAATGAATCTTTTAAAAAAATCAAATCTGCCTTGCCAATATACATGTGAAGAAAACCCCAACTGCAGGGCAGGTGTTGTAGTGCAGTGGATTAGGCCACTACCTGGGACATCAGAATCCCATATCAGAATGTCAGTTTGGGGCCGGTGCTGTGGCATAGCGGGTAAGGCCACCATCTGCAGTGCCGGCATACCATGTGGGCACCGGTTCGAGTCCTGGTTGCTCCACTTCCCATCCAGCTCCCTGCTAATGTACCTGGGAAAGCAGCAGAAGATGGCCCAAGTCCTTGGGCCCCTGCACCCATGTGGGAGACCCAGAAGAAGCTCCTGGCTTCTGGCTTCAGATTGGCACAGCTCTGGCCATTGTAGCCAATTGGGGAGTGAAACAGCAGATGGAAGACCGACTGACCTCTCTCTCTCTCTCTCTCTCTCTGCCTCTTCTTCTCCCTCTGTGTAACTCTGACTTTCAAATAAAAAAAGAGAGAATATCAGTTTAAATGCCACATACTCTACACTTCTGATCCAGCTTCCTGCTTATGTGCCTGGGAGATAGTGGTTGATGGCCCACGTATGTGGGTTTCCTCCATCCATGTTGGAGACCCAGATGGAGTTCCTGGCTCCTGGCTTTGGCCTTGCCCAGCCCTGTGAGTATATGGGGAGTGAATCAGCAGACAGAAAGTATTTGTTCTTGTTCGTTTGAAAGGTGAATAAACAAAGACAAATAGCTCTTCCATCCATTGATTCATGCCCCAAATGCTCACAACAGCCAGGGCTGGGCCAGAAACTCAATCCGGGTCTCCCATGTGGGAGACAGGGAACTGAGTACTTGAGCCGTCATCTGCTGCCTCCCCAAGTGCGCGTTAGCAGGAAGCTGGATCAGAAGCCGAGCCAGTACTGAAACCCAGGCACTCTGATAGGGAATGTGGGCATCCAAAGTGGCATCTTTTTTTTAAGACTTATTTATTTATTTGAAAGACAGAGTTAGAGAGAAAGAGAGAGAGAGAGGTCTTCCATCCACTGGTTCACTCCCCAGATGGCCGCAAAGGCCGGAGCTGGGCCAATCCGAAGCCAGAAGCCATGAACTTCTTCTGGGTCTCCCACATGGGTGCAGGGGCCCAAGGACTTGGGCCATCTTCTGCTGCTTTCCCAGGTACATTAGCAGGGAGCTAGATGGGAAGTGGAGCAGCCAGGACTTGAACCAGAGCCCATATGGGATGCCGGTAATGTTTATTTTCACCTACTTGAAAGCTTAAAAGGCAAAGAGAGAAAGAGGGAATCTTCTTTTTTTTAAGATTTATTTATTTATTTATTTGAAAGTCAGAGTTACACAGAGAGAGGAGAGGCAGAGAGAGAGAGAGAGAGAGTGGCACAGTGGGTTACACCACCACCACCTGCAATGCCAGCATCCCATATCAGAGTGCGAGTCCTGACTATTCCACTTCCCATTGAGCTCCCTCATTTGGGGAGTAGACCCACAGATGAAGGATCTTTCTTTCTCTGCCTCTCTTTTTGTCACTCTACCTTTCCAATAAATAAAATATTCTTTTTCTTTCTAAAGATTTATTTTATTCATTTGAAAGATAGAGCCACAGAGAGAGGTAGAGAGGTAGAGAGAGAGAGGTCTTCCATCCACTGGGTCATTCCCCAGATGGCCACAATAGCTGGAGCTGAGCTGATCTGAAGCCAGGAGCCAGGAGCTTCTTCTCAGTCTCCCACGTGGGTGCAGAGGCCCAGGTGCTTGGCCCGTACTCCACTACTTTCCCAGGCTATTAGCAGGGAGCTAGATCAGAAGTGGAGCAGCCAGTACTGGAACTGGTGCCCATATGGGATGCTGGCACTGCAGGCTGGGACTTTAACTCTGTACCACAACATTTGCCCCAAAATAAATCTTAAGAAAAAAAAATTCTAAGTATTCAAGTATGCCAGCATCATTTATTAAAGAGTCACCTTTCCTATACTGATTTGAAATGCCACTTTTGTCATCTACTGAGTTCCCACATACACATACATGTATTTTTAGGCTTTCTGTTACTTTCCACTGACCAGCTCTGTTTGTGTGCTGCTGGGCTGGCACTATGTTATGTTTATGAAAGTGGTTTTGTGGTCAGTTTTCAGAAGGCAAACCTTTGCCATCCTCCCACGGTTCTTTTTTCTTAAGCTATTCTTACATGTGAATTCTTCCATATGAACCTTAAAATAATTTGTACCCAGTTCTAGGGGAAACCTTATTAGATATCTGGCTGGCATGGCCCTGAATTTATGTAGTCATTTAGGGTTTGGGAAGGTTGATGGCTGTGATAAGGACTGTAGCACGGATCTCATGCATTATGTAATACTGCAAGCAGGGTCTGGGCCAGCAGCCCGTAATGAAATGCTTGGATTTTTTTTTTTTCAGGAAATGTGTGCATATTCACACCGCGTGGGCTACAGAAAGACTATATATAGTCTCATGTCAGTTCAGGTCAGGTTTTTCCACTGGCTGAGTTTGTGCTTGTAGAAACTCTTTGCCTATTTTCATGGGTTTTTGTTTGTATCGTTTTTATTAGTATGTAAGGCCTACCTTTCCCTTTGAAATGCTTTTGGCCTTGAGTGGTGCTTTCTCTGACATTCACATTGCTGCTGTTGCCATTTCTTGGAGCCTGCCAGTTACGCCTTTATGTGTCTAGCATTTTCACCCTTTCTTTGGCACCTCATCTTAAATATGTTTCTCATAAAAGCTGCATCACTGCATTTATGCTTCTTTACACAATGGACAGTGAAATCGTGAGATCACTTCTTTTCCAGTCTCTCCTACCCTCCATCGCTCTTGACATGGACATTTGCAACACTTCTAATTATTCTCCCTAACTCCTAACTCCCTGACTCCTAACTTCTGAATCTTGCTTATACAGCTTCCATTCCCCACCCCCCTCTTTAAATTCCAGATTATCATTGTATTTTCTTACTAACATTCTCAGTTGCTTATGTTTCAGGAATTCTCAGGTAACCCATAATATTCCCAATCACATTTGCTTTATCATTTTATGTTTTACTGTACAGGTGCACGTTGCTTTACCATGAAGTTATGTCCTGAGACATTCAGCATTAGGCGATTTCCTTATTGCATGAACATCAGAGCATGTACTACACGAACCTAGATGGCATAGCCTAGTATACACCTAGGCTGTATGGGGTGTGTGGGGCTGGGGGCGGATACCTATTGCTCCTAGGGCCGTGATGAGCTAAACAGCACAAGATTAAGTCAAGCATAAGAGAAATTGACACAATCAAGAGACCCAGTAAATGCTGCTGCCAGAAAAAGATGACATACTGTTGTACAGTAAATTTTGATTTTTAAAATATGTTTATTTTGGCGGCCAGCACTGTGGTATAGCAGGTAAAGCTGTCACCTGCAGTGCAGTCATCCCATATTGGTATTGGTTCAAGTCCTGGCTGCTCCACTTCTGATCCAGCTCCCTGCTAACATGCCTGAGAAAGCAGTAGAAGATGGCCCAAGACCTTGGACCCCTGCACCCACATGGGAGACCTGGAAGAAGCTCCTGGCTCCTGGCTTTTGATCAGTGCAGCTCCAGCTGTTGCAGCCATTTGGGGAGTGAACCAGTGGATGAAAGACCTTTGTATTTCTCTGCCTCTGCCTGTCTGTAACTCTGCCTTTCAAATAAATAAATAAATCTTATAAAAAAAAAAAAACATGTGTTTAACCACTTTACTTTTTTGAAAGGCAGAATGATAGAAAGACAGAGAAATCTTCTATCTGCTTTTCACTCCCCAAATGCCCAGAACAGCTGGGGCTGGAGCAGGCCAAAGCCAGGAGCCAGGAACTCCATTCAGGTCTCCCATGTGGGTGGCAGGGACTCAGTGCTTGAGCCATTACTTGCTGCCTTCCAGGGTGTACATTAACAGGAAACTGGATTGGAAGCAGAGGAAGAGCTGGAACTCATCCCTGTGCATTCTGATGCAGGATGTGGGTGTCCCAAGTGGTGGCTTAACCTGCAGTGCCACACTGTCCACCCCTAAACTTTTTTTCTAGATTTTATTTATTTGAAAGACAAAGTTACAGGTGGGGAGAGGAGAGAGAGAGAGAGAAAGATCCACTCATTCACTCCCCAATGGCCACAATGGCCGAGGTTGGGCCAGGCCAAAGCCAGGAGCCAGGAGCTTCCTCCAGGTCTCCCACATGGTTACAGGGGCCCATGGACTTGGGCCATCTTCCACAGCTTTCTCAGATGCATTAGCACAGAGCTGGATCAGAAGTAGAGCAGCCAGGACTAAAACCAGCACCCATATAGGATGCCAGCATTGCAGGTGGAGTTTAACCTGCTGCACCATAGTGCCAGCTCCCCACCCCTAAACTTTTATTTTTAAATATGTACTTATTTATTTGAAAGGCAGAGTTCCAGAAGTAAAGGGAGAGGGAGAGGGAGAGGGAGGGAGGGAGGGAGAGAGAGAGAGAGAGAGAGAGAGAGGTCTTCTATCCACTGGTTCACTCCCCAAATGGCCACAATGGCCAGGGCTGGGCTGATCTGAAGCCAGGAGCTTCTTCTGGGTCTCCCACGCAGGTGCAGGGGCCCAAGGACTTGGACCATCTTCTAACTGCTTTCCCAGGCCATAGCAGAGAGCTGCATCAGAATTGGAGCATCTGGGACTCCAACTGGCACCCATATGGGATGCTGGCACTGCAGGTGGCAGCTTTACTCGCTACGCCACAGTGCCAGCCCTGCCCCTAAATCTTCTATAAGAGGAAGGAATATACTCTAAAGTAATGGTAAAAAGTATAGTATAACTGGCGCCGTGGCTCAATAGGCTAATCCTCCGCCTACGGTGCCAGCACACTGGGTTCTAGTCCCGGTCGGGGCACCGGATTCTGTCCCGGTTGCCCCTCTTCCAGGCCAGCTCTCTGCTGTGGCCTGGGAATGCAGTGTAGGATGGCCCAAGTGCTTGGGCCCTGCACCCCATGGGAGACCAGGAGAAGCACCTGGCTCCTGGCTTCGGATCAGCGCGGCAGCCATTGGAGGGTGAACCAACGGCAAAGGAAGACCTTTCTCTCTGTCTCTCTCTCTCACTGTCCACTCTGCCTGTCAAAAAAAAAGTATAGTATAATAAATACACAAACCAATAATGTAGTTGCTTACTATCATGAGCATGTATTCTGCACTGTACAGAACTGTGGATGCTAGACATTTATAGAACTGTAGGGGCTCAGTAAGTGTGTTCACACCAGCATCATGCAAACACGTGAACAGCGTGTTGCACTACATTATGCTGGCTAAGATGTCACTAGGCAATAGGAATGATTCCGCTTCATTATCATCTTGTGGGACCATCATAGTATCGGCAGTCCATCATGGACCCAGACAGCACTGTGCAGCACGTGGCTGCTAACTCACGGCCTGCTATCATTTTACCCTCTCCCTTACCTGCCTGGCTCTGGAGCCCTTGGTTCGTTCAGCAGCCATTTGCTCAGAGAGCACCTCTGTTCTCCTCCACTAGGGTATGTGAGTTGAATGCATTCTGATGGCCCAAAACATCTTTTCTTTGGTCAGATTTGTGCCCTCTTGGCTGGGTATGGGGCCCTTGGATCTCAGGCCTGGCTTCTCAGTGCCACGAAGCCACCATCTTCTCATGCCCAGAGCTGTGGAGCACAAGTCCATTGCCAGTCCGGCCTTCCTATTGTTAGCAGTCTGTTCTTTGTCCTTGGAAGCTGGCAAGAATATTTTATTCGTTCCTAGAATTTGGGTATTTTGACTCAGCACCTGAGTAGGGGTAGGGGAAGCCCATTGTACACGTTGTTTGTTCATTAATCCCATCTAAGACTTGATGAGCTGTTTCGGCCCAGGGAAATTTTCCTTCATAACTGTTTCCTGTTTAATCCTACCATCAATATCTCCATCGGATCCCTTTTCTCCTCTTGCATTTCCTAACGCTGCACATTAGGTCACCTGGACATAGCCTCTAGCTCTTTTTTTCTTTTTTTTTTTAAGATTTATTTATTTATTTGAAAGTCAGAGTTACACAAAGAGAGAAGGAGAGAGAGAGAGAGAGAGAGAGAGAGAGAGAGAGAGAGAAAGGTTTTCCATCCACTGGTTCACTCCCAATATGGCCGCAATGGTCAGAGCTGCGGGAATCCAAAGCCAGGAGCTTCTTCCAGGTCCCCCATGCGGGTACAGGGGCCCAAGGACTTGGGTCATCTTCTACTGCTTTCTCAGGCCATAGCAGAGAGCTGATTGAAAGTGGAGCAGCCAGGTCTCGAACCAGTGCCCATTTGGGATGCCGGCACTGCAGGCAGTGGCTTTACCTGCTATGCCATAGCACCAGCCCCTCTAGCTCTTTCTACCTTTTCACCCAAATCATTAAGCCCTAGCTCTGTGTCTTTTTTTTTAATTTCCTTGTTTTTTTGTAAATATTTATTTGTTTATTTGGAAAGCAGAGTTGCAGAGAGAGAGAGAGAGAGAGAGAGAGAGAGAAATATCTTCCATCCACTGGTTCACGCCCCAAATGGCTACAATAGCTAGGGCTGGACCAGGCTGAAGCCAGGAGCCAGGAGCTTCCTCCAGGTCTCCACTTGGGTGCAGGGGCCCAAGCACTTGGGCCATCACCCACTGTTTTCTCAGGTACATTAGCATGGAGCGGATCAGAAGTGGAGCAGCCAGGACTCGAACCAGCACCCATATGAGTTACCAGCACCTGCTTTATTGTACCAGCCCCAGCTCTTTGTCTTGAATTGGTTCTTCTATTTGATCCTCCAAACCATAGTTTTTCTTTTTACTTTTCTCTTTCCAGAGTTTTTTTTTAAAAGGATTTATTTATTTCTTTGAAAGGCAGAGTTACAGAGCCAGAGAGGGAGAAACAGAGAGAGAGATTTTCCACCAGTGGGTTCATTCCCCAAATGGCCACAACGACCAGGTCTGGGCCAGGCTGAAGTCAGGAGCCAGGAACTTCTTCCAGGTCTCCCACATGGGTGACAGGAGCTCAAGTATTTAGGCCATTATCTGTTGCCTTCCCAGGCACATTAGCAGGGTGCTGGATCAGAAATGGAACTGCTGGGACTCAAACTGGCACCCACATGAGATGCCAGCATCACATACCGTGGTTTAACCTGTTGCACTACAATGCCAGCCCCTAGCTTGATTTTCAAGTCGTATGACCTTCTTTGTGTCACCTGTTAAGCGTTTTAGAAAGAACACTTGGGTAGCTGTTGGGAGAGTGGAACGGAACCAATAGGAAGCAGGGACCTGTTAGGAGGCAGTTGCAGGTGAGAGAGGTGGTGGCTCACATGGGTGGAGATGAAAGAAGAGGTGGACTCGAAGTCACTTTTGCACACAGGCACCACAGGGCGTGGTGGTGGCTGACTCCAGGGAATTGGAGGATGGCAGGGACAAGGCTGTCTCCTGGGTTTCAGGCTTAAGCAGCTGAGCAGGTGAGGATGCTGTTCATTGTGATGAGGAACAAAGAAGGAGGCCGTGTCTGGGGCGGGTCTCGAGCTCTGCTTTTGGACGCTTTATGGTTTGCAGTGCCCCCGTGAGACATCCAGGGTACATCAGTCCATCCATACATGACCAAGGGTTTGCTCACCCTTCAGCAATGTGGGAGCAAGTATAGCGGACTCCATGGCAGAACTGCTTAGGCATAGCATTTCTTTAAAAGATTTAATCATTTTTATTTGAGAGGCAGAGTTACAGAGACAGAGAGAGGAGAGACAAAGAGAAATCCTCCATCCGCTGGTTCACTCCCCAAATGGCCATGCTGGCCCCATCCAAAACCAGGAGCTAGGAGCTTCGTCCAGGTTTCCCACGTGGGTGGCAGGGGCCCAAGTACCTGGGCCATTCTCAGCTGCTCTCCCAGACACATCAGCATGGAGCTGGATCAGAAGTGGGGCAACCAGGACTCGAACCAGCCCCCATATGGGATGCTGGCACTGCAGGTGGCGGCCCAACCAGCTATGCCCCAGCGTCAGCCCCAGGTGTAGCATTCGCCTGCAGGTGACAATGGCTTACCAGTAGAAATTGAGTCATTTCATATGATAGAGTTTGCAAGTTGACCCCTGGATGGTCCTCTGGTGGCATCAAGGCTGACATTTCTCCAACTTACCCGTAGGTGGCCACCGCTGCTTAAGCCCCCAGGTCACATTTGAGGTGGAAAGGATGGTGGGGAAGAGATAAGGAACCAATTTCTACTCGTGTTTCCAGGGCAAGAACAGGAGCAAGTCAAGCATGGCATGGTTTTGTTTGTCTCATGTACAAAGCATACCTATTCCATAGCTACTTTTTTTTCTTTTTTTTAAAGATTTATTTTCTTGAAAGAGTTACACAGAGAGAGAAGGAAAGGCAGAGAGAGAGAGAGACTGAGAGGTCTTCCATCCACTGGTTCACTCCCCAGTTGGCCGCAACAGCCAGAGCTGTGCCGATCTGAAGCCAGGAGCCAGGAGCTTCTTCCAGGTGTCCCACGCGGGTGCAGGGTCCCAAGGACTTGGGCCATCCTCTACTGCTTTCCCAGGCCAGAGCAGAGAGCTGGATTGGAAGCAGAGCAGCCAGGTCTTGAACCGGTACCCATGTGGGATGCTGGCACTGCAGGCAGCGGCCTTACCTGCTACTCCACAGCACCGGCCCCAATACTTTTTTCTAAAATACGCCTGGGCTTTGTAAGGTAAATGAGGTTCTGACCCCAGCCCTACCACTTTGTGGCTGTAGAATATTGGTACTTACTAATTGCTCTAAGCCTTTTTAGCATCATTTGAAACACCAGAGTGGTAATGGTTAGCCTGCTGTTTGTAGGAGGACAACCAGTGTGCATATGAGATTAGGAGTTTGGGTTCTCTAGCTTTGGGCCTGGGCTTTGAATTTTGGTTCTGTTTTTGTTTTTGTTTTCTAAGGCTCATTCAGGGGCCAGCACTGTGGTATAGCAGGTTAAGTTGCCACCTGCAATATCAGCATCCCATATGGGTGCAGATTCGTGTCCTGCCTGCTCCAATTCTGATCCAGCTCCTTGCTAATGCACCTGGGAAAGTAGCAGAAGATGGCCCAAGTGCCTGGGCCCCTGCACTCATGTGGGAGACTCAGAGGAAGCTCCTAGCTCCTGGCTTCAGCCCACCCAGCCCTGGCCATTGTGGCTATTTGGGGAGTAAACCAATGGATTGAAGATCTCTCTCTCTCTCTCTCTCTCTCTCTCTCTCTCTCTCTCTCTGCCTAATTTATTTGAAAGGCAGAGTGACAGAGAGAAAGAGGGAAAGACAAGCAGAAAAATCATGATCTTCCATCCACTGGTTCACTCCCCACATGCCTGCACATAGCCAGGGTTGGGCCAGGAACCCCATCCAGGTTTCCCATGAGGGTGGCAGGGGCCAAGGCACTCGGGCCATCATCTGCTATCTTCCCAGGCATATTAGCAGGGAGCTGGATTGGAGGCAGAGGAGCTGGAACTCCAACCAGCACTCAAGTATGAGATGTAGTCATCCCAAGAGTCGGCTTAACTTGCTGCACCACAATGTCCACCCCAAAATTTCAGTTTATTCATTCACTAGCTGTGGGCCTTGAGCAGGTATCTTATCCTGACTGTGCCTATTTCCTCATAGAAAAAACAGTGATAGAATTGATGTGAATCCTAAATGAGTCAATCTTTGCAAAGGGCTCAGAACAGTTCCTGCCACTTAGCACCATGGGAGTGCTAGCTGGTGTTATTATTTCTTAACTTAATGTTAAGCCCACATCTCAGTGCCTGGCACATAGTAAATGCTCAATAAAGTGTTCCTTAAAAATGTATTTATTTTCATTTTAATTGAAAGAAAGAGACCTTCCATCTGCTGGAACACTCCCCAGATGCCCCCAGTAGCCAAAGCCGGGCCAGGCTGAAACCAGAAGCCCAGAGCTATATCTGGTTCGCCCATGTAGTTGACAGGGGAACCCAAGTACTTGAGCCATCACCTTATGACCCCTAAGGTGTGAATTAACAGGAAGCTAAATCAGAGACAGCATAACCAGGACTAAATCAGACACTGTAATATAGGATGCAGGCATCCCAAGTGGCATCTCTTTTTTTTTTTTATTTTTTTTATTTTTGACAGGCAGAGTGGACAGTGAGAGAGAGACAGAGAGAAAGGTCTTCCTTTTTGCCGTTGGTTCACCCTCCAATGGCCGCCGCGGTAGCGCGCTGCGGCCGGCGCACCGCGCTGATCCGATGGCAGGAGCCAGGTGCTTCTCCTGGTCTCCCATGGGGTGCAGGGCCCAAGGACTTGGGCCATCCTCCACTGCACTCCCTGGCCACAGCAGAGAGCTGGCCTGGAAGAGGGGCAACCGGGACAGGATCGGTGCCCCGACCGGGACTAGAACCCGGTGTGCCGGCGCCGCAAGGCGGAGGATTAGCCTAGTGAGCCGCGGCGCCGGCCCCCAAGTGGCATCTCTTAACCACTGCACCGAATGCCTGCCCCGGGCATTGCTTTACATCATTGAAATATTAGAGGCTGCCCAGCCATTTTGTTTGTGAGACACGCAGCACAAAAGAATTGCTTGTGGTTTGATTTTGTTGCATGCTTTGGATGATGTGGGAAAGAGGGAATGGGAGTGGTGCGTTGCCCTGCAGTGGCCTGGCTTCAGTCGAAGGAGAGGAACCAGGCCTTGAGGTCAAGGTCTCGGCCCTGCTCTCATGGTGCTCCCCTGTGTGTGGCTAGGCCCGTTGCTGGAAGACTGGGACATAATCAGCCCCAAGGATGTCATTGGCTCCGACGTGCTGCTGGCTGAGAAACGGTCATCGCTGACGACAGCCGCCCTGCCCTTTACCCAGTCCATCCTGTCTCAGGTGCTCGCGGGGACCCTGGGAGCCCAGCTGGGGCTGGAGGGCGGGGCCTCCCCAGCACCCCTCATTCTAAGCATGTGCCCCTCACCTGTCCGGCTCACCAGCAACCTCTTCCCCTGCTTCTTTCACAGGTGGGCCGCACTTTGTCTAAGGTCCAGCAGGTGCTGAGCTGGTCGTATGGGGAAGATGCCAAGCCCTTCAAGCCGCCTCTGAGTGATGCCGAGTTTCACACGTACCTCAATCACGAGGGTCAGCTCTCCCGCCCCGAGGAGTTGCGCCTGCGCATCTACCATGGTGGTGTGGAGCCCTCATTACGGAAGGTGAGCTTCCGCAGTCACCCACTGGCCTCTCGAGGCTTGCACTTGTCAACAGCGCACCAGACACTTTTGTGGCCAGGGTGGAGGCACTCCAAGGCAGCAAGCCGCTTCCTGTTGTGGTGGGGGTGGGAAGAACACAGGCCCTTGTGCTGGCGGTGGGGGTGGGGGTGAGGTGGGGGGGCGGGGAAGGAGCAGGCAGGTAGGCAGCTTCGGCCTCATCCCTTTCCTCCCGGGCCAGGTGGTATGGCGGTACCTGCTGAACGTGTACCCAGACGGACTGACAGGCCGGGAGCGGATGGACTACATGAAACGCAAGAGCCGAGAGTATGAGCAGCTCAAGAGTGAGTGGGCGCAGCGAGCAAGCCCGGAGGACCTGGAATTCATCCGGAGCACGGTGCTCAAGGACGTGCTGCGCACCGACCGGGCCCACCCCTACTATGCAGGGCCCGAAGACGGCCCGCACTTGCGGGCGCTGCACGACCTGCTCACCACCTATGCTGTCACCCACCCCCAGGTCTCCTATTGCCAGGGCATGAGCGACCTCGCCTCGCCCATCCTTGCCGTCATGGACCACGAGGGACACGCCTTCGTCTGCTTTTGTGGCATCATGAAGCGCCTGGCCGCCAACTTCCACCCCGACGGCCGCGCCATGGCCACCAAGTTTGCCCACCTCAAGCTGCTGCTGCGACACGCTGACCCCGACTTTTACCAGTACCTGCAAGAAGCAGGCGCCGACGACCTCTTCTTCTGCTACCGCTGGCTGCTGCTCGAACTCAAGCGCGAGTTCGCCTTCGACGATGCCCTACGCATGCTTGAGGTCACCTGGAGTTCGCTGCCGCCCGATCCTCCTGAACACGAGGTGGAGCTCATCGGCCCCCCCAGCCAAGCGGCAGACCCTGGCTTCGGTGGCCACAGGGGGCGGCCTGTGCGGCAGAGGCACATGCTAAGGCCCGCAGGCGGAGGAGGCGGGGCCTTCGAAGATGCTGTCAACCGCTTGGCCAGCACCAGCCAGGGCCCTGGTGGCAGAAGTGGCGGCGGCGGGGGCCGTCTGCTGAGACAAGCCAGCCTGGACGGCCTCCAGCAACTCAGGGACAATATGAGCGCCCAGAGGGACCCTCTGGTCCAGCTTTCCCCACCAGCTGCCCTCATCAGCTCCAAATCCCTCTCTGAGCCCTTGCTGAACTCCCCGGACCCACTGCTCTCCTCCTCTTCCCACCCCGATTCCCCATCTTCCTCGTCTCCCCCCTCTACCCAGGAGGCCTCTCCCACCGGCGACTTGGCCGTGGGGTCCCCTTTCATGCCGGAGGTAGGCTCCCCACAGGACACTGGGAAGGCCCTGCCGCCGCAGCCGCCGCCACCAGGGGGCCTGCCGCCACCCCAGGAGTTCGGCCGAGGGAACCCCTTCATGCTCTTCCTCTGCCTGGCCATCCTGCTGGAACACCGTGACCACATCATGCGCAACGGGCTGGATTACAACGAGCTGGCCATGCACTTTGACCGCCTCGTGCGGAAACACCACTTGGGGCGCGTGCTGCGCCGGGCCAAGGCGCTTTTTGCCGATTACCTGCAGTCAGAGGTGTGGGACTCAGAGGAGGGGGCCGAGGCCACAGCTCCATCTTGACCAGGCCCCCTGAAGCACCTCCCCCCATCAACCCTGCCAGGTCATTCTTTGCCCTGAGGGCCTTCACATGAGACCCCACCCACCCCACCCCACCACCACCACCACCACCACCCTGCCTGCCAGTCCTTGACCTGTTGGAGAGCTAGGCCCTCTCTGCCCAGGTCTGAGTGTACTGGGCTCTGCTCCAGCACCACCCCCCACCCCCCACCCCTCCCCGAGGCCACAGCCTCTTCTTTCTGTTTCTGTGGTTTCCTTTTTAACTACACTTTGCACACAGGAAGCTCACTGTAGTCTGTGTATTTCTCTGGCTTGTCCCTGGATTCCGCAGGAAGTGGAGGCCGCAGGCACTCTTTGGCTGGTGGAACCAAGATCCTTCCCTTGGCACAGCGTAGGTCCTGCTTCCCCAGTGGCAGGGAAGGCAGGTGCTGATCGGTTCTAGAAGTTGAGCCCCGACCCCGAGACTGCTTGAGGAAAGCCTGTGTCTGCCCTCTGGCACATCTGTCCACGTGTGAGGGGCTGTCTCATGAATGCCCGTTTTCAGGAGAGATACCCCACACACACATACCAGAGGAGATGACAGTTCCTGGCTCACAAAAGGGTGTAATGTATTACAGAGACTGAGAAGTCTTGGGCTACTTTGAGAGGAACATTGCGTGAGCCACCCCTGGCAATGCACCTGTCACCTTGTCTAGCACTAATGCTGGCAGCCCGGGTCGCTGGCTTGGGAGCCTGGCTGAGGGACTGTAGCCTTGCCATGTGTCGCGCCCTTAACTGGGTTTCCCGCTTCACAGCCCCTGGTGTAACCATTTCAGCCACTACTGTTTACCTGGGCATTCATTTGCTTTCTCCATCCCACTGATAACGGAGAAATGCATCAAGCATTGGCAAAACTCGGGCCCTAAAAATAGCTGCCTACTTGTTGGGAAGAGAATGAGCAACTGCCCGGCCAGCAGTTGTTGCATTCAGCAATGCTGCCAGAGTGGAAGGGGGCATGGGGCAGCCATTCTCCTGTTTGTCTCCCCCCTCCACCAGGAATGCCATAGAAAGCTGGGGACGACCCGACAAAGGTTCCCACCGCCCTAGTGCAGAAGGGGAAGTGGACCGTTCCCTAGAGAAGGGCTCAATTACTTGAAGAAGAGGAGAGCATTGCTGTAGACAGGGCGTCTGGCCCCCTGAGGATCAGCGATCTTCCTGTCGTCAGAACCAGCTGGCCCCCGTGGGGTTCGGGGCTGTGGTTCGTGAGCTCTTGATTTGAAGGGTCATTCTGTGCGTGGCAGCTCCAAGGGCCAAAGAAGTCCTTTGTGTGACTTGCACACTTGGACACTCTGGGAGATGACAACCAGCACAAGCCAGGCGGGAGAAAGCCCAGAGAGAGACGTGGCCTCCAGAACACAAAACACAGCTCTGAGAGACGTGTGCACAAACGGAGGGCTGGCTTTACAACCAGGTGCGTTTTCCGGGCAGGTGGCCAGAGACAGCAAATTGGAGGAAAAAGAAGCAGATGTAAGTTCTGGCTCTTGGCTCTCATGCGACGCCTCGCTCCAGAAACCACCCAGACCACCAGTACGGGTGTTGGGGGTGGGGTGGGGGCTAGTTCAGGGCAGCCAGACCAGGCGGAATGACCCCCTACCCCGCGCCCCCTGCAGACACCTGGGGATTACACCTGGGGAAGCTGCCACCTCTTAAAGCTCTCTTCCTCTGAGGGCGTGAGAAATTATCCGGTCAGGTTGTGGAGCGGGGCGGGGTGAGAATTGCACATCTCTGGCACCTGGGACTGTCCAGCCGCTAGTTCCTCTCCCCACACAGCCCTCTACCCTCATACTGCAGGCAATTAAGCAGATAAGAGTATGGCCTTCAGCCTTTCCTCTACATTTCAACAGCCTGAGCAGCAGACAACTTCAAAGGGATCCAAGCTCGCCAGCCGCCAAAATGATGAAATACTAGGACAGTTTAACAACCGCCAGAGGACAGTAAACTGGATGTGTTGGTTATCTCTTGCTGTATAACAAATTACCTCTGGGGCCAATTGGGATGCCTGCATCCCATATCGCAAGGCCTGGGTTTGAGTCCTGATTCTGCTTCTGATTCCAGCTTCCTGATAATACACACCGTGGAATGCAGCAGGTGATGGCTCAAGATTGGAGTCCCAGGCTCCTGGCTTCAGCCTGGCCCAGTCCTGGCCATTGCAGCCATTTGGGGAGTGAACTAGAGGAGAATGGAAGAGGCTCTCTCTCTCTCTCTCTCTCCTCTCTCTCCTCTCTCTCTCTCTCTCTCTATATGTGTGTGTGTGTGTGTGTGTGAGTGATAGATATAGTGACTTTCAAATTAAAATTTTTAAAATATTTATTTGAAAGTTACACACAGAATCTTCCATCTATTGGTTCACTCCCCAAATGGCTGCAATGGCCAGGGCTGGGCCAGGCTGAAGCCAGGAGGTTAGAACTCCATCTAGTTCTCCAACATGGGTGGCAGCAGTCCAAGCACTTGGGCCATCTGCTGCTGCTTTCCCAGGTGCATTTGCAGACAGCTGGATGGCAAGTGGAGCAGCCAGGACTTGAGCCAGCGCCCATATAGGTTGCTGGCATTGTAGGCATCGGCTTGACCCGCTATGCCACAGCGCCAGCCTCAACAAATGAGTTTTAGAATAAACAAGTTACCTTCAGACTTAGAAGCTTAAAACAACAAAGACTTCTTAGAGTTTTTGAAGGTCAGGAATGGGAGCAGCTCCTCCGAGTAGGGGATTTTGACTCAGGATCCCCTCCTGTGGTTTCAGTCAAATTGCTCCACTGAGAGCTTGATGTGGCTCCTGGGCCCGCTTCCAACATGCTGTGCCCACAGGACTGCTGGCACGAGGCTTCCATTCCTTGCCACCTTCCATGGGGCTGCTCATGACACGTGATCCAAACGAGCAGGCCAGAGACCGTAACCCAGATGGCAGCCACATTGTCTATAACTTCATCTCAGAAATGACATGCCATCATTTCTGCTGCATGTGTTGGTCACTTAGACCAACCCTAGCACATGGGAGGGGACTACCTAGGGTGTGACTACCAAGAGGCAGGGATCTCTGGGCACTATAGTACAGGTGGATAAAGGAGACCAGCAGAAGCACAAGTCCCACGACCAATAGTTTTAAATATGTATAAGAGATAATATTAGGATATAAAACAGGAGCAAGGGGCTAGCATTGTAGCACAGTGGGTTAAGCTGCTTGGGACACCTGCATCCCATATGGCAACCCCAGTTTGAGCCCCAGTTACTCTGCTTCTGATCAAGCTTTCTTCTAATGCGCCTGGGAAGGCGGAGAAGGACGACCCAAGTACTGGGACCCCTGCCACCCACATGGGACACCTGGATGGAGTTCCTGGCTCCTGCCTTCTTCAGCCTGGTTCAAACCTGGCTCTTGTGGCCATGTAGGGAATGAACCAGCAGATGGAAAAATCTCTCCCTCCCTGTCTGTCTCTCTCCCTCCCTCTCTCTGCATCACTCTGCTTTCAAATAAATATTTTTTGAAAAAGGAACAAGATATAAAAAGGACCTCCCCAAAAAAATGTCAGATATGAGTATGATGGTAGAAAAAAGAAAAATATATACTGTAAATGGAGACTATGAAATGAGATGTCAGAATTAAGTCCTAATATAATTACAAAAATATTTAAACAGAGCCAACACTGTGAGATAGCTGGTTAAGCCATTGTCTCCAAAGCCAGCATCCCATATCTGAGCACCAGTTCCAGTCCCGACTGCTCCACTTCTGATCTAGCTCTCTGCTAATGTGCCTGGGAGAGCAGCAGAAGATGGCCCAAGTATTTGGGTCCCTGCCACCCACACAGAAGATCCATCGCTTTCCTAAGTGGATTAGTAGGGAGCTGGATCGGAAGCAAATGGGCCAGAATGCAAATTGGCACTCGGATATGAGATGCTGTCCTTGTAAGTAGTGGCTTAACCTGCTGAGTACAATACGGGCCCCTCCGAGAAGCAGCTTGTTCATTCATGTAGTACTTTTTCATCCTCTGGTGCACTTATTACCACACTTCTATTTCCTCCGTGACTCGGTCCTTTCAGTTTGTTCCTCTGCTCTTTTTCTAACTTAAAAAAATTTATTTTTATTTTTTAAAAAAGTAGTTATTTTTACTTTTTAAAGATATTTATTTATTTGGAAATCAGAGTTACACACAGAGAGAAGGAGAGGCAGAGAGACACAGAGAGAGGTCTTCCATCCGCTGGTTCACTCCCCAATTTGCCACAACGGCCGGAGCTGCGCCAATCCAAAGCCAGGAGCCAGGAGCATCTTCCGGCTCTCCCACGCAGGTGCAGGGGCCCAAGGACTTGGGCTGTAGCAGAGAACTGGATTGGAAGTGGAGCAGCCGGGACTCGAACCAGCGCCCATATGGGATGCCAGCACTGCAGGTGGCAGCTTTAACCCACTGTGCCACAGCACCAGCCCCAAATGTAGTTATTTTTAAAGGCAGAGAGACAGACAGACAAAAGGATCTCCTGTGTGCTGCTTTGGTCTCTAAATGCCCACGACAGCTGAGACTGGGCTAGGCTGAAACCAGGAACCTGGATCTCCATCCACATGGCTGGCAGGGACCCAGCTACATGAGCCAGCATCTGCTGCCATCAGGGTGTGCTTTAGCAAGAAGCTGGAATCAGGAGTGAAGCCAGGACTGAATCCCAGGCACCCCAACATGGGATGTGGGTGACCCACGTAGTGTCTTAACCGCTGTGCCAAGGGGCCACTCCTTTTCTTGTTCAATTTTAAATTAACATAAAAACTGTACATATCTTTGGGTGCCCCACCCCATGATTTCCATTTCGGGATTGGGGGGAGCTGCTCCCATCCACTGGTTCATTCCATGAATGCGCATGATGGCTAGGGCTTGGCTGAGGCCAAAATTGGGAACAAGGAATTTTTTTTTTTTTTTTTGGGACAGGCAGAGTGGATAGTGAGAGAGAGAGAGACAGAGAGAAAGGTCTTCCTTTTTGCCGTTGGTTCACCCTCAGCACATCGCACTGATCCGAAGCCAGGAGCCAGGTGCTTCTCCTGGTCTCCCATGCGGGTGCAGGGCCCAAGGACTCGGGCCATCCTCCACTGCCTTCCCGGGCCATAGCAGAGAGCTGGCCTGGAAGAGGGGCAACCGGGATAGAATCTGGCGCCCCGACCGGGACTAGGACCCGGTGTGCTGGCGCCGCAACCGGGATAGAATCCGGCACCCCAACCGGGACTAGAACCTGGTGTGCTGGCGCCGCAAGGCGGAGGATTAGCCTGTTAAGGCACGGTGCCGGCCGGGAACAAGGAATTTAATCTAGGTCTCCCACAATGGCTGCAATGGCTGGGGCTAGGTCAGGCTATGCCAGGAGCCTTGAGTTCCACACAGGTCACCCACGTGGGTGTAGGGGCCCAAGTGCTGGGCCATCCTTTGCTGCTTTCTCAGGCCATTAGCAGGGAACTAGATCCCAAGCAGAATAGCCAGGACTCAAAGTGGTGCTTATATGGGATGCTGGCATTGCAAGTGGCAGCTTAACCAGGTGTGCTACAATGCCAACCCCCTGTTTATGATATTAAATTTTTTTTAAAAAATGGGGCCAGTGCTGTGGTGTAGCAGGTAAAGTCACCACATGCAGTGCCGGCATCCCATATGGGCGCTGGTTCCAGGCCCGGCTGGTCCACTTCCCATCCAGCTCTCTGCTGTGGCCTGGGAAAGCAGTGGAAGATGGCCCAAGGCCTTGGACCCCTGCACCTGCGTGGGAGACCTGGAAGAAGCTCCTGGCTCCTGGCTTTGGATCAGCCCTAGTCTGGCAGTTGTGGCCATCTGGGGAGTGAACCAGCAGATAGAAGACCTCTCTCTCTCTCTCTCTCTCTCTCTCTCTCTCTCAATATATATATATATATATTTCTATCTCTATCTCTGCCTCTGTTTGTAATGCTGCCTTTCAAATAAATACATAAATCCTTTTAAAATGTGAAAAAAAATTTTTTTTGACAGGCAGAGTGGATAGTGAGAGAGAGAGAGACAGAGAGAAAGGTCTTCCTTTTTGCCGTTGGTTCACCCTCCAATGGCCGCTGCGGCCGGCGCATCATGCTGATCCGAAGCCAGGAGCCAGGTGTTCATCCTGGTCTCCCATGGGGTGCAGGGCCCAAGGACTTGGGCCATCCTCCACTGCCTTCCCGGGCCATAGCAGAGAGCTGGCCTGGAAGAGGGGCAACCGGGATAGAATCCGGCGCCCCGACCGGGACTAGGACCCGGTGTGCCGGCGCCGCAACCGGGATAGAATCCGGCACCCCAACTGGGACTAGAACCTGGTGTGCTGGTGCCGCAAGGCGGAGGATTAGCCTGTTAAGCCACGGCGCCGGCCAAAAATGTGAAAAATTTTTTAAAAATAAAGAAAAACTCTTAGCAGACAACAGAATGTCCTTAACTTGATAAAGGTTCTGTGGTAAAATCTGAGAGCAAAAATGCCCAATAAACTATTTTTTTTAATATTTGGTTATTTATTTGAACTATAGAGTTAGATGAGGGAGAGAGAGAGAGAGAGAGAGAGAGAGAGAACACTTCTATCCACTGGTTCACTTACTAAATGGCTGCAACAGCCAGGGCTGGACCAGGCTGAAGTCAGGAGCCAGGAGTTTCCTCCAAGTCTCCCACACGGTGCACGGTCCAAGCGCTTGGATCGTTTTCTGCTTGTTTTCCCAGGCACATTAGCAGGGAGCTGGATCAGAAGTGGAGCAGCTGGGACCTGAACTGGCACCCGTAGTGGATGCTGGCCTTGCAGGCAGCAGCTCTTCCCACTACTCCACAGTGCTGGCCCCGCCTAATAAACTGTAAATGCATTTTCCCTTTATCATCAGGAACAGGGCATGGGTGGTCATTCTCAAAACTAGTACCTGATATAAAACTGGCCGATGCTATCAGAAAGAAAAAGAAATGAAGTGTAAGTGGTGGAAGGAATTGCTAAAACTCATTTGCAAATGATATAAGTGACTACCTTAAAGAACCAATAAAGCGACCAGAAAAATGAATAGGATTGATTAGAGAGTTCAGGAAGGTTTCCAGATACAAGACCAACCTGTACAAGTCAAAAGCATTTCCCTACACCAGTCATAACAAATATGAAAATAGGGGCAGGCTTCTGGTACAACGGTCAAGGTGCTACTTGGGACACCTGCAGCCCATAGGGGAGTGCTTGGGTGTGAGCCCCGGCTCCTCTTCCAATTCCAGCTTCCTATGTGCATCCTGGGAAGCAGCAGGTGATGGCTCAAGTACTTGGGTCCCTGCCACCCATGTAGGAAACCAGGATTGAGCCCAGCCCTGGCTTTTGCAGGCATTTGGTGAGTGAACCAGCAGATGGAAGATATCTTTCTCTCCATCTATGTCATACTGCCTTCCAAATAAATAAATGAATGCCAAAAACTTTTGGTTAAATTCATTTGTAGGTACTTTATTTTCTTTTACAAAAATTTAATTTGACATATATATATGTGTGTATTTTATATATATGTATATATATATATATATATATATAGAGAGAGAGAGAGAGAGAGAGAGAGAGAGAGAGAGAGAGAGAATCTTCCAAGCAACAGCCAGGGCTGGGCCAGGCCAAAGCCAGGAGCCAGAAAGCCCATTAGCAGGAGGCTGGATTAGAAGTACACAGTAGGGGCTGGCACTGTGGCGCAGTAGGCTAAGCCTCTGTCCATGGCTCTGGCATCCCATATGGGTGCCGGTTCGTGTCCTGGCTGCTCCTCTTGTGATCCAGCTCCCTGCAAATGTACCTGAGAAAGCAGTGGGAGATGGCCCAAGTCCTTGGGCCCCTGCACCAGCATGGGAGACCTGGAAGAAGCTCCTGGCTCCTGGCTTCGGATCGGCACAGCTCCGTTGGAGTGAAACAGTGGATGGAAGACCTCTCTTTCTACCTCTCTGTAACTCTGCCCTTCAAATAAATGAAATAAAAATCTTTTTAAAAATATTTTATTTATTTATTTGAAAGAAGGAGAGAGAGAGAAAAAAATCTTCCATAGACAGAGAGAGGGAGAGAGAGGGAAAGGTCTTCCATCGCTGGTTCACTCCTCAAACTGCCGCAACAGCTGGAACTGGGCTGATCTGAAGCCAGGAGCTTCTTCCAGGTCTCCCATGCAGGTGCAGGGGCCCAAGAACTTGGACCATCTCCTACTGCTTTCCCAGGCCATAGCAGGGAGCTGGATCAGAAGAGGAGCACCCGGGACATCAAACAGTGCCCATACAGGACATCGGCACTGCAGACAGGCTTATCCTACTACACCACAGCACCTGCCCCCAGGCGTCATGTTTTGTGGAAAGCATCTCAGGCAGTTCCTGTAGAGCGTGGCTTTGTGGGCAAGCAGAGAGGATGAAGGCTGACGTCAGAGATACAAAGGAATGACGCCGGGGTAAAGGGTGCCAGGGCAGGCGGCTAAATGTGGGTCACACAGGAGAAACCTACGAGTTAGAAGCAGAAACTGAGAAAAGGTAGGGTCTAAGGCAAGAGTGATGGGAACGTCAGGCCCTTAAGGGATATGAGGGGAGGGGACTAGAAGATGACGGAGGCTGAGAGCAGAGCACGGCAAATACGTTGGCAGGGATGTTAGGAGGCTATCAGAGCCAAGTGGAAAAAATGACATCAAGGACAGTGAGGGTGATGTCAAGAACAGAAAGGGATGTGAGAGCTAAACGGTTTCCGCGCGCAAGGGAACCAAGTGTCTCAGACGCAGGCAGGAGGCTGCCGTTAGGGGGCACCAATTGCAAAAACGTGGGCTCCATTCCCGGGCGCGCGCGGAGAGGATTGTTCCCTTCGCTGTGCCATCCCTTCCTCTCCACCCTTCCTCTGGCCTCAGCCAGTGAACACGCACGCCAGAGCACGTTGACGGGGGGGGGGGGGCGAGAGGACGTCCCGTGACGTGCACCCTACGTATGCTTTATCAGGCGTCTTCGCGCACGGCTGCTTCCCTGTTCGCTCTGCTCCCGCGAGGTGGCCATTTGCCTGCCGCTTTTCCTTTTTAATTTCTAGGTAAGCAAAGTAAATCTTGCAGAACGACTGCCTTGGTATGCTGCGGCGGCCAGGAGGAAGGGGCGCGGGTGGGTGGGGAAAGGAGCCGCCGCTGACACGTATGCTTAGGCGTTGGTCGGGGTGGAGGGCGGGTTTCGTGCGTACACCTGAAACGTCTCCGTTGTTGGGAGTTTGGCGCGCTTTATCTAAGTGCAGAGACAGGCTGCCGGCGTCCGGGGCAGTAGTGACCACACGACGGCCGGGACTCTGGGACACCCCCCCCCCGCTTCCCACGTGACCGCCGCCATCTTGTGCGGGCGCGGAGGAAAGGCGCGAGTGTTCTGAGTCTGCGCAGCAGTACAAAATGACGGGCGTGGCGCCTGGGAGGTTGTGGGCATGCGCAATGGCGGCCTTCAAATGGCGACTCCTCTAAACCGGTAGATTTTCCTTCCCTTTCAGATTGCACCCATTCATTATTTTGTTCCCTTTTGTGTATTTTTTGTGTATCTCTTTAATCCTTGGTTTGCCTAACCTTTTTTATTTTTTTATCCCCTGGTCCATTCCCTTCCCCGCAGGACTCGAACTCACTGCCATGTCCTCTGAAGAAGGGAAGTTGTTCATTGGAGGGCTCAACTTTAACACCGATGAGCAAGCGCTGGAAGACCACTTCAGCAGCTTCGGGCCTATTTCTGAGGGTGAGACTTGGAGTCGGACCCGCGATAATGGGAGCAGGTCTGGGTCCTTGCATGTCAGGGAACGTTAAGTGAGGACCCAGACGTTCGATTTATCCTTCTCCATCGTTCCTAGGCCTGAGGTGTAAATTTCGGAGAACTCCGTGAGATTGTGTTGGTCCCTACTTTGCAGGCCACCCTCATCACCGTCTTTCCCCATCTCTCTCCTCCTGCAGTGGTGGTTGTCAAGGACCGGGAGACTCAGCGATCCCGGGGTTTTGGCTTCATCACCTTCACAAACCCAGAGCACGCCTCTGACGCCATGAGAGCCATGAATGGAGAGGTGAGGCCTTCTACCTGCAGAGGGGCCCTGTCCCCGTCTGCCACTCCTCCGTTCCTTCTGTTTTTCCCTCTGTGTCTGCTAGGGGCAGCGTGGCCACCAAGCCCCGCAGTGCCCACTCACAGGAGCGTGACTGCCTTCTGTTCTAGGGGGTGGAGGGCAGCGGCACACAGAGCCGGGCTGCCTGGGAGGCGACGACTGGTCCTGCATGAGGCCGAGAAGCCACCTGTGGATGGTTGACCTGCCCTGGGCTTAGGTAGTAGAGTCTGCAGACCTGTGGGCCTGGCCCGGAGAGGACCTCGTGAGTCTTCTGGGATGGACTCGGAAGCCTCAAACCAAGAGAGGTGTCTGTCTAGCCCTAATAGTCGGGCAGCTTAGAGGAGTGGGGAGGAGAACTCAGCCTGAGTTCAGTCAAGATGTAAGTAGTGGCAGGGGGAACACGGTGGATACAGGTCATTTTGTGGGATGCTGTAGCTCCTGATGAAGCCATTCTGGTCAAAGGAGCTTGTTCTGGAACATGGCACCCAGAACCTGGTGCCTAGCAGGCATTTCTGGGCTCTTGCGCCCACCTGCCCGTGCCCGCTCTGAGCTCGCCACTGCCCTGACTGACTGCCAATCCGCCCTCCTTGTGTCTCCCTGCCACGCCTAGTCCCTGGATGGTCGGCAGATCCGCGTGGACCACGCAGGCAAGTCTGCCCGGGGAACCAGAGGGGGTGCCTTTGGGGCCCATGGGCGTGGTCGCAGCTACTCCAGAGGTAAGTGTGTAGTCAGTTTGATCCTGGCGTGTGGGGCATCCACCTGTTAGTGCCGTGTGTCTGGGCAACTGCTGCTTAAATATTTCTCGCCCGCTGTAGGTGGTGGGGACCAGGGCTATGGGAGCGGCAGGTATGAATCGCGACCTGGAGGATATGGATACGGATATGGACGGTCCCGGGACTATGGTGGCAGGTTGGTAGTCGGGGTGGGGTGGGGTGGGGTGCTCTGCTCCTCTGTCCATAAGTGCTCAGCTGCCTGGGGATTCGCACGCCTGTCACACCTAGGTGTTACTAGTGTGCACTAAGGACGGGTATGAACTACAACATTTTGTGTTACGTAATACATTGTGTGGTCATTTGATTGCACCAGGACTGAGTGGTAATGCTTTTGTGTGGATTGTGCTGTGTTTGATTGGTGACTCTAGTGCACCAAGCGTGATAGAATTTAATACGGTAACTTGTATGCATGAAGCTGTGTTCCCTAGACATAAACTTCAAGTTGCTGTGTCCCGTTTTACGCATTCAAAGTTAACGTGACATACATAGCTGTGTATAATGTTCGTGTAAAGCTCACGTACTTTTCCCCAGAAGCCAGGGTGGTTACGACCGCTACTCAGGAGGAAACTACAGGGACAATTATGACAACTGAGATGCAGTGTGTGCCCATACCGTAGGTGAGGCCTGGACGTGGGCAGTGAGCAGACCTGCGTCTGTCGAACCCTGCTGTGCTTCTCTCTGCTTTCCTTCTAGACTGTTAGCATTTCTTCCCTCGCATCCCTCACCCACCCAGCATCTCTGGGCCTTTTTTGCTTGCAGTGCATGTCAGGGTTGGTCTGCTTTGGGGGAGATTCTGAACCCGTTTTAATCCTCTACTCTTGGGGTTGGGAGTAAGGGGTATGTCCCCAGTGTCCAGCCCTCAGCATCTTTATCACCTCTGGGAGGTGAGTATACTGTCAGCCTGCTGCTGCCAGAGATAATTCTCCCCCTTCTTACTGTTCTCAGATACACAAGGAATAACACTTCTGATCCAGGATCATCCTTCCAAACGTCTATTTATAACGATTTTTTTTTTTTTTTGGAGCTGCACTGAAACATCTTAGTATATCAACTTCTATTTTTGAATTGAGCTCCCAGGGTAGCTTGTTAAAGACCTTTTAGAAAGCTCCATGTTTTATTGTAAAAATTTTTTTCTCCCATTTAAAGATAATAGGACATTGGCAGGGCCTGAGTATTTTTCTTTTCACTACTTTATTAGTTTAGGCTCTCAGGATTATTGCTTCTGGCCAAAAAAAACCAATTTGGTCAGACTTTTATTTTTTTATTTGTATCTAAAAATGTTTTTAAAAATCTTATACAATGTTTATCATAGGAAGCAATTTCCAAACACTTAAGAAATCTGCATCAACATAATTTTAGGACCTTTTTTACGTTGCCAAGGTTATAGAGAAGAGCTTCTTCGAAATGTTGGTAAATGTCTTTTTTTTTTAAATGGTGGAAGAGAAAAAAAGTATTCTGTTGTGTCTCATGATGTTTAGGATGTTCTTCATTAAGATGAATAAAAGTTGAAACCTGAAAACAAATGCTGTTTCTTTATTCAGCCAAGTTTGTAATTTCAGAGCCGATCCAGGAGGAAGGAAACTTGGGGGGAAATTCGGTAGGCAAGTGAGCATGGACTACCAACAGGATAGAGACCTCAAGTTTAAGGTTTATTTTACTTGAAAGAGTTAAGAGGCAGAGACAGATCTACCATCCACTGGTTCACTCCCCAAATGGCAGCAGCAGTTGGAGCTGGGCAGATAGAAGCCAGGAGCCTTCTGCCAAGTCTGCCACGTGGATGCAGGGGCCCAAGCACTTGGGCCATCCTCCACTGCTTTCCCAGGTGCATCAGTAAGCTGGATCATGAGTGGAGCAGTGGGGGCTCACACATGGCTGCTGGTGCCAGAAGTGGCAGCACTGATAAGCCTGGGAAAGCAGCAGAAGGCCTGAGCATGTGGGCCCCTGCTGCCCACTTGGAAGACCCAGATGGAGTTTATATCTCCTGGCTTCAGCGCAGCCATCTGGGGAGTGAACCAGCAGATGGAAGATTCTGCCTTTGTCTAACTCTGCCTTTCAAATAAATCTTTTCTTAAAAAAAGTGTATACTTCCAAACACACAAGACTTACAATGTCTTAATTCTTGACACTATTCTGAATAGACTTTTTTTTTTTTGACAGAGTGGACAGTGAGAGACAGGTCTTCCTTTGGCATTGGTTCACCCTCCAATGGCCGCCGCGGCCAGCACACCACACTGATCAGGAGCCAGGTGCTTCTCCTGGTCTTCCATACTGGTGCAGGGCCCAAGCACTTGGGCCATCCTCCACTTGCACTCCCAGGCCACAGCAGAGAGTTGGCCTGGGAGAGGGGCAACCGGGACAGAATCCGGCGCACTGACCAGGAGTAGAACCTGGTGTGCTGGCACCGCATGGCAGAGGATTAGCCTATTGAGCCACGGTGCCGGCCTGAATAGACATTTCTAATATACCATTGAAGAGTCCTTTAAGTTCTTGCATCCTTTTACTCATACTGAAGGCTGGAAAACCAGCATGTGAGTTGAACTGTAAAGTAAAAAGTCAGCAGGTCCATCCTACCAAGAAAACATTTGGCAAAAAGGAAAGCAAGTGTAGCAGAGGGGTGTAGGGACAGGAATCCCCACATCAACTTGTGCCATCCAGAGGTCATGAGACCTGGTTGCTTTGGATGCTGCTTTGAACGCTACAATACCTGAAGTGCGCAGTGCACAAGACAGAATTTGCTACTTGCTTTACCAAAAGTGTTTTTGGGGCTGGTATGGGCCCGGTTCAAGTCCTGGCTGCTGCACTTCCAGACTGGCTCCTTACTAATGTGCTTGGGCCCCTGCACCCACGTGGGAGAACTGTAAAAAGCTTCTGGGTCATGGCTTCAGCCATTTGGGGAGTAAACCAGCAGATGGGAGATTCATTCTCCTGTCTTTCAAATAAATGAATATATATATTTTTGACAGAGTGGATAGAGAGAAAGGTCTTCCTTTTTGCTGTTGGTTCACCCTCCAATGGCCGCTGCTGCCGGCGTATCATACTGATCCAAAGCCAGGAGCCAGGTACTTCTCCTGGTCTCCCATGCGGGTGCAGGGCCCAAGGACTTGGGCCACCCTCCACTGCCTTCCCGGGCCACAGCAGAGAGCTGGCCTAGAAGAGGGGCAACCGGGATAGAATCCGGTGTGCCGGCGCCGCAAGGCGGAGGATTAGCCTGTTAAGCCACGGCGCCAGCCGATGAATAATTTTTAAACAGCCACTTTTCTGGGATATGCGAGGGCCCCCAGATGGATTTATTCCAAGGTGTAGGAAATGAATCCAGGGGCCGGTGCCTGCGGTACTGGCATCCCATATGGGCACTGGATCAAACCTGGCTGCTCCACTTCCGATCCAGCTTTGCTGTGGCCTGGGAAAGCAGTGGAAGATGGCCCAAGTCCTTGGGCCCCTGCACCCCTGCGGGAGACCCAGAAGAAGCTCCTGGCTTCGGATCAGCACAACTCTGGTGCAGCCATTTGAGCAGTGAACCAGCGGATGGAAGACCTCTCTCTGCCTGTCTCTGTGTAACTCAGACTTTCAAATCAATAAACCTTTTTAAAAAATGAATCCAAAGCAGACACATAAAGTGCAAGAATAAGAGCAAGGCTTATTTAAAGAGTACACACTCAACTAAATATGGGCAACCTTGGAGGAGGATCTTGCACCACCCCAGTTCAGTAATCCCCTTTATGTTGTAAGATGCAGTTCCCTAATTTAATATACAAAGGTGGTGGAATTTGGGTGGGGTTAAGTGCTCCTGGTGATCTCTGGGAAGGTTTTGTGGGTGGAGCTCAGCACGTGTTAATTATGGTGTCTTGTGTGATGGAGGTGGCTCAGGTATATCGTGGGAAAGTGGATATGCCGAATTTGCATGGAATGGGGTGGAGTTTTTCAGCAGTGCAGGGTCTATGTAGAGAGACTGCTGGAAGTCTTGGTGTCTTGTCGCTCACTGCCCATTCATCCCACATCATATACATTATCAATTTCCCTGACTGGTCCACTGAGGCTTAATTCCTACAGAAACGTTTACTTGGGGAATGTGCCTATTTGAGAATGCAAGTTTATCTACTCTTCACCCAGTAGACTTTTTTTTTTTTTCAGATTGATTTATTTGAAAGCTGGAGTGACAGAAATAGTTTCCCCAAACCAGTTCACTCCCCAAATGGCCACAACACCTAGAGCTGGACCAGGCTGAAGTCAGGAGTCAGGAACTCCATCTGGGTCTCCCACATAATCCGCAGGGGCCCATGGACTTGGGCTATCTTCTAGTGCCTTCTCCAGAGCGTTAGCAGGGAACTGGATTGGAAGTAGAGTAGGCAGGATTCGAACTGGCACTCTGATATGAGATGTGGGCATCCTTAGCAGTGACTTAGTTCACTGCACCACAACACCCACCCTTTATAAGACTTATTTATTTGAAATGCAGAGAGAGAGAGAGCTTCCATTCACTGGTTCAGTCCCCAAATGGTTTCAATGTCCGGGGCTGAGCCAGGCTGAAGCCAGAAGCCAAGACCTCCATCTGGATCGTCCACATGAGTGCAGGGGCCCAAGTAATTGGGCCATCTTCCACTGCTTTCTCAAGTACATTAGCAGCAAGCTGGATCTGAAATGGAGCATCCAGGTCTGGAACCAGCGCTCATATGGGATGTCGGTTTAACCTGCTGCACCACAATGCCAGCCCCCACCCTGCCTTTTGACTTTTTTAAACACAACTGTTGGAGCAGGCATGAGATGGCATGTCATGGTGGTTTTGATTTGCATTTCCCTAATAGTGATGTTGAGCGGCTTTGCATGTACTTGTTAGCCACTGGTATGTTTTTGGAGAAATGTCTATTAATGTCCCTTGCCTGTTTTTCAATCGGATCATTGTTGTATGGATGGATGATAGATGGATAGATGGAGTTCATAAGCCATGGTATTTACTAGTATAAGTTCCTTATATTTGGGGGGATATTAACCTCTTACCAGATAAGTAGCTTGCAGATGTTTTCTCCTATTCTGTAGGTTGCCTTTGCATTTTGTAGATTGTTTCCTTTGCTGGACAGGAACATTATTTGTATGCTCACTTAGGAGGTTTTGCTTTTATTACCTGTGCTTTTGGTGTCGTGTCCAAAAAAAAAATCATTACCAACACTAATGTCTTAAGAGCTTTTTGCCTTTTTTTTTTCCCCTGGAGGGAGACTTATGGTTTTTTTTTAAGTAAATTTTTATTTAATAAATATAAATTTTAAAAGTACAACTTTTGGATTATAGCGGATTTTCCCCCCATAACCACCCTCCCACCCACAAACCATCCCATCTGCTACTCCTTCTCCCATCCCATTCTTCATTAAGATTTTTTTTTTTTTGACAGGCAGAGTGGACAGAGAGCGAGAGAGACAGAAAGGTCTTCCTTTGCCTTTGG
Organism: Lepus europaeus; assembly: GCF_033115175.1. Taxonomy (NCBI): domain Eukaryota; kingdom Metazoa; phylum Chordata; class Mammalia; order Lagomorpha; family Leporidae; genus Lepus; species Lepus europaeus. The sequence continues at coordinate 101,261,587 of NC_084850.1, read as the reverse complement.
TTCACCCTCCAATGGCCGCCGAGGCCGGCGCACCACACTGAACCGAGAACCGAAGGCAGGAGCCAGGTGTTCATCCTGGTCTCCCATGGGGTGGAGGGCCCAAGGACTTGGGCCATCCTCCACTGTACTCCCGGGCCATAGCAGAGAGCTGGCCTGGAAGAGGGGCAATCGAGACAGAATCTGGCGCCCTGACCGGGACTAGAACCCGGTGTGCCAGCGCCGCAGGCAGAGGATTAGCCTAGTGAGCCGCGGCGCTGGCTCTAAGATTTATTTTTAAATATCTTTATATACAGATGATAGACTTAGTATATACCTCCCTCCCTCCCTCCCTCAATCCCTCCTCCCCTCCCACTGTGTCTTCTGCCTTTCAAATAAATAAAAATAAATTTGAAAAATTAAGTTATAGGGGCTGGCACTGTGGCACAGCGGGTTGAAGCCACAGCCTGCAATGTCAGCATCCCATGGGGCACAGGTTCAAGTCCTGGTTGTTCCACTTCCAATCCAGCTCCCTGCTAACTTGCCTGGGAACACAGCAGAAGATGGCCCAAGTGCTTAGGCCCCTGCACCCATATGGGAAACCCAGAAGTTCCAGACTCCTGGATTCAGCCTGGCCCAGAACCAACTGTTGCGGGCATTTGGGGAGTGAACCACAGAATGGAAGACAGATCTCTGTCTCTCCTCCTCTTTCTCTCTCTTTCTATAACTCCATCTTTGAAATAGATAAATTTTTTAATTGTGAAATCTGTTTTTTAAAAGATTTATTTATTTGAGAGACAGAGAGTTACAGAGAGGTGGAGGCAGAGAGAGAGAGTAGTCTTCTGTCTGCTGGTTCATTCCCCAAAAGGCTACAATAGCTGGAGCTGGGCCGATCGGAAGCCAGGAGCTTCTGAGTCTTCCCACATGGGTGCAGGGCCATCTTCCACTGCTTTCCCAGCCCATAGCAGAGAGCTGGATTGGAAGAGGAGCAGCCAGGACTCAAACCGGCACCATGTGGAGTGCCAGCACTGCAGGCGGTGGCTTTACCTGCTATGCCACAGCACTGGCCCCAAATAAATCCTTTTTAAAAATTAAATTATAGGGGCCGGCGCTGTGGTGTAGCAGGTAAAACTGCCACCTGCAGTGCCAGCATCCCATATGGACGCCGGTAGTCCTGGCTGCTCCTCTTCCAATCCAGCTCTCTGCTGTGGCCTGGGAAAGCAGTGGAAGATGGCCCACGTCCTTGGGCCCCTGCACCCACGTGGGAGACCCGGAAGAAGCTCCTGGCTCCTGGCTTCAGATCGGCGCAGCTCCAGCCATTGTGGCCCACAGGGGAGTGAACCAGCAGATGGAAGACATCTCTCTCTCTCTCTCTGCCTCTCCTTCTCTCTCTGTGTAACTCTGACTTTCAAATAAATAAATAAATCTTTAAAAAATTAACTTATAATAGAAAACTGTGAGTGGTGTAGTTTGTTCAGCTGCCACAGTGGCATGGGTGGGGCGCAGCTGTCAGCTCTGTCAGGTGACAGTCCACAGCTACAGGCAGTTCTACTTGAAAGGCCCCAGGAAACCCTGTTGTAAACATGTAGGCATCTACTTGACCTCTGACATTGATTGGTTCATTACGTTGGTATTTTCCACATACTGGTCCTGGAACCCCCCGCTCCCTGATTTCCCTCCCCAGTCACAGCCCTCTGTTTGCCCAGCAGCAGAAGTCACGCCTTCCCTTCTCTAAAACCTAGGACTTTGAAAAACCTTGGTCTCCTTGCCTGAAACACAGGGATGATAAAGGCGGCCCATGAAAGGAGCTATGCTGTGGGAAACAGCAGCACAGCGCCTGCTAGTGGTCATGGAGTAAATGGCAGCATGTGTTGTGTGTTGTCATGTCATACTACCAGGAACAGGGTGACACCTATGACAGCTCTTTCTCTCAGGATTCATGTATTGCTGGGGTCTACTTACAACAAACTAAAAGAAGGACCGGCGCTGTGGCGCAGCAGGTTAAAGCCCTGGCCTGAAGTGCCGGCATCCCATATGGGCACCAGTTCGAGTCCTGGCTGCTCCACTTCCCATCCAGGTCTCTGCCTATGGCCTGGGAAAGCAGTGGAGGACAGTCCAAGTGTTTGGGCCCCTGCACCCACATGGGAGACCTGGACACAGCTCCTGGCTCCTGGCTTTGGATCAGCGCATTTGGGGGGTGAGCCAGCAAAAGGAAGACCTCTCTCTCCCTCTCTATAACTCTGCCTTTCAAATAAATAAACGAGTCTTTAAAAGTAAAGAAAGTAAAAAGAAACCCAGTATAATGTAACACCGGGGAGTGGGCTGCCTCGAGGGAAATAGAGCAGCACGGAGCTGGTCTGAGGGAATGGCTCCAGTGTGGTGTCCTGGCTACCTTGTCTCCGCACAGGCCACGTAGATAAGCTCATCTCAGTGTTGGCAGGACACACTGTGCTCATCAGGACAGGCCGCAGCCTGTGAGGAGCCAGCGCGAGGCCGTTGGCCATTTGCCGTTCATCTCACATTTACCAAGGAGGCTGTCATGAGATGGTTCCCTCTCGCCTCCTAAGGTTCTGGGCAGGTCTGAGGTGTTCTGGTCGTCTTCGCCCCGACTCTGTGCTGGAGAAATGCGTAGCTGCAGCATGAACTTAGCTGCTTGGCAGACAATGTCCTAACATCTGCCATGCACTCCTTCAGCCCCTTTTATCGCCATGTTGGCTGACACAGGAGACATGAGCGGGAACCTCTCTGTTTTTGGTGCCTATGTAACATTTGACTATACCAAGGGCTCATTTTTTACATATTATTTATTTGAAAGGCAAACATACAGGGAGGGGGGAGATTTTCTATCCCACTGGTTCATTCCCCAAATGGTTGCAACATCCAGGGCTGCACCAGGCCAAAGTCAGGAGCCTGGAACCCCATCCAGTTCTCCCACGCAGGTAGCAAGCACCCAAGTACTTGGACCATTGTTTGCTGCTTTCCCAGGTGCACTAGCAGGGAGCTGGATGAGAAGCAGAGCAGCTGGGACTCAAACCACTGCTCATATGGGATGGTGGCATTGCAGGTGGGGGCCTAACATGTTACACCAGTGTGCTGATCTTAAGGGCTCATTTCTTTTCTGGTCATATCTGTCAACCTTAGCTTGCCTCAACACATGGGAAAAGAGAATTGTAGGCAGAAGGTAAAGCAAGTAGGTGCAAAGACTGAGGAAGGAGCTTGCTTGGTGTGTGTCAGGAATAACAGCAAGGAGGTCAGCAGGGCAGGTGCAGAGTGAGTGACAATGCTAGGGATAGGAGGGGAGGTTGGTGAGGTTCTGGAGGGCCTGTAGGCCATGGAGAAGAACCTGGCTTTTTCTCTGAGAGATGGGAGCCAAGCAGAGGGCTGTGGGTCAGCGTGGTTTGTACTAGATTCCTTCTGGCTGCCCAGAGGCAGATAGGGGAGCTGTGTCAGGACAGAAGTCAAGACCAGTGATGGCGATAGCCACAGTGCACATGGGAGAGGAGAGGTCAGGTTCTGGTATCTTCTGAAGGTGGAGTTGGCAGGGTTTGCTGAGGGGAGTTGGGGGACAGAAAGTACTTACTGTGATGTGCACTAGAGGGGCCCACACAAAGTAACTTGGTGGCAGGTGTCAGCGTAGGGGTTAAAGAGGAAGGATTGTGGAACCAGGTGGCCAGGCTGTGACTCTTCAAGTCCATTGCTTATCTGATGTGTGCGCATGGGCAGGTCGCATCACCACTCTGCCTGCATTTTCCCATCTACGACAACAGATGGTGATAGCACCAACTTCACAGGGTCATTGTGAGGATTCAACCAGGTTTTCTATTTGGATCAAGTGCTTAGAACAATGCTTGTTGTAGGTGTTCAAAGTGCTCGTTATTAGTCTATTTCCGCAGGGTCAGGAGACGTCAGTGAAGTGAGTGTGTAGGAGGCAGCAATCCAGATACCAGAAATACTGTGCAAGGTTCAAAGCATGAGACGGGAAGCCAGTGCAGCTAGAGCCTAGTCCAGTGGCCTGAGAGCACCACCAGATGGTGTCAGACAGAAGGCTGAAAGCCATTGCCAACTTCAGGGTGGAAATGCCAGTCTGGGAGGCCAGAAGGGAGCCAGGAGTAGAAACAGATTGGGGACTGAATGCCAGAGATGTACAGACCAAGGCAGGGGCTGGGCACTGCTGCCAGCACTGCCGACTGGTTACCAGTGGAGGTGGGGGGGGGGAGGTTCTGGCACTCAGGATAAGAAACTTATTCCAGTTCTACTTCCTGCCAAAGTCCAAATACTCATTCTAATGCTTTCTGCACCTCTGGCATGGGAAGTAAACCCTTCTACAGTTCACTTTCCTTATCTTCAAAATGGGGCTGTGATGCTTATGGAGGCTCAGTGTAGCAGGTGCTGAATAAATGCAGAGTGTCAGCGCACGCTTTGTAGCATACCACAGCCTACAAGCTAGTATTTCATATGGGCTGCTCTGCTTCCCGCCCAGCTCCCTGCTAATGCACCTGGGAAAGCAGCAGAGGATGGCTCAAGTGCTTGGGCCCCTGCACCCATGGGGAGACCAGGATGAAGCTCCCGACTTCAGCCTGGCCCAGCTCTGGCCAATTCAGCCATCTGGAGGAGTGAAACAGTGGATGGAAACCCCCCCCCCTTCTAACTCTGCCTTTCAAATAAAATAAATCTTTAAAAAAGTAAATTAATGTAAAGTGTCACCACAACCAGGTGGAGCCTCACCCAGGAAAGTAAGGGTGGCTGAACGTTTGAAAAGAGGAGATGTACTTCAATATATTAGCAGAAAAAAATAAGAATCAAAGGCTGGACACATTTGGGATGTAATGGCAGCATTTTAACTGCTGTACCAAATGCTCACCTCAATTTGATATCTTAATACCAGAGTGACCCCAGTCCTACCCCTCATGAATCCATGACTTCCTGCTGGTGATGAGCCTCATCAGCCAACTTATTCTCACACTCAGCAGTTGAGAGCATTGCATAGCTGGTTCCTTTTCATCCCCAGCTCACATTTATTTCTCAGCGCCCTCCCCCACTTACCGACACTAAGCAAACAGTAGGAACCAATTTCTGAAATTGTTTTCTCGGTGTTTGGCACCAGAATAGCAGCTCTATCATCTTCCTTGGCGCTGGCACATAGCAGGCACTGAAGACACCTCTCAGAAGGCTGGCTTGCTATTTCTGAGTGCTGGCGTTGCAAGAGTTCTGGTGTCGGTGTTGCAGGGGTAGTGGCAGGACACGTCTATGGCTCCAGTGGTTCTAGCCTGCATCTCATCCCTGAGAGGTGTGGCAGAATTCTCCTTTGCAGCAGAGTCTTCAGGAACAGCACAGCTTCCAGGTTCCAGCTCGGTGTGTTGCAGCTCTTCTCGGTGTTGTGGCTCTTTGTGTTCCAGCTCTCCATGCTGCAGTGTCTCCTGTTGGGTCACAGCTTCTCCTTTCTGCTGGGTTCATCGAGCATTGCAGTCCTCTGGATCACAGCTTCCCTCCTCTGCTGGATCCAGCAAGGAATACTGCAGCCTTCTGTGTTACAACTTCTCTTCTCTGCTGGGTTCTTTGTCTCGTGACCATGAGGAATGAGGCACACAAACAAGGAAGGGGTGAACAGAGTAAAGGATGTTTGTTGAAAGAAGTAGAGAAAGCTCTCCAGCAGCCTGGAGGGCCTGTCCTGCAGTTGCCTGTCCTGGAGGGCTACTTGCCCAGACCTGCTGCTCAAGAACGCCTGGCTCAGACTTTTATGTTTCTAAAGGAGGTTGACATGTATGCTCATGAGGCATTCAAGGTGAACCCATCAGAGTCTACTCAAAGTAGACTGTTTTCTATAGAAGTTTGCAGAGTGCTCAATCAGATCCATGAGGCAGACATGACAACATCTGAAGATTGCGTCTCCTCCTCCCTTGGGGCTCCTGAAGGGTTACATCATGTATATTTCTTCCTTTCCTTTCCAGGAGCCCCAAGAGCCCCTATCACTGGGAGCTACCCAAGGGGCTCGATGCAGCTTTTTCTGATTGCAGGAATCTCATTGCTAACTTGGATCATGGAGAGTTATGAAGTTCTAAGAACTTTGGCTTTGGGCCGGCGCCGTGGCTTAACAGGCTAATCCTCCGCCTTGCAGCGCCGGCACACCGGGTTCTAGTCCCGGTTGGGGCGCCGGATTCTATCCCGGTTGCCCCTCTTCCAGGCCAGCTCTCTGCTATGGCCCGGCAAGGCAATGGAGGATGGCCCAAGTGCTTGGGCCCTGCACCCCATGGGAGACCAGGAGAAGACCTGGCTCCTGGCTTCAGATCAGCACGATGCGCCGGCCGCAGCGGCCATTGGAGGGTGAACCAATGGCAAAAAGGAAGACCTTTCTCTCTTTCTCTCACTATCCACTCTGCCTGTCCAAAAAAAGGGGGGGGGGGCGCTTTGGAGACAAAGGTTTTCTTTTTTTTCCTTCTTAAGGATTTATTGAAAGAGAGGGAGAGAGAGAGAGCTATCTTCCATCTGCTGGATCACTCCCCAAAGGGCCTCCATAGCCAGGTCTGAGCGAGGCTTAAGCCAGGAGCACTGGAACTCCATCCACGTTTCCCATGTGGGTGGCTGGGATCCAAGCACTTGGTCCCTCCTCTGCTGCTGTCACAGACACATTACAATGGAGGTAGATCAGAAGTGGAGCAGGGGCCAGTGCTGTGGCATAGTGGATAAGGCTGTCACCTGCAGTGCTGGCATCCCATATGGGCAGCTGCTTTGCTTCCAATCCAGCTCTCTGCTATGGCTTAGGAAAGCAAGTCCTTGGGCCCCTGCACCCATGAGGGAGACCCAGAGGAAGCTCCTGGCTCCTGGCGCCTGGCTTCAGATTGGCCCAGCTCTGACCATTGCAGCCAGTTGGGGAGTGAACCAGCAGATGGAAGACCTCTCTCCCTCTTCCCCCCACCCTCTGCCTCTCCTTCTCTCTCTCTGTAACTCTTTCAAATAAATAAATAAATCTTAAGAAGTGGAGCAGCCAGGACTTGAACCAGCACTCCAATATGGCATTCCAGTATCTCACAGGCAGTGGCTTAACCCATTGTTCAAAATGCCAGCCCAAGGCAAGTGATTTCTCATCAGTAAAATTTAAGTTGTGCTCTCCCATCCCAATCCCCACTTGCACCATTTAGGAAGAAATTTCAGGAATGAGACAAGTGAATGAGGATTCCATATCTTCACTCCAATTATCCCTCAGCTCCAAGGCTCCTCCTATTTCCTAAGTGGCCTTGATTCTCAGTACATCCTGATCATCCCAAGCCACCTGGCTTCCCTCAAGTCATGCTCCATTTTGTCCTCTGAATTGGGCCCCACTTCCACCTGTGGTAGTCAGGAACCGCAGACGCAACCACTGTGGGCCCTGCTTTCCTTTGTGTTTCTTCCATCCACTGGCACATTCCCCAAATATCCACAAGGGCCGGGGGCAGGCCGATCCAAAGCCAGGAGCCTCTTCCAGGTCTCCCATGTGGGTACAGGGACCCAAGGTTTTGGGCCATCTTCCATTGCTTTCCCAGGTGCATTAGCAGGGACTTGTATTGGAAGTGGAGCAGCTGGGACTTGAACCAGCACCCATATAGGATGCCAGCCCCGGAGCCAGCCCCCTCCTTTGCGTTTCTAAACTCAGGGCATAGGGCCAGTGCCATGGCATAGAGGGCAAAGCTGCCACCTACAGTGCTGGCATTTCATGTGGGTACCAGTTCAAGTCCCAGATGATCCTCTTCTGATCCAGCTCTCTGCTATGGCCTGGGAAAGCAGTGGAAGATGGCCCAAGTGCTTGGACCCCTGCACCCACTTGGGAGACCTGGAAGAAGCTCCTGGCTTCCCACAGGCCCAGCTCCAGCCATTGCAGCCATCTGGGGAGTGAACCAGCGGGTGGAAGACTCTCGCTCTCACTCTGCCTCTGCTTCTCTGTAACTGCCTTTGAAATAAATCTTAAAAACACACACACACACACACACACAAAACGGCACCATGGTGTAGTAAGTTAATCCTCTGCCTGCAGAGCCAGCATCCCATAGGGGCACCGGGTTCTAGTCCCGGCTGCTCCTCTTCCAATCCAGCTCTCTGCTGTGGCCCAGGAAGGCAGTGGAGGATGACCCAAGTGCTTGGGCCCCTGCACCCGCATGGGAGACCAGGGGAAGCACCTGGCTCCTGGCTTCGGATTGGCACAGCTCTGGCCATGGCAGCCATTTGGGGAGTGAACCAGTGGAAGGAAGACCTTTCTGTCTGTCTCTCCCACTCATTGTCTGTAACTCTACCTGTCAAATAAATAAAGAAAATCTTAAAAAACAAACAAACAAACAAAACCTCAGGACAGGGCGGGGGCGGGGTGTAAATGGCAAGGGGCCTGGGAAGGAAGGACCAGTCTGGGAAAGACATGGCCCCTGCCCGTGTCCTCCACAGTTGGAGTTAACTGCAGTGACTAATATTATCTTCAAAGGCCAGGTAAGCACCTGGCTTTTCTGTCCAAATCTGCTTTTGATGCTTATTTGGCTGGGGCCCTTACCTATCACTCTGGCAGTGAAATAGCCCTGGATTCTGTTAGAATGAATGGGACTTGTGGTCCCCCATGGCTGAAGCTTTGTTTCTAGATGTCTTGATTGTAACCAAGGTCCCTCACAACCTGGAGAAGCTGCTTCTAGTGACTTGGCACCCCCCAGGCCTGTGAGCCACCTTCTGCCCCTCCATTGACCTGCTGTGTCTTTACTAAATCCATTTTCCTTTCCTTTTCCCCATTCTCAGTAACAAAAGCTAACTGCTGATCTTGTGACTAATAAAAGTGTCTGTTCAAGTCAACAGATAAATAATGCTTGTTTGAGAATTCCAGAAACTGGCCTTAAGAAAGCTGGCTAAGGTGCAAAGTAATCAGCCCAGCCCAGTCAGCAGGACCACAGGCTTGGATCTGGCACTGTAGAGAAAGACTGGCAGAAACAGCACACCCCAGATAAGGAAGAGCTTTACAACCACAGCCCAAACAACCAAGCTTCCTATCAGAGAGGCTCCACGGAATGGTGCCACAATGACGGGAAGAATTTCCTCTCCTGCGTACCTTTAACGTAGGGCAATCTGTAGTTCCTACAGAAGTTTTGATTTCCTTTCCTTTACTGGACTGGTTGGATGTCAAGGCATTAGCCTGCCACCTCCCAGGTTGCTAGCAGCCTGAGTAAACTTTTCTCCCCAAATCCTTGTCCTGATTTACGAGATTCTTTTTCTTTTAAAAAGATTTGTTTGAAAGGCAGAATGACAGAGGGAGAAACAGAGAAAGAGGTCTTCATCCTCTGGTTCACTCCCCAGATGGCTGCAAAGCCCAGGACTGGACCAGGCTGAAGCCAGGAAACAGGAATTCCATCTGGGTCTCCCATGTGGGTGGCAGGGGCCCAGTAATTGGGCCATCTTCTGCTGCTTTCCCAGGTGCATTAGCAGGCAGCTGGATAGAAAGCAGAGCAGCGGGGACTAACTGGCACTTAGATATAGGATGCTGGTGTCACAGGTGGCAGCTTAACTTGTTGTGCCACAGCATTGGCTCTAGTATCCTCTTTTTATAAAAAAAATTTATTATTCATTTTGAAAGAGTTACAGACAGAAAGGGAGAGACAGAGATCTTCCATCCACTGGCTCACTCCCCAGATGGTCATCTGGGGATCAGCCTGTGCTGGGCCAGACTGAAGGCAGGAGCCAGGAGTCCCACCTAGATCCCCAGCGTGCATGGCAGGGACCCAAACACTTGGGCCATCCTCCATGACCTTTCCCAGGGCATCATCAGGGAGCGGGGCTGGTAGCAGAGCAGCTGGGACATATCCCAGCAACCACTGGGGATGCTGGCATCATAGGTTTCTCCTGCTATGCCACAATACCAGCCCCATTAACCTTTTTTTTTAATAAGTTTTATTAGTACATTTTAGAATTATTTTTATTTAGTTATGTATTTATTTGAAAGGCAGAGAGAGATCTTTCCTCTGCTGGTTCATTCCCCAAATGGCCACAACGGGGGTTGGGCCAGGCAAAAGCCAGAAGCCAGGAACTCCATCTGGGTCTCCCATGTGGGTGTCAGAGGCCTAAGTACTTGGGCCATCCTCTGCTGCTTTCCTAGGAGCATTAGCAGGAAGCTGGATCAGAAATAGAGTAGCCAGGGCCAGCACTGTGGTATAGTTGGTAAAGTTTCTGCCTGCAATGCCGGCATCCCATATGGGTGCCGGTTCAAGTCCTGGCTGCTCCACTTCCGATCCAGCTCTCTGCTATGGTCTGGGAAGCAGCAGAAGATGGTCCAAGTGTTTGGGCTCCTGTACCCACGTGGGAGACCCAGAAGAAGCTCTTGGCTCCTGGCTTTGGATGGGCCCAGCTCCGGCAATTGGGACCATTTGGGGAGTGAACCAGCTGTTGGAAAACCTCTCTCTCTCTCTTCCTCCCTCCCTCCCTCTCTGCAACTCTGCCTTTAAAATAAATAAATAAATCTGTAAAAAAAAAAAATAGAGTAGCCAGGACTTGAACCATCCCTCTATGATATGGGATGCTGGCTTTCCAAGAGGCTTAACTCACTGTGCCAAAATGCAGCCAGCCTGCATTCTTTGGGACAATGAATTGGATGTGGGTTTGATAACACTGCCACTTACAAAGACAAATCTTCTCTTTCTCCAAAGCTCCCAGCTGAAAGTGCTTTCTGCTATCAGCTTATTGTTCAAACCCATTTTAATCTAATGAGAGTAGGCGAATGAGTTTAAAACCTGAACAATTCAAAGCATACAAGTGGTAGCTGTGGTCATTCTTAATTGCATGATTTCTGCACCAGAACTACCTCTGGGAGGTGAATATGTTTTGGGGGAGTTTCTTAAAAACTGGATAGTAGGCAACACTGACTGGGTATTTACTCTGTTCCCGATGCGAGACTAAGCTGTACATGACTAGCTCATTCAGTCTTCACGCCAACCCTATGAGATGCTTTTCTTTCAGATGAGAATCTGAGCCACAGCCAGATTATACGACTTACCTGAAGCCATATAACTCACCGTTGGCAAAGCCTTTGCCAGTGGCCAAGTTATACTGCCTCTGAAAACAGATTATATTGCTCTTAAAAACAGCAACGTTCGGCCGGCGCCGTGGCTTAACAGGCTAATCCCCCGCCTTGCGGCGCCGGCACACCGGGTTCTAGTCCTGGTTGGGGCGCCGGATTCTATCCTGGTTGCCCCTCTTCCAGGCCAGCTGTCTGCTATGGCCCGGCAAGGCAGTGGAGGATGGCCAAGTCCCTGGGCCCTGCACCCATATGGGAGACCAGGAGAAGCACCTGGCTCCTGGCTTCGGATCAGCGCGATGTGCTGGCCGCAGCGGCCATTGGAGGGTGAACCAACGGCAAAGGAAGACCTTTCTGTCTGTCTCTCACTATCCACTCTGCCTGTCAAAAAACAAACAGTAACGTTCACGCTACAGATGTAGTAAACATTTGGTGTGTGTTACTCATACTTACCCTTTCATTAGATTGTTTTCTATATAACATCTTACGGCCTTATAGGCTGAATTTTTAAAATAACATTTGAGGAGCAGGTATCTAGTGCAGCTGACTGGGACACCTGCATCCCATATCGGAGGGCTTCACTTCAAGCCCCGGCTCTGCTCTCTCATCCAGGTTCTTGTTAATGCACACGTGAAGGGCAGCAGGCAATGGTTCAAGTACTTAGGTCCCTGCCAACCATGTATGAGACCTGGATTGAGTTCCAGGATCCTGGCTTCAGCCTGGCCCAGACCTGGCTGTTGTGGGCACTTGCGGAATGAACCAGTGCATGGAAAATTTCTCTTTCTCTCTGCCTTTCAAACAATTAAAACAATTTAAAATAATGTTTCAGATGTTAATATATAAATATTGTAAAAACAACAACAAAAGATCTCATTCCAACAGTGAGACAGTAAATCCCTGGGGAATCTTGGACTCTCCTGTGATTTCCTCCCTTCCTCCCATCCTGTTGGAGGCAGACGGGGTGGAATGAAGGACACAGCTCTGTCCAGGGAGGGTAGAAATGAATGGAAAAGACATGTATCACATCCTTTTTGGTGGAAAAAGGACATGGAAATAAACCCAATGCTGATCACAAATATGGGACCAGTTTAGTGTCACCCTTGAACTCCCTGGCCTTTAGGTGTCCTCATCTGTAAAATGGGGTTAACAGTAGGCCCCACAACACTTATTAAAAGTAGATGCATCAGGGCCGGTGCTGTGGCTCAGCGGGTTAACGCCCTGGCCTGAAGCACCGGCATCCCACATGGGCGCTGGTTCAAGACCCAACTGCTCCACTTCCAATCCAGCTCTCTGCTGTGGCCTGGGAAAGCAGTAGAAGATGGCCCAAGTGTTTGGGCCCCTGCACCCATGTGGAAGACCCAGAAGAAGCTCCTGGCTCCTGGCTTCGGATTGGCACATCTCTGGCAGTTGCGGCCATCTGGGAAGTGAACCATTGGATGGAAGACCTCCCTCTCTGACGCTCCTCTCTGTGTAACTCTCACTTTCAAATAAATAAATAAATCTTTTTCTTTTCTTTTCTTTTTTTTTCTTTTTTTTTTTTTGACAGGCAGATTTAGACAGTGAGAGAGAGAGAGAGACAGAGAGAAAGGTCTTCCTTTACCGTTGGTTCACCCTCCAATAGCTGCTGCGGCCGGCGCGCTGCGGCTGGCGCATCGCTCTGATCCGAAGCCAGGAGCCAAGTGCTTATCCTGGTCTCCCATGCGGGTGCAGGGCCCAAGCACTTGGGCCATCCTCCACTGCACTCCCGGGCCATAGCAGAGAGCTGGCCTGGAAGAGGAGCAACCGGGACAGAATCCGGCGCCCCAACTGGGACTAGAACCCGGGGTGCTGGCGCTGCAGACAGAGGATTAGCCTACTGAGCCGCGGCGCCAGCTAAATAAATAAATCTTAAAAAAAAAAAAAAAGTAGATGCATCAGGGTCAGCGCTGTGGCACAGCGGGTTAAAGCCACAGCCTGCAGTGCTAGCATCCCATATAGGCGCCAGTTTGAGTCCTGGCTGCTCCACTTCTGATCCAGCTCTCTGCTATGACGTGGGCACGCAGTAGAAGATGGCCCAAGTCCTTGGACCCCTGCACCCACATGGGAGACCTGGAAGATACTCCTGGCTCCTGGCTTCGGATCAGCCCAGCTCCAGCCATTGTAGCCATTTGGAGAGCGAACCAGTGGATAGCAGATCCCTTTCTCTCTTTCTCTTTCTCTCTCTCTCTGCCTTTCAAATAAGTAATAAATCTGTTTTTTTTAAGTGCATGAGAAATGTATTGGGAATTTCAATTTAAAGAAAAAAGTAGATGTATTAGGTCCAGTGCTGTGGCGCAGCTGGTTAAGGCCCCGGCCTGTGGCACCAATATCCCATCTAGGTGCTGTTTCGGGTCCTGGCTGCTCCACTCCCAATCCAGTTCCCTGCTGATGCACATGGGAGGGCAGTGTAGGATGGCCCAGGTCCTTGGGCCCCTGCACCCATGTGGGAGACCCAGGGGAGGCTCCTCGCTTTGGATCAGTGCAGCTCCAGCTGTTGTGGCCCTTTGGGAAGTGACCCAGCAGATGGAAGACCCCTTTCTCTGTCTCTACCTCTCTCTGTGGCTCTGTCTTTCAAATAAATAAAATAAACCTTTTTTTTTAAAAAAAAAGGTGGATCAATGCATAGAAATCACCTTGGACAGTGCCTAGCACATTCATTACCCAATGTTAGTGGTTCTTGTGAAGGTTACACATTTACCTTGAAATACAGTTCATTCTTTAGCAACCATGTTACAGAAGACTATTTAATATTGCCGGCGCCGTGGCTTAACAGGCTAATCCTCCGCCTTGCGGCGCCGGCACACCGGGTTCTAGTCCGGGTCGGGGCACCGATCCTGTCCCAGTTGCCCCTCTTCCAGGCCAGCTCTCTGCTGTGGCCAGGGAGTGCAGTGGAGGATGGCCCAAGTGCTTGGGCCCTGCACCCCATGGGAGACCAGGAGAAGCACCTGACTCCTGCCATCGGAACAGTGCGGTGCTCCGGCTGCAGCGCGCCTACCGCGGCGGCCATTGGAGGGTGAACCAACGGCAAAAAGGAAGACCTTTCTCTCTATCTCCCTCTACTGTCCACTCTGCCTGTCAAAAAAAAAAAAAAAAAAAAGAAAAGAAAAAAAGAAAAGACAAGACAATGACTTACATAGACAAGGGAGATATCAATTCAATATATTGCAAGGTGATCTATTTTTGTTAGAACACAGAAAAAGGGTAACAACATTTTTGGATACATCTTCAGTTGGTGCTGTGGCGCAGCAGGTTAAAGCCCTGGCCAGAAGCGCCAGCCTCCCATATGAGCACCGGTTTGAGACCTCGCTACTTGACTTCTGATCCAGCTCTCTGCTATGGCCTGGGGAAGCAGTGGAAGATGGCCCAAGTCCTTGGGCACCTGTACCTGCGTGGGAGACCCAGAAGAAGATCCTGGATCCTGGCTTCAGATCAGCGAAGCTCCGGCCATTGTGGCCCATTGGGGAGTGAACCAGTGGATGGAAGACGCCCCATTCTCTCTCTGTGTAACTCTGACTTGCAAATAAGTAATTAAAAAACCCCATTCCAGTTAACTGTCTTCATTATACAAATAGTGGGAAAGGGGCAGTCATTTGGTGTAGTGGCTAAGATGCCAGGTGGGATGCCTGCGTCCCATACTGAAGTGACTGCAATGAGGTCCTGGCTCCCAATTCCAGCTTCTTGCTGATGTGCACCCTGGGAGGCAGCAGTGATGGCTCAAGTATTTGCACTTCTGCCACTCATACAGGAGACCTTGTCTGAGTTCCCAGTTCCCAGGTCCTGACCGAGCTGTTATGGGAATTTGGGGAGAGAGCAGATGAGCTAGCTCGCTCTGTCTCTCCTCTTCAAATTAAAAACAAACAAAAACAATTGTTAAAATTGTTTTGAAAATGTTGTCAGTTGATATTAAGACCCAATAACAAACTACTGTGAACACTGTATTTCTTTTTTTTTTTTGGACAGGCAGAGTTAGACAGAGCGAGACAGAGAGAAAGGTCTTCCTTTGCCGTTGGTTCACCCCCCAAATGGCCGCTACGGCCGGCGCACTACACCAATCTGAAGCCAGGAGCCACGTGCTTCCTCCTGGTCTCCTATGCAGGTGCAGGGCCCAAGCACCTGGGCCATCCTCCACTGCACTCCCGGGCCACAGCAGAGAGCTGGCCTGGAAGAGGAGCAACCAGGACAGAATCCGGCGCCCCAACCGGGACTAGAACCCCGGGTGCCAGCGCTGCAGGCAGAGGATTAGCCTAGTGAGCCGCGGCGCCGGCCTGTGAACACTGTATTTCTTTTTTTTTTTTATTTTTTTATTTTTTTTTTAATTTTTTTTGACAGGCAGAGTGGACAGTGAGAGAGAGACAGAGAGAAAGGTCTTCCTTTTGCCGTTGGTTCACCCTCCAATGGCCGCCGCGGTAGGCGCGCTGCGGCCGGCGCACCGCGCTTGAACACTGTATTTCAACCTTGTAAATTGTTTATTCTGATGATGTTAAGGTGAACAGTTTGAGATGCAGCTTTCTGTTGAAGGTGAAATGAAACCTCAGATAGCCTGCTTAGACTCAAACCCCAAAAACTGTTTTCAGGAAGTATTTCCCTGCCTTTAGAGGCAAGCCTCCAGCTGTCTGGAGGCATCCAAATCCAAGCACTCCCAGTTACACACACATAACCAGGGGTGGCCGGAGGCCCATCAGTCACTGCAGAACATTCCAGGAGAGCTTTCTAGGGATCTCGGCGTGTATGATTATGTTTTATTCTAATAGTCAGTTTTGCTTGGCCAAGATAACTACTCTTTGAAAAGCCGTTTCTTTTCAGATTGTTTCTGAAAGTCGTATTTCTGATTTACAGTGAGTAATTAACTGACTCACCCCTGTCGCTGTACCCTCGTCCCGGACATTATCCTTGGGTATACTCACACAAAAAGTGCCATTCCGGAGAGCTTAGAGCCCAAGGGGTGGAGTCTCAGTCCTTGTGCCTAAGCTACCGTCCCTCAGTGCGCGTGCGAGACTCCCACGCCCTGCAAAGGGTTCCCATCGATTAGCTCTGTGCTCGGCAGCTCTTTCTGATAGCAGGCGGCCATCTTGCCTGGAGCCTGAGAAAGGGAGACGAGAGACAGAAGGAACGGGTGACAGTGGTCTCAAGGCCGCCCCGGGGGGCCTCAAGAGCCGGAGGCAGCCCCGGAGGTGGTCCTCGATCCTGGGCTATTCTCTTGGACCCGAGAAGGGAAGGCGGAGGGCGGCGGGGGCAAGATGACTGGGAGCTGTCAAGCAAGCATTGCTAGGCGGGGGAGGGGCGTTGCTATGGCGACCGGGAGGGGCGGGGTCAGGTCTGAATCGCGGCTGTGAGTCACCCCGGCGCTCCCTGGGAAGGGCAGTGCTGGGGTGATGACCATGGTAACAGCCGGGTGGGATTTCGCGACCTCCCAGCGTGAAGGGCCCCGGTTTCTATGGCAACGCTCGCTTGGCGGAAGGGGCAGAACTAGATCTCTTCGCTTGGGACGCTGACATTCCAGACATTTGTCCTGCAGGCTCCCGCGGGCGGACACGCCAGAGGAGGAGGCCGGGGAATGGCCGCGGTGTGGCAGCAAGTCTTAGCAGTGGACGCGAGGTGAGGCGTGGGGTCGGAGCCCATGGGAGCGGAACTTACTGTGGTGCATGCGCAATGGCGATAAGTGAGGCTGGGCGGAGAACTTGCCTTATGCGGCTGCGTGGGCATGCCGGAGGTGAGCTTGCGCAGTAGCAGGGTGTGGGGCACGCCCGGAGGTGGCTGGAGAGGGTTCGAAGAGCATGCTGGGAAAGTGCGCTCAGAAGTGGGCATGGGCAAAGCGGCTGCCTTTGGGAGGGGAGGATGGAACTCAGGCTGAGACATCATTCCCTTGCAGAGTTCTCTTGTACCAGCACGACCCAGGCTGACTTCACCACCAGCCGCCACTAACCCCCATTGTCCTGTCAGCCTGACTTGTCTCTGCATACTGGTCCTGTGTCCCCTGACTCAGTCGCCCCCTAGTGGCCCCAGTGGGGATCGACCCTGTATTAACTTCACCGTGCCCACTATTAGTGCCATAGACTAGCTTGTATCACCGCTGCTGATCACTCCTGCCACCCTGACCCCAGTCACGCCTCATTTTCCTCCCCTGTCCCTTTAACTGATCAAGTCCCTGTGACCTGTGCCTGCTGTCCACCCTGCCACCTGACCTCACAGGTACAACGCGTACCGCACACCAACGTTTCCACAGTTTCGGACCCAGTATATCCGCCGGCGCAGCCAGCTGCTTCGGGAGAATGCCAAGGCTGGGCACCCCCCAGCACTGCGCAGGCAGTACCTGAGGCTGAGGGGACAGCTGTTGGGCCAACGCTACGGACCCCTCTCCGAGCCAGGCAGTGCTCGTGCTTATAGCAACAGCATCGTCCGCAGCAGCCGCACTACCCTTGACCGCATGGAGGTGAGCTCTTGGACACATTACCTGCCGTGGGTCCCACATGCATCCCATCCCACTCGTGGACTTTGTAAAGATTCCTTTTATTTATTTGACAGGCATAGAGAGGGGCAGAGAGAGAGAGAGAGAGAGAGAGAGAGAGATCTATCCACTGGTTTACTCCCCAAATGCCCAGGACAGCTAGGGCTGGGCTAGGCTGAAGCCAGGAGCCTGGAATTTCATCCTGGTCTCCCAGGTGTGTGGCAGGGACCATCTTTTGCTGCTTTCTCAGGTGCATTAGCAGGGAGGTGCATCAGAAAGGGAGCAGCCAGGCTGCAGACTGGTACTTATACGGGATGGCAGTGTTGCAGGTGGCAGGTTAGACCATTGCACTACAATGCTGCCCCCACCCACTCCAGGGTCTTTTGGCAAAGCACCTGTGATGTACAATGCACTGTTCCAGTCTCTTAGCATCGGCACAAGACAGAAAGAGCATACCCAGTTAGCCAGTAAACAGATGGTAAATATGATAAACGGGCAATAAATAAGATAAACAGGTCAATAAGCATATTGCAAGCCAGCTGAGCTATCGTGGCTAGCAGTGAGACATGCTAAGATAGAAAAATAAAGTGGACTTGGGAGATTAGAAAGAATGGTATAGGAGTCGGAAGGGAAGTATTTTTTGGTGGGGTGATGAGGGAAGGTGGCTCTGCGGAGGTAACAGAGTGAGATTCGCAGGAGGTGAGAGACAGAGGCGAGTGCTTTTCCGGGGAGAGCATGTCTGTTCTGTGTTCAGAGTACACACGTTGAGTAGCTGCCGCGCAAGGACAGGGCAGAAGCTGGAAAAGGAGCCAAGGAGGCTGTGCAGGAGTGCAGGCGGGCAGTGATGGTGGCGGCCGGGCCCTGCGGCGAGAAGGGATCGGGCTGTGGTTATAGTTCGAGGGCTCCCGACCTCCGAGGTTCCCTGGCTGTTTGAGCCGAGCCTGCCCCGCCCCCTCCCTTTACAGGACTTTGAGGACGACCCTCGGGCCCTAGGGGCCCGTGGGCACCGCCGCTCTGTCAGCCGGGGCTCCTACCAGCTACAAGCACAGATGAACCGCGCTGTCTATGAGGACAGGTAGGCACCAGAGGCAGCCAGGGGCTGGGGGGTTGGGGCCGGGGAGGGGTCGCCTTGGGGCAATAGCAGGCTGAACATTTACACTTCCCTCCCGTCACTTTCTACTTCCTATTGGGGCCCAGGCCCCCCGGCAGTGTGGTGCCCACGTCAGCGGCAGAGGCGAGTCGGGCCATGGCCGGGGACACGTCCCTGAGCGAGAACTATGCCTTTGCTGGCATGTACCATGTTTTTGACCAGCATGTGGATGAGGCAGGTAAGCCGGGGGGGGGGGGTGGGGGTGGAGGCAGGGCATCACTAGGCAGCTGCCCAAACTGTGACAGCCACTCAAGGCATCCTTATCCAGAATGCAAGACCCCCGGCGCCCCCTCCACAGAGGCAGGAATTTACCATCTGTAGAGCCTTCTTCAGCACCCCACCCCACCCAGCAAAGTGGCCTCCCGGGCCTCAGTATTCTGTGTGCCGTAAAGGGCCTGGGGAGCTTGAAGAGTACTTTGCAGCCAGCATTCCCTATGGGTGTGGGTTCGAGTCCCGGCTGCCCCACTTCCGATCCAGCTCTCTGCTATGGCCTGGGAAAGCAGTAGAAGATGGCCCAAGTCCTTGGGCCCCTGCACCCATGGGAGAGACCCGGAGGAGTCTACAGCCTTTGCTGACTTTGTCAATCTGTGAGGGAGCTCCTGCTAAGATCGGGGAGCTTTCGGTAGAGGGCCCTCTGCAGCTACAGCTCCCTTTGTCAGCCAAGGAAAGCCCCGTGCTGAGGCCACTGCGCTTGCGCAGTAGGATCCCAGGCCCGCTCCCCCACCCCATTGCACACCCAGGGCATTGTAGAATTGAAAAGTGCCCAGTGAGTGCGCTGACCGCCACAACTGCTCGTTGCCATTGCAGTCCCCAGGGTGCGCTTCGCCAATGACGACCGACACCGCCTAGCCTGCTGCTCACTGGACGGCAGCATCTCCCTGTGCCAGCTGGTACCCGCCCCACCCACCGTGCTCCGCGTGCTGCGGGGCCACACCCGCGGCGTCTCCGACTTTGCCTGGTCCCTCTCCAATGACATCCTTGTGTCCACCTCACTCGATGCCACCATGCGCATCTGGGCCTCTGAGGATGGCCGCTGCATCCGGGAAATCCCTGACCCCGATGGCGCCGAACTGCTCTGCTGCACCTTCCAGCCCGTCAACAACAACCTCACTGTGGTCAGGCTCCAGGGCACCCACTCACCCCAGGGCATTGGAGTCTTACGGGGGGGATGGCCTGGGGAGTCTAGGACCCCCGCATGCCTGTCACAGAAGGCCTGCTGTGGCCAGATTTAAAGGGAACAGGCCAGAGGTTGGGGGGAGGGGAGAGCAGTTGTCAGCGTGGGATGGCTTTGCTGGGCATGGCTCGGGGAGGGAGCAGGGATTGGTGGGAAGGGGCGTGGCGCAGGGACCCCTTTGGTCCCAGTGGTTGCAGCCCTACAGTTTTCCAGCTGCAGGCACTTGTGCTGGGGAGCAGGACACAGAGGCGGACACGTCATGCAGTCCCAGCGTGGTCCGACTCCAGGACAGATGGGTCAGAGGGCGGGGAAGGGAAATGCAGTCTGCCATCACCTGAGGTGGGGGTGGTGAAGCACAGGGGACTGGGCACGGGCGAGCGGCTGTTCACAGGGCCCTGTGCAGGGAAAAGCTAGAGGCCTTGTGGGGGACAGGGGGGTGCGTGCCTCTCAGACTGCGGGCGACTGAGCAAGGGGCAGCATGCTGGCTGTGAGGCCCCTCTGTGACAGGAGCAGCTGTCCTATGGTGGGCAGGCTGCTGCAGGGCTGGCCCGAGGGAGGCGTGAATGCCTGGGTCCCTTTCTGTTCTACCTGCCACATGCCCACTGTGATTGAACTCGAGTAGGGACCAGCCAGGCCCAATCAGCTGTAGCGCGGCTGTGGTCAGACTCAGGGAGGGACTGGCGTGAGAGCAGCATGATGGAATGTGCGCCGCACCCACAGGTGGGGAACGCCAAGCACAACGTGCACGTCGTGAACATCTCCACGGGCAAGAAAGTGAAGGGTGGCTCCAGCAAGCTGACAGGCCGCGTCCTTGCCCTCTCCTTCGATGCCCCTGGCCGGCTGCTCTGGGCGGGCGATGACCGCGGCAGCGTCTTCTCTTTCCTCTTCGACATGGCCACAGGTAGGCGGGCAGTGGGCCTGCGTCTTGGCGCAGCGCAGCCGGGGCCCCGACCTTTGCCTTCCCTTCCTCCGCTGCTGTAGGGAAGCTGACCAAGGCCAAGCGTCTGGTGGTGCATGAAGGCAGTCCCGTGACCAGCATCTCCGCCCGCTCCTGGGTCAGCCGCGAGGCCCGGGACCCCTCGCTGCTCATCAACGCTTGCCTCAACAAGCTGCTGCTCTACAGGTGCGTCCCCAGCAGCCACCCAGGGATACAGGCCCCGCCGCCTCCATCACATGGGGACGAGAGCCGGCCTCCTCCGTCAGATGTGTTTCGCTGAGGCTGGGGGTCTGGTCTCCGATGAACACGATGACAACAATGGTAACGTCAGTAGGAGTCATACTAATAAGCAGTAGCAAGCACCTGTATGGCAATTGCTGCGGACAGGCCATTTTCCAGACACTTCCTGCACATCACCTTATTTAATCCTCACTCCAACCAATAGCAGAGACCCTTAAAAAAAAAAGATTTGTTTTAACTTATTTGAAAGAATTACAGAGAGAGGTAGAGAGACGTCTTCCATCCACTGGTTCTCTCCCAAAATGGCTGCAATGGCCAGAGCTGAGCCGATCAGAAGTCAAGAACCAGGAGCTTCTTCCGGGTCTCCCATGTGGGTACAGGGGCCCAAGGACTTGGGCCGTCTTCCACTGCTTTCCCAGGCCATAGCAGAGAGCTGGATTGAAAGAAGAGCAGTCAGGACTTGAACTGGCGCCCATATGGGATGCCGGTGCTTCAAGCCAGGGAGTTAACCCCCTGTGCCCCAGCACCAGCCCCAGTAGAGACTCGTATTAGCTCCCATTACAATTAAGCCAGCTGAGCACAAACTAGGGAAGAACCCCCTTCCAGCACAGGCCTTTTTCCTCCCTCCCTCCCTCCCTCCCTCCCTCCCTTCCTTCCTTCCTTGGCATGGCTCACTCTCAGAACTCACACCTGCCCGTGTAGCCCCCGGGCCACACACTGGCATAACGTGATACGGCTTCACAAAGCCACAGGCGGGCTGCCCTCCAGGCCAGCAAATTCTGGGGCGGGAAGTTCCCTAGAATTCCCCACAGCCATTTGGCCTGGCTGGATCACTGGCCGTGTCCTCACACCGTGTAGCAAGAGGAGGCAGAGTAGACCTTCCCGGTGCGCACCCCAGCTCAGGCCTTGCGCTTGGTCTCTACTGTGAATGGGGGGGCATGGGGAAGAAAAAAATATTTATAATTTTAAGTTCTTGCTCCCCCACCCCCACCCTCGCCCTGCCCTCCCTCCCTCCTCCCTCCCTCCCTCGGCAGAGAAACAGGGTGACAGTGCACGTGTCCGTTTCCCGTCACTGTTCTCTGCCCTCCCGCCCTTGTCATGCACACGCACACGCACAACTCCGTTAGCTGTTGAGGGAGGGGCGCTGTTTTACAGAAACAGGCTCAGGGAAACCCCGGGTCAGCCGTCCTCGTCCGCCCTCCTCCGTGTGCCCGTGCAGTGCTGTGTCAGCTCCTCCCCTCACCCCGGGATCCCTGAGAGCCCCCTGCAGAAGAAGGAAACCAGTGCTGGACACCGCTGGGGCTCGCGTGTGTGGCAACAGGCACACCTTCTGAGCCATCACTCACGCAGGATGCCCACATGGCTCCCCGCAGGGGTGGGGGCGTGGCCTGGCTCACTGCGGGGCTGGGGGTGGGGGTGGGGGGCTTCTGCGGCTGAGGCTGCGCCCTGGGCCTCCCTCAGGGTGGTGGACAACGAGGGGACCCTGCAGCTGAAGAGGAGCTTCCCCATCGAGCAGAGCTCCCACCCCGTGCGCAGTATCTTCTGCCCCCTCATGTCCTTCCGCCAGGGAGCCTGCGTGGGTGAGTCCCCAGTGGGGCAGGGGGGTCTGGGCTGCTGCGGGGTGGGGGCAACCTTGCTCTGAGGCCGTGACACCCCGAAGCCCTGACTTCCTGGGCCTCACAGCAGCCTCAGAAACCTCCCGGAGGCGTGAGAGCCCCAGCCTGGCCCGGGGAGGGGGGGTGACCTCGCATCCAGCCCACGCGGCTCAGGCTTCCACAGGGCCGTGCTGGGGCCTCCCACGTCAGCCGCCTCAGGGACTCGGCACCCAGGGCGCCCCCAGCCGCCTCCTGATGGCCTCTCCCTCTCACCCGCACAGTGACGGGCAGTGAGGACATGTGCGTGCACTTCTTTGACGTGGAGCGGGCGGCCAAGGCCGCCGTCAACAAGCTCCAGGGCCACAGCGCGCCCGTGCTCGACGTCAGCTTCAACTGCGACGAGAGCCTGCTGGCTTCCAGTGACGCCAGGGGCATGGTCATCGTCTGGAGACGGGAGCAGAAGTAGGGGCCCTGCTGGCCCTGCCGCTGTCTCCCCACCCCCACCCCCACCCCAGCCCTCACCAGCCTCGTGTTGTAAATAAAGTGTCTGTGCTGGCGGGTGAGGCCCAGCTTCCGGGTGGGCCAGGGGGCTGTCCTGGGGGTTCATTTTCTCATCCATGCCTTCCCCACAGTGATGTGTTCACCCATCCAACAAGCACTGTTAGTGTTGGCCGTGTCACAGAGCTTGACCCAGCCACGCATTCAGCAGAGGCTACTGAGCACCGACTCGGAGCCAGGAGCCGCTCGAGCTGCCGGCCATACAGTGCGGTGTGCATCCCAGTGGAGACCAGTGGGCGGTAGCCAAGAAGGCAGGCATCCCTGTGAGGCTCGCCAGTGTCTGGACACGGCGACGGTGTGAAAGCGTACCCATACAGCCGTTCTGTTCGTCCTGTCCAGTACAGCATTTGACAAATCACCCGAGATTCTCAGCGCTTTTGCGTCAAGTAGGTGGCGTTAGCGGGCTTTGCCCATCTGTAGGTTAAGGAAGTGCTCTGAGCGCAGTTCACATCGGCTTGGCTAAGCCATGAGGTGCAGTAGGTTAGGGGGATAAAATGCAGTTCTAGGCTGTTGTCAGCGGTAAGCCCTCCGCAGGGCAGGCGCCTCTGTGGGGAGCAGGTCAGCACAAGGTGCATGGGGCGAGAAAAAAAAGGGTAGGGGCAGGAAATGGGTGCAGGGGGTTTGGCTTTTTTTGGTGACAGGGTGACATGTAAAGAGACCTGCATGAGGGGAGAGGCAGCCACAGGGTGTGGGGGGAGAATGTTCTAGACAGGATAGAGCCAGCACAGAGGCACTGAGGCTGGAGTGTGCCCGCAGGGCAGAGTGTGATGGTAGGTGAGGTCGGACCACATGCGATGGGGCTTTGAGGACCCACAGGAGGACTTTGCCTTTTTTTTTTCCTGAGTAAAGGAGCCTTCACTGGGAGGCTTTGACCAGAGGAGGGACAGGACTGGACCTGGCTGGGTCCTAACAGGCTCCCTCTAGCTGCTGTGGGGATGACAGGCCACAGGGGCAAGGGTGGGAGCAGGGGCCAGCGAAGAGACCACTGTTGAGCAGGGATGGGGACCGGCACCAAGGTGGTGGTGGCAGACCAGTTGGGTGGGCTGTGCTTGGTTCTGCCCCAGGGGCTTCCTTGTCAGAGGCTACAGGAGTCTGCTCAGGCGCCTAGGTGTCCCCCCCATCACAGCCCCCGCCAAGGCCCCATGGACCACACCCGTCCGTGCACTGTTGTCCACAAGCAGAGCACAGAGGTGTTGAGTATTTGGAGCTCGAAGCTGGTACAGGGACAACCACGTACCCCCAAGGTGGACTAGGGGCTCCCTCTATGGGGTACAGGCGATGAGGAAGCTTTCCATCCTCATCTCCTCCTGTGCCCACCCAGGGCCCACACTCCAGCCCTGGAACAACTCAGATCAAAAAGTGATGTTCAGTACAAGGGGACTTCAAAAAGTTCATGGAAACTGGAATTCAAAAGCAAGTTTATTTTGTGCACAAATGTTCTGAAAGTCATGCATACTTCCTCCATAATGGTGTTTTCCATAAGCTTTTTAATGAAAAAAAAAACTATGCATAGATTTCTTTATTTTCAAGATTTTATTTATTTATTTGAGAGGCAGAGTTCCAGACAGAGGGAGAGACAGAGACCTAGGTCTTCCACCCACTGGTTCACTCTCTAAATGCCACAGTGGCAGGAGATAGGCTGATCTAGAGCCAGGAGCTTCTTCCAGGTCTCCCATGTGGGTGCAGGGGCCCAAGCACTTGGATCATCTTCCACTGCTTTCCCAGGCCATAAGCAGAGAGCTGGATTGGAAGAGGAGCAGCTGGGACGTGAACCAGCCCCCATGTGGGATGCCAGCGCCACAGGCAGAAGCTTAGCCTACAGCGCCACAGCGCCGGTCCTATGCATAGACATTCAAAATGTTTTTGCACCAGAAGAAACTTGTCTTTTTATTTATTTATTATTTATTTATTTGAAAGGCAGAGAAACACAGAGAGGGAGAGACAAAGACAGATAGATCAGCCTGCTGGTTCATTCCCCAAATGATCACAACAGCCAGGGCTGGGCCAGGCCAAAACCAAGAGCCAGTAACTCCATCCTGGTCTCCCACATGGCTGGCAGGGTCCCAAGCACTTGGACCATCCTCTACTGCCTCCCAAGGCACATTAGCAGGATTGGAAATGGAGCAGAAAGGGACTCCGATCAGTGCTCCAATACGGGATGTTGGCATTGCAAGCAGCCAAGCAGCAGCTTGACCCATTGTGCAACAATGTCAGTCCCAAACTTACCTTTGATTTCCATTTTCCATGAGCTTTTTAAAATACCCTCATATTTGAAGAAAGACCTTAGTGAGGAGAGGATGCTTGGGTATTGATGGGGATTAACAGAATTCCCTTGTCAATGGCTCGAGTCACCAGAAAATGTCAGTTACCAAAATGCCCGAGGGTCTTGCTCCAGCTACTCCCCTCCAGCTCCCATGTGCTGGTACTATGTCTGACTAACATCTTGTGACCACCGGGGGGGGGGGCATTCCCCAGAGTCATAGAGACTCCAATCTGCTCTAACATGATTAAGCCGCTGAACTAACTCCTGCAGTTTGGCTGGGGGGAAAGAAAGAATCTCTTTCTCTAATGTACTGTTATTTGATAGTCTGGTTACTTGTAGCCAAAAGTATTTCTAACTTTGACTTCCATCTGCCAGACCCAGGGTAAATGGGGACGAGATAGGGCTATCAGTGAGCTGGATTGTTTTTATGATCACAATCATGTATGCATGTATTACAGTCCCCCAAACCAGCCTCAGGCTGATTTGCTGGGAGTCAAAAGACTTAGCATATGGTTGTGTTCATGGCTATGATTTATTATAACAGAAAGATACAGAGCAAAATCAGCAAAGAGAAATGGTGCATGGGACCATGTTCAGGGGAGGCCAGGCACACGTTTCTTAGGGTCCTCTCCCAGTGGACCATAATGGGTTTTGACAATGCATGCAAAATGTTGCCAACTAGGAAAGCTCATCAGATTCAGTGCCCAGGGATTTTACTGGGAACCGGTCACGTAGACAGCCCCTGCCTGGCACGTCCCCAAGTTCCAGACTCCCAGAAGGAAAGCAGGAATTCATCACGAATGACATTGTTTGTACAGTTTAGGCACAGTGAACACTCATTATTTGGGCATCACAGGAACCCTTCTGAAATATAAGTTTCCCAGTCGCCAGCCAAGAGCCGACCTTGACGCAAGCCTTTCCAAGGATAGCGGTTGAGGTTTGCTGTGTTAACTCTTAAACAATAGAGGTTTGTTTGGCTCATGGTTCTGGAGGCTGGGAAGTCCTAGACGAAGTTGCACCTGGTGAGGGCCTTCCTGTTGCATCATAACATGGTGGGAGGCTTCACATAGCAAGAGAGCATGAGAGAGGAGAAGCCAAGAGTGCAGGAAGAGGGGGCAACTGATCCTTTTATCAGGAACCCACTCCCCTGTGATGATGGCATTAATCCGCTCATGAGGGTGGAGCCCCTCAACCTAATTACCTCTTAAAGACCCCATCTCTTAATACTGTTAACAATGGGGATCACACTTAACAGCACATGAACTTCGGAGGACACATTTAAACCCTAACAGTATGAACACCAAATGGATACTCAGTTTCAACCATGGTATACAGATGGCAAGATAATTTGGGGGGCGGGGGCGGGGAACCTCATTTTTCTCCTAACACTTTCTTTGTTTTGTCACACTCTTCATGTCCTTTATTGAGTCTGATTCGAGATGATTGGTCATGAATATTGTTGTGCATGATTTTGGGGGTTTCCTTCTTGTGAAATGTTGAGGTGGCAGAGTGATATTCTATTTTAAATTCATCTTGGTGACACTTTTCTTGACTTACGACCTAAGAAGAAATAAAAGATGAGCAAATAAAGAATAAAAAATAATGTTATCAAGCTTGAGCCTCTGTTAACTTGTCCATCATCGGTCACTGTGCCTCTGGTCTGAAATCAGATCTGGAGCTCTGTAACCACTGGTGATTCATCAGTGCCACTCTAGTCTTGCCTCCATTAAGGGTTCCATGCCCTTTGTCTGCCTGTGTGTTTGTTAACTACTTCATCATCAAGAGCCTCACTGGTCTGAACCTGAAACTGGGTCTTTGTTACCCAACCACTTGAGTCATCACTACTGACTCCCAGGGTTTGCAGTAGCAGGAAGCTGGAGTCAGGAGCCAGAGCCAGAGCCAGGTATCAAACCTAGGTACTCTGCTGTGGGATGTGGGCATCTGAACTGGCACCCTGGTTGCCAGGCTAAGGCCCACGCCATCACTGTCTTTTTAGGCTGAACTCAAATCCGAGCATCTCAACATTTCCTCCACCAACACTATATCTAACATGACCTCAAACCCAGGCACTTTACACCATCACCCTCACTGTCCATCTGGTATACTCTCATACTTGCTCCTCTACTAATGCCTCCACAATCAAGATCTCTAGTTTTACTTGGAACTTCAGTCTTCTTAACTCTTTCATGCACATCTTTGTATTCTAAACTCCAACCCAAGACTCTCTGATTCCACCACCAGCAACTCTGCCAGACACTTGAATCCAGGTCTCAAGTTAATTCACTGTCAATGCTCCTCAAATCTGAAAATTGAACTTGAGCCTCTGTTAACTTTCCCATACTCAATTGCTCCTCTGGCCTGACCTCAATAAATTGTTACACTGTTCATAACCCTCTGATCTTCCAAAAAAACCCTGGCCTCTATTTACTGTTCCTTTATAACTGCTCCTCTGATATGACCTTGAGTCTTGGACACTTGTTCACACTTGTAGCATCAATTCCATCTGGGTCGGCCTCAGACCTAGGTATCTATTAACTATTCTATGATCTCTTCCATTCTGACCTGACCCCTCTGGTCTCATTTGGGACTGAAATTTTGTTGACTATCCTTTGGTCTAACCTTCAATCTGGACCTCTGGTTAATAGCCCACTATCTTCATTTTAGTGTATTAAGTGGAGGATATTCATATGTCTCATAAGTTTTAGTTATGCCTAAGTGCCCAACTCCATTGTTTGTTTTCTTAGGTGCTTACTCAATTCATAATAAAACTTGTTCTCAAGGGAAAAAAAGCCCACCATCACTGGTGTTCTGCTCTTTAAGCCTTAGAACCTTCAAGATATCAGTGGTCTGAACTTGAATCCAGACTGGTAGCTTTGACTCCATCACGACCCCATTTGAGCTGACATGACAGGCTCCTCATCCCCAGTCTTTTTATTTTAAGAGTTATTTATTTATTTGAAAGAGTTACATAGAGAAGGAGAAGCAAAGAGAGAGAGAGAGAGAGAGAGAGAGAGAGAGAGAGAGAGAGAGAGAGGTCTTCCATCCATTGGTACACTCCCCAGTTGGCTGCAATGGCCAGAGCTGCACTGATCTGAAGCCAGGAGCCAGGAGCCTCATCCTGGTCTCCCATGTGGGTGCAGGGGCTAAGGACTTGGGCCATCTTCCACTGCTTTCCCAGGCCACAGCAGAGAGCTGGATGGGAAGTGGAGCAGCCAGGACCCGAACCGGCCCCCATATGGGATGCTGGCACTGCAGGCAGCGGGTTTACCTGCTATGCCACAGCGCCGCCCCCCTCAAGTCTTAGCTGTTCCACTGCTGCTACCTGTCTCCCATGACCTGAAATCCAGACCTCTCTACCTTGTTCCTCTGTCATTGACCCCGTGTCTGACAGTGAGTGGAGATTTCTGTTAACTTCCAATAGGGGCGGGAGTTCCCAGCTCCTGGCCTAGACCTGGCCCAGCCCCAGCCATTGCAGGCATCTGAGGACTGAACCAGCAAGTGAGAGCTGTTTCTCTGGCTCTGAAAATTGGGGAAAAAAAATGCATGAAATTACCCTCAGGCTATGTGTATAAAGTGTATATGAAACAAATGAATTTGATGTTTAGACTTAGGTCCCATTCACAAAATATCTTATGTGTATGCAAATATTCCAAAATTTGAAAAAGATCTGAAATCCAAAAAACTTCTGGTCCCCAACATTTCAGATAAGGGATTCTCAACCTGTATTCATTCCTGCATCTGAGAGATGATTCATTCAGGTGTGAAATACCACGATGCCCAATTCTTTATTGCTGAGTTTTTTTCTTAAGTTAAAATAACTGGTGGGCCTGGCGCTGTGGTGTAGCGGGTAAAAGCCGCCGCCTGCAGTGCTGGCATCCCACGTGGGCACCAGTTCAGGTCCTGGCTGCTCCACTTCCGATCTGGCTCTCTGCTGTGGCCTGGGAAAGCAGTGGAAGATGGCCTGGGAAAGCAGTGGAAGATGGCCCGGGTCCTTGGGCCCCTGCACCCATGTGGGAGACCCGGAAGAGGCTGCTGGCTCCTGGCTTCAGATCTGCGCAGCTCCGGCCATTGAGGCCAACTGAGGAGTGAACCAGCAGATGGAAGGACAGCCCCCGCCCTGCCTCTCCTCTCTCTGTGTGTAACTCTGACTTTCAAACAAATAAATCTATCTTAAAAAAAACAAATGGTTGCACGATTCTCCAGCCACACCATGTGCCACATGTTTCAGGAGTACTGTGCAGAGTGGCTTCCCAGATCTGGAAACACGCAATCCCATCTGCTACTCTCTCGAGCTTTTTGATTCTCTCGGAACTGAATGGAAATGTGTTCTGAATAAAAAGCCAGTCCCGGGCTTTCTTGCCCTCTCTCACCTGCTTGGTTATGTTGAGCTGAGTTTTACAGAACCGAGGGTCAGTAACGTTTCCATGGTTACTCCCTGCACCTTTTTCCTTTGTGCTACGGTCCTCTGTCTCAGGTGAGTCTACTGACTCTTCCAGCTCCTTAAGTATCTCCATTCAGCTGATACGCAAGGTGGCCATTCCACTCCTCTCTTTCCCCAAACTGACAATTTCCTGGTGGATGCAGCGTGAGGGTCTCTGGTTTCACTAGGGCATTGCATTGAGCCTTTGCTGGACAGCCAGTGTCACGAGGAGTTGGGGTTACAAGATGTCTATTAGGAATCAGTTCCTGTGAAGGGGAAGGGGAGGAGGTGGGATCCAGCAGAGGGAGGGCTGAGCTGCCCTGCAGGCCACGCTACAGAGAGCCCGCTGGAAGCATTGGGGTGGGGGTGGCTGGGAGGGAAGGGTGGGCCTGGGAAGGGCATGGCCTCATGGCGATGGCTCTTTGCAGCTGGAGCCATCGGAGCTGCCAGCTGAATGCTGCCCGCCTGTCACTCTCCCTGCGGCTGCGCAGTGAGTCCTTCCTTCCAAGGGGGTCTGGGTGGCGCATGCGCTTATCTACAGCCGCCGGGAAACGCATGGGAGAGAGGCTGTGGGGGAAAAAGATGGGTAGCCCCTGAGTAAGCAGTTGGGGACCCAGGCAAAATCCTGGTTCTCCCCCATTATTCTGCCACGTGGCCCTGAGTCGGTCACTTCCCCGACTCTGCGCCCGCTGAGGGATGGAGAGGAAACACACTTTGGACTCACCGAGGAAGTCTCTACACGAGTCGGGCTCTACACAGTGAACAGAACAGACAAAGCCTCTGCCATCTGACCCCAACAATCCAGCCAATGACTCAGAGCCCAGGTCACCCCTGGCTTGCTTGTCGCGACTGGGACCCCCAAGGAGGGCCAGGGCCTCACTGCACATGCGGACAGATGGGGACTGGGTGTGGAGGCTAAGGACATAAGGAGCTGGGTCCATACAGTGACGGGAAGGAGGGAAGGAGGGAAGCAGTGTGGCCTCCGAGCAGCAGTATGAAGAGCTTAAGTGTGGAGTTTTAGGAGGGCTATGGCAGCAGCAGCGAACAGGAACAGAAATCTTTAGTGCCTATGTCCCTGCTTCTCGCACGGGTCACATAGGGCAAATGGGCACTGGAGGCCATGCCAGCCTGCCCTTCCATCCTTTGTTACATTTTTGTTTTGGTTCACTCCCCAAATACCTGCAACACCCAGGGGCTGGGCCAGCCCAAAACTCCCCCATATGGATGGCTTTCAAGGTTTTCTTTGCATCAAAATAAACCTATTTTAAAACTCGGTTTTCCATGAACTTTTTAAAGTGTCCTCGTGTTATTGTCAGAATCCTGGCGGTACTTTGCTTGATGATATCAGACAACAGCCATATAGGATTATCAGTCGTAAGATCCGTTATTTGGGGCCGGCGCTGTGGTGTAGAAAGTTAAGCCTCTGCCTGTGGCGCCAGCATCCCATAGGGGCCCCAGTTCGAGTCCCAGCTGTTCCACTTCCGATCCAGCTCTCTGTTGTGGCCTGGGAAAGCAGTAGAAGATGGCCCAGGTCCTTGGGCCCCTGCACCCACATGGGAGACCTGGAAGAGGCTCCTGGCTCTGGGCTTCGGATTGGCTCAGCTCTGGCTGTTGCAGCCATTTAGGGAGTGAACTAGTGGAATGAAGATCTCTCTCTCTCTCTCTCCCCCACCCTCTCCCTCTCCCTCTCCCTCTCCCTCTCCCTGTCCCTCTCCCTCTCCCTCTCTCCCTCTCTCTAACTCTGCCTTTCAAATAAATGAAACAAATCTTTAGGGGAAAAAAGCATAAGCATTTATTGTCTCGCGGTTTCTACTGGTCTGGAATGCGGGTGCCACTTAGCTCCATGGTTGTGGCTCCGGCTCTCTCAGGAGCTTGGATCTGCGGTTGTGAACATCTGAAGGCTTGAATGGGGCTGCGGGGCCCGTTTCCAAGAAGGCTTCGCTCACCGGCTGGCGCATGGTGTCACTCTGGACTGTAGGGAGCCCGCTCTGCTCCGTGTGGCCTCTCAACTCCAGCGCCTCTTTATTTCACGTGGCCATCCCCACAGGATGGCTGGGATCCCATGTGAGAAGGAGGCAGGGAGAGAGACAGCAAGCGAAGAGTTGGAGGCTGTAGTCTTTTATAAACTAACCTCACCCGTCTCAGCTCCTTGGTTCTGCCATATTCTGTTTGTTAGAAGTGAGTCACATGGGGCTGCCACTGTGATGTAGTTGGTAAAGCTGCTGCCTGCAGTGCCTCCATTCCATATGGGCTCCGGTTCAAGACCTGGCTGCTCTACTTGTGATCCAGCTCCCTGCTAATGCACCTGGGAAAGTAGCAGAACTCGGTCCAAGTGCTTGGGCCCCTGCACCCACGTGGAGGACCCAGAAGAGGCTCCTGGCTCTGGATCGGCCCAGCTCTAGCCGTTGAGTCCATCTGGGGAGTGAACCAGTGGATGGAAGACCTCTCTCTCTGCCTCAGCCTCTCTGTAACTTTGCCTTTCAAATAAATAGATAAATAAATCTTAAAAAAAAAAAGGAAGTGAGTCACCAAATCCAGGCCACGTTCAAGGGGGAGGGAATAACACAAAGGCACCAACACCAGAAGGTGGGCACCATCTCAGAGGCTGCCTATCACAGGGCCCCTGGTCACACGGGAAGAATCTTCATAGTCTGCAGGCCGCATCTCTTCCTGTTCACCTGTCATTTATATTCTTCACTGTCCAGTGTGTTGGCTCACTTCCTCTCTCTCACCACAGGGAGGGTAGCAACTCTGTTATTTCTCACGATGTCTGTCGTGGAGAAACACAGATCTTCTTCCCTCTGCAGGCTCTCATAGCACGAATTGACTGCTGTTTACATGGTTACCAGTGGTGACGCATCACCCCGTGGGCTGCCCGTGCATAATGGCTGCCAGTGACTTTCAGAATTGGTCACTGTGCTCTGTGGATAAGAAGCACAGAAGGCATAGAGCATGTTGGGAAATGGGAGCGCGAGCTCAGTTTCTGTGCTGGCGACATGTACTGGGTGACGCTCCTTAGCAGGCATGTGGAACAGCACATCTTCTACCCATGTCTGCTCACGCAGGACCCCTGTGTTCCCAGGATAAGATCTATTGCAAGCTTGGCCACCCTCCTGTATGCTGCACACCACCAAAGGGGGAAGAGAGGCAAGGGGCCCAGGGACAGAATGAGAAGTCCCTTTGGACAAAGAACGGCCACTCCTCATTAAGCATGGCCTCAGCCTGACCTGGGGCAGTAGGACGTCACTGCGTTGATGGGAGCCAAGGCAGGACATTGATTCTAAGGCATCCTGGGTGCTGGTGGCAGGAGATACGGCAGGGGAAAGGCACCTGCCACCATCTCCGCCACCTTTGGGCTGCCCCTCTGTTGGATGGATGAGAACTGATCCAGGGACCTACACGTGCAGCTCAAGCCCAAGGACCAGCAGTGGCTAGCTGGTGGCCTAATGCCCTGATCTTGTCCTGTAAACGACATGAGTAAGAGTCACTCAAAGTCACCATGTTGACATCATCCTGATGGCCAATCTCATGAAAGAAACACCGCACAGGGCAGAAGAAGGAGCAGTTCTCTTGCCAGATGGCAGGAGTCCTGGGAGATGATCGGACAGCTCTCGGACCCCACACATAGGGGAGAGGCTAAGAGAGGGAGATAAAGAGAAACTCCAAAATGGAGAGGCGAGGATTGGGACTCAAATAGGTTCTGCTCCAGACCTGAGGGACCTCACTCAGAGGGTCTGACCCTGGCCAGTCCCAGCCACCAGAGGGGGTTCCAGACGCTTCTGAGGAAGGTACTCCTGAGCGCAGGGTCAGGGCCCAGAGCAGGAGTCCTACTTGCGCTACCTGGGCCTTACTTAAAAAACATAGTAAGGTCAGTGTCCTTTTCCATTACAAACAAAACTAGTTATTACATTATGTGAATGCAGGGGCTTCACATTTCAGGACATTAGGCCATATAACATTACAGTTAGCTTGCGAGATGGTGAGATGTGGGTTTATAATCTGGCCACAGATTCCTTGGTACCCTTCCATTCATCCCCCGCCCCTTGAGAACTGCCTTGACCATTGTAACCCAGTGGCAATGACTGACAGCACACACCTTCCAAGACCAGGTCTTAAAAGGCTTTGCAGCTTCCTTCTTGTGCCTCAGATCAGCTGCCCTGGGGAAAGCCAGGTGACATGCTGTGAGGATGTATCCAGCAGCTCTTATGGAATGGCCCACATGGCGAGGAGCCCAAGCCTCCTGCCAACAGCCATGTGAGTGAGCTTAGATCCTCATGCGCCAGTGAGACTTCAAGTGGGACCAGAGCCCCAACGTCCATCCCAACTGCAGCCTCGCGGGAGAGCTTGCTACAGAACCGGCCAGACCAGGCACTCCCGGATGCCTGGCCCTCAGAGAATACGCAGGATGATCAATGCTGGCGGTTTCCACTCGCTAAGTTTTGTGGCTAATCTGTAACACCCCATAGATAACTAGTACAAATACCACTGGTTACAGGTAGTCGAGAAAACTTTATAAATGCAGGCCTCCTATCCATTGGTGGGGTGAAGTAGAGAAGAGAGAGGGCAGCAGGTTGGGGTTTCTGTAGCGGAAGGGCTTCACATTCAAGCTTGTCAACAGCCACTACTTGTCCAGTAGTCTCCGCCTGTCTGTGGAAGTTCAATTCCAAGACCCCCCCCTTCCAGGGAATTCCTGAAACCACAGACACTATACCTGTATATGCATAATCAAGTTTAATTGATAAATTAGGCAGTATTCATCACCAGAACTATGATAGCAACATAAATAATAAGATAGAGCAATTATAAAATTATTCTGTAATAAAATCACCAGCATCACTATGCTGGTGCCTTGGGACCATTATTAAATAAAATGAGGATTACCTGAACCCAAGCACTGCAATAGCATGATGGTCAGTCTGATAACCGAGACAGCTCGAAGGGACTAATGGGTAGGTAGTGTATGCAGCATGCATACACTGGACAATGGGATGACTCATATCCTGGGCTAGATGGCGTGGGGTGGTACAAGATTTCATAATGCTGCTCAAAACAGTGTGCAAAAACGTATGAATTGTTTATTTCTGGAACTTTCCATTTAATACTTTCAAGGTGCAATTGTCTGTAGGTAGCTGAAACTGCACAGAGTAAAACCCCGGAGAAGGTGAGACTACTGTGCATCAAAAGTTGTGAAAATTATAGGGGTGCATCATTTTAAAAGCTCGCCTAAGAGCTACTGGGTAATTCCCATTAACTATGAGTTCTTTGATATAATTAAAAGTATAAGGCACACGCCATTTGGGATGCCCGTATCCCATACCAGAGTGCCCGGGTTCAAGTTTTGGCTCTGCTCCTGTTTCTAGCTTCTTGCTAATGTACTCCTTGGGGGGCAGCAGGTGATGGCTCAAATACTTGGGGCTCTGCTACTCCTAATTATCAGAGTCCTTGGGGCAGTGAACCAGGAGATGGAAGATCTCTATCTGTTCCCATCTCTCTCTCTCTCTCTCTCTGCCTTTCAAATATGAATAAATACATTTTAGAAAAAAAGATGAAACTATGTCTTAAAATTAATTTTAAAAACATAATTAAACTTGCAGACAATTATACGTGTTTGTCTTCCAGCTGGGCTGGTTATATGTTTATTATTATTATTTGTGTACGTAGGCTGCTTTACTTTGACGTGCTTACAGACCGAGCAGGTAGGTTCCTGGGAGCCTACCCTGTGCCTGGCCTGGGGCTACAATGGTGACTAAGATAGGACCCTGCCCTGGAAGAGCCAGGGGTGGGGGGACATTGAAAACCCGTGGCACCCAACTGTACACCAGGGCAATTCCAGAAGTTCATGGCAAATGGAATTAAAAGGTAGGTTGATTTTGGTGCTAAGATCTTGGCCTTTCATTTTTATTTATTTGAGAGGGAGGGAGGGAGGGAGAAAGAGAGAGAGGGACAGAGACAGAGATACACAAGCTCTGGTTTGCTTCTCAAATACCTGCAACAGCCACCATCAGCTGGGGCCTAGACCTGGAATCACAATCCAGGTCTCTCATATGAGGGGCACGAACCCAAACTTGAGCCAGCACTGCTGTCTCTGAGTCTCCATTAGTGGGAAGCTGGAGTCAGGAGCTGGAACTGGACATCAAACGCAGGAACTCATATGGGACATAGTAATTGATCTTTTTTATTTTTTAAAAGATTCATTTATTGGCCGGCGCCATGGCTCAACAGGCTAATCCTCCGCCTAGCGGCGCCGGCACACCGGATTCTAGTCCCGGTCGGGGCTCCGGATTCTGTCCCGGTTGCCCCTCTTCCAGGCCAGCTCTCTGCTGTGGCCCAGGAGTGCAGTGGAGGATGGCCCAAGTGCTTGGGCCCTGCACCCCATGGGAGACCAGGAGAAGCACCTGGCTCCTGCCTTCGGATCAACCGCAGTGCGCCGGCCGCGGCGGCCATTGGAGGGTGAACCAACGGCAAAAAGGAAGACCTTTCTCTCTGTCTCTCTCTCTCACTGTCCACTCTGCCTGTCAAAAAAAATAAATAAATAAAAACAAAAGATTCATTTATTTATTTGAAAGGCAGAGTTACAGAGAGAGAGAAGGAGAAAGAGAATGTTCCATCTGCTGGTTTACTCCCCAAATGGCCACAATGGCTGGAGCTGGGCTGATCTGAAGCTAGGAGCCAGGAGCCAGCAGCTTCTTCCGGGTCTCCCATGTGGGTGCAAGGGCCCAAGGACTTGGGCCATATTCTATTGCTTTCCCAGGAGCATTAGCAGGGAGCTGGATGGGAAGTGGAGCAGCCAGGACTCAAACAGGTACCCATATGGGATACTGGCACCGCAGGCAGCGGCTTTGCCCACTACACAAAAACACCAGCCCCTAATTGACATCTTAACTGCTAGGCCAAATGCCTGCCCTAGTGGAAAAATCTTTGAGAGAAAGGTATTTGGCCTACAACTTAACCCACCAGTTACCATGCCTACTTCTTACACTGGAATACCTGGGTTCAATTCCCCACTCCTACTGAGACTCCAGCTTCCTCCTAATGCAGACCCTGGGAGGCAGCAGTCCTGGCTTAAATAATTGAGTTCCTACCACCCTACCACCCACATGGGAGACCTGGATTGAGTTCTGACTCCTGGCTTCAGCCACCCCAGCCATTGTGAGCATCTGAGAAGTAAACCAGCAGATGGCAGCTCGCTTGCTTGCTCTCTCTCTCTCTCTCTCTCTCTCCCTCTGCCACTCAAATAAAAATTTTTAAAAAACATGCCTAGGAGAAATTTTTCAAAAACTTGTACAAATGTGTATTATGAAAAAATACGGATTTCACTATCTTTTACAGCAAAACAAACTTTATCTCTATGTTACATTCCTACAACCCGTTGGAAGCCTCCTCCTAGGAATTCTGGGAGACACAGTTGAGTCCACACAGCAGTGAAGGACCCCCTTTGGCCAGCGAGTCTTGCCGGGGACAGCAGGAGGCGTGTCGTGCTATCTCTTTGCAGCTGCCCCTGTGCCAGGCTGCGGAAGCTCCTCAATGGCGTCACTGCCATTGCTCCCTGGGAGGAAGGGGGCTCTATTGGGTTTTTTGTGATCCAGAAGGCACTGGCTCTTCCCTGGGTATCAAGAGACTTCCTGCTGTCCTGTTGACATCTGGTGAGCCCGGGAGTTGATGTGTGAGCAGAAGGGAGCTCTACCCAATAGAGGAACCCCACATTACGTGATGGTTCTCAAAGCCTCTGTTTGGGAGGGAAACCTGCTTGACATCAGTTGAGTGCATGAGTTTTGGAGCAAGACAGTTTGAAGCTCAAGCTGGGTTGGCTGTTGGCTCTGAAACTTTTTTTTTTTTTTAATAAAAACCCCACCACATGGGCCAGTGTTGTGGCACAGTGGGTTAAGCTGCTGCTTGTGACACCAGCATGCCATATGGGTGCCAGTTCCAGTCCTAGCTGTTCCACTTCCCATCCAGGTCTCTGCTATGGTCTGGGAAAGCAGTAGAAGATGGCCCAAGTCCTTGGGCCCCTGCACCCACGTGGGAGACCGGAAGAAGCTCCTTGCTCCTGGCTTTGGATTGGCACAGCTCTGGCCGTTGCAGCCATTTGGGGAGTGAACCAGCGGATGGAAGACCTCTCTATCTGTCTCTCCCTCTCACAGTGTCTGTAACTCTACCCCTCAAATAAAATAAATAAATCTATTTTTTAAAGGGGAGAAATTTGAAGGAATATATTTTATATAAGCAGGATTTTTTTAGATATGCAGTGTTCACCATATGTCTACTGGGAAAGGCAGTAAGCAGGAAAGAATCACAGGACATCAAATCTTTGTCCCAGCCAACACAACTTAGGACCTCCTCCCTCACAACCCTCACGCAAGGGTGAGATCAGGTTTCCCTACAGGTCTTTCAAGGTAGAACAGGACATCTATTTTTTTTTCTTTTATTTATTTGACAGAGTGAGACAGTGAGAGAGAGAGAGAGAGAGAGAGAGAGAGAGAGAGAGAGGGAGAGAAAGGTCTTCCTTCTGTTGGTTCACTCCCCAAATGGCCGCTACGGCCGGAGCTACACCGATCCGAACCCAGGAGCCAGGTGCTTCTTCCTGGTCTCCCATGCGGGTGCAGGGGCCCAAGCACTTGGGCCATCCTCCACTGCCTTCCCGGGCCACAGCAGAGAGCTGGCCTGGAAGAGGAGCAACCGGGACTAGAACCTGGCGCCCATATGGGATGCCGGCGCTGCAGACAGAGGATTAACCAAGTGAGCCATGGCGCCAGCCCCTAAATAAATGTCTTTTTAAAAAGTAAATATGTATGTTATAGGAAACAGACAAGCACAAGCAGCAAAGAACAAAATCCACCACTATCACAAGGCTGATATCTCATTCTAGGTTCTTTGCATATCTGTAAATACACAATAAGCAGGAGGCTTTAACTTACTGTGACAGCCGAATAGATAAAAATTAAACAAAAATAGGGACAGGGGCCAGCGTTGTGGCAGAGTGGGTAAAGCTGCTGCTTTTTCTGCCAGCATCCCACATGGGCACCAGTTTGAGACCCGGCTGCTCCACTTCCAATCCAGCTCTCTGCTGTGGCCTGGGAAAGCAGTAGAAGATGGTCCAACTCCTTGGGCCCCTGCACTCACATGAGAGACCTGGAATAAGTTCCTGGTTCTACCTCTCTCTGTAACTCTTTCAAATAAACAAAACAAATCTTTAAAAAAAAAAGAGTTGCAGAGAGAAAGACAGAGAGAGCTATCTTCCTTCCACTGGTTCTGTCTCCCATATGGCTACAACAGCCAGGGCTGGGCCAGGCCAAAGCCAGCATCCAGGTTTCCCATGTGGGTGCAGGGGCACCAGGACTTGGGCCATCTTCTTCTGCTTTCCCACACACATCAGCAGGGAGCTGGATCAGAAGCAGAGTAGCTGGGACTCAAGCCAGAGCTCTTATAGGAAACCAGTGCTGCAAGTCATTGCGACACTGGCATCCCATATGGGCACTGGTTTGTGCCCCAGCTTCTCTGCTTCCAATCCAGCGCCCTGTTTTGTTTTTGGTTTTTTTTTTTTTGTTTGTTTGTTTGTTTTTTGACAAGCAGAGTGGATAGTGAGAGAGAGAGACAGAGAGAAAGGTCTTCCTTTTTGCCGTTGGTTCACCCTCCAATGGCCGCTGCGGCCGGCGCATCACGCTGATCCAAAGCCAGGAGCCAGGTGCTTCTCCTGGTCTCCCATGCGGGTGCAGGGCCCCAAGCACTTGGGCCATCCTCCACTGCACTCCCGGGCCATAGCAGAGAGCTGGCCTGGAAGAGGGGCAACCGGGATAGAATCCAGCGCCCCAACCGGGACTAGAACCTGGTGTGCTGGTGCCACAAGGCGGAGGATTAGCCTGTTAAGCCATGGCACCGGCCCAGCGCCCTGTTTTATGGGCTGGGAAGAGCAACAGAAGATGGCCCAAGTGTTTGGGTGTTTGGGCCCCTGCCACCCACATGGAAAACCAGATGAAGCTTCTGGTTCTTGGCTTTGGCTTGGCCCAGCCCTGGCCATTGCAGCCATTTGGGGAGTGAACCAGTGGATGGAAGATCTCTGACTATCTGTCTGTCTGACTCTCTCTTTCTGTAACTCTGCCTTTCAAATAAATCATTAAAGAAAGAAAGAAGTAATGGAAGATCACTGGGGTCGTATCAAGCAAGTCTAAGGGCTGTCACGGTGGGGTGAGTGTTTGGCCCAGCAGTTAAGTTGTCACTTGTGATACCCACATCCTTCGTGGGACTACCTGGTTTGAGTCCCAAGCTCTCCACTTCCACACTTCCAAGCCTGTTTCTTGCTGATGTACATCCCAGGACGCAGCAGATGATGGCTCAGGGACTTGGGAAGAGACCCAGAGGGAGCTCTAGGCTCCTGGCTCTGGCCTGGCCCAGCCCTGGCTAGTTATTAAAATTATTTATTTATTTGAAAGTCAGAATTACACAGAGAGAGGAAAGGCAGAGAGAAAGGTCTTCCATTGGAAGACTCCCCAGATAGCCACAACGGCCGGAGCCACGCCCATCCAAAGCCGCGCCGATCTGAAGCCAGGAGACAGGAGCTTCTTCCGGGTCTCCTACGTGGGTGCAGGGGCCCAAGGACTTGGGCCATCTTCTATTGCTTTCTCAGGTCATACCAGAGAGCTGGATCGGAACTGGAGCAGCCGGGTCTCGAACCGGCGCCCATATGGGATGCTGACACTTCAGACCAGGGCATTAACCCGCTGCGCCACAGCGCTGGCCCCAGCCCTGGCTATTTTAGCCATTTTGGGAAGTGAACCAGCTGATGGAGGATCTCTATTTCTCTGCATCTCTGCCTTATAAATAAGAAAACTAAAAGAAAGCCATGAAGTCTTTTCTTTAGCTCAGGGAGAACCAGAACTGCTTCATCAAGAGGAGGCTTAAACAATGTATAAACTGAGCAGGGGCGGGCACTCGGCAAGCCAGGATGCTCCTTGGGACTCACATCCAACAGCAGAGGGCCTGGGTTCGAGTCTTGGCTCTGCTGCTTGTTCCAGCTTCCCGCTAATGCACATCCTGGGAGGCAGCAGGTGCGGGCTCAGTTACTGGGATCCCTGTCACCCTGTGGGAGACCCGGGTTGTCTTTTACTGCTCAGGCTTCGACCTGGCTCAACCCTCCCTGGCTGTTGCAGGCATTTGGGAAGTGAACCAGCACATGGAAGATCTCTGCGTCTC
This sequence comes from Lepus europaeus, assembly GCF_033115175.1. NCBI lineage: Eukaryota > Metazoa > Chordata > Mammalia > Lagomorpha > Leporidae > Lepus > Lepus europaeus. Next base: position 101,220,616 of record NC_084850.1, on the reverse strand, counting down.
TGCCTTCCAAATATAAATAAATAAATATCAAAACAAACATAAAAACCCGAGCAGCATTTTACTAGCCTAAGATATAATAAGGCAGGGCTGGCTCTGTGGCATAGTGGGTAAAGCCACTACCTGCAGTGCTGGCATCCCATATGGGCACTGGTTCAAGTCCCAGCTGCTCCAGTTCCAATCCAGCTCTCTGCTATGGCCTGGGAAAGCAGTGGAGGATGGCCCAAGTCCTTGGGGCCCTGCACCCGCGTGGGAGACCCAGAAGAAGCTCCTGGCTCCTGGCTTCAGATCAGCACAGTTCCAGCCATTGCAGCCATCTGTGGAGTGAACCAGCAGATGGAAGACCTCTCTCTCTCTCAGCTTCTGCTTCTCTGTAACTCTGCCTTCAAATAAATAAATAAGTCTTTAAAAAGATTTTTGGTACCAAAATAAATTCATTTTTTAAAATTCCATTTTCCATGAACTTTTTGAAATGGAATTCCAACTTAACAAATGATTTATTTATTTATTTGAAAGAGTGAGAGAGAGGGAGAGACAGACATCTTCCATCCATTGGTTCACTCCTGAAATAGCCATGATGGTCAGGTCTGGGCCAGGCTGAAGCCAGGAGCTAGAAACACCAATGGGGTCTCTCGTGTGGGTGGCAAGGGCCAAGAACTTGGGTCATCTTCCACTGCCTTCTCAGGTGCGTGAGTAGGGAGACAGATGGGAAATAGAGCAGCTAAGACTTGGCTATGGGATGCCAGCACTGCAGGTGGCGGCTTAAGGCACTGCACCACAACATGTCTGCACCGAGAACTCCATGTCATTTCTGGGAGAACTACAAAGAGGGTTCTGGAGCCAGAAGCAAGAAGAAGTAGTATACATACTTTCCATGTATTACTCCATTAATCCGTACAATCAGCCCATTTTGCAGATGAATAAACTGAGACCCAGAGAGGTTTAGTAACTTGAAGTTTCATCTGGTTTCCCATGTGGGTAGCAGGGGCCCAAACACCCAAATACTTGGGCCATCTTCTGTTGCTCTTCCCAGCCCATTAAGCAGCGCACTGGATCAGAAGTGGAGCAGCTATAGCACAAACCAGTGCCCATATGGGATGCCAGTGTCACCATGACTTGCAGCACTGGTTTCCTATATGAGCTCTGGCTTGAGTCCCAGCTACTCTGCTTCTGATCCAGCTCCCTGCTGATGTGTGTGGGAAAGCAGAAGAAGATGGCCCAAGTCCTGGTGCCCCTGCACCCACATGGGAAACCTGGATGTTGGCTTTGGCCTGGCCCAGCCCTGGCTGTTGTGGCCATTTGAGCAGTGAATCAGTGGATGGAAGATTCTCTCTCTCTCTCTCTCTCTCTGCAAACTCTGACTTTCAAATAAAATAAACCTTTAATTTTTTTTTCTGGAGCTGGCATTGTCACATAGCAGACAAAGCCCCTGCCTGTAACACTAGCTTGGGCCTCTTATTCTTGCCCCCCAGCCCCCCACGTGGACGACCCGTCTGGCTTACTCACATGCTTGAGACTTCGTGAGACATTCCTCTTGGTGGCAGTGTTGCTCCAGAAACACCACGCTGCACCACACTCCCGCCCTTGGGGTCTGGAAAAAAAAAAAAAAAAGCCACTAAGCTGTGTGTGCTTCTGTGGGCACAAGCCTGCCTACTGTCACTTTGTCACTTTGCGGGAAACCTGCTCTGGGCTGCTGCAGTTTTGTTTCTTCTTTGACTCTGAAATCAATCTAGGGTCTAAATGGCAAATTCTCTGCAGCCGTCATTTCTAGAATGTCATGTGTCACCCTGGGCTTTGGGAGTGTGCCCTGTTCCCCCCAGGTCAGAGCGCTGTCAGGGTGTGGGGCTGAGGATCCAGTCAGGGATGCAAGGGCCTCACGCGCCTCCCAGGCCACAGGTGCCCCCTCCACGTGCTGATCCAGACACTAAGCCAGTGCCGTTCAAACTGGAGTCCCCGGATCATTGGGGACTTGTTGGAGACACATATTCCTGACCCACATTGTAGATCCTCTTGAGACCTGGCGCGATCTACTGCAGTAGTGCTTGAGAGCCACTGCTGCTGCGCCAGGTGGCTAACCGGAAGTAGCTGCTTGGCTCCTTAGTGTAGGCCCCACAGGACTGGTCAGATGGTCCCCATCAGGTATCCAGTGTGCGGCCTACAGAGCTCACATCCTGTGTGTGTGTGTATGTGTGTGTGTATACCTCTGAGCATGAATGTACGTGTGGAATCCAGTGGAAAGGGGAGGGGATCAGGCATTGTGGCACAGTGTGTTAGGCCACCTGCTACTTTTACTACCACTTTTTTAAAAAAAATATTTATTTACTTGAAAGGAAGAGTTACAGAGAGAGGGAAAGAGAGAGAGGAGAGAGAGAGAGGGAGGGAGCGAGAGGGAGGGAGGGAGAGAGAGAGAGAGAGAGAGAGAGAGAGAGAGAGAATCTTTCATCCACTGGTTCATTCCCCAAAAGGCCTCATTGGCCAGAGCTGGGCCCATCTGAAGCCAGGAATCAGGAGCTTCATCCATGTCTGCCATGCAGGTGCAGGGGCCCAAGGATTTGGGCCATCTTCCACTGCTTTCCCAGGTAATTAGCAGGGAGCTCAATTGGAACTGGAGCAGCTGGGACTTGAACCAGAGCCCTTACAGGATGCTGGCACTGCAGGCGGATGCTCAGCTCACTATGCCACGGCGCTGGCCCCTTTGCTACCACTTTTGTGGTTTGATCACATAGGATCAGAACAGAGCTCTTCCCCTACCATTAAACAGCCCATCTATTCCTTCCCCTTCATTTCAGAAATATCCATGCTGCTCACAAGTGTCTCATAAAACAAGGTACTGCATGTTAGACATAAATGACAAGGATATCCCAATACCCTAGGAATAAATCCTCATTTCTGTTCATCCAGTGTTTATACAGTTCTAAGTGAAACCCTGGACACATCCACATACATTTTTTTCCATAAAAAAAACGAGTTTACTTGAACCTATCACTGTGGATCGTCCTTTTTTTGCTTCTGTGTGTACTGTTGTATAACATGTAGTTACACGAGCAATAACTGGTGTGTGCATATTTTATAATTTCATGATAAATAAAAAATGCGATACTTGATGACAGTGACAAATTGAGAAATACAAGAACATAAAATGAATATTCAACTCCTGACTTCATCTTCTGAAAATATATCCAAGGGGCTGTTGTGATACAGTGGGTTAAACCACCACTTGGGATGCCCACATCCCATATCAGACTGCCTGGGATGTAGTCCTGTTTCTGCTTCTTTTATTTATTGCTTTTAAAATATTTATTTTATTTATTAGAGTTATCAGGGTGGGGGAGAGAGAGAGGGAGAGAGAGAGAGAAAGAGAGAGAGAGAAAGAGAGAGAGAGAGATCTCCCATCTGCTTGTTCACTCCCCAAATGCCCATAAAGGTCAGGGCTGGGCCAGGCCAAAGCCAGTAACTCCATCCGGTATCCTACATGGGTGGCAGGGGCTCAAGTAGTTGAGCCATCCTCTGCTGCCTTCTCAGGCACATTAGCAGGGAGCTGGATTGGAAGCAGAGCAGTCAGGACTTGAACTGGCACTCTGATATGGGGTGCTGATGTCACAAGTAGCAGCTTAACCTGCTGTGCCGCAATGACTTGAGCCATCAGTGCTGCCTCTCCAGGTCTGCAGTAGCAGGAAGCTGGAGTTGCAGGCAGAGGCGGATGTAGCCTTCATGGACATGAGTGATGTCACCAGGCAGTCTTCCCTCTTCTACCACCTTGGAGTCCGCGAAAGCTTTGACATGGCCAATGACGTGATCCTGTACCATGACACTGATGCTGATACTGCTCTGTCATTAAAGGACATGGTGGCTGCCGTTTCTAAGTGTTTTTTGATGCCCTCTCTCATGGAAAAACGAGGTAGCGATGGAAGAAGACTGGGCCTGAGGCCCAGCAGGCACAGGTCGTGGGTGCAGCTCCGTCTCCGAGTAACGCCACGCAGTTGTTCCCTGTACAGGCCACAGTATTCTGGTCGCGTCAGCAAAATGGGAAACGTTGTCCTCCGTTGTTAGGTTTACATACCTTTAGCACTCAGCATCTGTGAGTCCATATTTGTTGTGTAAGCAAAAAGATGTAACCTGGATTGAATGCAGCATATGCTATTCTTTACAATAATAGGAGTTACATTAAGGCAAGGAACAGGGGAGACAACTCATTTTGTTTCCTGTCTGTTGGGGGGATTGGCATTTGGAAATGTTCTTATCTTCCAGGAGACTGAACATCATTCTGTCAGAATTCTGCTGTAGATGCTCCCTTCTGGTACATTCTTCCTCCCCCTAACCATCCAACAATTCCTTAACATTCTTAGTAATTCTAGGCATACCTTGGAGCTTTGTTTCTTTGTTGTTTATTTTTCCTAAGGAATACATTGATTCTCAAGGGTTAAAAACATTTTTTTAATTGATACATTTATTAAAAATATAGACTGCTGGTCCTGTGTTTAAATGTCACTGTGGGCCGGCACCGTGGCTTAACAGGCTAATCCTCTGCCTTGCAGCGCCGGCACACCGGGTTCTAGTCCTGGTTGGGGCGCCAGATTCTATCCCGGTTGCCCCTCTTCCAGGCCAGCTCTCTGCCATGGCCCGGGAGTGCAGTGGAGGATGGCCCAAGTCCTTGGGCCCTGCACCCGTATGGGAGACCAGGAGAAGCACCTGGCTCCTGGCTTTGGATCAGCGTGATGCGCCGGCCGCAGAGGCCATTGGAGGGTGAACCAACGGCAAAAAAAAAAGGAAGACCTTTCTCTCTGTCTCTCTCTCTCTCTCTCTCTCTCACTATCCACTCTGCCTGTCCAAAAAAAAAAAAAAGTCACTGTGGCTGTGTGACTTTCATACAATGTAACTAACTGTAAGGGACTCTGCACAAATACCCCCGAGACAGAAATGAAACCGGTAAGCGGAAACAACTGACAAGACAGGGTGTTTCAGACAGGATTCCCTCGTAATTCACACGTGCTAGAAGATGGGGCTGGATGTTCTTTACGCTGACGCCGACACTCAGGAGACGGTCTGTCACACAGAAGGGACACCAGGACTGCACGTCTCTCATACTTCCTAAGTAGATTGAGATTTGAGCTATGAAGGTCTGTTACCAGAGCCAAACTTGTTCCTAACAAGTAGAATTTTTATGTCCATTCAATCAGAGTCTCATCCACCTGTCTGGTCCTAGTCATTTGCAGAAAGGAGTAGAAACCATAACCAGGCTCATCTCATGCATCCAAGCATGATGCCCACTCTTCATGAGCTGTCCAACTTCTTTAAGATAAAAGGAGTGACTCGCAGCAGGGCCACATAGATGGGGAAGTTCCGTATGGAGGATATAACATCCTCGCGCATCTTCCATTTCATCTCCTCCGGGTCCAGCTTCGGCACGAGGCCCTCGATTTGGAACATCTTCGGCCTCACCAGCTTCCAGCCGCTGGCAGCGGTGCGCTCTCCCCACCTCAGTGGCCGCCTCACACTTTAAGACTGATTGATTGATTTGCAAGCAGAGTTAAGGGTGAAGAGAGAAGAGAGATCTTCCACCTGCAGCATGCTGGCGACAGCCAGGACTTGGTCGGGCCGAAGCCAGGAGCCAAGAATTTCATTTAGGTCTCCCACACATATGCCAGGAATGTAAGGACTTGGGCCATCTTCCACTGCTTTCCCACATACATTAGCAGGGAGCTGGATCGGAAGTGGAGGGCAGGGGCAGGTGTCGTGGTGCAGCAGGTTAAGACACAATTTGGGACTCTGGCATACCATATCAGAGAACCTGGGATTGAGCCCTTCCTCTGCTTCCAATCCAGCCTCCTGCGAATGCACCAGGGAGGCATCAGATGATAGTCCAAACACTTGGATTTCTGCCACCCAGAAGTCCAATAGGCGGAGCCTTAGCCTATTACACCCACAAGCACCGGCCCCGAAATAAAACTTAAAAGACTAGAAACAGAGGCCAGCGCTGTTGCTTAAAGGGGCAAAGGACAAATTCTTTTTTATTTTTTTATTTTCTTTTCAAAAATTTATTTATTTATTTGAAAGTCAGAGTTACACAGAGAGTAGAAACAGAGAGAGGTAGAGACAGAGAGAGAGGTCTTCCATCCCTGGGTTCACTCCCCAGTTGGCTGCAACGGCCAGAGCTGCGCCAATCTGAAGCCAGGAGCCAGGAGCTTCCTCCAGGTCTCCCATTTGGGTGCAGGGGGCCAAGGACTCGGGCCATCCTCCACTGCACTCCCGGGCCACAGCAGAGAGCTGGACCAGAAGTGGAGCAGCCAGGTCTCGAACCGGCGCCCATATGCCAGTACTGCAGGTGGCGGCCCCTATGACATCTATTGATTTGTGAATGTTAAACCACACTTGGATCCCCCCATGAACTTTTTGAAGTTCTCTTATATATAGATATAGATGGCAAAATTCATAGACATATACAGTGTTAGGAAAAAGCCAATTTTGCAGTATGTTAATTAAAACAAAAGGCATGCCGGCGCCGCGGCTCAATAGGCTAATCCTCTGCCTTGTGGCGCTGGCACACAGGGTTCTAGTCCTGGTCGGGGCGCCGGATTCTGTCCCGGTTGTCCCTCTTCCAGGCCAGCTCTCTGCTATGGCCCAGGAGTGCAGTGGAGGATGGCCCAAGTGCTTGGGCCCTGCACCTCATGGGAGACCAGGATAAGCACCTGGCTCCTGGCTTCAGATCAGCGAGATGCACCGGCCGCAGCGGGCCGGCCACGGCGGCCATTGGAGGGTGAACCAACGGAAAAGGAAGACCTTTCTCTCTGTCTCTCTCTCTCTCACTGTCCACTCTGCCTGTCAAAAAAAAAAAAAAAAAGGCATGACCCCAAACCCAAAGGAGTACGCAGATCAGTCAGTCAGGAACTGGAGGTGTACACATATTCTATAACATTCACCTTATGAACCACTTGGATCTGTATGGAGTGCTGTGAGCAAGGGATAGATTACCTGTCTGTGTGGGGGCAGGGACCAGAGGAAGTCATTACAGATAAATAACATTCATTCATCTGCTGTTGAGTATATTTCTATGTTTGTTTTAAAGATTCACTTATTCATTTGAAAGGCAAAGATATAGAGAGGCAGAGAGATAGCGCGCGAGAGAAAGTGAGTTTTGGCTGCTCCACTTCTGATGCAGCTCTCTGCTATGCCCTGGGAAAGCAACAGAAGATGGCCCAAATCCTTGGGCCCCTGCACCCACGTGGGAGACCTGGAAGATGTTCCTGGCTCTTGGCTTCGGATCAGCGCAGCTCCAGCCATTGTGGCCATCTGGGAGTGAACCAGTGGATAGAAGACTTCTCTCTCTCTCTTTCTCTGTCTCTCTATGACTCTGCCTTTCAAATAAATAAAATGTCAAAAAAAGTTTAAAAAAGATGTCATCAACAGAATGAAGAACAAAATCATATGATCATCTCAACAGATGTGGAGAAAGCGTTTGATAAGATTCAGCATTTCTTCATGATAAAAACTCTCCACAAATTAGGTATAGAAGGAACATGTCTAAAAATTATAAAGACTATAAATGACAAAACAACAGCCAATATCATACTGAATGGGGAAAAACTAAAATCATCTTCCCTCAGATCTGGAAAAAGACAAGAATGTCCACTTTTAGCACACTTATTCAGTACAGTATCTGAAGTATTAGTACGAGCAATTAGGGAGGAGAAAGAAAGAAAGGGCATCAAAACTGGAAAGGAGGAAGTCAAATTATTCACGTTTGAAGATTACATGACCTTGTACATGGAAACACCTCAACACTCCACCAAAATGCTGTTACAACTGGCAAACCAATTCAGTTAAAGTTGCAGGGTACAAAATGAATATACAAAGGCTGGCGCCGCGGCTCACTAGGTTAATTCTCCACCTGCAGCGCCGGCACCCTGGGTTCTAGTCCCGGTTGGGGCGCTGGATTCTGTCCCGGTTGCTCCTCTTTCAGTATATCTCTCTGCTGTGGCCCGGGAAGGCAGTGAAGGATGGCCTGGGTACTTGGGCCCTGCACCTGCATGGGAGACCAGGAGGAAGCACCTGGCTCCTGGCTTCGGATCGGCACAGCACACCGGCCGTAGCGGCCATTTGGGGGGTGAACGAACGGAAGGAAGACCTTTCTGTCTCTCTCTCTCTCACTGTCTAACTCCGCCTGTCAAAAAAAAAATGAATACACAAAAAGTAGCATTTTTTAAAGATTTATTTATTTGAAAGTCAGAGTTACACACAGAGAGAAGAGGCAGAGAGGCAGAGAGAGAGAGAGAGAGAGAGAGAGAGAGAGAGAGAGAGAGAGAGTGTCTTCCATACACTGGTTCATTCCGCAGTTGGCTGCAATGGTCAGAGCTATGCCAATCTGAAGCCAGAAGCCATGAGCTTCTTCCAGGTCTCCCACATGGGTGCAGGGGCCCAAGGACTTGGGCCATCTTCCACTGCTTTCCCAGGCCATAGCAGAGAGCTGGATCGAAAATGGAGCAGCCAGGACTCAAACCGGCGCCCATACGGGATGCCGGCACTGCAGGCTGGGGCTTTAACCTGCTACGCCACAGCACCGGCCCCAAAATACCATTTTTATATACCAAACAACCATCTTGTTGATAGAGAACTCAAGAAAGAAATCCCATTCAAAATAGCCACAAAAAATTTAAAGATTTAGAAATAAATGTAAGCAAAGAAGTGAAAGATTTCTACAATGAAAATTATAAAAACTAATGAAAAAAAAATCTTCAAGGGGCTGGCATTTTGGCATGGCAGGTTAAGCCACAACTTGCAATGCCAGCATCCCATATGAGTGCTGGTTCAAGTCTTGGCTGCTCCACTTCTGATCAAGCTCCCTGCTAATGCACCTGAGAAAGCAGTAGAAGATGGCCCAAATCCTTGGGCCCCTGCACCCATGTGAGAGACCTGAATGAAGCTCCTGGATCCTGCCTTCGGCCTGGCCCAGCCCTGGCACTGAAGCCATTGGCAGGAAGCTGGATTGGAAGTGGAGCAGCCAGGACTTGAACTGGCACTCCAGTATGGGATGCCGGCCTTGCAAGTGGTGGCTTAACCTCCTATGCCACAACGCTGGCCCCAGCCAACTGATTTTTGACTAGAGTGCCAAGAAAAAAGGAGAGTCTTTTCAATAAATGGTGCTGGCAACACTGCACTTACATATATAGAACAATGTAATTAAATCCCTACCTCTCTCCATATTCTAAAAGCAAATGAAGATGGATGAAAGACCTAAATGTAAGACGTAAAACTATGAAATTGCTAGAATAAAGCAGACAGGAAACATTTCAAGACATTGGTGTAGGGGCCAGCACTGTGGCGTAGTGGATAAAGCCACCACCTGCAGTTCTGCCATCCTATGTGGGTGCCGGTTCTAGTCCTGACTGCTTCACTTCCGATCCAGCTCTCTATTGTGGCCTGGGAAAGCAGTAGAAGATGGCCCAAGTTCTTGGGTCCCTGCACTCACGTAGGAAGACATGGAGGAGGATCCTGGCTCCTGGCTTGGGATTGGCACAGCTCTGGCCATTGTGGCCAACTAGGGAGTGAACCAGCAGATGGAAAATCTCTCTTTCTGCCTCTGCTTCTCTCTTTCTCTCTGTTAACTCTGACTCAAATAAATAAATAAATCTTTTTTTAAAAAAAGACATTGGTGTAGGCAATGACTTCTTGGATAAGATTCTAAAAGTACAGGCAACAAAAGCAACACTAGACAAATAGGATTATATCAAACTCAGTAGCTTCTGCACAGCAAAAGAAGCAATCAACAGAATGAGGAAACACGTGACAGAATGTGAAAAAAATATTTCCAAGCTACTTCTGTGACAGAAAATTAATATCCAGAATATATTGGGAACTCAAAAAAATTCAACAACAAAAACAACCAGTCGAGTTAACAAATTGGCAAAGGACCTAAATAGACAGCTCTCAGAAGAAGAAATACAAAAATGGCCGACAGATATATGAAAAAACGTTCAGTATCGCTAACCATCAGGGAAATACAAATCAAAACCACAATGAGTGCTCGCTTCGGCAGCACATATGCTAAAATTGGAATGATACAGAGAAGATTAGCGTGGCCCCTGTGCAAGGATCACATGCAAATTTGTGAAGCGTTCTATACTTAAACACACACACACACACAATGAGCTATCAGCTCACCACTGTAAGAATGGTTATTATCCCAAGCACAGAGAGTAACAAACACTGGCAGGGATGTGGAGAAAAGGGAACTCTTTTTTTAAATATTTTTTTCCTAGAAACTATTTATTTAAGGAATACGAACTTCATGCATTTCATAAACACGAAAGGGGAACTTAGATACTGTTGGTGGGAATGTAAATTAGTGCACTCTGGAGATTTCTTTAAAAACTAGAAACAGGCGTTGTGGAACAACATCCCACATGAGCAAGGTTGAACTCTTAGCTGCTCCGCTTGTGATCCAGCTCCCTGCTAATGTGCCTGGGAAAGCAGCAGAAGATGGCCCAAGTGCTTGGGGTCCTGCCACCCATGTGGGAGACCTGGATGGAGTTCAGGCCTCCTGGCTTTGGTCTGGCCCAGTCTTGGCTGTTGGCCGTTGTGGCCATTTGGGAAGTAAACCAGTGGATGGAAGATCTCTCCCTCCCACTTTCTCTCCCTGTCTCTGTAACTCTGCCTCTCAAATAAATAAATCTTAAAAATAAAACTAGAAATAGAACTGCCATAGGATCCAGCAATCCCACTACTGGGTATAAATCCCAAAGGCATAAACGCATCGTATCAAAGAGATACCTGGTCTACCATGTTTATCACAGCACTGCTCACAAGAGCCAAGGTATGGAATCAACCAAAGTGTCCATCATTAGATGAACGGATAAAGAAAATGTGGTATATACGTACACAATGGAAAACTATTCAGCCATTAAAAAAGAATGACATCTTATCATTTGCAGAAAAATGGAAGTAGAAGACATCATGTTAAGTGAAGAAAGTCAGGCACAGGAAGACAAATACCATGTGTTCTTCCTTATATGAAGGAGCTAAAAACAAAACAAACAAAAACCTCAATCTGAACAGAGGATGATGACTACTGGAGGCTGGGAGGGGTGAGAGGGACACAGGGAATTCAGATTGAACAAACAGAGGAAGCTGGGTGTGGCTCATTAAGTGTGACAACTATATTATACTAATATGAGATGTTATAACAAGGGGAAATTGGGTGTGGCTTATAGACTGTAACAAATACACTCATATGTGAAAACAGGGGGAGCTGGGTATGGGGCATACGGAAACTCTGTACTACTTCCAATTTTTATTTTGTATATTTAAAACTATTTTGAAATTAAAAAAAAAAAAAAAACTGGGGCCGCCATTGCAGCACAGCGCGTTAAACCACCACCTAAGATGCTGGCTTCCCATGTCAGAGAGACAGGTTCAAGTCCTCTCGGCTGCTCCACTTGTGATCCAACTCCCTGCTAAAGAAGTGCCTGGGAAAGCAGCAAAAGATGGCCCAAGCACTTGGGCCCCTGCTACCTGTGGTCCAGGCTCCTGGCTTTGGCCTGTGGCCATTTGGGGAATGATTCAGTAGACAGAAAATCTCTCTGTCTCTCCCTCTGTCTCCCTTTCACTTTGCCTTTTTAATAAATAAAATAAATCTTTTTTTTTAAATATAAGATTAATTTGGTGCAAAAAATTTTGAAACAGAGGCCAGGATTGTGGCATAGCAGGTTAAGCTACCACTTGTAATGATGGCATCTCATATGAGCACAGGTTGGAATCCCAACTGCTCCACTTGCCATCCAGCTCCCTGCTAATGCACCTAGGAAGGCAGCTGATGATGACCCGAATGCTTGGGCTCCTGCCACGCAAATGGGGGACCGGGATGGAGTTCCAGGCTCCTGGCTTCAGTCTGCCATTATTTGGGGAGTGAGCCAGAGGATGGAAGATCGATCTTTCTCTCTCTCTCTCTCTCTCTCTCTCTCCCTCTCTCCCTCTCTCCCTCTCCCTCTCCCTCTCTCTGTAACTTTGCCTTTCAAATAAATAAAATAAATCTTTAAAAATTTTGAGTTAAAGATTTTTTGAAACATAAAAACAAAAAAAAGTTGCAAACCCTTTTCCAGAATGGATGTATTTTGCTCTCCCAGCCGCAAATGTATATGTCATCCAATTTCTCCACTTCCTTGCCAGTATGTGGTACCATCAGCATGATTTGCTTTAATCATTCTATTATGTGTGTATCTCACAGTGATCTTTTTTTCTTCTGGCTACAAGTTTCTCCAACACAAAATAAACCTGTACAATTTTACTGAGCTCACTGACCATACATATCCACAACCAAACTGGAATCTGGATGCTGACCCAGCCGTAGCTTCAGTTTTCTGAACACCAGAGGCCTGTCTCCGGACAGCTGGAGTACAGGCGGGTAGGCATGATCTCAGGGGGTCACTTGACGTTATCAGCAGGGTACTGGAAAACTGCACTTGTGGAATTTAAGAAGAAATGTGCCCAGGCAAGCTGTTCCTTCACGCAGCCTCAAGACTATGCAGGATTCAGGATGTGGAGGCTGGGTACCTCCTTGTCTGCCAGCTCCAGGTGCTGTGTAATAAATATGGATGTCCTTCCTGGCCCTCCTCACAGCCACCCTAAGAAGGAGTTCAGAATAGTAATCCAGGGCCGGTGCTGTGGCGTGGTGGGTAAAGCCACGGCCTGCAGTGCCAGCATCCCAAACGGGCGCCAGTTCGAGTCCCAGCTGCTCCACTTCCAATCCAGATCTCTGCTGTGGCCTGGGAAAGCAGTAGAAGATGGCCCAAGTCCTTGGGCCCCTGCACCCATGTGGGAGACCAGAAAGAAGCTTCTGGCTCCTGGCTTCAGATCAACTCAGCTCTGGCCGTTGTTGCCATTTGGGGAATGAACCAGATAATCAAAGACCTCTCCCTTTCTTTTTCCCTCTCCCTCTCTCTGTAACTCTTTCAAATAAATAAAAATAAATCTAAAAATAAAGAAAGAAATGGCAGAAGCAATTGTTGAGGAATAAAGCAAAGAAATGGGAAGTGCGGAAGGAAGCCTGAGAGACCATGGGGCAGTACGGTGTTCCAGGGGGCAGCAGGAATGTCCAGCCACTCGGAGCTGAGGACTTAGAAACTGGATCTTCTGGGGTGAGCCTTTGGCACAGTGATTAAGATGCCACTTGGGACACCAGCATGCAGTACTGAGATGCCTGGGTTGAAGTCCAGCTTCCTGCTAATGTGCCCCCTGGGAGGCAACAGATAATGGTTCAAATGCTTGAGTCCCTGCCATTCACATGACAAATGTGGATTGAGTTTCAGACTCCTGTCTTCGATCCGGCCCAGCCCCGGCTGCTGCAGACACCTGGAGAGTAAACCAGGGGCCGGCACTACTGTGGTGTAGTGGGAGAAGCTGCTGCTTGCAGTGCCGACATCCCATCAGGGCACCAATTCGAGTCCCCCACAGCTCTACTTCCAATCCAGCTCTTTGCTGTGGCCTGGGGAAGTGGTGGAAGATGGCCCAAGTCCTTGGGCCCCTGCATCTGCTTGGGAGACCCGGAGAAGGCTCCTGGCTCCTAGCTTTGGATCGGCACAGCTACGGCCATTGCGGTCATCTGGAGAGTGAACCAGAGGATGAAAGACCTCTCTCTCTCTCTCTTTATCACTCTCTCTATCTCTCTACCTCTGCCTCTCTGTGGTTCTGCCTTTCAAATACATAGATAGATCTTTGAAAAAAAAAAAGAGAGTGAACAACTGGATGGGAGATCTGTCTGTCTCTGTCTTACACTCTCTCAACCTTCCAAATAAAATAAATATAAATATATAAAATAAATTGGGTGTGGGGCCAGCATTGTGGCACAGTGATAAGCTGCCACCTGAAATGCCACTATCCCATACTGGAGTGCCAGTTTAAGTCCTTGCTTCTCTGCTTCTGATCCAGCTGCCTGCTAATGGGCCTGGAAAGTCAGCAGAAGATGGCCCAAGTCCTTGGGTCCCTGCACCCACATGGGAGAACCCAGATGGACTTCCTGACTCCTGGTTTCTGCTTAACCCAGCTTCAACTGTTGTAGCCATTTGTGGAGTGAACCAGGGAATGGAAGGTTTCCCCACCTACTCTGTAACTCTGCCTTTCAAATACATAAATACATCTTTCAAAAAGTAAAGTGGATGTCCTGTATTTGATATTACATTTTCTGTCATGTGGCCTAAGTTTGTTATCTTTCTCCATTGGCCCCATAAACATAGAGGTAGATAAAAGAACAAGAAATTTGGAGACAGGGCTGGCATTAAGGAGTAGCTGTAAAGCCACTGCCTCCAACACCAGTATCCTATTTGGGCACTGGTTTGAGTCCTGGCTGCTCCACTTGCAGTCTAGCTCCGTGCTAATGCACCTGGGAAAGCACTAGAAGATGGCCCAAGTCCTTGGGCCCCTGCACCCACGTGGGAGACCGGGAAGTTCCTGGCTCCTGGCTTCAGATCGGCCCAGCTCTGGCTGTTGTGGCCATTTGGGGAGTGAACCAGTGCATAGAAGATCTCTCTGCCTCTGACTCTCTGTAACTCTGCCTTTAAAATAAATACATAAATCTTAAAAGAAGGCCGGCGCTATGGCTTAACAGGCTAATCCTCTGCCTTGCGGCACCGGCACACCAGGTTCTAGTCCCAGTTGGGGCGCCAGATTCTATCCCGGTTGCCCCTCTTCCAGGCCAGCTCTCTGCTATGGCCCGGGAAGGCAGTGGAGGATGGCCCAAGTCCTTGGGCCCTGCACCTGCATGGGAGACCGGGAGAAGCGCCTGGCTCCTGGCTTCGGATCAGCGAGATGCGCTGGCTGCAGCGGCCATTGGAGGGTGAACCAACGGCAAAAAGACCTTTCTCTCTGTCTCTCTCTCTCTCACTATCCACTCTGCCTGTCAAAAAAAATCTTAAAAGAAAAAAGATTTCTCTTTGGAATCACTGGATAACTGCAACTAAGCAGAGGCAGAATTCAGTGGCTGGTGATGACCTGCAATGCATGCTGCTTCTATCCAGAAGATTCCAAGCTACTGGTTAGTTAGTAAAGGAATTGACTGGAAGACCAAATTTTCAGTAAGATCCCAATGTCTTTGCCTGATTTCAAACACTGGTTTTGCTAATTCATTTCCCCCAGAGGGTGGCAGCAGGGATCTCTCTGTCGCCCAGGACCCAGGCGACTTCTAGGAGGGAGCTAACAGATGCAGTTTCTGGTTAGAGCGCTTTGGCTGGACCCAGTCATTTCCTCTCCCTTACATGGGGTTGAAAGGCTGCCTGGGGCCTAGCAGGCTCTGGGGAGCAGCGGGGATCCTCCCCAGCTGCCGCCCAATTAGAAAGCCAGCAATTTAGCAGAAAGTCAAGACTCAACAGGGCCAGGCCCTGGGGTTGTCTTTGTTCCACCCTTTTTTCCATGCTGTGAAGTGACAGAGGAAACACACTACATGACAAGAATTAATGGTGTCAAACACACACCATCCATGCCACTTTAAGCATCGCTCTTCTGGTCGGAATAGCAGGAAGGAGACAAAAGAGTGGTGGCTGCCTTTGTTCATCAACTACATTGGAAAGAACAGGCGGACAGTGTTCTTTGGCTGTACATTCATCCAGCTTGATGAATGCTCCCAAGTTTACAGTTCAGAGTGTTTTCGTTTTCAAGGGAGCAGTTTGCCACAAGGCATCCTGATCATGACCACACGCCATCTATAAGAATAGCTTGGCTTATAACCTCACACTGCCTGTAGGGTTAAAATGACCACAGCATCACTGTTTTGAAATTCTTGTTTTTAGGATCTGACGTTGTGGGGCAGCAGGTTAAGCCACTGTCTGTGACGCCAGCATCCCATTACGTGAGCACCAGTTTGAGTCTCGGCTGCTCCACTTCGGATCCAGCTCCTTGTTAATGTGCCTGAGAAGGCAGTGGAAGACAGTCTTGAATATCTGCACCCTTGCCACTCACATGAGAGACCCAGATGGAGTTCCAGGCTCCTGGCTTCGGTGTGGCCCAGCCCTAGCCCCAGCTCTTGTGGCCATATGGGGAGTGAACCAGCAGTCCCTCTCTGCCTCTCTCTTTGTCTCTGTTCTGCCTTTCAAATAAATAAGTAAATAAACCTTTTAAAAAGATAGACTTCATTTTGCAGATCAGTGTGAAGTTCACAGCAAAACCGAGTAGCAAGTGCAGAGGCTTCTCACATGCTTGCTTGCCCCCACACCTGCACAGGCTCCCCCACAATCAATGTCCTCCTCCGGGCAGGTGTACTTGTTGCGAGGGATGAGCCTCCTCAACACAGCATTTTCACCCACCACCCATAGTTTACATTACAGTTCACTCTTGGTGTCGTGCATCCTGTAAGTTTTGAGAAAGGCACCATGACCTGGATCCACCATTACTGTGTCTTGCAGAATAAGTTTCACTGCTCTAAAATCCTCTGTGCTCCACCTATGGAGCCCTCCCTCCCCCATCACCCCTGACTGTTTTACACTCTCTGTATTTTTGCCCCTACCTGCATGGCATATAGTTACAGTTAGAATAATACAGCATGCACCCTTTTCAGACTTGCTTCTTTAACTCATTAATATGCATCTATATCTTCTCCACGTCTTTTCATGGCTTGTTAGCTCATTGCCTTCTAGTACTGAGTAATATCCCATCATCTGGATGTACCACAGTTTATCCATCTGGCCTAAGAACATCTTCCTTGATTCCCAATGTTGGTAATTATAAATAAAGCTCCTATGAACATTTGTGTGCAGGTTTTCATATAAATATACAGTTTCAAGTCATTTAGGTAAATACCAAGAATTGCTATTGCTGGATGGTATGGTAAGAGTGTGTTTCTTTCTTTCTCTCTTTTTTAAAAAATATTTATTTATTTCCTTGAGAAGTAGAGTTACAGACAGAGAGAGGGAGAAAGATGGGGGAGTCTTCCATCCTCTGGTTCACTCCCCAAATGGCTGCAACGGCTGGGGCTGGGTCGATATGAAGCCATGAGCCTGGAGTTTTTTCTGGGTCTTTTCATGTGGGGGCAGGGGCCCAAGCATTTGGGTCATCTTCTGCTGCTTTCCCAGGCCATAGCAGAGAGCTGGATCAGAAGTGAAGTAGCCAGGATATGAACTGGCACCCATATGGGATGCTGGCACTGCAGGTGGAGGCTTAGCCCACTACGCCACAGCATCGGCCAAGAGTATGTTTCTTTCTTTCTAAGATACCACCAAACTGTCTTCCAAAGAGATTGGACCATTCTGCATTCCTGCCAGCACTGAACGAGTTCTTCTTCCTCTACATCAGCACTTGGTGTAGCCAGTGTGTTGGATTTTCTTTTTTTTTTTTTCCCCAAAGATTTATTTATTTGAAATGTAGAATTACAGAGAGAGTGAGAGGCAGAGAGACAAAGAGATCTTCCATCTACTGCTTCAGTCCCCAAAGGGCCACAATGATTGGGACTGGCCCAGGCTGAGGTCAGGAGCTTAGAACTCCATCCAGGTCTCCCACGTGGGTGCAGGGGCCCAAGGACTTGGACCATCCTTTGCTGCTTTCCCAGACAGCACTCAGGATGCCCGAATTCCATGTTGGAATGCTGGTTTGAGTCCTGGTTACTCCACTTCAGATCCAGTTTCCTGCTAACGCACATCCTGAGGAAGGTGGCAGAATATGGCTCAAGGACTTAGGTCCCTGCCATCAATGTGGGAGACCTGAATGGAATTCTTAGCTCCTGGTTTCAGCCTGGCCTAACCCTGGATGCTGAGGGCATCTGGGAGATGAACCAACCAGTGGAAGCCCTCTCTCTTTCTCTCTGTCTGTCTTATTCTCGCTAGCACTCTGAATTTCAAATACAAAAAATGAATAAACATTTAAAGAGAGCAAATAGAAAACATGATTAGTGAATAAATCCATCCTCAGCCCAATGTGTAAAAACCCCTCCTAACAGAAGTAGAAACCCAAGGCACAGGTGTTTCTCCATTTGCCGAAGGCTTAGAGCCTAACAAACCCATTGTGAATTGAAAATGTCATAAGCCAAATATGCATGGAGTATCCCTAACCCAAGGCACATCCCAGGTTAGCAACACAGTACACTGTGGACCCCTATGATCACAGGCTGACAGGGAGCTAAATGAGAGAGGATAAACTACATACCTCTGCCCTTGGAAAAGATCCAAATTCAAAATGCTGAGTCACTTTCTAGTGTACGGCCTGGGAAAGCAGTAAAAGATGGCCCGAGTCCTTGGGGCCCTGCACCCACATGGGAGACCCAGAAGAATCTCCTGGCTCCTGGCTTCATATCGACCCAGCCCCAGCCGTTGCAGCCATTTGGGGAGTGAACCAGAGGATGGAAGACCTCTCTCTCTGTCTCTACTTCTCTCTGTAACTCTTTCAAATAAATAAAATAAATCTTAAAGAAAAAAGATGAAGAAAGGGGGCCAGTGCTGTGGTGTAGTGGGTAAAGCCATTGCCTGCAGTGCTGGCATCCCATGTGGGCACTGGTTCAAGTCCCGGCTGCTCCTCTTCTGATCCAGCTCTCTGCTATGGCCTGGGAAAGCAGTAGAAAATGGCCCAAGTCTTTGGGCCCCTGCACCTGTGTGGGAGACCTGGAAGAAGCTCTTGGCTTCAGATCAGCCCAGTAGTGGCTTTTGTGGCCATTTGGGGAGTGAACCAGAGGTTAGAAGACCTCTTTCTCTCTGCCTTTCCCTTTCTCTGTCTGTAACTCTACCTCTCAAATAAATAAATAAAATTAAAAAAAAAAAAGAAGAGCAAAGTATGGTACAGAGACATTAACTCCCACAGTGAGGAAGTAGCAGAATTAGAATTCAAATCCAAGCTGATTCCAGAGCCCCTTCTTCACCACCACACACTGCCCTGTAGACATTTTCTTTTCGTTTGGACTGCAAAGAATGGTTCAGAAGTGGCTGATTTTCCCTTAAAAAATAAAGAGGATCAAGAGAAACAGAAGACAAGCAACAGCTTGGGAGAAAATACTTGAATTTGCAAAACATATATCTCATAAAGACTTATCCAAAATTGTAAAGCACTCTTTTTTTTTAAGATTTGCTTATTTTATTTGAAAGTCAGAGTTGTACAGAGAAAGAGAGAGAGAGAAGAGGCGGAGAGAGAGAGAGAGAGAGAGAGAGAGGTCTTTCATCCACTGGTTCACTCCCCAGTTGGCTGGAATGGCTGAAGCTGCTCCAATCTGAAGCCAGGAGCCAGGAGCTTCTTCTGGGTCTCCCATGTGGGTGCAGGGGCCCAAGGACTTGGGCCGTGTTCTACTTCTTTCCCAGGCCATAACAGAGAGCTGGATCAGAAGTGGAGCAACCAAGACACAAACCAATGCCCATATGGGATGCCGGCACTGCAGGCAGTGGCTTTACCCGCTATGCCATAGCGCCAGTCCCGCAAAGAACTCTTAAAAAATCAACAAGAACATGAACAACTCGAGTTAAAAATGAGCAAAAGATCTGAACAGACATGACATCAAAGAAGATGTACAGATGGCAAATAAGCACATGAAAAAATGCTCAACATCGTATGCCATTAGAGAATTGCAAATTGAAACAGCAATCAAATACCACTATACATCTAGTAGAATGGTGAAAACCCAACACACTGGGAGCCAGTATTGTGGCACAGCAGCTTATGGGCACTGCTTCATAGTCCCGGCTGCTCTGCTTTGCCTCATGTTTTTAAATTTTCTCTGTATTTTACAATGCTTTCATATCTTGGGGCCTTGTTAATCCGGGAGAGACCATTCCTTCCAGAAATAACTAATTCCTGAATACAGGAAATAATTTGACCTTGAGCATACCTTTGATATGCAAGCCAACCATTCAACCATCTCTAGTTTTTCTCTTATATACCAAGCCAATATCCTCCCAGCCCTAAATCACCCCAGGTACCAGTCAATTAGGGCTACCTCATAGGCCACCAAAATTATTCAAACTATCCAGTGCTAATAATTCTCCTCAGCATACTGTCTAGCTGTCTCACCCATTCCCTCCCAAAAAAGCCACAATAAAAGCTCTGGGCCATGCTTTCCCCTCCTTTCCTGGCTCTGCCTCCTGACTGAGTCTGGGGGTATTCCTTGCCAAAGTTTTCTTCATGTGGGATCAATGTGTTCTGGCACAACCCATTGCCGTCAATCTGAACATATTTTCTGCTCATGTCTTCCACCCACAAATTTATTAACTTTTTTTTTTGACAGGCAGAGTGGACAGTGAGAGAGAGACAGAGAGAAAGGTCTTCCTTTTGCCGTTGGTTCACCCTCCAATGGCCGCCGCGGTAGGCACGCTGCGGCCGGCACACCGCGCCGATCCAATGGCAGGAGCCAGGTGCTTCTCCTGGTCTCCCATGGGGTGCAGGGTCCAAGGACCTGGGCTATCCTCCACTGCACTCCCTGGCCACAGCAGAGAACTGGCCTGGAAGAGGAGCATCCGGGACAGGATCGGTGCCCCAACCGGGACTAGAACCCGGTGTGCCGGCGCGGCAAGGCAGAGGATTAGCCTAGTAAGCCACAGCGCCGGCCTAAATTTATTAACTTTTCTAGCTTAACTAAGCACTTACGCCCTGTGGCCTGAACTTTTAGCTGTTAAGAATGACAGCAAAACTAGTGTGAATTTCTCTTTCCTTCATAATTTCACAGATAGAAGACTCTGAGAGAGAGGAAAGGATGGAGGGAGAGGGAGAGAAGGAGGAAAGAAGGGGAAGAGAGAAGGAGGGAGGGAGAGAGAGAGAGAGAGAGAGAGAGAGCACCTACCATTTCACTCCCCAAATGGCCACATTGGCCAGGACTGGAACCAGGAACCCATCCAGGTCCCCCATGTGAGTGAGAGGGACCTTAAGTTATCACTTGCTTTCTCCCAGGGTCTGCCTTAGCAGGAAGTTAGAGTGAAGAGCAGAGCTGGGACTCGAACCGCGGCACTCTGATACCAGATATGAGCTTCCCAACCAGATCTCAACTGCTAGGTTATTCACAGCAGAAGATTCATTCTTAAGGTAGATTTAGGGATTTCAACATATAACCTTTCCCTTGTTCTGTATTAAATTAAAACTGTCTGCCGGTGCCATGGCTCATTAGGCTAATCCTCCGCCTTGCGGCGCCGGCACACCAGGTTCTAGTCCCGGTCAGGGCACCGGATTCTGTCCCGGTTGCCCCTCTTGCAGGCCAGCTCTCTGCTGTGGCCAGGGAGGGCAGTGGAGGATGGCCCAAGTGCTTGGGCCCTGCACCCCATGGGAGACCAGGATAAGCTCCTGGCTCCTGCCATCGGATCAGCATGGTGCGCCAGCGCAGCGCGCCGGCCGCAGCAACCATTGGAGGGTGAACCAACGGCAAAGGAAGACCTTTCTCTTTGTCTCTCTCTCTCTCTCACTATCCACTCTGCTTGTCAAAAAAAAAAGAAAGAAAGAAAGAAAAACTGTCAACTTTTCACTTAGAGCAAACAATTTGGTGGGCCAGCATTGTGGTGTAGTGGCTTAAGGCACTACCTGGGAGACTCACATCCCATACAGTAGCCATGGCTGAACACCTGGCTGCTTCGCTTTCAATGCGGCTCCGAGCTAATGAGCCTGGAAAAGCAGTAGAGACAAGTACTTTGTCCCCTCCTACCCGGGGGTGGGGGGGAGGAACCCAGATGGAGTTTCAGGCTTCTGGCTTCAGCCTGGTCCAGCCCCAACCATTGCCCAAGCTGTTGTGGTCATCTGAGAAGTGAACCAGGGGATGGAAGGTAGTTTTCTCTCTCCTTCTGCTATTCAAACATAATAAATGTATTTTTTTTATATGGGATGCCATGCTGGAGGCAGAGGCTTAACCTAATACACCACAGTACCGGCCCCTAAGATCAGAGTTTTTTAAAAAAGATTTACTTATTTATTTGAAAGGCAGAGATATAGACAGAGAAAGGGAGAGAGAGAGGTCTTCCATCCGCTGGTTCACTCCCAAAACGGCCACAATGGCTGGAGCTTAACTGATCAGAAGTCAAGAACCAGGAGCTTCTTCCAGGTCTCTCACATGGATGCAGGGACCCAAGGACTTGGGCTATCTTCTACTGCTTTCCCAGGCCACAGCAGAGAGCTGGATGGGAAGTGGAGAAGCCGGGACTCTAACTGGCACCCATATGAGATGCTGGCAACTGCAGGCGGCGGCTTTACCTGCTATGCCACAGCACTGGACTTTAAATATACCTTTTCTTTTGTAAGAAGCTTTCCCTTTCCCTACGTCTAGCTTGTGCCTCCAAACACTCCAGCCTCTATCCTTTACCCAGTTCTAGAGCCACATCAACACTTCTAGGTATTTGCTTCAGCAGCACCCCAGCTGCTCAGTACTTTCTTAGTTTGGGCTAGCATATTAATAAATATGTATCACTTAGGAACACATATTTAGATACTTTGGAAACTGCACATAATATATACCCATATTTTAACAAATATATACAGGGGCCGGCGCCGTGGCTCACTAGGTTAATCCTCCGCCTGTGTCGCCGGCATCCCATATGGGTGCAGGTTCTGGTCCCAGTTGCCCCTCTTCCAGTCCAGCTCTCTGTTGTGGCCCGGGAAGGCAGTGGAGGATGGCCCAAGTGCTTGGGCCCCTGCACCCGCGTGGGAGACCAGGAAGAAGTACCTGGCTCCTGGCTTCAGTCGGCCCAGCTCCAGCCATTGTGGCCATTTGGGGAGTGAGCCAGTGGATAGAAGACCTCTCTGTCTCCACCTCTCTCTGTAACTCCACCTCTCAAGTAAATAAAATGAAATCTTTAAAAAAAAATACGACGAATGTAAAGTTGAAAATTTCAAAATAGGTTAATTTACTACATCACCCACGATGTGTATGAAGTGACAGCGATCCTTTCCCATGTGGTCAGTGCTAATGATCCAAAGCTATCACTCTGTGACAGGAAAGCGTTCCTCCTTCCAAACGTGCTTTCTCAAAAGCCCTGCCTTGTGGGGCTTTGTAACTGCTCAACACTTTGCAGCCGTTTTGTCAGGAGTTCAATTTATATAACTCTACTACATTGTATATGAAGACCACTCAGTGTCCTCTCTGAGGTTTTCTGTGTTGGGACAACCAGACACCCACCGTCCCTGTGCAATTCTCGCACATCCAAACTCAAGGCAATTTTTTTGTAGTTGTTTTGAGAAACCAGAGAATAAGTGAATTTAAGAACGAGCGGGCTCGGACAAGAAAGCCCCATTGGGTTTCTTACAGAAGTTACAATGGAAGCGCGACCCTGATGAATAAGCTCATTAACTTCCAACTATAACTATCCTAGTCTGTCTTTTCACAAGTGAATCATCCTACTCTATACCTGAACCCACTACCCTAAACCCGCACAGCCCGGCACTCGCGGTAACCCATCACGGGTCAGACACCACCGCGCATGCCCCCAAAGCAGTGGCCAATTGGAGACCAGTGCGCACTAGCAGAGGCGGGGTTACGTTATTCCTGAGGTCTGGACGCTACGGAGAGCAGCGAGGACCAGAATTGGTAATCGACCAATCAGAGGCCACGAAGGGCCTGGCCCTAAATTAATTGCCTGCTCCTGTACGTCGAGAGATGGTTCAAAGTTAAAGAATCAGGGTGGGGGGGACAGGTTAATATGGCGGAAGTGAAAGACACCGAAGACCTACCAGAGATTGAGGACAGCCAGAGTCTTGAGTCACTCACCAGATCAGAATGTGGTCTTTGGAACAAGAGGGCGGATTCCGGTACGGAGTGAGGTTTCGTCACCTGAATTCCATATTTCTCCCCCCCCCCGGAAGTACAATGGCACATTCCAAGGTGCCCCTCCCTCCGCAGGGCTACGCTTCCGGGTGGACTGTTCCATTTCTGCGTCCCTCCCCCGTGCCCACGTGGTCCAGTCCAGGCTGTCCCATTATCGTTTTGGGGGTCCCACAGGCAGGGGAGTGGGCACGCCTGGAGCCGCACACTCGGCTGTGGGCACTGTTGTGAGCGCACAGACTGAGGTGTGGGTACTCCTGGGACTGCAAAGATTGGGGTGCAAGGAGCGCTGGTGGGGAGTGAGGGCGTAGGCAGTGCAGGGCTCGGTGGGACCCCTGCTTCCCCGGCTGGTCCGAGTTGGAGCTCGCAGAGCCGGTATTTTGCTGTGCAGGAGGGGCAGTAGGGCGGGACCCATGTGGTGGGTGGGGTCCCGGGTTGGCGGGGAGGGCTCCTGGAGCTCGTGACACAGCTGGCGGAGTCCGGGTCTCACGGGATGGCTGCGTGAGAGGCGCTTTGCCGCAGGGGAAAGTAGAGAAAGGGCAGTGGGAGCGTGGTGCTGGGTGCTCGGTGCTTGACCATTGCCAGTGGTGGTGCGACCCGCAAATCTGATGGAGGAAGATGAGGAAGGGCTTGGGAGGGGGGGGCGGATACTGGCGGAAGGGAGATCATTGGTTACTCAGCTATTTCATAAACCGACAGTAACGCAGTCACAACGTGCCCAGACCTGTCCTAATCACCCTGCATGAGTTGCCTCACTGAGCCTTCACAAACAACCTTAACTGCTGTTATCTTCACTTGTGGACTGGAGGACTGAGGCTCTGAGAAGGTACCAGAAGGCACGCTGCTGAGACAGCCGGGCCAGAGCCCGAGGCTCTAAGCTCTGAGCCATTCCCTGCCCTCCAGGTGTTTCTGTGCTCACCCCACCCCACGCATTTGTCCCTAGGTCAGTGCCCCTGTCTCTGTGCTCACCCCACCCCACCCCACCCGGCCCGAGGGCTCCCATGGCATGCATTTGCCCCTAGCGTCAGTGCCCCAAGCATCAGAGAGCAGTGGGAGGGGACTGGCTTTGCGCACTCAGTTATTTTTCTTTCTCTCCCCAGGCAGGGACGTGATGGAGGGCAGGGAAGGCTTGAGGGAAGAGGGCAGTAGGTTACAGGGTAGCTGTCTGGACGGAGCACTTTCCTGTTGCACGTGGGGGCTTGTGCTAGGTCGTGGGGATACCGCACGAACCAGACACTGGTGCACTTCCCACCTGCCCTGGGGGTGTTTTGGGAGCTCCTGGTGGGCAGTCTGGTTGTCACGGCAACTGGAGGGCTTCAACAGTCAAAGGGCAAAGGTTGAGATGCAGGGGGAGGGGGCACAGCCCCACTGCGCCAAGGCTTGTGACTTACACGCGTGTCATTTCAGGGTGGTGAAAGGAAGCCTCCTCAATGCTTCCTATTGAAAAGGGAGCACGGAGTCTGAGGGTTGGGAGAGGACACCTGCTGAGGTGGGGCTGTCCCAGGGAGCACCCCTCAGGCAGAGGTACAGAGGGCCGTGAAGGTCGGGCAGGATGGTGCGGCAACCTAAGTGTTGCCCTCTTGGCCCTACTGTGGTCTTAAAGAGCAGCATTAGCAACCTCCCCACGCCTGCCTGTCGTCCATGGACTCAATTACATGGTGGTGCCCAGAGAATGGAAGACACCCCCATGTCTTACTGCCTACTTGGGGATTGGAAGGTAGGGATCAGGATCTTATAGGCAACATCTTCCCCAAATAAGAGAAGGCACAAGATAAGAGCAGCACATGATTCTCCATCTGTGACCCCTGGCAGCTTTGGAGTATGAGGTGGGTATAAGTTACTACCAGGCGCATACTGGGTCCTGGTGCCCACCCAGCTGTGGTGCACTGACTGCCATCAGACCAGCGCTTTTGCTGAGAACACCCAGAAAAGCTGGATTGAGGTTTTTTTGGTTTGAAGTCCCTTTGAAGAGAGTCAGTGCTGTGGCAAAGCAGGTAAAGCCGCCACCTACAGTGCCAGCATCCCCTGCATGGGCCAGTTCAAGTCTTGGCTTCTCCTCTTCTGATCCAGCTCTCTGCTATGGCCCAGGAAAGCAGTGGGAGATGGCCTGAGTGCTTGGGCCCCTGCACCCACGTGGGAGACCCGAAAGAAGCTCCTGGCTCCTGGCTTCGGATCAACCCAGCTCTGGGTGTTGCAGCCATCTGGGGAGTGGGCCAGCAGATGGAAGTCTTCTCTCTCTGCCTCTAACTCTGCCTTTCAAACAAACAAATAAATAAATCTTAAAACAACAACAACAACATTGAGCCTACTAGAATTTTTTTAAAAGTCTGTCTGAAGGAGCAGGAGAACAGATTACCACTGAGGTCATCACCTCAGCAGGTACTGATATCCAGGGCAGCAAAGCCAGAGCTTAGGGGATACAAAACCAAAAAGGGGTGGATATGGTGGCACAGAGGGTTAAGGTTCAAGTTCTTGATACTCTTTCTCATCCAGCTTCCTGCTTATGCGCCTGGGAAGGGTGCTTGGGCCCCTGCCACCCACATGGGAGACCAGGGTGGAGTTCCTGGCTTCTGGCTTTGGCCTGATCCAGCCATGGTTCTTGTGGCCATCTTGGGAGTGAATGGAAGCTCACGCTGTGGAAGTTCCACGGTGGATGAAAGATCCCAAACCCTCTGTCACTCACGCTCTAATGCTCTGCCTTTCAAATAAATACATAAATAAATTTTATGGAAAAGGCAAAATAAACCAGCTCCAAATTACTGACGAAGGCCAGCAGAGTAATCCAGCAATAGGAAGAATGTGAAAATAAGTTATAAACCACTATATTGCAGGATGGGAAAATGATTCTATTAAAGACTAAAGTAACAAAAAAAAGCTGCTTTAGATTTATTTAGAGGCAAGCATGAATCTGAAACCTGTCAGCTATTTGGAAAGAAGAGAAAATACAGTCAGCCCTCATATCCACAGCTTCCACACCCATGGCCTCAACCAAGCTCAAACTAAAAGCATTTGGAAGGGGGCAGACATTGGCACAATGGTTAAGATACCATGTGGGATGCCCACATTCCATCGTCGAGTGCCTGAGTCTCAGTCCTGGCTCAGCTCCTCATTCCAGCTTCCTGCTATGTGCACACTGGTGGGGGGGGGGGGGGCGCCAGGGGACAGCAGGTGATAGCTCAAGTGGTTGTGTCCATACCACCCACATGGGAGACCTGCATTAATATTAATTCCCGAGCCGGCGGCGCCGTGGCTTAACAGGCTAATCCTCCGCCTTGCGGTGCCAGCACACCGGGTTCTAGTCCTGGTCAGGGTGCCGGACTCTATCCCGGTTGCCCCTCTTCCAGGCCAGCTCTCTGCTATGGCCCGGGAAGGCAGTGGAGGATGGCCCAAGTGCTTGGGCCCTGCACCCGCATGGGAGACCAGGAGAAGCACCTGGCTCCTGGCTTCGGATCAGCACGATGCGCCGTCTGCAGTGGCCATTGGAGGGTGAACCAACGGCAAAAAGGAAGACCTTTCTCTCTGTCTCTCTCTCTCACTATCCACTCTGCCTGTCCAAAAAAAAATAAAAATTAATTCCCAGCTCCCAGCTTTGGCCTGGTCCAGCCTTGACTATTGTGAGCATTTGGGGAGTGAATCAACAGATGGGAAAACTCTTTATGTCTGCTTTTCTCTCTTTGCATGTCTGTCTTTCAATTAATATAGTAAATATTGTTAAAAGAAAATATTTGGAAAAAATTATACTGAACATGTATACTCATTTTTCTTGTCACTATTTTTTTTTAATTTATTTTATTTGAAAGGCAGAGTTAGAGAGAGGCAGAGGCAAAGAGAGAGGTCTTCCATCCACTGGTTCACTACTACCCAATTGGCCACGATGACCAGAGCTGGGCCAATCCGAAGCTGGGAGCCAGGAGCTTCTTCCAGGTCTCCCACGTGGCAGGGGCCCAACGACTTGGGCCATCTTATACTGCCATAGCAGAGAGCTAGATCAGAAGTGGAGCAGCCGGGACTCCATCTGGCATCCATATGGGATGCCAGCACTGCAGGCGTTGGCTTTACCCGCTATGCCACAGCGCCAGCCCCTCTTGTCACTATTTCTTAAACAATACAGTATAACAATGATTTACAAAGCACTGACCTTGTACTACATATTGTAAGTTATCCAGAGATGATTTCAAGTATACAGAAGGATGGGCACAGGCTCTATGCAAACACTAAGCCATTTTTTAAGAACCTTTACAAGATTTTTATTTATCTGAAAGGCAGAGTTACAGAGAAAGAGAGACTTACATGCACTGGTTCACTCCCCAAATGGCCACAATAGCAGGATCTGGGCCAAAGCCAGGAGCCAGAAGCCTCTTTTGGGTCTCTCTCGTGGGTGCAGGGGCCCAAGCACTTGGACCATCCTCCCATGCTTTCCCAGGCCATTAGCAGGGAGCTCGATCAGAAGTGGAGCAGCCAGGATTCAAACCATTGCCCATGTGGGATGCCAGCATTACAGACAGGAACTTAACCCACTACACCACAATACCAGCCCCCACTAAAGGAGTTGAGCACCTGCAGAACATAATATCCTGGTGGGTCCCCCACAGACATGGAAAGACCATTGTATACAACTTGTAAATGTCAACTTAGAAACTAACCAGCGAATATAGCAGTTCAGCCTTTCCTGATGTAGAGGTAAAGAGGACAGATCTGGGGGCAGAGAGAGGAGGGGCAGGAGCAGTTCCTCTTGGCCCCCACAAGGAACTAGCCCTCATATAATTGGCCTCAGCTCCACCACTCAGAAGCTGTGTGACTCAGACAAGTTACCTAAGCGTCTCTGGGCCTCAGCTTCCCCATCAGTAAGGTAGGGACAATTGACCTCGTGGGGTCATCTGTGAATGTTACTGAGCTAATAACACATATAAGACACTTTGAAAAATCCCAGAGGCAAAATGACATAAGACATTATTGATTTCTTATTCATTCCAACTCTGATCCAGTTTCCTGTTGATGCACACTCTGGCAGGAAGCAGGAAATGGCTCAAGTGCTTGGTCCTCTACCACCCACATGGGAGAACTGCATGGAGTTCTAGGCTCCTGGTTTTGAACTGCCCCGGCCCCAGCTGCTAGGACATTTCAGGTGTAAACTAGTGGATGGAAGATCTCTTTCTTTCTCTCTCTCTCTCTCTCTCTCTCTCTTTTTTTCACTTTGCCCTTCAAATAAATAAATAAATCTTTTTTTTTTAATGAATGAATGCAATGGATGGAGGTTAGAATTGTTGAGTTTTAAAGGCAAGTAGGGGCTGGCCCTAATCAACAGGTTGGAAGGTGCTCCAGGTCTGGAGGTGTGAAATCTCAGGGTATTTTTTAAAAACTCATAGAAAACAGAGTTGAACAATAAGTTTATTTTGGTGCAAGAAACTTGTGAAAGCCATGCATAATTTTTTATAATACAGACTGCCATAAACCTTTTGAAGATCCTTCCCACACATGGATTTCCAAAAAAAATTTTGCACCAAATGAGCTTATCTTTTAACTTAAGTTTTCCACAACATTTTTGAAGTACCTTCCAAGCTCTATGAGTTGGGGGGGGGCACCATAAACTGAGTCATGAGGAAGAATGGGATGGAGGGAGGCTGCTGTTGCACTGCCAGAAAGGGCCTTGAGTCCAGATTTAGGAAAGTGGCTTTGGACCTGTTAGCGTGGGGAGCCACAGAGGCCTCTCAGGGACCTGCAAATGTCAGTGTCAGCCTAGACCTGCACAACACCCCAAAAAGGCTATCCCTGTACCTGAGGACTTCATGCCCCCAAATGGCCTACGTGATGGGTGGAGAAACAGACCCAGGGTAGCATACAGGCAGTATTCACATGGGAAAGCAGTCTGGCATTATCTGGCAAAGTTCAAGATGTTGCAAACCCCACTAAGTTCCCTCCTGAGAGTATCTCAGCCCATGTGGACCAGGAGCAAACACTGTGGCCTGACTCCCAGTTACAAGAAGCAAACATAGCCCGACTGTAACCATGAGATTGTGGATAAACAACTGGCACGTGCATGCCATAGAATACTACACAGTGGTGACAATGAACAGCTACTGCTCTTACAACTCAGTAACAACAGGAAAGGCAGCATGGAGCAGCAGGATGAATGCGTGCACTCAGAGCACAGCCTGCCAGCGATCTGATGGCTCCAGTTGCCACCTGGGCACTACTGTGACTTTTTTTTTAAAGATTTATTTATTTATTTATTTGAAAGACGGAATTACAGAGGGGTAGAGGCACAGGTAGAGAGAGAGAGAAATCTTCCATCTGGTGGTTCACCCTCCAAATGGCTGCTATGGCCAGAGCTGGGCCAATCTGAAGCCAGGAGCCTCTTCTGGGTCTCCCACGTGGGTGAGGGGCCCAAGAACCTGGGCCATCTTCCACCACCCTCCCAGGCCATAGCAGAGAACTGGATTGGAAATGGAGCAGCCAGACATGAACTGGCACAAATATGGGATGCTGGCACTGTGGGCGGCAGCCCCACTACTGGGACATTTAACCACTGTGAGCCTTAGGTTGCTTATCTGGAAAATGGGCATGATAACAGTATGTACCTCAAAGGCTGTTTTGATAGTTCAAATGATTATTTATTTATTTATTTGAAAGTCAGAGTTACACAGAGAGAGGAGAGGCAGAGAGAGAGAGGTCTTCCATCCACTGGTTCCCTCCCCAATTGACTGCAACGGCTGGAGCTGTGCCGATCCAAAGCCAGGAACCAGGAGCTTCATCCAGGTCTCCCATGCGGGTGCAGGAGCCAAGGACTTGGGCCATTTTCTACTGCTTTCCCTGGCCACAGCAGAGAACTGGATCGGAAGTGGAGCAGCTGGGTCTCGAACCGGTGCCCAGGCCAGGGCATTTAACCCACTGTGCCACAGTGCTGGCCCCTCAAATGATTTTTAATGCAAGGGGGTTAAAACTGTACCTGGCACATATGTGAAGTGCTACATGAAGGTTAAGAGAAAATAGAATGTCAAGTGGGGGAGAAAATCAAGTCTTCAAAATTATTATTATTATTAGTAGTAGTAGTAGTAGTAGTAGTAGTAGTATTTTAACAGGCAGAGCAGACAGTGAGAGAGAGAGACAGAGAGAAAGGTCTTCCTTTGCCATTGGTTCACCCTCCAATGGCTGCCGTGGCCGGCACACCGCGCTGATCCGAAGCCAGGAGCCAGGTGCTTCTCTTGGTCTCCCATGCGGGTGCAGGGCCCAAGGACCTGGGCCATCCTCCACTGTACTCCCGGGCCATAGCAGAGAGCTGGCCTGGAAGAGGAGAAACCGGGACAGAATCCGGCGCCCCAACCGGGACTAGAACCCGGTGTGCCAGCGCTGCAGGCGGAGGATTAGCCAAGTGAGCCGCAGCGCCAGCCAGTTATTATTATAGAGAGAAAGCCAGCACTCCCATATAGGGACTGGACCAAGGAGCTCCCAGGGCTGGGGTGGGGCGGAAGTGGGGGCCAGGAACACTATCAGGGTCTCCCATGTGAGTGGTAGGAAATCAACAACTTGAGCCATCACTGCTGCCTCCCGGGGTCTGTGTCAGCAGGAGACTGGAGTCAAGAGCCAGAGGTGAGTATTGAGCCCATGCAGTCCAATGTGGGATGCAGACACCCTAACCAGGGACTTAACCTCTAGGCCTAAAACCCACCCCAACTGCCTATTTTTACAAAGTTCAGGAGCAGGCATTTGGTGTAGCAATTAAGATGTTTCTTGGGGCTGGCGCCGCGGCTCACTAGGCTAATCCTCCGCCTTGCGGCGCCGGCACACCGGGTTCTAGTCCCGGTCGGGGCACCGATCCTGTCCCGGTTGCCCCTCTTCCAGGCCAGCTCTCTGCTGTGGCCAGGGAGTGCAGTGGAGGATGGCCCAAGTCATTGGGCCCTGCACCCCATGGGAGACCAGGAGAAGCACCTGGCTCCTGCCATCGGATCAGCGCGGTGCGCCGGCCGCAGTGCGCCTACCGCGGCGGCCATTGGAGGGTGAACCAACGGCAAAAGGAAGACCTTTCTCTCTGTCTCTGTCTCTCACTGTCCACTCTGCCTGTCAAAAAAAAAAAAAAAAAAAAAAAAAAAAAAAAAGATGTTTCTTGGGACACCTGCCTTCCAAATTGGAGTGCCTGGTGAGTCCTGACTCTGCTGTCCACACCAGCTTCCTGCTAATGTGCACCCTGACAGCAGATGATGGCTCAAGTAGTTGGGTCCTTCTCACCTATGTGGGAGACCCAGACTGAGTTCCTGGCTCCTGGCTTGGCCTAACCCATCCCCGGCTGTGGCAGGCATGTAGGGAGTGAACCAGAAGATGGGAGATCGCTGTCGGCCCTTAAAATAAATAAGTAGGCCGGTGCCGTGGCTTAGCAGGCTAATCCTCCGCCTTGCGGCGCCAGCACACTGGGTTCTAGTCCCAGTCGGGGCACCAGATTCTATCCCGGTTGCCCCTCTTCCAGGCCAGCTCTCTGCTATGGCCCGGGAAGGCAGGGGGATGGCCCAAGTCCTTGGGCCCTGCACCCGCATGGGAGACCAGGAGAAGCACCTGGCTCCTGGCTTCGGATCAGCGAGATGCGCCGGCCGCAGCGGCCATTGGAGGGTGACCCAGTGGCAAAAAGGAAGACCTTTCTCTCTGTCTCTCTCTCACTATCCACTCTGCCTGTCAAAAAAAAAAAAAAAAGTAAATGTTTAAAGTAAAACAAAAACAAAAGCAAAACAATGAGGAGCCTGGGCTGTAGGTTAAGCTGACACCTGGCACACCCGCATTCCATATATGCTCTGGTTCGATTCCTCGCTGCTCCACTTCTGGTCTGGCTCCCTGCTAATGCACCTGGGATGGCAGCGGAAGATGGCCCACACATGGGAGACCCAGAGAAGGCTCCTAGTTCCTGGCTTCTGCTTGGCCCAGCCCTGGCCATTGTGGTCATTTAGGGAGTAAACCAGTGGATGGAAGATCTCTCTGTGTCTCTCCCTCTCTCTCTAACTCTGCCTTTTAAATAAAATGAATAAACCTTTAAAAAAAACAACAAATACTAAATAAGATGTTGTTCAAGCACTTGTATGTGCTATAAAGTTCCTTTCTTTTTTTTTAAGATTTATTTATTTGAAAGGCAGATTTACAGAGAGGCAGAAGCAGAGAGAGAGAAGTCTTCCATCCGTTGGTTCACTCCCCAGATGGCCGCAACTGGAGCCGGGCCGATCTGAAGCCAGCAGCCAGGAGCTTCTTCCAGGTCTCCCACACGGGTAGAGGGGCCCAAGTACTTGGGGCACCTTGTACTGCTTTCCCAGGCCATAGCAGAGAGCTGGATCGGAAGTGGAGCAGCTGGGACTTGAACCGCTGCTGCAGGCCAGGGCTTTAACCCGCTGCACCACAGCCCTGACTCCATAAAGTTCCTTTATTTTAATAGAGCTGAGCGAAGGGGCCTGGTGCTGTGGCGTAGCAGGTAAAGCTGCCACTTGTGGTGCTGGCCTCCCACATGGGCGCCAGTTCAAGTCCTTACTGTTCCGCTTCCGATCCAGCTCCCTGCTAATGCTCCTGGGAAAGCAGTATGGCCCAAGTGCTTGGGCCCCAGCACCCATGTGGGCGACCCGGAAGAAGCTACAGGCCTCTGGCTTCAGATCAGCCCGGCTTCGGCCGTTGCGGCATTTTGGGGAGTGAAGATATCTCTCTATCTCTGTCTTTCAAATAAATAAATAAATGATTTTTAAAAATAAAAAAATATATATATAAAGAGCTGAGGGGACGGCGCTGTGGTGCAGTGAGTTAAGCCATAAGCTGTGACACTGGGATCCCATGTGGGAGCATCAGTTCAAATTCTGGCTGCTCCACTTCCGATCCAGCTCCCTGCTAATCCACCTAGGAAGGCAGCAGCAGATGGCCCAAGTGCTTGGGCCCCTGCACCCATGTGGGAGACCTAGATGGGGTTCTGGGCTCCTGGCCTTGGCCTGGCCCTACCCTCACTGCTATGGCCATTTAGAGAGTGAACCAGCATATGGAAGATTCTCTCTCTCTCTCTCTCTCTCTCTCTCTCTCTCTCTCTCTCTCTCTTTTTCTCTCCCTCTCTCTCTCTGTCACTCTACCTTTCAAATAAATAAACAAAATAAAAACAAAAAAGGGCTGATGGGCAGAAAGTAATTTGGTTGCTACAGGAGACAAGGGTAAGGGAAGTGACCTAGGGGTGTGTACCCTGTTGGCGATATCTGCGGCTTGGGATAGGAGTGGGCTCCCAGAGGCTTGCTATGGAATTAAAGGGAAAAGTTGTAATGCAGGAGCCCTCTCGCACTAGGAGTCTTGGACCTGGGCCCCGGAGTCTATGGTGTTTTGGGGCAGAGGGAGGATTCCCAGCCCCATGGCTCCTCCTCGCCCCAGCCAGCCCTGCAGAGGTACTGCAGATGGCTCAGCTCTTGCTGCCAGCCAGCCAGAGGAAGCTCTGAGCTTGTCGGAGGAGGTGGGCCCCAGAGGATAAGACTGAAGGAGAAGGACCTGAGCTAGTAAAAAAAGATGGGTCTAAGCAGTCCAACAGAGGAGGAACCCAAAGTGGGTGAGGAGGGCCCATGGGGAAGACGAGGCCAGGCCTACTGAGAGGCCCCCTGGAGGACTTGTTTCTCTTGTGGTTTTTTTGCACTTCCTGTTCCCTTGCTCACTGCGGAAGTTCCTCTTCTTACCCTGCACCCCGAGCCTAGGCGGAGAGGACAAGGACAGAAGGCACCATGAGTGGGGGCCCTGTGGGAGGCAGGCCCGGGGGTCGAGGAGCACCTGAGGTTAAGCAGAACATTCCCTCCTCCCTGCTTCAGGACCACGAGAACCAGCGACTCTTCGAGATGCTCGGACGAAAATGCTGGGTGAGCTGGGGATCTCCCGGCCCTCCCTTCCTCTTCTTCCTCTCCCTCCTGCCTCCTCATCCTCCCCACCCTTTGCCTCTCCCTCTCCATCTCCCCCTCCTCCTCTGCCTCTCCATCAGCCCCTCTCTCCTAGAAGCCACTTTACCACTGCTCACCCATCCCAGGAAGATCCCGAGGCCTCCTCACCTTCCTTCGGGCTGCAACTCTTCCTTCAGGCCCATGACAGCCAGGGGCACAGAAAGGCCCAGGTCTGGCTCCCCTCCGACCAGACCCCACTGATCCCTGCTCTCCCTCCTAGACGCTGGCCACTGCAGTTGTTCAGCTATACCTGGCGCTGCCCCCTGGAGCCGAGCACTGGACCAAGGAGCATTGTGGGGCTGTGTGCTTCGTGAAGGATAACCCCCAGAAGTCCTACTTCATCCGCCTTTATGGCCTTCAGGTGACTCCTCCCCTGAATGGATAGGCAAACCCGTCCTCAACCTGCAAAGCCAGACCTTTGCTCATACATAGCTCTGAACCCTGGGACCAGATCAGCAAATCCCTGAACCCTAGAACTAAGGCTCCCCCAGGTCTCAAACTCTGGTTTGCATTTTTGACTTCACAATGACTGACCCCAGAGTCTCCATATCACGGTATCTCAACCCCCAAATATTAGACCACCTCCCAGGCCCAACTGGGTCTACAAATTCTAAAAACTGACCATGTGATTTATGCCTGTACCTCAAATCTGTTCCCAGCTTGACACGTTGCATCTCAGGAAATCCTCCATCAAAACTCCTGAGCCCCAGATGTTTGCCCAGCTCCTAAGTCATAAGCCTGTTGTTACTCAGACCCAGAACCTGAAGATTTCATTGAATCTTGAACTTCTCAAACTCCAAATCAGTCTTTATGTATTTACTTATTTATTTAAGTCAGAGTTACACAGAGAAGGGGAGAGAGAGAGAGAGAGAGAGAGGTCTTCCATCTGCTGGTTCACTCCCCAATTGGCCGCAATGGCCGGAGCTGCACTGATCCAAAGCCTCCTCTGGGTCTCCCATGTGGGTGCAGGGGCCCAAGGACTTGGGCCATCTTCTGCTGCTTTCCCAGGCCATAGCAGAGAGCAGGATCAGAAATGGAGCAGCTGGGACTCGAACGGGCACCTATATGGAATGCTGGCACTGCAGGTGGTGGCTTTACCCACTATGCCACAGCGCAGGCCCCCAAATCAGTCTTTTTAAGCCCACAGCAGGGACCCCATAATTTCCACATTAACACTTCTGAACACCCAAATAAGGAGGTAGTACTGCAGCAAAAAACAGACCTGTCTTATCAACCTCCAACCCAAACTTTCCAGGCTTATACCCCAAATTCATCCTCTTAAGTCCATAAAGATGGACCTACCATCACTTCAAGATGCCAAAGCCATCAACTATTGATCAAACACCACAGCTCTAAGCCTGCTCTACAAACCCTAAAATGCACATACTTTGTCTGGACTCCTCCCCCAACTGCCAAGTCTAAATGTCTGAACCTCAAATCTCAACCCCAACTCCCAAATCCTAAAAGCCTACCTTCCATGGAGTTGGGGCAGTGCAGGATCGAGTCTATGTGTGAGTCTCAATTTCCCGGAACTTGCAGTCCTAAGTTTTCCAAACCACGACCCAGTTCCACATGGAGGGCCCTCTCACCACAGAGTCTGATACTGAGACGCTATCTCAACCCTCCAATTCTGACACCCAGACCACCACTCTCTCTGATACTGAGCTGAATGTCTCCAAAATTAGACTCCAGGGCCCCAAATCCAGACACCATGCTCCCTGCCCAGATAACGGCTTGTCACCCACCCAGAGGGTGCCTCCGTGCCAGTGTGTCCCCTATCCTGCACCTCTCCAGGCTGGCCGGCTGCTCTGGGAACAGGAGCTGTACTCACAGCTGGTCTACTCCACTCCCACCCCCTTCTTCCACACCTTTGCTGGAGATGTAAGTGATCAACCAACCCCTGCGCAGCAGTAGGGAGCATGGGGAGGGGGTGCTAAAGGTGTGAGGGGCCTGGAAGGCTGCTGACCCTGAGGCATGTGCAGGACTGCCAAGCGGGCCTGAACTTTGCAGATGAGGGTGAGGCCCAGGCCTTCCGGGCCCTGGTGCAAGAGAAGATACAAAAAAGGAATCAGAGGAAAAGTGGAGGTGAGGAGGCCTTGGGGGTAATAAGGAGGTTGCACAGAGATGAATGTAAAGGTGGCAAACTACAAAAGCCCCATCATGATTTTGGCTCCCCATTGACGTATCTACAGACAGACGCCAGCTACCCCCACCACCAGCACCAGCCAATGAAGGTGAGTCCTCTAGCACAAGTAGCAATAACAGGGGGCTTGCCCAAGAACCTGTGGCAGGACTGTGATAGCACTTTCCCCTTTCCATCTATCCAGAGAGAAGAGGGGGGCTCCCACCCTTGCCCTCACACCCAGGTGCAGACCAAGGGGGTGAGTGCTGATTCTTCTCTGTGTCTCTTGGATGGATAAGTGGGTGAATGGAGGGGCAGACAGATAGGTATGTGGATGGATGAGCAGGTTCATGGACGTGTGGCTGGATGAATATGTGCATAGACAGGTGGCACATAGATGGCTGAGAGGAGGGGATGAATCCGTGGGACACTGAAAGCATAAACAGATACATGACTGGGTATGTAGATGTGTAAGTGAATGGGTTCGTGAATAAATGGATGATATGGGAGACTGCATGAATTAGGAAGTGAGTAAGTGAGTGAACAGTGAACAAATGACATAAAATTCCAGTTAGTGAAGAAAGCAATGATTGGATGAAAAACTGGGTCAGTGAATGAATAATTTAACAAATTAATTAATGAGTAAGTGAATGACTGAGTCAATACTTTGATAAGCATGAATTAAATGGTTATTAATGGTTTATGGGATCCACCCATTTCTACATTGTACCACTTGGACCCCTCACTCATTTTCTCCATGAACCGCTCCCCCCCCCCCACTACAGTCTTCCTGTTTCTTGCCCCCATACTTGGTTGGTAGGTAAGTGGGTAAATGGTCCAATCACCTTATTTTCTCCATAGGCCCACAAACTGGCCCACTGTCCTTGGGGCTGGTGACAGTGGACATCCAGAATCCTGACATCACGAGTTCACGCTACCGTGGGCTCCCAGCACCTGCTCCTGGCCCAGCTGATAAGAAACGCTCCGGAAAGAAGAAGATCAGCAAAGCAGATATTGGGGCACCCAGTGGATTCAAGTGAGAACCTCTCCCCAGTAGATCTACCAATTCCTGGGGATGGATGGATGGGGGGCTTATGAAGAGCTGAACAGCTAGGTGGATGGAAGAACTGTCAGATGGATGAGCAGCTGGCTGCAAGGAAGGGACTACAGAGAGGCAAATAAGTCACATACCATGCAAAATTCAAGGAGGCAGTTGCTCTTAGGGTCGTGCAACTGGAATTCATGCCTCAGAGAGTGAGTGCCTCCTTAAATTTTGTAGCCTTGGCACCTGTCTCGTCTTACCTTAGTCCCATCCTTGGTAGACTGGTGGACGAGCGAGGTTGATGGTGCAGGAAGTGGATGAGTGGAAGGGTGGATGGATGGGTAGATGAATGAATGAGTAGGTGGGTGGATAGATGGGTAGATGACTTCAGTGGTGGACAGGTAGATGGATGGCTGAGCGGATGAGTGTGTGGACATTATAAGCTGAATGATTCACAGACAAGGTGGATAGGAATGGAGAGGTGGTCAGATTTGTGGGTGAATGGACAGTTCCGTAGATAAGTGAACAGAATTATGTGGTTGAATAGGCAGAAAAATGAATGGCAGGATGGAAAGGGGGGCACAAGGGTAGATGGATGGGTGGACGGACAAGTGTGTGTGAGGACAGATTGGTGGACAAGTGGCCAAATGGTAGGGGTGGCTCATGTGTGGGCTTATGGGGAGGGGCTGATGTCTGTAGAGATCAGTGATGCAAAGGATGGGTGTGAATGGATAGGTGGATAACTGAGTGGGTAGATGGTGGGAAGACAGGTAGACAGACGGACATCAAACCTACAGACCCCTTCTCTTTCTCTCACTACTGATCACACTCATGCACTTGTTTAGACTCCTTCACTAATTCTGCCGCTCAGGATCTGTTGGAGCAGGAGAGGGTAGGAGGGCTCACTAGGAAGGGAGGAAAGAAAGGGCAGTGGGGCTTCACTGGAGTCTCCTCACCTCCTCCAGACATGTCAGCCACGTGGGGTGGGACCCCCAGAATGGATTTGACGTGAGTAACTCCAAAGTCCCTTGGTTCCCACTCAACTTCCACCCACCTTTTCATAGATCACTGCTCAGAGCCCATATCCAAACCCCATGCTTCCCACATCCCTGGCCAGGAGGGACCCAATGACAATTCCTATCCTCTCCCTCCTCACCTTATTCCTTCACCCCTGCCCGGGTCCTTTTCCGGGGCAGGTGAACAACCTGGACCCGGATCTGCGGAGCCTGTTCTCCAGGGCAGGAATCAGTGAGGCTCAACTCACTGATGCAGAGACCTCCAAACTCATCTATGACTTCATCGAGGACCAGGGCGGGCTGGAGGCTGTGCGGCAGGAGATGAGGCGCCAAGGTGAGGCCCCTTCACTACACCCCCTTCTTCTCCAGCCCTGAAGCCACCCAGTCCTCGCAGAACCCCCTGTTCTGCTTGAATGGGGAATTGGTCAGGCGGAGGGACCTATTTTACAAATGAACAAAACTGAAGCCTGGAAGAAAGCAATAATAGCAACTGTGTGTTATTTTCCCCCTACAGAGCCGCCCCCACCGCCATCCCGAGGAGGGAACCAGCCCCCCAGACCCCCTCTGGTGGGGGGTAACAAAGGCCGTTCTGGTCCACTACCCCCTGTACCTTTAGGGGGTGCTCCGCCCCCACCCACGCCC
Source organism: Lepus europaeus (assembly GCF_033115175.1). Lineage (NCBI taxonomy): Eukaryota > Metazoa > Chordata > Mammalia > Lagomorpha > Leporidae > Lepus > Lepus europaeus. The sequence goes on along the minus strand of NC_084850.1, from coordinate 101,181,198 downwards.
CGAGGACCCCCACCCCCAGGACCCCCACCCCCAGGCCGAGGGGGCCCTCCACCACCACCCCCTCCAGCCACTGGCCGATCTGGACCACCGCCCCCTCCGCCCCCTGGAGCTGGGGGGCCGCCCATTCCACCTCCCCCGCCCCCTCCCCCACCGCCACCCCCCAGCTCCGGGGATGGGCCAGTGCCTCCCCCGCCCCCACTTGCTCCGTTGTCTGGGGGCTGCTTGGCCTCTGGAGGGGGTCGGGGGGCGCTTTTGGATCAAATCCGGCAGGGAATTCAGCTGAACAAGGTGAGGACCGGCAGGAGGAAGGACTGGGGTCTGGGACTCTGGGGTGTCAGGTGCAAGTCAGCATATAGGGAGGCGGAGGCTGAGACTGATGGGGGTGCCAGGCTTTGGGGTTTAGTGCTAAGCTTGGGAGGTGGGTGGGGAGCCTTGAAAGGGATTGATGTGTGGGAGGAAAAATTACAAAGAAGGGGCAGAAGAAGTACTGAAACTCTCCTTGCTGCAGACTCCCGGGGCCCCAGAGAGCTCAGCCCTGCAGCCGCCACCGCAGACCTCCGAGGGGCTGGTGGGCGCCCTGATGCACGTGATGCAGAAAAGAAGCAGGGCCATCCACTCTTCCGGTGAGCCTGTCAGGCCGAGACCCTGAACCTGGTTGCCAGGGCTAGCCTTGGCCTGCAAACATCTCAGGCAGTCCCCATCAATAGAAACATTATATATGTCTGTGGGTAACAGTATCAAAGAGTCTTAGATCAGTCTCCTTAGTGGTAATATTTAGACAGTATATGACCATAATATAACTCTTTCCTTTGACAATAGTATTAATGTAATATTAACTATTATTATCATTAGGGGTGTGCCCACGGCATTAATGTTGTCCTGTATTCAGCCCTATTAACATCAGCCTAGTATGTGACAATCCTATTTTAAAGAGTGCCATCTGACACACTAACTTTAACTTCCTGTACCAACAGCTTTATATGAACCCATGATAATAGTAGCTAACTCCATCTTTCAACAATAATGCTAATATTAACCTCCTATTGTGGCAACAATACTATCCTTCACACATGATATGAAGATAATAGTAATTTCAACCTATTAGGGGACAATGATACAATTAACTCCAACTTTGACAATAACATTAACCCCAAAGTGTGTCCACAAGATTAATGCGATTCCATTATATGACAGCATTATAACCAGCCTCATCATTTGACAATTTTATCATTAAACTCCATTATGGGTTAAAAAGATTAACATTAACCCACCATTAAGCAAAAATAAATTACCCCACCTTCACTAACAGCATTTACACTTGCCCCATTAAGTGACAAATGGGTTAACATTAACCCTTTGTGTGACAATATCCCGACTAACCATGTTTTTTGGAAATGTTTCTTAAAGCGTTATTTTTCAACATTTTATTGGAAAGGCAGAGTTACAGAGGAGTCACAGGGAGGGAGAGAGAGAGA